>NC_064619.1:412715649-413340649 GCF_023898315.1 Schistocerca nitens | reverse complement strand
TTGTGCCAGGAAGGGCTCTCAACAAGGGAAGTGTCCAGGCCTCTCGGAGTGAACTAAAGCGATGTTGTTCGGACATGGAGGAGATACAGAGAGACAGGAACTGTCCATCACATACCTCGCTCAGGTCGCCCAAGGGCTACTACTGCAGTGGATATCCGTTACCTACGGATTATGGCTCGGAGGAACCCTGACAGCAACGCCACCATGTTGAATAATACTTTTTTCCATTCTCTGGGCCACGTGGAACAATAGTATAGACGCCATGATGTATCTTTGTTCCTCGGTGCTGAAGCCTCGGATGTTTAGAGAAGACTGACAATTTTCGACGAGCAAACCGTTCAAGCATCTTGTTGTTCGCTAGTCGCGACAAGACAGTTAATAAATGTTACTGTGTTACTGCAGCTGTATCATCATTTGAAAGGATTTCTCTTCACTTGTCTTTCATTTTCTCGTGTTTTACAATAATGATTCCATGTGCATTTCTCCTGTGTACAGAGCACTGACTGCCGTTCAGAAATCTGGAAAGACGTGCAGTTCAAATACGTGTTATCACTCATTTCAGTGCCATGGCATTATTGGTTATGCGAGCGCCTTGTATCTGTAACTGAGGACTTTATTCAATATATGTGTATGTTTGTTTGAGTCTGTCTGCGACTCGTATTTAAACAACGTTGTAATCTCCCATTCTGTCCTTAATTTCTGGTAGTAGTTTGATTATAGCACAGTGATTAACCGAAAGACCAGTTTTAGGAAGATTTATGTAGGAGGATGCTATCTGCCTGGTCCCTAGTTGCGACAGAAAACTGTAAGACAGGCGCACATTTTATGAAGAGCAGTTACACGACGCTCTTGGAAACCTAAAATATTTCACCGAAATTTATGGTTGAGCACTAAACCAAATGTCTATCAGTTCTGTCACTTCTTCAACACCTGTCTCTCCTTACCTTGCCTGTTCATATATTTTATTTCTGGGGTGGAAAATGGAATTTCGTACAAACGGCAGTAGGATACTACCCAAAAAACCACACTTGGGTTGACAGATGTACTGCCCAGAGTCGTTGATATAGTTCCAAAATGGTTAACGGCTTGTAGCGACAGATGATGTCTCAGCCAAAACGCCACGCGCTTTCCCCAGTGTTCTGCAGCAAAGCTGTACGCCATCAGGGACATGTTGCCTCGGGGAGGTCTACGGCCCTTGCAGCCACCACCCTGGGGGCACAGTACCGCTACCGGCGGCTGTCTGCTCTGGAAATACACTCTCCGGACCCGTCAGTCTGGTTGCCTGCGCTACCGCAAGCCTGACAAGGCTGACCACCTCGTCCAGTCACGTGTATGCAGTGCCGCGCTCCATCGTCACTGGCAGCTTCTGGTCTGGGATGAACATCTCATTTATAACACGCCGCGTTTCCAATCTGGGCTATAAGGTCGTTGGAACTGACTAAATCTTAAAGGTCTGTCATCGTAGTTCTAAAAGGGTCCCGGACTGACAAACAGTACTCATGAGCCAATCAAATGAATGTTTTGTAAGACACCTTTTTCGTGGGCGAATTGTATTTCCTTAAGATTTTTCTACTGAAACTCATCCTGACATCTGTTTCTCCTGCAAATAGTTTTACGTGTCCTTCCACTTTGTCACTCCGGATGGTACTTCTACATCTTTTATTGTATTTCGTTTGCCGGGATTCATCGAAGCCGAAGAGCAATAAGCCTGTCTGACTATTTGAGAATAATACGTTACACTGAGCTACTCTTGAGGTTCAGAAGTCAGCCTCTGCACCAGCTGTCGATACTTTGCAGGCCTTCCTGGGGTTCACTACAGTTTTAGGGCATCACAGCTTTTCTAGAGACATCAAAAGAAGTTTTCAGTCTATCCCAGGCATGTTCGACAGGGCTCATGTCTGGGGAACATGCTGGCCACTATAGTCGAGCGATGTCGTTATCCAGAAGGAAGTCATTCACAAGATGTGCACGATGGGGGCACGAATTGTCCTTCATGAAGACGAACGCCTCGCCATATGCTGCCGATATGGTTGCACTATCGGTCGGAGGATGACATTCACGTATCGTACAGCCGTTACGGCGCCTTCCATGACCACCAGCGGCGTACGTCGGCTCGACGTAATACCACCCCAAAACAGCAGGGAACCTCCACCCTGCTGCACTCGCTGGACAGTATGTCTAAGGCGTTCAGCCTGACCGGGTTGCCTCCAAACGCGTCTCCGACGATTGTCTGGTTGAAGGCATATGCGACACTCATCGGTAAAGAGAACGTGATGCCAATCCTGAGCGGTCCATTCGGCATTTTGTTGGGCGCATCTGTACCGCGCTGCATGGTGCCGTGATTGCAAAGATGGACCTCGCCATGGACGTCGGGGGTTCAGTTGCGCATCATGCAGCCTATTTCCGTGACCCTTCCCTCTGCCTCACATAAATCTCCCACTATTCGTCCTTCTCCGTATACGTTCGGTGTCCACTGTTCCTCTTATACCTGTATGAGTAACACAGTCTTGAGCCATATTCTATGATGGGTCGCACGAGAATTTTTTGAGCAACCTCCTCTGTAGACTGATTCCGTTTCCCCTGTATCATAGTAATAAACGGAAGTCTGCCACCTGCTTTGACTGCGACTGAGTCTATGGAGTCCTTTCATTTCGTATCCGCACAAACCGTCAACTCGAACATTTGTAAGAATTGAATGATTGCAGTTGTGACTTATTACTGTTGTAGTAACAGCATCCACAATTTTTTGCGTTTTTTAGATACTCCTTTTAATACAGTCCAAACATGTGTTGCTCGTCGAAGCACGCGAACCGACAGCAGGGCAGCTCGTTAGCATGTGGGCCTACTCCTGTGACTGAAAGCCTTTCTGTACGGACGCTCACATAGAGCGACCGTCACAGGGGGAAACCTGAACCATGTGGACAGTACCGTGAACAATTACGTCTGGGATTTTTCTGCAGATTTAAGTACTATACCTCTGTGTTGTGATTGCTCAGAGAGTAACACAGTGAAAACTAGAAACGGGGTCGTGTTGACTGATTTTAACTGTGAATTTACGTTCGAGTATTATCATTGCATTTTTTTTTTAAATGACAGTTTAAAGCAAATGCCATGCAAGCGGAACTGTCAATCCCCCTCTCGTTACGAGACGAAAATTCTTATGTGGTTGATACATGTCGAGGGTCAGCATTAATCGTCCATTACAAACGAAATTACTTCTAATAGTAAATCTGACACTATTGAAGTCATACTAGACGAAGAAAAAGCCCTATCACTAATATCACACTATCTGGTCAAAAGTATCCGGACATCCGGACACCTAAGAGTGGTCATTAATACGGGCTGTGTCCTCCCTTTGTGTTTTTGGCGGTGTGAACTGCTCAGGATACATTTTCGGTGAGGTTTCTGAGCGTCTGTGAATGAATGGGAGACCATTCTTCATCAAGACCCGAAACCATCATCAATGGGTTTCTGTTTCATTTAATCTTCACACAGGGGTTTGCTTGGTATTTCAGGACCACTTGGGTATTATTTATTGCAGGTAGCTTCTCATGTTTTTGTGTGGCAGGCTCTTTTATTATCAGCATTATGGTGAGGTGTTATGAAGCACACGTAAACATAACACGTATTTACACGAAATAAGATCGTGAAAGCACTTTGCACTTCACCAAAACGCACTGTAGTTGGGAGGGATAAGTACTGTATTTCGTTTCCTCTGCTGTGTTTCTTTGTACCCTGGAAATCTGTTCTCAGGGCCACTTTTATTTGCCCCACCCTGTATAAAACTAATTCGGGTGGGGTTCAAAATGTCCAGAAATATAATGCTATAAATGGTTGCATATAGAGTTCAAAAATGGTTCAAATGGCTCTCAGCACTATGGGACTTAACATCTGAGGTCATCAGTCGCATATAGGGTTATCCTGGTAGAATTGTGAGGAAAGAGAGAACACTAAGAGCCGGCCGCTGTGGCCGAGCGGTTCTAGGCGCTTCAGTCCGGAACCGCGCTGCTGCTACGGTCGCAGGTTCGAATCCTACCTCGGGTATGGATGTGTGTGATATCCTTAGGTTAGTTAGGTTTAAGTAGTTCTAAGTCTAGGGGACTGATGACCTCAGATGTGAAGTCCCATAGTGCTTAGAGCCATTTTTGAGAACACTAAGACTACACAAGGTGGTAGTTAAGCCTGCTCTTATTTATGGCAGTGAGAACTGGATGATAATAAAGGATGAAAGAGGAACTGATTCAGCTGCAGTGCGATTTATGAGGTCATTTCTTCGACTAACACTAGGAGACACGGCGAGGAGTGAAGATATAAGCAGCAACATGGCGTGAAAACAGAAATGACAGAAGAGATCACTACGAAAAAAATGGTATGGCTAGATTAAAAGGATGCCATCTGAGCGCCTGCCAGGGCTAGCATTACATTTTAAACAATCTGGGAAACGGGATGTAGGGCGGCTGACGAAGGGATAGTGGCAACAGTTTGGTTAAATTTCTTCGGTTGCGGTACGGGCCAACACCCACTCCCTGAAATGGAAGAAGAAGAAGTAGAAGATTACACTGTGATGCAGAATGCCTCTCTTACAGCGTCTGTCGCTAGAGTTGGCTGAGCATTTGTGAGACGCTTCCGCGCTTACTATATGAATCTGTAATGAAGTACGCTCCTCTTCTTTGGATCTCCTCTGTTCCCCTATCAATCCTGTTTGGCATGGATCTCAAATCGACACACAATATCAAGTATTAATGGAATGAGGGTTTCTAAGCTACCTTCTTTGTGGGTGGACTCCACTTCCTATGAACTCAGTCTGCCATCTGCCTCACATTTGATTGGTTTTATCCGGTCGTACCACTTTAAATACACCTCACGCGGCCGGTCTTCCTGCCTACTTATCCGCAATACATTACATTTGTTTATGTGGAAGGTCAACTGTCAATCACTGCTACACACGTCGATCTTCTTCAGAGCCCTGGCTTGCATTAAAAAAAATAGTTTTGTGGGAAATACTCTCTGCCACGCATTTCACATTGAGTTCCAGAATATGATGTAGATTTATGTATAACGAGGCTGGTTTTGTGCTCAAATTTGTTGTTGTGCATTAGTTGCAGGGCCACCATTCACTATGCGAAAATCGAAACAGAAGTAAAACAGTGGAAGAAGGCTGATGGTCGTGCAAAAGAAGAGGGGAAGTCGGTATCTTATGAGGGAGAGATCATAGTCAGTGTTCTATAGGATGAAAAAGGGCGTCTTTAACAATGATTATCTGGATAAGAGTGTAACAGGTGAAAACAAATATTTTAGATCAATTGGATGAATAACAAAGGCAATGACCATGCTTGCATAATAAAAATATCTTTCCACATAACAACGCACCTTCCAACAAAGACGTTATTTCGATGATCGTACTCAAAAGTCTGCACTAGCAATCGCTGGGAACTCCACCATACTCATCATATTTCGCACCATCGGCTTTTCTCTTATTCACGCAGGTTGTAGATGGAAAATGTTTCAGTCCAATGAAGAGAATATAGCAATCGTATATGAGAATGTCGCAGTCTTTTCAGAATCGAGTTTAAGGATGAGATCTACTCACAGGGCAGGAAGCTTGTTCACGTGCTTTAATGTAGAAAGACGCTGCATGAAAATATTTTTTAACGGAAAAACATTGTCTTTAACTGGTAAACTGAGAAATTTTCAATTTGTCGTCGTAAATGTTGTTTCATACTATTCACCACACACGGGCAAGGAGTTCTCTGGCAGCGGCAAACACCTCCTGCTCACCTACCACGCCATTCTTTGACACTAGCAAAGTAATATTTAAATGCAGAGAGTGTATCTTCTGTCACGTGTCTTTCAATTTTGCGTTGAACTGCAGTTACATCGATCCGATAGTTTGGTACAGAATCACCCGAGCAAAATATGTGTCTACAATGATAACCATTATATGGAAGTATCTGGAGTCTTTTACGTCGAGGAACCCTATGTTCATGGCTATGAAATGTTATACTTAATGCATTATTTTTCATTTGCTCTGAGTAAATGGACAATACCATCAACGGTTAGCATTGACACATCGTCTACACACAGTTTGTTCCTCAGCGCTATAATTAGCTAAGAGAGTCTTTAACCGTTAAAGGAATAACTCAGATCTATCGTTCTACACCATGGCCTTTCCGCGATGTTAGCTTCAAAGTTGTTATCATATCTACGTCATATTTTTATGTCATGTTAGTACGTCAACTTATGGCCTCCTCATTGTATCACTAGGAAAACTGGTTGTGTCCTCTTGTAATGTTACTTTCTAAACTGCTACTCCAGGCGAGTGTAAAATGAATATGCGCGACAGAAAATACTGAACGTGAAAATTAAGATTTGGTTCTTCTGATTACCCCCTGAAGCAGATCTTAGGATCTCTTAATTGTTATATTGTTTCCTCCTTCTTGCTCTTTAACATATAAATTACACGTAAACATAAATGAATGATTAAGGGAAGTAGTAACTACAAAATGATAAATGTTGTTTCTGCTTATAGGTTTATTGGCGATTAAAAACCCTTTATATTACAAATGTTTATATTTACTAACTAATGTTACTGATCAATTGCCCAAATCTGCCCCTTTTTTGGCTACGTAGTCTAACATAAATAACGGGAGATGACTGACATCATCTACGTACCAAACACTAGAAGACAATATTTCAAAGAATATCGACTGTGGTGTGCAACCTCAGTGGAAATACAACTTGCCTGATCACAACTGTTTACCTTTATAGCCCTAATAAGCCGAAGCAATTAGCAATATTACCCTATGTACTGCGTCCGGCGCCTCAGGGTAATGGTTGTCGTACACGTCTGCGATGATGGAAGAACTCCAGCCACAAAATAAAAACTCATTCAAACACTAGCACAGCAGAAGGCGGTCCTCTGACTAGTATAATCTAATACTGTCTTCTCCTCTCTGTGTTCTACAGACAAAAAACGCGAACTCCCAGCCACAAGGACGGAATTCAGATAACGTCTCAACGTATGGACAGAAGAAGTGCTCTCAATCACTGAAAGCTGCGTACTCAACGACAACTCCCTACTTGGGGACGATGTCCAGATTCGTGTAAGTTCGCAACAGTACAGTGCCTAACCGTTCTAACTATAAAATCTCCTGAGACAAAAGCCAGCAAGTCTGTCTGTACCAACAAAAATGGTTCAAATGTCTCTGAGCACTATGGGACTTAACATCTGAGGTCATCAGTCCCCTAGAACTTAGAACTACTTAAACCTAACTGACCTAAGGACATCACACACACCCATGCCCGAGGCAGGATTCGAACCTGCGACCGTAGCAGTCGCGCGGTTCCCGACTGTAGCGCCTTGCTTCCCAGCAAAGCTCGGCTCCCTTCTCTCGAACCTGCAAAAGGCGAATCATGTTCTCGAAACGACGGAATATTCTCACTCCCCACTGATTCTTCCGAACGCCGACCAACCATATTTTAGTCTTTTGTCGTCCGGCGCGGAAAGTTTGCGAGGAAATACCTATCCCGATTAATTACGAATTCATACAATGGTACGCTTCTCAGAGTAAAAATCCTCGGAAATAACGCAGCGGCCATGATTTCCGAGGTAACGCTTCCTTGTTCCTCTCTGCTGCGTCCAAGATCTCCGGTTATCCTTCCGGCCTAGCTACAATACCGGCTGGCTGCTGCCGTATTGTGCTTCAGCACTCAGGTGCCCCGACCGTCCGTCTTGGGCTACTTCCTGTTTTTAGCAGGACCAACAAACCTGTGCGGGATTTTCCCCCAGGGCCTGAGTTACGCCTGCCTTTTCAATTCCACTGGCGTCCCAACCTCTGCTAGTGTAGGCAATCATTCATTACGCCGTTTTGATAATAAAGACAATCCATCACCTTACATGCAATAAGCGTTAACAACTATATACAAGATGTAAGTGACAAAGTCAGTCTTCTTTAAATATTCATATATACGATGTACAACCTATCAAATGATACCTAATTCCGGTTGTAAATCACGGCAAAGTATGTAAATGAGTGCCTGTAAGGTGCGAAATTATAGCCACCTTACAACTTATTCGATATCCATCTCCTAGCTTTGAAACCTCTGTTCTATTTTGTATCTTACGTCACGATGTTTGTAACAAATTTTTCTTTCTACACACGAAGGAGCAAATGAGGAAGTGGGAGATGCTGTCCTTGCTCTCAATAATTTTATTATAACTTCGTTCTTGTTGGCCAGAAATCTATTTTATGATTCCTTAAAATCTCAGATATAAAATTTGTTCTTTATTTTCTTGTATTCGTAATAAATTATCAAACGATCGGAATACTTGGACGTAAAATTTGGTTAATGTTTGGGCGAAGGTCATCGTTACCCCGTAGCGTGCGTCCCACTCTAAGTGGGACCGTGATAATAAATTTCTGACAAAAGGCTGTTCCATGTCTCCGCATCTCTGTCGCTAAACTTTCTTCCCGCTCCGCAAGGATAAGTCCGCTTGGAACCCGAGAAACTCACAGCAGTTGGGGCGCAGAGGACAGTTGGGGTGGAGGGGGCGGGCCGTGGCATTGAGGATGGGAGGAGGTATTACAAGGGAAAATAATCAGCCGCAAATAACAATTAATATCCAGAGAACACTCTAAGGTGAGAAAAAAGTGGGAATGCTATTTCAAACAAACAACTTACTACACTGAAACCGGTTAGACATAATGATGGCATTGTACAGTACTGGCCGTTAAAATTGCTACACCAAGAAGAAATGCAGATGATAAAAGGGTATTCATTGGACAAATATATTATACTAGAACTGACATGTTATTACATTTTCAGGCAATTTGGGTGCATAGATCCAGAGAAATCAGTACCGAGAACAACCACCTCTGGCCGTAATAACGGCCTTGATACGCCTGGGCATTGAGTCACACAGAGCTTGGATGGCGTGTACAGGTACAGCTGCCCATGCAGCTTCAACACGATACCACAGTTCATCAAGAGTAGTGACTGGCGTATTATGACGAGCCAGTTCCTTGGCCACAATTGACCACACGTTTTGAATTGGTGAGAGATCTGGAGAATGTGCTGACCAGGGCAGCAGTGAACATTTTCTGTATCCAGAAAGGCACGTACAGGACCTGCAACATGCGGTCGTGCATTATCCTGCTGAAATGTAGGGTTTCGCAGGGATCGAATGAAGGGTAGAGCCACGGGTCGTAACACATCTGAAATGTAACGTCCACTGTTCAAAGTGCCGTCAATGCCAGCAAGAGGTGACCGAGACGTGTAACCAATGGCACTCCATACCATCACGCCGGGTGATACGCCAGTATGGCGATGACGAATACACGCTTCCAATGTGCGTTCACCGCGATGTCGCCAAACACAGATGTCACCATCATGATGCTGGAAACAGAACCTTGATTCATCCGAAAAAATAACGTTTTGCCATTGGTGCACCCAGGTTCGTCATTGAGTACACCATCGCAGGCGCTCCTGTCTGTGATGCAGCGTCAAGGGTAACCGCAGTTGTGGTCTCCGAGCTGCTGCAAACGTCGTCGAACTGTTCGTGCAGATGGTTCTTGTCTTGTAAACGTCCCCACTGTTGTCACAGGGATCGAGACGTGGCTGCAAGGTACGTTACAGCCATGCAGATAAGGTGCCTGTCATCTCGACTGCTCGTGATGGGAGGCCGTTGGGTTCCAGCACGGCGTTCCATATTCTGCTAACGTCATTGGATCTCGACCAACGCGAGCAGCAATGTCGCGATACGATAAACCGCAATCGCGATAGTCTACAATCCGACCTTTATCAAAGTCGGAAACGTGATGGTATGCATTTCTCCTCTTTACACGAGGCATCACAACACCGTTTCACCAGGCAACGCCGGTCAGCTGCTGTTAGTGTATGAGAAAACGGTTGGAAACGTTCTTCATGTCAGCACGTTGTAGGTGTCGCAACCGGCGCCAACCTTGTGCGAATGCTCTGAAGAGCTAATCATTTGCATATCACAGCATCTTCTTCCTGTAGGTTAAATTTCCCGTCTGTAGCACGTCATCTTCGTGGTGTAGCAATTTTTATGGCCAGTAGTGTAATAGTCATGCACATCACGTTCGTTATTAACCATAATTATGAATTTATTAGAGTTTCACATAGAACGGGTTCTTTCAAGTATCGTAACAAAGTCTAGTAAAACGTCTTCAATCAACAGTTTATACTTTTAGCTAGTGCAGTGTCCTCCGAGCCGGAGGCAGGCGGTTCGAAGCCTGGTGGAACACGTGAGTTGACAAGAGTCATGGAATACCAATACCGTGTCGGTACTCCTTTTGCCCAGCGTAGTGGCTGGCCGTTGTGACCGAGCGGTTCTAGGCGCTTCAGTCCGGAACCGCGCTGCTGCTACGGTCGCAGGTTCGAATCGTGCCACGGGCATGGATGTGTGTGATGTCCTTAGGTTAGTCAGGTTTAAGTAGTTCTAAGTCTAGGGGACTGATGGCGTCAGATGTTAAGTCTCATAGTGCTCAGAGCCATTTGAACCATTTGAACCTTTTGCCAGCGTTGTGCGGCAGCTCGACGTGCCATGGACTCAGCAAGTCGTTGGAAGCGCCCTGCAGAAATATTGACTCATGCTGCCTCTACTACCGTCCGTAACTGCGAATGAGTTGTCGGTACGGGATTTTGTGCACGGACTGACCTCTCGATTGTGCCCCGTAAACGTCCGTTGGGATTCATATCGGGAGATCTGGGTGGCCAAATCATCCACTCCAATTGTCCAAAAGTTCTTCAAACCAATCGCGAACTATGTATATTGGTTAGGGAAAGAGAAAGTGTCAATCGTTCAGAGCTGACGCAGCTATGCTAATGCACGTTTAGCCGCAACAGAAATTGTAAGTCCAGAAAAGCACGCAGATATGGATGCGTGCGGGTTCAGAAACGTTGTGGCGGTTCTGGAACATTGATTGAAGATTAATTGCTTTGAGTTTTGATGTGCGGCTTGATATTTACCCTGTCTCCCCAACGATGTATAACATCGGCTGCTCTCTTCGTGTTGAGTTCTTCTCCGAAGAGATCCATTTAAAAATGCACGTCCTTGTGGCATCGGGATGTGGAGATTAGGACGTAGCTCGGTAGGAGAATAGAAACTTGCGACTTCCACATACTATACCTTTTAACTTACACATTACAGGGAGAATTCAAGTACATAGCTTTTATCGCACCAGCTCAAAAGACCGACAGACATAGAGATCGTTGAAAAAACCCCATTGAGGTACGTAAAAGACTGATAGTATAGCTTTCAGTTATCTGGCAGCTTACTCCGACATAATCATACCTTCCTAAGGTATCTTTGCCGCACAGGGATGGCGCGAATAAGAATCATTATAAATATTTATTTATATGTGTAGGCCATTTGAAGGACCTATACATGTGACCCAGTGACATGGAGCACTGTCATCCATAAAAGTACCATCGTTGGATGCGAACATGACGTCCATGAATGGCTGGAAATGGTCTCCAAGTAGCCGAACATGACGATAGGACGCAGTCCATTCTATTTAAACACAGGCCACACCATTATGGAATCACCACCATCCTGCACAGTGCCTAGTTGACAACTTGAGTCCATGGCTGCGTTGGGCCCTCGCTACACTCAACGCCTACTATCAGCTCTTACCACCTGAAACTGGGACTCATGTGGCTAATGCACGGTTTTCCAGTCTTCTACAGTCCAGTCGATATGGTCGTCAGCCCAGGTGCGGCACTGGACGTAACGATGTGCTGTAAGCAAAGGAACTCGCATCGGTCATTTGCTGCCGTAGCCTACTGACGCCAAATTACACCGGAATGTCCTAACGGATACGTTCGTCGTACGTCCCAAACTGATTATTGTGTTTACTTCACGCAGTGTTACTTGTCTGACAGCACTGCCAGCTCTACGTAAATGTTGCTGCTCTTAGTCGTTTAGTGAAGGCCGTCGCCCACTGCGTTGTCTGTGGTGAGATGTAAAGCCTGAAATTTGGTATTTTAGGCACGCTCGTGACACTGGATCTCAGGATACTGAATTTCCTAATGCTGTCTGAAATGGAATGCTCTATGCGTCTAGCTCCAATTACCATTCCGCGTTCAAAGCTAAACAATTCCCATCGTTACGGGACAATGAGTCGACGGCTATCTATCTTCAGACCTTTTTATGTATAGTTCTTAATGTCCCTTTCACGTCTGGCAAAGCCTTGTCGTGGGGAAAACCTCAAGTTAAATTGTGGCTCGGAATCCACGTTTGCAGTACACAGGTCCCATCAGAAACCGTTACCCACCAGTTACACAGAGACACAAACCTCTCCTTCGAGCTATTGCCGTTGTAGCATGATATGAGGCTTGTAACTCGAAACACGTTCCTTCATTAAATAAATTAAGCAAGTCAACTAAAATTTGTGACTGGTAAGTGTCTCTGAAAAACCTTCTCATGTTACAGCCAGTCCACATCATCACGTTTACGGCAGTAATGACGGGCAGAGTTGTTGTATGACTATACCGGAGGCTGTGAAATTGGCGTGGTTTAGAGAACTGGTGGCTCTGGCAATTAGGTGGATACCTTGTGGACGACTTTGAGTATATGCGAAAGATATTTCCTAAGACATTGCAGAAAAGACGGGAAATTTCTTGAGCGGTTGAGATTTTTCTGAGCTCTTCCTCTAGTGACAGACTGACAACACCTGTCGAGCGTTCCTTCACTATGGAGGAACACCACCACTCAAGCGATTTTAAATCAAAATCAACCGTGCGTTTTGGAGTGGCAACAAGTTATCTGTTCCTAGTGAGTTTTTCGGAGAACGAACTTCGGTGTGTTCTTTTTCTGTTTGCAAGTAAGTAATACTGCATTTGTCCTGTACCTCTAGATACAACTGATATTATTATCTACATTGTAAGCTGTGACTATGTCCAGTACAAGTAATAACCATGGGGAAGCTAAACTGCCATGGTTTTTTTTCTTTAACAGGCAAAGATGGAGAAGTCGGGACGTACATGGGATGAACATGACATGAAGGCAGTCATAGAGAAAGACAGACATCTTGAAATGACAATCTGGGAAGCAAGTGAAAAATATTCGGCTCCTAGAAGTGTGTTACGTAATGGACTGAGTGCTTTACGGGAAAACGAATAGGTGGTCAAGTTTCTACTGAGCACATACAGTGATGGACATGAACAGTACTGTACGATCATGTTAAAAATTTAGACAACCAGCTTATGTCCTTGAGTAAAGATGAGCTCCTAAATCTAGTGTACAAATGTGCAGAGCAACACAAAATAAATCATCGGTTCAAAACAACAAAAATGAAAGCGGATGAAGACTTTTACTATGATTTTACGAAAAGACGTGAAGACTTTAGCCTGAATCCACAAGTTTGCAGAGAGCAGCAGGTTTTAACAAGCAGCAAGTTGACAGATTCTTCGAGAAAATAAGTGAGCTGACGGACAAGTTCAGGTTTATAAGAATTTACGATCCAGTTAAAACTGTTTTGCAGCAGAAGTGACCTTTTTACGCATTACAGTTTTATGTCCGACACAATCTGTCAAGAACTTAAACAACGAATATGTAAAGGGTGCAAAAAATATTAAACGAATCAACGAACTTATATGCTCATGATATTGAGTATTATAATTCTGTTACGTAACGTATCGTAGTAGTGTTTAATGTGAAGATTGTACCAATACAATATTAAGAAAATACTATACTTTCGAAAAAACGTACTTGTACTCTGTTGATCCACTGTGGACAACGGACATGAGCTAGTCAAATATTTAACAATGAAATTCTCCAAACAGCCGTACAGCATAAGAAGTCGTTTTATTTTGTTTTCACTACGAGTTTCGGCAATTCAATATGCCATCTTCAGCGCCCAAATGCTCCTCTCCAAAATTACTCAGTTGCAGTCAAATCTTCGAAGAAAGCACTTGAGAACTGACGACATCCAGAAACATGGCCCCAGTACGCCAATATCGATAATTTTTGAGAGACACATATGGTGCCTGAAGATGATATATTGAATTGTCGAAACTGGTAGAGAAAATACAATAAAAGAACTTCTTAATTTGCACGGTTGGTTGGCGACTTTCCTTGTTCAGAATCTTCTAGTAGTGTCGTCAGAACTTATCAGTACATTGTATGATTTGAGCTCAGCCATACGATACTGACTGGTTACACAGTTCGGTAGCCAAATAATGAAAAAATGGTTCAAATGGCTCTGAGCACTATGGGACTTAACTGCTGATGTCATCAGCCCTAGAACTTAGAACTACTTAAACCTAACTAACGACATCACACACATCCATGCCCGAGGCAGGATTGGAACCTGCGACCGTAGCAGTCGCGCGGTTCCGGACTGATGCGCCTAGAACCGGTCGGCCACCCAAATAATGAAACTCGCTAGTTTCGGATTTTTACGTCTTTTGTGACCGCGTAAACGTAGACCAAATTTATAACACAGTACAAATATTGTCTTTTCTATTTAAAAAAATCAGGCATTTAATCAGCTGAAAACGGAGAAACCGTTGACCATCGATAATTTCGAGCGAAGACTCAGCTTTCGAGGAGCAAGATAAGCGCTTATAACGCGAGCTTGCTCGACAAGGGGAGGCACGCGGCATTCCAGCGCGCGAGCTTCGGAAGCCGTCGCCCTCGGCTGCAACCCAGGCGTCCTGGGAACTGCTCCCAGACTCCAGCTGCTGGAGTGCATAACGGACCTGCAAAGGATACTTCCGTAGCTCGCTTTCCGCTCCACTTGTAACGCCTTCAGTTCGCTTACGGTAATATAACTCAAGAACAAATGATGAGTGAGCTATAGCTAAGAGTAGAAATTAGCTCCAGTTCTGGTAGATCTTTATGGGGTAGCCAAATGAAAACGGGACAGATGGAAGCAAAGTAAGTAAACTTTTTACTATTGCAAAAGTAATCAACGTAACTATTAACACATTTACTTCATAGTACGACAAGCCAGTGAATGCCTTCGTGGAAGCCGGCCGAAGTGGCCGAGCGGTTCTAGGCGCTACAGTCTGGAACCGCGTGACCGCTACGGTCGCAGGTTCGAATCCTGCCTCGGGCATGGATGTGTGTGATGTCCTTAGGTTATTTAGGTTTAAGTAGATCTAAGTTCTAGGGGACTGATGACCTCCGCTGTTAAGTCCCATAGTGCTCAGAGCCATATTTTTGAACCTTCGTGGAAAATGTCTGGGGTTGCCTATGGAATCATGATAGTACACAGGCGTGCATTTCTTCGTCAGAAGCAAGTCGATGGGCACGGATGTGGGGGTGCCCACGTATTGCCAATGCCGTTTCGACTATGCTGCAGTAGTTTCGCTGGGAAGCCATTACACATACATCTTCCATACAGTCCCGATCCCTCCCGATGCGGCTTTCACGTTTTTGGAGCCCTGAGGAGATACATTCGTGGTCGCCGATTTGCTTCGGACGAAGAGATGCACGCCTGGGTACAATCATGATTCCGTAGGCAACCGCAAACATTTTTCCGTGAAGGCACTGACAGGCTTTTCGCACTATGATATAAATGGATGAACAGTTATCGCGATTACTTTTGAAACAATAAACAGTTTACTTACTTTTATCCCATCGGCTTCGTTTTCATTCGACTGCCCCTTATACCACTGATTAATCGCTAGCACTTACGCTAGCGCGCGGTTCCGGACTGAAGCGCCTAGAACCGCTCGTCCACCGCGGCCGGCATTAGAGTATTACCACGCGAGCATGGAGGCCCTCCCAGTAAGATGGCGTAAGGCCGTTGCATTGAAAGGAGATTATGTTGAAAAATAGGGTTTCGTGGCTAAAGGCCTGGGTAATGATGTGGTGCATTGGAATCTTGAATAAAACGAACTTGCTTTCAGAAAAAAATGTATTGCATTAGCTATTGAAAGCCCGTCGACAGTAAGTGCTTTGCAAGTTTCGCGTGTCCAGAGGCGATGAGGATCGGAACGCGGAGCTGCCGGAGTCTGCGGCTGACAGGTGACGCCGTTCTGAAGGCCGCCTGGTGACGTGACCTTGGCCCCGAGGTGGACGTGTGTCTGCACCACCAGTAGCTGCAGGCGTCTCAGCACACGCATCAGAGCGTGTACCGGGCGCAGGCTCTGAGTATCTCAGAAGTGCGGTCCGGTGTTGGCGTCGGCAAACACAGTACTAATATTAGCAATGAAATCACTCAAGACGGGTCGTCTCGTGTCCGTGCAGAACGGAAGGTATTTGATGTTAATAGGGACAGTTTCAAGGCGGTTCCAGTACCGATGAACAGTATAGATTACTACTAGAACGAAACGGTGACGATTAATTGCTGGAGTTGATACTGCACAAATGCGCGGGTACTAAAAATGGTTCAAATGGCTCTGAGCACTATGGGACTTAACATCTATGGTCCCTAGAACTACTTAAACCTAACTAACCTAAGGACATCACACAACACCCAGTCATCACGAGGCAGAGAAAATCCCTGACCCCGCCGGGAATCGAACCCGGGAACCCGGGCGTGGGAAGCGAGAACGCTACCGCACGACCACTAGCTGCGGACAGCGCGGGTACTACGAAAGTGTTCCAATAACTCAAGTGGAAATCGCTGGAGTAAAGATGATGTTCTCTTCACGGAGCAGTATTCAGAAGATTTTGAGAACCGGTATTTACGTCAGAGTACAGAACGACTTTACTGCCACCAATGTGCATTTCACGTAACAATTGCAAGGACAGAACAAATCACGGCTAGTACGGAAACATACTGACAGTCGTTGTCCCAGTCCCATTGATCTATTTGTAAATGGAACAGGAAAGTTAAAGAACATTTCTTGTATATGCTGTTCTGCAGCTTCAACAAACAGTATGAAACGCATACTGTTGTAATACATAATCCATCACGCTGCTTAGTATATATACAGGGTGGTCCATTGATAGTGACTGGGCCAAATATCTCACGAAATAAGCATCAAACGAAAAAACTACAAAGAACGAAACTTGTCTAGCTTGAAGGGGGAAACCGGATGGCGCTATGGTTGGCCCGCTAGATGGCGCTGCCATGGGTCAAACGGATATCAATTGCGTTTTTTTTAAAATAGGAACCCCCATTTTTATTACATATTCGCGTAGTACGTAAAGAAATATGAATGTTTTAGCTGGACCCTTTTTTTTCGCTTTGTGATGTTGGCGCTGTAATGGTCACAAACGTATAAGTACGTGGTATCACGTAACACTCCGCCAGTGCGGACGGTATTTGCTTCGTGATACATTACCCGTGTTAAAATGGACCGTTTACCAATTGCGGAAAAGGTCGATATCGTGTTGATGTATGGCTATTGTGATCAAAATTCCCAACGGGCATGTGCTATGTACGCTGCTCGGTATCCTGGACGACATCATCCAAGTGTCCTGACCGTTCGCCGGATAGTTACGTTATTTAAGGAAACAGGAAGTGCCTAGCCACATGTGAAGCGTCAACCACAACCTGCAACAAATGCTGATGCCCAAGTAGGTGTTTTAGCTGCTGTCGCGGCTAATCCGCACCTCAGTAGCAGACAAATTACGCGAGTATCGGGAATCTCAAAAAGAATGCTACATCAACATCGATTGCACCCGTACCATATTTCTATGCACCAGGAATTGCATGGCGATGACTTTGAACGTCGTATACAGTTCTGCCACTGGGCACAAGAGAAATTACGGGACGATGACAGATTTTTTGCACGCGCTCTGTTGGGCGACGAAGCGTAATTCACCAACAGCGGTAACGTAAACCGGCATAATATGCACTATTGGGCAACGGAAAATCCACGATGGCTGCGACAAGTGGAACATCAGCTACCTTGGCGGGTTAATGTATGGTGCGGCATTATGGGAGGAAGGATGATTGGCCCCCATGTTATCGATGGCAATCTAAATGGTGCAATGTATGCTGATTTCCTACGTAATGTTCTACCGATGTTACTACAAGATGTTTCACTGCATGATAGAATGGCGATGTACTTCCAATATAATGGATGTCCGGCACATAGCTCGCGTGCGGTTGAAGCGGTACTGAATAGCATATTTCATGACAGGTGGATTGAGCGTCAAAGCACCATACCATGGCCCGCACGTTCACCGGATCTGACGTCCCCGGATTTCTTTCTGTGGGGAAAGTTGAAGGATATTTGCTATCGTGATCCACCGACAACGCCTGACAACAAGCGCCAGTTCATTGTCAATGCATGTGCGAACATTACGGAAGGCGAACTACTCGCTGTTGAGAGGAATGTCGTTACACGTATTGCCAAATGCGCTGAGGTTGACGGACATCATTTTGAGCATTTATTGCATTAATGTGGTATTTACAGGTAATCACGCTGTAACAGCATGCGTTCTCAGAAATGCTAAGTTCACAAAGGTACATGTATCACATCGGAACAACCGAAATAAAATGTTCAAACGTACCTACGTTCCGTATTTTAATTTAAAAAACCTACCTGTTACCAACTGTTCGCCTAAAATTGCGAGCCAAATGTTTGTGAATATTATAGCGCAATCTATCACAAAGCGAAAAAAGTGGTCCAACTAAAACATTCGTATTTCTTTACGTACTACACGAATATGTAATAAAAAATGCGGGTTCCTATTTAAAAAAAAAAACGCTGTTGACATCCGTTTGACCTATGGCAACGCCATCTAGCGGGCCAACCATAGCGCCATCTATTTTCCCCCTTCAAGCTAGACAAGGTTCGTTCTTTGTAGTTTTTTCGTTTGATGCTTATTTCGTGAGATATTTGGTCTGGTCACGATCAATGGACCACCCTGTATTTTATTTAGAAATCCGGTTCGAGCGGTGGCTCATTCTCAAGCGCCACATACAGTAGAACCGAAGAATTTACTCATTTTTGGCAAAAAAATCCAAATAATACATGTTGTCTTCTTCGTTTTTCAGCCTTTTTTTGCCGCAGTTGTAGTTACAGAAACTGTGTAGGGTAACTGCCGTCTTTTGCAACTGTAAGAAAAGTCTTGTTAAGACCAGACACGTTTCGCTTTGTTTTGAAGCATCTTCAGTGGTCACTTCAACAATGTTTTTTTTTCTCTTACAATTTTGTTTGTTTTGATCATCAACGGTTCGCATACATTACTTTCTACTATGAATAGTTTTTACTCTTATCGGTACTCACGGTTTTCTGTTGTTTATTGCATTTTTCTTCGTCTTCCACGTGTAGGTATGGAGTTATTGCACACATATACGTGAAAGACGAAGAAGAATACAATAAACAAAAAGGAAAAACCGCGATTACCGAAAAGAATAAAAACTGTTCATAGTAACAAGTAGTAATAAGTAAGGCATGCGAACCGTTAATGGCCATAACAAACAAAATTGGTCATAACAAACAAAACTCTGAGTGAAAAAAACCATATTGTTACAATGGCCACGTAAGATGCCTTAAAATAAAGTGAGACGCGTCAGTTCTTAATAAGGCTGTTATTGCAGTTGCAAAAGGCGGCGATTACCCTACACAATTTCTATATGTGCAACTGCGGTAAAAAGAGCCGAGAAACAAAGAAGACAACGTATATTATTTGGACTTTTTGCAAAATATATGTAAATTTCGATTTCCTTTAAATCCTCATGTAGCTTCCTTTTTCGCCTCTGCGAGGACTGGGAATATCAGTGCTTATGTCTACTGTAGAGTGATGATTTCCTCAAAGGTACAGACCCAATGTGGAGAGGTTGCTTTCGCTTTTGTTTCCATGTTCTCTGTATTTTGTAGTAAATTTTTGTCCTGTTTTCCCAAAACAGAACATGTCAGAGTCGCTGCATTTAATGTTGTGTGATTTATCTGACTGGTCGTATTTTTTAGCTTTGTCTGTTCTGCGTACTATATTTGTTCGTAGTTTAGTCTGTGTGCGAGAGCTAATTTTAACGTTAGCTGTTACGGGGCTTCACAAACTGGGTTCCACAGAAAGTTAGTGAGTGCTGGGCGAAAAACTGTTAATAACAGGGCGTCTTTTCCCGGTATTTTAACAATACTAATTATTTTTAAAATGTTATTACCATTTCTGTGTTATTAGTTATGATTTAAAATTGAGGTAATTACTGAATAAAACTAGATTTTCTCATTTTTGTAAGTTTTATTAACTTTGAAAATCAACAAGGTGTAGCACTAGTGTACTGGGGTTCTGAAAGTGTTCTGTCAGAGGAAATGTTTGGGAACTCCTGGCCTATAACGAAATGCATTACTTATTTTTTGAGAAATGCTTCCCAAATGGCTCTGAGCGCTATGGGACTTAACATCTATGGTCATCAGTCCCCTAGAACTTAGAACTACTTAAACCTAACTAACCTAAGGACATCACACACATCCATGCCCGAGGCAGGATTCGAACCTGCGACCGTAGCAGTCGCGCGGCTCCGGACTGAGCGCCTAGAACCGCTAGACCACCGCGGCCGGCAAATGCTTCCCACATTGGTGCCTTGCAGAGTATGTATAAGATGCAATCAAATGGAAACGAAATAGATGGAAAAAATAAATAAACAACAGTATTTATTACTTCAAAATTAATCGCAATAACTGTTCATTAATTTATATCATTGTGAGAGTATCCTGCTAGTGTCTTCACGTTTCCGGTGCCTACGGAATCATGGTTGTACCCATGCGTGCACTTCTTCGTCCCGAAGCCAATCGACGGCCACGAGGATCTTTCTTCAGGGCACCAAAAATATGGAAATCATATGGGGAGAGATCGGAACTCTACGGAGGATGCGTAAAGACTTCCCACGAAACGTCTGCAGCGTAGTCTCAACATACTCGGGAACACCTGGTTGGGACACGTTTACACTGAAATGTTCATTAGCACGGTTAAGAATCTTGGTTGCAATTTATCTTAATTTATTTTCCAGGCTCCTTTATTGTTTCACTGCGCAATGAAAGTTTGCTTGCCACGTCTCATTCATTTCCCCGTATTTTGGTTTCAATTGATTACGAATGAAATCATCCCCTTCTACATCTAAACCTACTGTGCAAACCACATTAGTGTGTGTGACGGTAGATATTTCTGGTACCTCAATCTGTTTCTCCCTTCCCCGTTCCATTCACGAGTGGCATGTGTGAAGAATGACTGTCAGTCTAACTTCATATAAGCTCTAATTTCTCTTATCTTCTCGGCGTGGTCATTTTTCGAGATGTACGTCGGAGGAATTAATACCGTTTTGGAACGTACTTCCTTAGAATTTCAAGGATAAATTTCTATGTGATGCACAACGCCTCTCTTGTAGCGCCTGCCACTGTTCATCGAGCGTCTTCGTATAACACTCCTTCGCCAGCTACACGATCCGATGCCGAAATGCACCTCTCTTCGTTCGGTCTTCACTGTCTCATCTATTAGATCTTTTATTAAAACAGTCCAAATCACTTTGTCATCAATGTCCTTAACCATTTTCAAAGTTTAAATAAAAGTTGATTATTGCTACACCTGCGTCGATCTATAGCATTCTTATCCTGAAGCACCAGAGAGGATCTGTGCTGTGATTACTGACGAAGATGCAACATCGATTGAGTCCGACATGATCATTGTCTGAAATAAAGCGAAATGACTAACGCAGATTAATATGGTGTCCACTAACTTAAATAGAAAGTCTTATTACAAACGATGGCTACCCTTCTAAACATAATTTTATCTTTTAGACCTCTTACTGCTTATATGGTGATACAGTTTAATTTCATTAGTTACTTGTTCCATGGGCTATTTACAGGTCATACTGTAATGACGTGGAGCGATGCAATTTAAAGACTATTTAATTTACCTCTTTTTAAATATGTTGCTATCCGACTACTTATAAATAACTTTGTATAGCAGTACAAATATTTATTTGAATAACAGAAGCATCTATGTCATTCCTTAGCTCTGTTGTAAGTATATAAACTGAAAGTTCGAAATAATATTTCTCCGTGGAATAAGGAAAGTCCTCGAAAAGCATTTCTGATTTGCTTTCCTATTTAGCTTTTCTGTTAAGCATGTTATACTATAGGTTGATTAAGAATATTAACACAACATTTTCATCCCTTTCTGCACTATAATCGGTTTCAATGAGCAGTAATGTAAGTAATTTTTTAAAGATCTGGTAATGTAATTACGGACATCATCAGTCGTTCCGAACTGTAATGGGTTATTAACAAAAAGTTATGAAGGATAAATGTATTGTGCAGATATAGTTAAAACAAATAATTCGTTTAACAGCTACGCTGTAAGATTACCGTGGATCAGCATCGCATATTATTTTCAATGCAAGCTTTTCCGCAACATAAATGTAATTTTCCGACTTGAGTTACTGCAGAATATTGATCTAAAGGATATTATCGATTGGAAGAAAGCAATGGATATGAACTGCTTTTTTTCCCTAGGCTAGCACTCACACAAAGTGCTGAAGTGACAGAACTGATGTATGTAAGATACTCACTAACTTGTTAAGTTTTTATATTTTTAAGTTCTCATTAATGTGTACAGCCGCAAATCTGGAGATTATTTCTAAATTATTAGCTCTTGTAAATGAACTATGTCTATGATTGGTATTGTAACTCTTGGTGAGTAGAGCTGATTTTTTAAATTGCAGAAAATCAGCTAGTAATTATTTTAAAGTTTTTGTTTACAGGTTTTATGTTTTAATGTTTCTGGTGGGGTTAACTGTAATACCCGTGTTATGTGCAGAACGAACCAATTCTGCTTTTTATGTATTAAATGGAATGCCATTTTCATATATAGGAGACAATAATGTAGTCAAAATTGAACTTTGTGGAACTCTACTAACGATCTATTCTTAGTCACACAAATTTTCGCTGTCTGCACTGTTTGGCTTACGTAGTACAACTTTCAGAACCCATGTGTGAGCTACACCATTAATTACGTAATACTTCAGTTTTTCTAGCAAAATGCCATTTACAGCGCTTAAAAAAGGTATCTGTAACACACATGTCACACAAATAATCTTCTTTGTAGCAATGTACCTATAGAAATTATGTTTAACCTAAAATATAATGATTACGGTGACAGAAGTAGAGGCCGAAACCTGAGATTATATTGTCGGATGGTAACAGTTGGGCATTAAACTGACAACCACGTTGCAATCACTTATTATGCGTATTGTCAGGCGTAATTGTGATTTGTTGCAGTCTTCAGGCGATATACACTGAGGATGTCTCCTAACGAGGACAATCCGGCTATGCCATCGTTTATATGACGTCGTAGTAGTTACGTGGCACTAACGACTCAAGTCTGTTCACTGAACACAGAAGACGGCATCATGAACTGTAGCGACAGGCTCTCCATTTGTTACCGCAGCGCCAGGTCATAACTGTCAGCTCCAAGACTCACTTCGTAGGGGTGTGGGAAATAAGCGAATCGACTCCACTCACAATTTCAACCCAAGTCGGCCCTTGAGCGTTCTTCGGGCATCCTCTTCTCCATCCAACCAGCGATTTCCGCACTCGAAGCCTGTCCCCTCACTACGGTACCTCATGGTGTGTCGAGGGAGGCTTTCAGGACGTGTAGCCGAAGGACGCTTTCTTCAGTGTTAAGTCGGTCACTCGGCCTACGCTAATCAGGGCAAAGCACGCCCCAGGCACCCGACCTCTGCTGCTGTTTATGGTGTCCAGCCGTTGGCGCTTCTGCAAAGAGAGTTTGCTAGTGGGGAGGAAGTAGTGGCTGATAATTTATATAAAAGTCTGAGATCCCATTTATAGGCAAATGTTTAATGACTCAGATCGGCACTACACGCTATTCGCAACAAGTAACGTCTGGCTCCTTGCGATAACACGGAAGTCCTGTCATATCTTGACAGAGTGTTCCAAGGTCTTTGCATCAATTGTCTTCACATCATGGGGAATAACTTTTGTTAGAGACAAAACGTTTTCTGACTCGTCCCGGCTACGTTAGGTTTTGTTTTCTATTGACTATGCCCCTGTGTTGACTACAACCCTGTCATCTGCTCTGTGTGAAACGTGTTTGGCCGAAAAATTTTAAGTTTTTGATTCTCTTCTAAAATATCTTTCTATGCTCAAAGACACTTTCTGTGCTTAGAGACATTCATTTTATTGTTCAGTTATCAATTTACGGGGGTAGATAGTACGCACAGACCGTGCTAGCTTGGTGAAATCTGATCGTTCCAGGAACGGCGAATGGTAAAGGACGCCTAGCATTTCCGGGAAGTGTCAGCGATCATTTTATTCCTAATAAAGTTACTCCCCGTAACGTGATCTATCACTCTTAGACGTTTCATGCAAAGACTTTGTAGCATCCTATATATGTATACACACATCAAAAAAAGTTTACCGTCACCCCGGTTCCCTGAATTCTTCAAGATAGACGTTGACTGTGGATATTGTATCACAGACGCAGTCCCTTCGACTGATCAGAGATATCACTGAACCCGCCCGAAGATGTAAACAGCCATGCAAGAGCAGCGTCTGTTAGGAGGAGGTCCGATAGCCGATCAGTTTCAGCCATTCCACCAGGAAGGAGGTACACGGCATGTGTCGTCTGTAGTTCAACCATGCCAAGACGGCCAATATATCGGTTCGATCGGGTCCGCATTGTTACTTTGTGCCAGGAAGGGCTCTCGACAAGGGAAGTGTCCAGGCGTCTCGGAGCGAACCAAAGCGATGTTGTTCGTATGACGACTCAAACTGTGTGCAAAAGGCTGCATGACGCGCAACTTCACTCCCGACGTCTATGGCGAAGTCCATCTTTGCAACCACGACGCCATGCAGCGCGGTACACATGGGCTCAGTAACATGCCGAATGGACGGCTCAGGATTGGCATCACGTTCTCTTCATCGATGAGTGTCGCATATGCCAGACAATCGTCGTAGACGTGTTTGGAGGCAACCCGGTCAGCCTGAACGCCTTAGCGCCTTAGACACACTGTTCAGCGAGTGCAGCAAGGTGGAGATTCCCTGCTGTTTTGGGGTGGCATTATGTCGGGCCGACGTACGCCGCTGGTGGACATGAAAGGCGCCGTAACGGCTGTACGATACGTGAGTGCCGTCGTCTGACCGATAGTGCAACCATATCGGCAGCATACTGGCGAGGCATTCGTCTTCATGAAGGACAATTTGCGCCCCCATCGTGCACATCTTGTGAATGACTTCTTCAGGATAACGACACCGCTCGACTAGAGTGGCCAGCATGCTCTCCAGACATGAACCCTATCGTTTGTGCCTGGAATAGATTTAAAAGGGCTGTTTATGGACGATGTGACCCACCAACCACTCTGAGGGAGCTAAGCCAAATAGCAGTTGAGGGGAGGGACAATCTAGACCAACAGTGCCTTGATGAACTTGTGGACAGTATGTCACGACGAATACAGGCATGCATGAATGCAAGAGGACGTGCTGCTGGGTATTAGAGGTACCGGTGTGTACAGCAGTCTAGACCACCACCTGTGAAGGTCTCGCTGTATGGCGGTACAACATGCAATGTGTGATTTTCATGGGCAGTAAAAAGGGTGTAAATGATGTTTATGTTGATCTCTATTCCAATTTCCTGTACAGGTTCCGGAACTCTCGGAACCGAGGTGATGCAAAACTTTTTGTGTGGTATGTATTTAACTTACGTACTTACATATGTTGTGCGATGAGAGAGTATTGTGATAAGAGAATACTAATTCTAAATTTCCTGCATACACATTTTTGCTGTGGTTCGGATAGCAAGAGCATCATAATGTGCAAATGAAATGGTGCGACAACTGGAAACGTACTACAGAGTTGAAATATTGAGAACAGTGTGATTTCCTGTGGGCAAAACGTCTAAATTGCACATAGATTCACCGTCGTGAAACCCTGGAGGTATATGAACCTAATGCAATGTCGCGTCAAGCCATAGCTTAATGGTGCGAACAATCTAAGGCCGGAGAAACGTGAGTGATGCTGATGTGGATGAAAAGCCACAGACATCGACCACAGAAGACGATCAGGCAATCGAGGAACTGATTCACACCGGACGCAGATTTTCCAACGATGGAGACGTTCATACAGTGGTTCTCGAATTGGTCCGTGACAAAGGAGCAGGTTTCTATCGTCGAGTACTAGAACGATAGATAGAAAGTTCTGAACGTTGTTTATGGAGACTTGATCACTTTATTGAAAAATAGTGTCATGTTTTTGTGTCACCTTGAAGAGTGAGTAGTGCAGCGTTCAATGAAAGTTACTTATTTTTTGAATTGTATGAGGGTAATCCCAAAAGTAAGGTTTCCTATTTTTTTAATAAGTACGTAGACCTGTTTATTTCTACAATGGTTTACCTCAGTTTACAGCTTGAACATTTAGCTATTTTTGGACATAATCACCATTTCTGTCGATGCATTTTTGTAGATGCTGTGGCATTTTTTGTATGTCCATGTCATATCAGCTCTCCGCCATGCTGTTCAGAAAGTTAGGAACCACTTCTTTCACCTCGTCGTCGGAGCTGAATCTCAGGTGTAAAGTGGTATGCCCAGGTTTCGTCACCCGTGACAATTGTGTCCAAAAAGTTGTCGTGTTCGGCTGCAAGGCGGTGAAGAAATGAGCGGGAAGCATGAACTCGTTGCTGCATGTGGTCCTCAGTCAGCATGCGTGGCACCCATCTATCGCACATCTTCCGGTAGTTCAATGTTTCCGTTAAAATTTTGTTTGCGGTGCTTCGGGAAACCTCAGGAACCAACGTGTAGAGATCATCCAGGGTGATCCACCGATCTTCACACATGGTTTGCTCGACCTTCAACACTGTCTCCTCAGAAATTGACGGTCTGCCGCTCCTTTGTTCGTCGTGAATTTCGGTCCGACCAGCTGCAAACTCTCTACACCACTTACGAACATTTTTGACATCCATGCACGACTCACCATACAGTTCCGTAAATTGGCGATGGATTTCAATCGGCGCAGTGCCCTTTGCGTTCAGAAATCGAATAACTGCGCGCAATTCGCGCTTGGCGGTAACATCCAACGGGACCTCCATTCTCAACGGTTGCCAAGCCAAGACTGAGCGCCTCAGCGCGGCGTGCGCATGTTTACACACAGCACGTGAAGCACTCTTCATAACAGTGTGACCAACTGTGCCGCGCGGGATTAGCGGAGCGGTCTTGGCCGCTGTAGCCATGGACTGTGCGGCTGATCCCGGCGGAGGTTCGAGTTCTCCCTCGGGCATGGGTGTGTGTTTGTCCTTAGGATAATTTAGGTCAAGTAGTGTGTAAGCTTAGTAGTTAAGTCCCATAAGATTTCACACACATTTGAACATTTCTGACCAACTGCCACACAAACAGAGCTCTGTACTTATAAAAAAATAGGAGACCTTACTTTTGGGATTACCCTCGTACACTGTTCATCTAGAACATGTCCGCCCCCGGCAGCCGAGTGGTCAGAGCGACAGAATGTCAATCCTAAGGTCCCGGGTTCGATTCCCGGCTGGGTCGGAGATTTTCTCTTCTCAGGGACTGGTGTTATGTTGTCCCAACCATCATCATTTCATCCCCCTCGACGCGCAAGTCGCCGAAGTGGCGTCAAATGGAAAGACTTGCACCCGGAGAACGGTCTACCCGGCGGGACGCCCTAGACACACGCCATTTATTTACTATCGAGAACATCACGATCACCTGCCTGATAGTCTGTATTTCCATCCTTATCACGGATAACAGCGGCCACGCGTCGTGACTTGGAAGTAACGAGGCCTTGGTAGGGAGGTGGCTCCCATATGCACACACAAGTCACCTAATTCCCGCAAATTTCGGGGAAGGGGGTGATGAGCCCCGACCCAACGTCCAATCGCATCCCAGGTGTGTTCGGTCGGGTTCAGGTCTCGCGAGGGGGAGGGGGGCAGCACATCAACTGGAACTCGCCACTGTGTTCCTCCAACCACTCCATCACACTCCTGGCCTTGTGCATGGTCCATTATCTTGTTGAAAAATGCCATGATCGTCATGAAGGGGTCGGGGGTGTGGATGTACGTGGTCCGCAAACATTGGAAGATCAGTGAAAGATACTCCTTGGCCGTCATGGTGCCTTGCACGAGCTCCATTGCCCACGTGAATGTTCTCCGGAGTATAATGGAACCGCCGCCAGTCTGTCTCTGTCCCGCAGTACACGTGTCAAGGAGCTGTTCCCATGAAAGACGACGGATTCGTGCCCTCTCACCGGTGTGATGAAGAAGGTATCGGTATTCATCAGGCCATGCAACGCTCTGCCATTGCGTCAAAGTCCAATGACGATACTCACGTATCCATAGTCGTAGTTTCCGACGCCGTGGTGTTAACATCTGTCCATGCACGGTTCGTAGGCTGTGGAAGCCCATCATTAGGAGTGTTCGGTTCACTATGTGTTCAGACACACTGTTACTATGCCCAGCTTTAATGTCTGATGCTAGTTCCGCCACAGTTCGCCGCCTGTCCTGTTTTACCAGTATGCCCAACCTACGACGTCCGTCATCTGTAATCAGGGGTGGCCGCCCAGCCTCACGACGTCTGGATCTTGGTTTTTCCACGTGTTAAGACACTCACCACAGCACTCCTCGAACACCTGACAAGTCGTACAGTTTCCGAAATGCTAGCGCCATGCTTATGGGCCATCACAATCTGCCCTCTGTCAAACTCAGATAGACCGCGCGCCTTCCCCATTCTATACACGGACAGCACACACACTGATACTACACGCACCGTGTCTGTGTCATACTAGCAGTTATAATCCGAGCATTATGTTAAATTCGTTTACGGCTAGGGTCAGCTGCGAATATCTGCATCTTTAACGTAAAGCTCGGAATTCGCGGAAAGGTGCAACATCGTTCGACTACGAGATCGGTCATCAGGTCCTGGAAACAGTGACAATCGTCAAGTATCTGCGAGTTTCTGTTCAGAGCAGTATAAGTTGGATCGACCACATAAAGCTGGGGAAGGCAGATTCTAGACTCAGATTCATTAGAAGAATGCTGAGGAAGCGTAGTTCACACAAGAAACAGGTCGCTTACAAGGACCCTCGTTCGATTTATTCTATGAAATTGCGTGTCTATTTGGGACACTTGTCAAGTTGAATTAACAGAAGACATTAAAAGAAAACATTCAAAGAAAAGATGCACGATTCGTCACTACCTTGTTTAGTCAGCTTGAGGCTGTTAACGAAGTGCACAACGAACTACATTGGAATGCGGTACAAGAAAAATGTTGTACATTTCGGAGAGCGTTCAGTACTCACAAAGTTCACGTTTCAAAATGAGTTGCGAAACGTATTACGTATTCAATACATACATCGCATAACGACCACGGAGCTGACAGCAAAGAAATTCGGCTGCATACGTAGTATTACCAACAGCCTTTCTACCCGTTAACATTTATTCCTGCGGGCAACTACTCTACCGACTGAACTATTCAAATGCGAATCACAGCCCGCCCTCACACCTTTGATTCTACTTCTTTTCGTCTACGTTTTATTGATTTTACAATGTTAGTATTTGTTGTAGACCTCTATGTGTCCTTGATATCCGGAACTGCCCCATAGACCTCACGCAGCAACTTACATTCAAATATTATGAGCTGCTGCTCATCAACAGTTTTCGCATCCGCAAATTACAACTGGCCTGCTTATTTGTAACTTAGTCTGAGTGTTTAATATCCTGGAGCCCAGCAACTTATTAAACATGTGTAAACATCCAGACGTGGCTGCCTTTTCAGCATGCCTGATGCCTCATTTCGTAACTCCATGGATGTTAGTCGCACACGGCGAATTCGACAGATGAAACCGAATCTGTGATTGGCCAGCTACGGTACGATTATCTTTGAGCCACTATGGATACCAGCCGACGGTTTTGTCTTCGTGGTGTGGGAGTATATTCGCGATACCAGTGCGGTCAAGTGAACATTCTTAACCAGTTTACCATCACGCGAAGTGTCCGTAAATAGAATTCTATTGCTGTAATCATAATGGAATCAGACGATGTTGACCACCACATACCTATACCTGTACACCATTGCACATGTGTGGAGCATGATGGGAAAGTGTTTAGAACAATCTACATTACCGGCAGCATCTCTTAACCATTTGAGACAACTATGGGGACAATGTATCTCGACATTACATACCTAACCGCTGTGAGCATCCCTACGGACGACTGCACCACTGAATTGTAGCTAGAAGAGGGTACCCAATCACTCATGCAATTTGTAACCCATATAATATCTGAAAATAAGTTATTTCGTATTGGTATTTTGCTTCAAGGTGTTCATTTTTTATTTTCCGCTTGTGTTCGTAGTGTAAGACTGAAATGTTACTCTCTTTCTATCAGTATATGCCTGTACTGGTGACATGGAAGCCAATATTCAGCATCTGAACAATATTAAGTCAAGGGACAGGGATTAAATTGGTGTGTGGGTTCATGGTTCAAATGGCTCTAAGCACAATGGGACTTAACATCTGAGGTCATCAGTCCCCTAGACTTAGAACTACTTAAACCTAAGGACATCACACACATCCATGCACGAGGCAGGATTCGAACCTGGGACCGTAGCAGCAGCGCGGTTCCGGACTGAAGCTCCTAGAAACACTCGGCCACAGCGGCCGCAGTAGGTTCATGAATTCAATACTTATTACCCATTTAACATGATACGAAGTTCTACATGCGACACAACAGTTACTTAGCCTGAACTAAATGGTGTGTGGACCGTAAGATATAAAAAGTGGTCGTAATGTTCTCTGTGCACCCTCATAAATTAATCGAGTGGAGCTGCTGTCTACGTATCAGTAACTTTCATGGCTTCTTATTTTCTATTGAAATCGTCCCCAAGTTCATAGATTTGGATGGCTTCTCTGCCCAAGGCAGGATTCGAACCTGCGACCACAGCGGTCGCTCGGTTTCAGACTGTAGTGCCTAGAACCGCTCGGCCACGATGGCCGGTTCCAACAAGGTCGTTCGATCACTTCTAAACTGTTCAGTCCACTGATAAACTTTTCGCTGCGACAAAATATTCCGTCATATTGTGTTGAAAGATTTCTATGAACTGTCTCTCCTGGTATACCTTCAGATCACAAAAAAGGATTATGGAACGCTGTTCTTGTGGTGCAAACAGAGAATAGCGTGGCCGTTTTTACGTCGCAACAAGGCAAGGCGGACAGATGTGATAATGGAGCAATCTACCACAGGAGAAGACAACGGTGCTATCTAGCTCCCGACAAGCTCACGAAACCCTAGACCTAGAGCCAACCTAAAGACAATAAGAGAGAAATTGCAGATATTTATTGACTGACCCTCGTAATTATGTTACTATGTATTTATTTAACGTGTAAGAGAGATGAAGGAGTAGTGATGGAGTTGAAAATCTAAATGGTAAGTAGATTGGTGGGGGGAGGGGAAGCAAAGATCGCTGGCACAAATTCGTTGTGCGGACCCTTGTCCGACACTGACATAAATGCTTAGCCAATCGAAGTCACTACATAATATGTGAAGGCTACAATTGCGTACTTAGTACGACGCAGTATAAAAATTTACTGCACATCTCGCTGTGGTTTTCTTGGAAAGACGTAGGAAGCAATACTCCTGAAATGGTGACGGTGCACTGCGCCAGCAACTGTTACTGCAGACAGTGATGCAATTTCGCTGCGACGTTTTAATACTCAGCGAGTATAAAATCCATTGCATTTTCATTTGTCCTTTGGCCTCATTTATATGCCGGGCTGCGACCGCTGCGCTCTGTCTGAGGGTGGGCGTTTGCTGTTAGTACCGTGGCGCAGCGCCGTATGTCTGCATTAGCGTCTGCACAGCACAATGCATGCATGCACCAGGGGCTTTACTAACGCGCCTCAGCGTGGGCTTTTCGCCTCTCTAGCGATCTTGCCCGATCTCTTACGGCCATTGGTCGAAATATACACTCTTTTTTAGGCAGCTGCTCAGAGGTGAGACGAGCGTCTTTCACGTGACGCGGAATTCTGTTCTGAAGAACCAGCTTCCATTATTGCCCACCTATTTCTCAGTACCTCAACGAATTACGAGGGAAGGTCAGCACATGTATGTCATTCGGCTAGGAAAGAGCACAGTGTCTTGTGTTACGCAGTATGTTTGTTACAGCAATAGACCCAGGGCACCAGATAGCCTGCTTTCCATGCTTTAATACCGGGTGGCGCTATCCGTACATATCCGCCAGAGAGAGCTATGCAGTTGCGGGCTGTCTCTTCTTACCAAGTGGTCCTACCGCACCACACAAGAATGAGGCGACCTAGTTATAGGCCACACCCTGACACACAGGCCAATTGCAGCGTACCTAGGATCAAAGGGCGCCACTACAGCTACGTCAGCATTCCAAGCTAATATGCCTGCATCGTTTAGCATCGCAGTCAGCAGAATAGGTTCAACGACAACGAACAATGCTACGATCTTTGGTTTTCTCCCAAGAAGTGCGCTTGGTTTATTGGTGCTTGTGCTGTCGACGATGTACCGGTTTCCAATGTGCCTGGACTAACGTTATACTGTCCAGTGATCACAGTTTTTCATCCTATCATTCACTGTATATTGCATTCATATAATACAACGTGGTTGTTAGCTGACATTGAACATACTGTAGAAAAAAAACACGTAAACAATTCCCTACATTCCAAAGGTCAGTCAATGGAATAGCGACGTACGACGTCACCAGTCAAAGTCAAGGCCAAGCAGCAGTCTCGATGGTTATAGCAACCGTGTTTTGGGACAGACATAGAGTCTCTTTAGTCGAGTTTATGCAGCAATGGACCCAAATAAACGCAGCCGCTTACTGCGCTACCCTGACTTAACTTCGACGTGCAGTACAAAGTAAGCGACGTCGCGTTCTCACGTGTGGGTTTTTGTTACTGCTTGACAATGCCGGACACCATTCTGCCATTTACACCCATAATCTCATCAGATATTTTGGATGGCAACAGAGTGTACACCCACCGTAGTGTCCAGAGTTGGCACTGAGCGATTTTCACTTGCTCCGCTACCTAAAGGAGTTTCTCGGCGGCAAGCCCTTCGCGACAGATAAGAATTGAAAGTCACAGTTAATGACTGGTTATCTCACAGGTGGCAGACGTCTATGACTTAGGGATAAAAAAAACTAACGTTATAATAAATGTTTGATCGAACGTAGAAAATATGTAAATAAATAGAGCAGGAATTAAATAAAAACTCTTTGAAAAAAAACTGCAATGGTTTATGTTTTATACTAAGTCGAAAATTACTTTCCGAATAACCCTTTATAATATAATAAAAAATAGAATAACAAAAAATAAAATGTTTTTTAGATATATGGAATTAACGAGTTTAATTTTTGGCACTCGCACATGCACAATAAGCTGGGCTATGCAAACGTTTTATCACACCTTGTATCTTGTGTTCGTACAATATAGTGCAGCTGTCAGCTGATATAAAATATACTGTAGGAAAAATATCATAAACAACAATAACTCCCGCTACGGTCGCAGGTTCGAATCCTGCCTCGGGCGTGGGTGTGTGTGATGTCCTTAGGTTAGTTAGGTTTAAGTAGTTCTAAGTTCTAAGGGACTGATGGCCTCAGAAGTTGTCCCTTAGTGCTCAGAGCCACTTGAACCAACAATAACTCAGTGGGAAAAAAGAGAATTTCTGCGAAAGTTGTCGTCACAGTAACGCTGCACTCCAGTAGCAAAAACATTGTTGAGCTAAAACATTATGACTAGTGCCACCTGGTGGCCCCAAATGGGCAAATCCACTGACGTGAGCTCGTTGACAAAGGGCGGATTCTTATTGCCAGGCGCCACTTCGCTTCACAGAAAGTGGCGGTCTGAGACTTGTCCACTCTGTGAAGTAGGACAGGTGGCGAGATCCGGCATATGTGATGACAGAGTACAGCGTTCGTGCAGGTAAAAGTGTTCCAGAGCACACCGCCGAGCGAATATTGTTGACCGTGGGGATGAGCAGCTGATGATCCCTACGTCTTCCCAATTTGTGCTAACAACAGCGTCGTTTGTGATGTAGTGGGCATCGGACCGTCAAAATCGGACCGCTGATCAGTGGAAACGTGTCACCTCGTCAGGTGAGTGCCTTTTTGACTTTTTTTTTTTTTACGTCAGGTCGATGTTCGTGTTCGGATACTGCTTCATCCATGCTGCTTGAAATATGCACTGCGCTAAACACACAGGCCGACTGGGACAGTATTATGTTTTGGAAGACATTCGTCCGCAGCTCGTGGTCGTGCCGTAGCGTTCTCGCTTCCCACGCCCGGGTTCCCGGGTTCGATTCCCGGCGGGGTCAGGGATTTTCTCTGCCTCGTGATGACTGGGTGTTGTGTGATGTCCTTAGGTTAGTTAGGTTTAAGTAGTTCTAAGTTCTAGGGGACTGATGACCACAGATGTTAAGTCCCATAGTGCTCAGAGCCATTTGAACCATCTTTTTTGAAGACATTCACTTTGTTTTAGCAGTGTTGCAGTAACCAAAGTCACCATGACGGCTGTGCACAATGTGAACGTTATTGTGGACCACCCATATTCCTTGCTTGACGTTTTCCCCGAAGGTGATGATATCGTTCAGTAGCGTAACTATTCGTGCTGTAGTGCTGCAGTAGTCTGGAGCATGGTGGTGAACGCATGTTGATGGCTTTGCCTCCAGTTTTGCCTAACCTCATAACAATGGAACAGCTTTGTGACGTTATCGGACACCAGTTCTGCGCCCTCATACCGCCGGCCCGTAATATACGGAAATCGCATAACCTGTGTGTAGATATTTGGTACCGCATATCTCTGGATACATACCAAGGATCCGTCGAATCCATTCCACGCAAAATCGCCGCTGTACTGCGTTCATAAGTAGACCGATATGCCGTTAACCAGGTGGACATGATATTTTGTCTCACCAGTGGCCGGCCACTGTGGCCGAGCGGTTCTAGGCGCTTCAGTCTGGAGCCCCGAGACCGCTACGGTCGCAGGTTCGAATCCTGCCTCGAGCATGGATGTGTGTGATGTCCTTAGGCGGTTCAATCCCGCGTCCGGCCATCCTGATTTAGGTTTTCCGTGATTTCCCTAAATCGCTCCAGGCAAATGCCGGGATGGTTCCTTTGAAAGGGCACGGCGACTTCCTTCCCCGTCCTTCCCTAATCTGATGAGACCGATGACCTCACTGTCTGGTCTTCCCCAAACAACCCAACCCCCCAGTTATAAGTCCCATGTGCTCTGAGCCATTTGAACCATTTGAATCTGACCAGTGTAAGTAGATAACACCCCATCAGTGTTAAGTAGGTAACACCTTTTGCCGTGACTCCAAGAAGGGCGGTAATACTCTCTCCATCAGAACACACATCAGTGTTTATGGCAGAGTCAGGATACTCGCGTCGACTCCACAGTTCATTAGGTCACTTTCACTGACAAATTCACAGATTCGTTAAGTGCGAATGGCGAGACAACAACGACCATGTTATGAAAGTATCGCAGAAAGTCTTTGAGCTATAGCGGTAAGAAGCGTCGATGAACGTACTTTGGTTGTCAAGGCACCAATATACTAAACAAAATGACCTATCCGCCCCCCCCCTCCCCTCCTCCCTGCCCAGAAAAGGATAGTGGCTTGTGGATTGAACTTTTGACAGACTGCACCTAACATCCGTCATAAGACTGTGCTTCCACCGGGTCAACTTCTCGATCCCGCATATTTGTTGTATGTATCGCAAAACGAGAAGACAGAATAATTTCTGAACATTTTGTTCAGTAAGAAGTGAATTTTCGAATTTTGAAGATTATTGAAGAAGAAAATGCGCGTTCTTAGTTATGAGGAGAAATTCTGTTAATTTTTTATTTCCCATACGGTAAAAGAAAAGTAGATTTTCCCTCTGATAGTATGAGACTAAGACCACGTGGCATATATGTGAGCAGATATATTTGCGTGGTAATGAAAAGAAGTTACTGTGAGTGACATTTTTGGACTAAATACATAATATTCATTATTCAAGAAATCATACAATTGATATTTAATTATGAGAAATATTAAAGTACAAGTTTCACTAATTGATCAGAAATAAATGAGCTTACACTCTTTATCAGAGCTTAAACATTATCTTTCGAAGCCTTAGTAATGCCTCATTCGAATTTATGTGGACTTTTTATGAACACTTCTTCCATTAGACATGTTATTCTTTCTCATATCAGAACGAACCTGCAGTGTAATGAAATTAATTTCACAGGGTGAACCGGAACTCCACCGACAAACTTCTAGTGGTAGTGGAATGAAGCAACACAAGAAAAAGATATCTAGTAAATTTGAGCTCTAGAATTCATTCCTTTTTTCTTGCTTTGGTCCGTAATATAACTTCTCAAAACATGGAAAGCAAAGAACTTTCAGTAGAAGAAGTCTGTCTCACAGTAACTAAAATGAAAACGTGATCATAGCAAGTTTCCTAGAAATTTTTTTCTTGTTCTAGTCAATACTACCGCCTCCAAGAGTTTTTTCGGAGGTGTTCGTGTTCACCCTGTATGTAGTGAATAATAATAATAATAATACCCGTGGAGGCCTCCGGTATGTTCTGCCAGTAGTAAAAGGCGACGAAAACAACAAACCACTAATAGGGCTAACCCCGCTTTTAGTGTGATTAGTTGGTTCAGGACAGAACTAATGAAGCCTCGGACAAGCGCTGTCATGGTCGGGGACGTCACTTGAACCCTACGCCCGTCCATAATGGTAACGACACTGCTAGCCACACGGAAAATGATTTAAATCCGAGGTGTTTTGCAGGATATGCTTCCTGCAACCACTCTAGAAGGAAAACAAAGGCAGAGGATGAAATGGTCAGATGAAGTTAACCGACACCTCATGTTCTGTTATTACCAAGCAACAAACTTAGGAACAAACACAACTGGATACAGATCACAAGTATACACAACATTTATTACCAGATGCCCAGAATTAAAATTTTTAACAGAACAACGACTAGCTGATCAAATCCGTGTAATAATAAAAAATAACAGGATACCCCAGTCAGAATTAGAAAACATCAAACAGCAAGTACAACAAATACTAGAACAAAATAATGTGCAATCAGAAGAAGAAGAAAATACAGTAATGGACTCAAACATCCCAGAGGAAACAAACAAAGAACAATCAGAGGAAAATGATATCTTAAGACAGCCACCAGAACAAGCACAAGTAGAACACGAAGTGACACACATGTTAGATATAGAAGAAACATTTCAGCTGATATATATAGAATACAAAGACACAAATACAGGCGTTAGACCATTCTTGCATAGACCACCAAATAGCCCACAAGTCGAAACAACAATAACAACTATCAACACAATCATACACAACAAAATAAATGAAAATACAACTATGGAAGAGTTACAACTACTGATTTATATAGGAGCACTCACTACACTAAATATACACACTAGGCAGAGATCAGAACCAACCAACACACAGAAGAAACCCACAAAACCAGCATGGCAACACAGGCTACAGATCAGAATAGGAAAACTGAGAAAAGACATCGGACAGCTAACACAATTTATAAGAAATGAAATATCAGACAAAAAACGAAAAAGGTTAGGTAAAATCTCATAACAAGAAGCGATAGAGCAGTTAGATGAAAAGAAGCAGAAATTACAAGCATTGGCCAAACGACTTAGAAGATACAAAAAAAGTGAACATTCAACACAAACCAAAAGAAATTTTACCAGACAATAGATAACACACACATTAAATAGACAATCCACCAAACATAACAGACATGGAACACTTCTGGAGCAACATATGGTCAAACCCGGTACAACATAACAGGCATGCACGGTGGATACAAGCAGAAACAGATACATACAAGATGATACCACAAATGCCTGAGGTGATAATTTTGCAACATGAAGTCACTCAAGCAATTAATTCTACTCACAATTGGAAACCCCCTGGAAAAGATAAAATAGCAAATTTCTGGCTAAAGAAGTTCACCTCAACACATTCACATCTAACTAAATTATTTAACAGTTACATTGCAGACCCATACACATTCCCTGATACACTTACACATGGAATAACTTATCTGAAACCTAAAGATCAAGCAGACACAGCAAACGCAGCTAAATATCGCCCTATAACGTGGCTACCAACAATATACAAAATATTAATTCAGTCATTACACAGAAATTAATGACACATACAACACAGAACAAAATTATAAATGAAGAACAAAAACGCTGTTGCAAAGGAGCACGAGGATGTAAAAAGCAACTAATAATAGATGCAGAGGTGACATACCAAGCTAAAACTAAACAAAGGTCGCTACACTACGCATACATTGATTACCAAAAAGCTTTTGATAGTGTACCCCACTCATGGTTACTACAAATATTGGAAATATACAAAGTAGATCCTAAATTGATACAGTTCCTAAATATAGTAATGAATAATTGGAAAACCACACTCAATATCCAAACAAATTCAATTACTATCACGTCACAGCCAATACAGATTAAGCGTGGAATATAGCAAGGAGACTCATTAAGTCCTTTCTGGTTCTGCCTTGCTCTGAACCCACTATCCAACATCCTAAATAATACAAATTATGGATACAATATTACTGGAACATACGAACACAAAATCACACATTTGCTATACATGGATGATCTAAAACTACTGGCAGCAACAAATCAACAACTCAACCAATTACTAAAGATAACAGAAGTATTCAGCAATCATATAAATATGGCTTTTGGAACAGACAAATGTAAGAAAAATAGCATAGTCAAGGGAAAACACACTAAACAAGAAGATTACATATTGGATAACCACAGTGATTGCATAGAAGCGATGGAAAAAACAGATGCCTATAAATATCTAGGATACAGACAAAAAATAGGAATAGATAATACAAATATTAAAGAAGAACTAAAAGAAAAATATAGACAAAGACTAACAAAAATACTGAAAACAGAATTGACATCAAGAAACAAGACAAAAGCTATAAATACTTATGCTATACCAATATTGACCTACTCATTTGGAGTAGTGAAATGGAGTAACACAGACCTAGAAGCACTCAATACACTTACACGATCACAATGCCACAAATATAGGATACATCACATACATTCAGCAACAGAAAGATTCACATTAAGCAGAAAGGAAGGAGGAAGGGGATTTATCGACATAAAAAATCTACATTATGGACAGGTAGACAATTTAAGAAAATTCTTTATAGAACGAGCAGAAACTATCAAAATACACAAAGCAATCACTCATATAAATACATCGGCTATACCATTGCAATTACATAAGCACTTCTACAACCCTTTAGATCACATAACATCAACAGATACGAAGAAAGTAAACTGGAAAAAGAAAACTCTACATGGCAAGCACCTGTATCATCTAACACAGCCACACATCGATCAAGACGCATCCAACACATGGGTAAGAAAAGGCAATATATACAGTGAGATAGAAGGATTCATGATTGCAATACAGGATCAAACAATAAACACCAGATATTACAGCAAGCATATTATTAAAGATCCCAATACCACAACAGATAAATGCAGACTTTGCAAACAACAAATAGAGACAGTAGATCACATCACAAGCGGATGTACGATACTAGCAAATACAGAATACCACAGAAGACATGACAATGTAGCAAAAATAATACATCAACAACTTGCCATACAACATAAACTAATAAAACAACACGTTCCCACATACAAGTATGCGCCACAAAATGTACTGGAGAATGGTGAATACAAATTATACTGGAACAGAACTATTATAACAGATAAAACAACACCACATAACAAACCTGACATCATACTCACCAATAAAAAGAAGAAATTAACACAACTAATCGAAATATCCATATACAATACAACAAACATACAGAAGAAAACAGGAGAAAAAATTGAAAAATACATCCAACAGTCAAGGACATGTGGCATCAGGATAGTGTTGACATTATACCGATTATACTATCAACTGCAGGAGTCATACCACACAATATCCACCAGTACATCAACGCAATACAGCTACATCCAAACTTATATATACAACTACAGAAATCTGTAATTATTGATACTTGTTCAATTATCCGAAAGTTCCTAAATGCAATGTAACATATACCGTACAGTTAAAAGGAAGTCACGCTTGATCACGATCCGCGTTAGTTTCCATTTTTAACCAGACATAACGTCTGAGAAAGAAAAGAAATAATAATAATATCACTTAACAAAAGAATCTGATACTTCGACTATCACAAAATACGCAAGACGGCAAAAGTTTAACTGCAAATGAAGACTAAATGCTTTGAGGTAAAGTGTACGGAAGGCACTATTAATAACTGAAGTTAATGTACCCAAGCATACCAGAATTAGCTGAGGTGGGGACAGACAACATGGTCCACAGCAATCGAATGAATACAATCATGAGTGACAGATCCGCCATAATGTGTACGATCACAAGGTTCAACACATGGAAAGCTGTACCGAGGCCAAACGTTCCTTAGCGGTATTTGGTACCGTGCGTTGGAAGAAATAGGACTGCTATGCCATTCTAAACAGATTTCCCATTGGTGTAGTCACCGTAAGGTTAATACACGTATCTCCGAGTCTGTGCGCATAAGGCTTCATGACGGTGTTACGTATGCGAGTCCACCTGACACATTTTATACTGGCATTGCTCGACTTTGGATGAAAGTTTGCACCAAAACGTACACTCTACTGCAGATCAGAACAGAACTACCTTTTTACAAATGGAGTTCCTATTGACCTTACAAAATGCTATTATTTGGGGAGCAGTCGGAACCAGTTCGCTTGTTAGGAAAGAAACTGCTTGCTAGGAACAAACCTCCATCCACAAAACAAGACAGTAGTACTCGTTCTTGACGTGCAAACCAAGATCTTAGAGCTATTCAGCGTATCCGTCAACCAAACGGTTACGTGGTTTTCCAAGTAGGTTTTGTGACTTGGGAAATGCCTTTCGGAGTGTGGATTCCCTATGTTCATATCTGCAAACAATCCAAAACGTGGAGGATTCTGCATAAATTACCGGAATTTTTCAATAATCACAAGAGTAAGCAATTTTGTCTTATGACTTATACTTTGGAGCAAAGTATCACGCCATCTAACAAATACTATGTTACTGAATCCCGAGTGCAAATCCATTACGCGGCTTTGTTAGCAGGGGCTCACAGGGAAGCCCACAGAATGACACATCATGAGTTAGAGCAGTGCTGGCCAACTGGCACGGTGCCGAGGGCTTTCTGCTGCTAAATGTAAATGTCGCGTGACTATGGCCTCCCGTCGGGTAGACCGTTCGTCGGGTGCAAGTCTTTCGATTTGACGCCACTTCGGCGACTTGCGCTTCGATGGGGATGAAATGATGATGATTAGGACAACACAACACCCAGTCCCTGAGTGGAGAAAATCTCCGACCCAGCCAGGAATCGAACCCGGGCCCTTTGGGACTGACATTCTGTCGCGCTGACCACTCAGCTACCGGGAGCGGACTCTCTGCTGCTGCGACTGACTTTAGAATAATCGCTGCTCCCGCAGCTGTACCATGGCTAAACTTGCTGATACAGTTCGGCATAAGAAACGCTCTTAACTCAGTGACTTACTTTTAGTTTTGCAGTTGGTGTCTCCTTTCTTGCCTCACCAAAGCAGCCTTTTAGCGATACATTAACTTCATTCGATTTGTAAAACTTAGGACGCACTGTAGCTATGAACTGTTTACAAATTCAAGATTCCTTGCAAGTGTGGCCTTTGATACATTGGGAAGACTGCGCACAGAGTCCGTGAGAGATATGCGGAACGTACAAGAATCACCGGCAGTGGAAATTCGTGTGGTAAAGGATTTAATTAATTGAGATAGCGTTTTTAACTTGGACAGATCATGGCATCGAGCGCTTTCGTTGAACAGTTCGCAAACACGTCGCTACAGTGCAGTTTTTGCATTGATATCCCAGCATAGATCGACCGTGTAATCACTGATTTCGCGAAAAACATCTCTGGTCCCGGTGTATCCGCGTAGGCATGCGTAGTGACGCGGTCCTCGGATTTAAAAGGACGGATGCAAGTGCTGTGGTGTGGAACAAGGTGGCGGAGACACACAGACGCCCACAGTGAGTACAGAACAGGGCCCTCCGTCTCGTGATGTACCTGCTGACGTGCCCAGGTTCACCCAAGTACCTCCCAACGTTTCGAAGTTGCTTCAGGAGGCACACTGTCGGCAACGAGACACATTCGCGCAACGGGGGAACAGGGGAATGAGTGCAGCGGCTAAATTCCACCAAGTGGCCACATCTGCTGCGCAACTAAGGATTTACCAAACACAGTGAAACACGACAAATATAGCAGAAAATAAAGGACAGCCAAAGAAAAGGACAACAAATAATCAATAAAGAGTTTTGAAGCATAACTTTTGTGCATATTTGATATGATGTTGGCATATAACATGTGGGCACACTGAATTTGACTAAAGAGTAAATCAGTCAATGCTCAGATGTATTTTGTTTGTCAATCAAACCGGTTTAGAAATTACGCTACACAAATAACCTACATTACTTCGTAGCTGATGGATGCGTCAGTATGTAGTAGGATCGTGCCTCTCTCCAAGTCTCCTACTGGTGGAAAATTCAAAAGTAAAAGAAAATGTAAGCAATAGGTTCCTCAAAATAAAAATAATGATAAAGCAGATGAAGTTTAAATCAAATTATTTCCACCTGTATCATAAGGGAAAAAACGAAAGAGCACAATAGACACTATTAACGGTATGGATATAAAAAAATTAAATAAAGAAAATAAGTAGAGTGGTTGCAGGAATAGTAATCAGTCCAGAATAAGAGGTTACCAGTACTAGGCACACATTGTTAATAACTATAAAAAAGCTTATATTTACAAGTAAATTGTAACAGATATTAGAAGATATGAAAGAAAGTAGTTCACATATTTCTTTAAGAAAACGGTTAGAAGAACTCTGTGAAAACCACGATGGAAACATTTGTCCGGTAAAAAGCCCGAGAAGATTTCGTCAGCTGTAGAAACCGGCGAAGTCTGCATTCACATATAATATCTAAGGAAGTTTCGCTGCCGGCCGTGATGGCCGTGCGGTTCTGGGCGCTCAGTCCGGAACCGCGCGATTGCTACGGTCGCAGGTTCGAATCCTGCCTCGGGCATGGATGTGTGTGATGTCCTTAGGTTAGTTAGGTTTAAGTAGTTCTAAGTTCTAGGGGACTGATGGCCACAGATATTAAGTCCCATAGTGCTCAGAGCCATTTGAAGTTTCGCTACTACGAAGCAATAATTACACCTATCGAAATACAGAACCAATGATCATAAGAAGGCAGTTAAAGTTTCGTTTCTTATATAGAATGGATGGAAAAAAAATAGTCCAAAATTTCAGTAGGGGGAAGTAGTCAGCTTGTGGGATTTATGTTTCGTTTTAAAAAATAGGATTTAGTGAAGGGAAAATAGATATAATGAATAAAAGGGTTAAAGTTAGGATTGTAAGACAGAAAGCGTCGGACAATAGGGCTGAAATGGTCTGAAGAAACAGGCAAACGACAGTTAACAAGAGACCGTCGAGAGAAGAAAAACAACAAATGAGAAGTAACTAAAATTGGGATAAGAGACATAAAATGGAGGGGGAAGAGGGGGGAGGGACTTTCAGGTGGGATAGGCCTAGGCTTACATTTGTGTTATGTTATCAGCCCATTCTACTTCAAAGCCTCCATTGTTAGCTTATTTCATAAACATTTCTGTGAAATGGATTACAACTGACTCATTGCATTTACTGGCAAGCGCCATGCACGAAACTAAAATCTGAAACTGCGTTTGTTATTGTTCGGAGATTAATTGCGAGCTGCTGTCTTAAGGGAAATAATACGTCTTGAGAAATTCGGCTGTGCACTGGGAAAGCTTGTATAGTGTGCCTACACTATCTTTTTTTTTTGACATGTGTTACTTGACAATTGCCAGCTACGGACAGAATGTACAGATAAAAGAAAAAAAATGTTCAGTGTACGTCAGTGTATTACCTGAAAAGCACAGGCGTTGGCCTACCCCCTTCGCTCACAGTTTGACTTGAAATATGCAGCATTAATGTCTAGCTTTTAGTCGAAATGTAAGCTCTAGATTCACAGTCTAGCGACAAAATTACTGAAAACGAAAGCGGAGGTGCTAGGAAAATATACTGCAATGCAGCTGAGATGTTGGTGAGCGCGATCCTACGCGATCTGTCTTGTTGAAGGATCGGCGGCGCATGCAAGGCGAACACGGTGCTTACGAGTCCACTCTGAGAAGATCCGTAACGTGGAGTCGGACGCGGGGTCTGATCCGCTTAGTAATGGTGCCCTTACACGCAGGCGTCAGGTATCGCTGCCAGCCGAGACCCATCTGTGCCGGCACTCGTGTAAACATGCCCACTTACGGCCCACCTGCTCGCTCACTTACGTTCTCAATCTGTTCGTAAGTGTTGGCGAACGTGCAACAAACGAGCATATTAGCTCGCGCAGACTCGTAATTTATCGGATAGGACAGGGCAAGTGGGCCGTCTCGCTCGGCCTGGAGCTGCCGTATCCCCCACGCCAAAGTGAAATCTCTTCGCGACCAGACTGGCTTCCCAGAAACAACGGCACCTGTTGCTGGAACGTACAGCGCCTATTTTTGGTATCTGACATTTTAAGGACGTGGTTTTGCATGCTTTTTCCACCGCGTGATGACTATCCTACCATTATTGCATGCTCTTGAATTGCAGTTCAGAACTGTCTCGTCATCATCAGATTACTTTTTATTAATAACCTAGCTCCCACGGTGAACTGGAAAGTCTTGCACATTTGTAAGAATTAGCAGGAAATCTTATTAAGCAGCAAGGCAGGCGTGTTTCTTTCAAGGATTTTGTTCTAACTTTCGACGGTATACAACACTTCAAAATGGCTCTGAGCACTATGGGACTTAACATCTATGGTCATCAGTCCCCTAGAACTTAGAACTACTTAAACCTAAATAACCTAAGGACATCACACAACACCCAGCCATCACGAGGCAGAGAAAATCCCTGACCCCGCCGGGAATCGAACCCAGGAAGGTATACAACACTACTTCGTGTTTTAATCAATGGAAACATGGGTCCAGAGACCTTTTCAGGTCTCAAATGTGTACGATGTATATATGCAGACCGAAGCGATGACTGGAAAGTTTAACCAAGGCCGGGATTCGAACCCAGATCTTCTGCTCACCACTTCACTTTGCGCAACTGCACAGACTGCCGTACTACGCCTCCCACCTCAATCCAACTTCCCATTGACGACTCAGCCCACTTGGTATTCAACATAAACTCGAACACCATTGTAGACGCTCTCTAACTGTATTGAAATAGCACCTCAGCATTGAACGAAACAGGGGATCCTGCATCAAACCCAGGCGAAGATGCTCGAAAAGGTGTCTGGGACCCTATAGTTTCAAATTAAGCTCCTCCTTTACGGATGTTAAGAACCTGTGACTCAATGCAAATACATAAAACCCCCGCCCTGCATTATGCTTGGCATTACTGTGTAACTTCTGGAAAACCATCCGAAAACGAGCCTGAAAAGTTTCGGAGGTGTGTGTGTGAATCCCTACGGAAGGTCATCGGTCATAGACTTACACACTACTTGAAATAACTTATGCCAAGAACACCCATGCCCGGATGAAGACTCTAACCTCCTGCGATAGGTGCTGCGCAATCCGTGACATGGCGTCTCAAACCGCGCGGCCACTCCGCGCAGCTAAAAGTTTCGGGAACAGATTCTTGGAGTCAATAAATAACTATTTCAAAAAAGTGATTGGTTGCAGTTTTATTTATTTGCATTACCTTCAGTTCCATTTGATTAAAGCCAGTGTGTACAGCCACTGTGCCGGCGTGGCATAGTGGTTAGCAAAAAAATGGTTCAAATGGCTCTGACCACCATGGGACTTAACATCTGTGGTCATCAGTCCCCTAGAACTTAGTACTACATAAGCCTAACCAACCTAAGGACATCACACACATCCATGCCCGAGGCAGGATTCGAACCTGTGACCGTAGCGGCCACGGGGTTCCGGACTGAAGCGCCTAGAACCGCACGGCGACACCGGTCGGCAGTGGTTAGCACATCTGCCCAGTATGCAGTAGACCCTGGTTAGACTCTTGGCCTTGGCACCAATTTTCATTTGTCGCTTCAGTATGCACTATATAGGCAGATAATCGTTGTCATGTGTTTCGTTTCTTTCATCACCACTTACTCGACTGGTTTGTGGCGCACGGCGACATTTTCCTTTTTTGTGCTGACCTCTTCATCTCAGCCAATGCATTTGATTGTTCATTGAATATAGAGTCACCTAACATTACCGCTGGATATATTTCGTAAACCACATCAAATACTGACGAATAGATTCCACAGACCGAACGTGAGGAGAGGGGCTAGTGTAATTGGTTAATACAAACCATAAAAAAATGTACGGAAGTATGTTTTTTAACACAAACCTACGTTTTTTCAAATGGAACCCCGTTAGTTTTGTTAGCACATCTGAACATATAAACAAATACGTAATCAGTGCCGTTTGTGGCATTGTAAAATGTTAATTACATCCGGAGATATTGTAACCTAAAGTTGACGCTTGAGTACCACTCCTACGCTGTTCGATCGTGTGTATCGGAGAACACCGAATTACCTAGGGATCCAAAGGGAACGGTGATGGACCTTAGGTACAGAAGAAACTGGAACAGCACATTACGTCCACATGCTGACACTTTTTTATTGGTCTTTTTCACTGACGCACATGTACAATACCACGAGGGGTGAGGTACACGTACACACGTGGTTTCCGTTTTCAATTACGGAGTGGAATAGAGAGTGTCCCGACATGTCAGGCCAATAGATGTTCAATGTGGTGGCCATCATTTGCTGCATATAATTGCAATCTCTGGCGTAATGAAGGTCGTACACGCCGCAGTACATCTGGTGTAATGTCGCCGCAGTCTGCCGCAATACATTGTTTCATATCCTCTGGGGTTGTAGGCACATCACGGTACACATTCTCCTTTAACGTACCCCACAGAAAGAAGTCCAGAGGTGTAAGATCAGAAGAACGGGCTGGCCAATTTATGCGTCCTCCACGTCCTATGACATCCTGTCAAGGGTCAGCCTACTGTTAATTGCGGAATGTGCAGGTGCACCATCATGCTGATACCACATACGTCGACGTGTTTCCAGTGGGACATTTTCGAGCAACGTTGGCAGATCATTCTGTAGAAACGCGATGTATGTTGCAGCTGTTTGGGCCCCTGCAGTGAAGTGAGGACCAATGAGGTGGTCGCCAATGATTCCGCACCATACATTTACAGTCCACGGTCGCTGTCGCTCTACCTGTCAGAACCAGTGAGGATTGTCCACGGACCAGTAATGCATGTTCCGTAGATTCACTGCCCCGTGGTTTGTGAAACCCGCTTCATCGGTAAACAGGTATAACTGCAACGCATTCTCTGTTAATGGCCATTGACAGAATTGCACTCGATGATTAAAGTCATCACCATGTAATTGCTGATGTAGCGACACATGGAACGGGTGAAAGCGGTGACGATGCAGTATGCGCATGACACTACTTTGACCCAGTCCACCGGCTCTCGCAATGTCCCGTGTACTCATGTGTGGGTTCATGGCAACAGCAGCTAACACACCAACTGCACCCGCTTCCCCTGTGACGGGCCAGTTACGGATCCGTTTGCGTGCTACGACCATACCTGTTGCATACAGTTGGCGGTAGATGTTTTGCAATGTTCGGCACGTTGGATGCTCTCAGTCCGGGTACCGTTCTGCATACACCCTGCAGGCTTCAGCTGCATTTCGTCGACACTCGCCATAGATGAGTATCATCTCCGCCTTTTCAGAGTTCGAATACACCATGGTCACAGTTCCTACAACACTACACTATCACAGACATCTGGTAACACGGTGTACTACAGTTGGTCTGCGTGCGGAGACGAATGCAGAATAACAATAGCAGCAAGCGCTACATGCGGACACTGCGACAGCTAGACCAAACCACAACAGTGCACTACAGCCACACTCGTAAACACGGTCGTCATCGTAAACACGTCCCTGCAGATGCTGCTCGCCGACCGTGGCCCGTGTTTGTTACAACACCCAACTGAACGTCGGAGGTTTCAAGTGTCAACTTTAGGTTACAATATCTCCGGATGTAATTAACATTTTACAATGCAACAAACAGCACTGATTACGTATTTGTTTATATGTTCAGATGTGCTAACAAAACTAACATGGTTCCATTAAAAAAAACGTAGGTTTGTGTTAAAAAACATACTTCCGTGCATTTTTGTATGGTTTGTATTAAACAATTACACTAGCCCCTTTCCTCACGTTCGGTCTGTGGAATCTGTTCGTCAGTATTTGATGTGGTTTACGAAATATATCCAGCGGTAACGTTAGGTGACTCACCCTGTATATTCCAATCTCTCTCTTCCCTATATGTTTGCCCTCTACGACTCCCTCTAGTACGATGGAAGTTATTCCCTGGTATCTTAACATATGTCCTATCATCCTGTTCCTTCTTCCAGTTAGCGTTTTCCACATAGTCTACCCATTTTCTCGCCACTTCTACAAAGGACCCCTTCATTTCTAGTCCTATCACTTGTCAGGCCACTTAATTACCGTAGTCCTCCTCTAATACCACGTCTTAGAAGCTTAAGTTTTCTTCTTTTCCAATTTTTCCACAGCCCGTGATTCACTTCCACACAATTCGATGCTGCAGACGCACATTCTCAGAGATTTCTTCCTGAAATTAAGGTTATGTTTGATATTACTACACTTATGTTGGCAGTTATTGCTCCCTGTGCCAGTGATAGGCTATTTGCTTCGGCCATCATGTGTTGTTTTGCTTCCATGGTAAATCAATTCCTTCACTTTGTTTACTACGTGGTCCCCGAAATTTACCGCTAATCTCATTTCTGCCATTCTTCACTACTTAAATTTTTCTTTTCTCTAATACCAGTCCATATTCTGTGCTCATTCGAGTGTAAATTCTATTTAAGAGGTCCTGAAGTTCTTCCTAGTCAACGACCTTCTCACAATCGTGACGTCGGTTCCCGTCAGAACACCGAAGTTAAGCGCTGTCGGGCATGGTTACAACTTGGATGAGTGCACTCAGCATTTGTGAAGCCAATTCAGGAGCTACTTAATTGAAAAGTAACGGCTTCCGTCATGGTAAGCTGACAACAACCGGGAGAGCGGTGTGCTGACAACATGCTTCTCCATATACACATCGAGTGACGCCTTCGTCTGAGGATGACACGGCGGTCAGTCGGTAACGGTAGGCCAGGAAGAGAGAGAGAGAGAGAGAGAGTGTAATTCTCCGTCAGCTTCATTGAGGATGGCAATGGTTTCAGTGAATCTTATCATTCCTTCAGACCGAATATTAATCCCACTCCTAAACCTTTTTTTTGTTTCCGTCATTGCTTCTTCGATGAAGAGGTCGAACAGTAGGCCACTTCACTTTTCGTCTTCTGTTCTTATGGTCCTGATTCTTGTATACATTGCAGCTTATATTAGCCAGCTTCTACAGCATATACATATTTTTCTGAGAAATACAATTTTTTGTGAAAACGAATCAAGATCTATACCTAGAACTGATAAACTATTTTTATTTAGAAATAAAATAAGAGATTGCGACCTAGACAAGTGAGAATTCTGCACTAAGCATCATTTATTTCTATAAATTTCTTTTTAAATAACGAAAGTAAAGAAAAAATTATTTGTAGCTTTCCGAAAGTTAGATTAAGGTTTGTTGCGAAAAACGAGCCGACAATATTCTCCATATCATTATAAAAGACGGTCACAGGAAATTTTTTTGAGATTTTTATGCTAGTTAGTTGTCTCACATGAACGGCAATGTAATCTGCGGCAAGATGATGAGCTATCGAGCAGTGTCGGTTTAATGCCCAAGGGACACAAGCAGCAGCTCGGGAAGCCAGGCTGAAAGGGGACGCCAGAGGCATGCAAGGCCAAAATCTCTGTACAGGATGTGTAACAATTAGTAGCCAAAACTAACTTGAGTAGAAATATACGGAGGTTCGAGGCGAATGATACGTTGCTTGTGTGGGAAAATGGAGGAAGAGTCGACAAACGATATGCCGTTTGTGTAGAAAAATGTTCTCAAACCAACTGTGATATCAAGTCTGTGGTTCACTGTTTCCTGATGACTATGTTGGCCGGGATCCGACGACTATCATACGAGCATGAAAACACTGGACCCACGTGACTACCGCTCGAGAGGACGGACCAAATACACTCCTGGAAATTGAAATAAGAACACCGTGAATTCATTGTCCCAGGAAGGGGAAACTTTATTGACACATTCCTGGGGTCAGATACATCACATGATCACACTGACAGAACCACAGGCACATAGACACAGGCAACAGAGCATGCACAATGTCGGCACTAGTACAGTGTATATCCACCTTTCGCAGCAATGCAGGCTGCTATTCTCCCATGGAGACGATCGTAGAGATGCTGGATGTAGTCCTGTGGAACGGCTTGCCATGCCATTTCCACCTGGCGCCTCAGTTGGACCAGCGTTCGTGCTGGACGTGCAGACCGCGTGAGACGACGCTTCATCCAGTCCCAAACATGCTCAATGGGGGACAGATCCGGAGATCTTGCTGGCCAGGGTAGTTGACTTACACCTTCTAGAGCACGTTGGGTGGCACGGGATACATGCGGACGTGCATTGTCCTGTTGGAACAGCAAGGTCCCTTGCCGGTCTAGGAATGGTAGAACGATGGGTTCGATGACGGTTTGGATGTACCGTGCACTATTCAGTGTCCCCTCGACGATCACCAGTGGTGTACGGCCAGTGTAGGAGATCGCTCCCCACACCATGATGCCGGGTGTTGGCCCTGTGTGCCTCGGTCGTATGCAGTCCTGATTGTGGCGCTCACCTGCACGGCGCCAAACACGCATACGACCATCATTGGCACCAAGGCAGAAGCGACTCTCATCGCTGAAGACGACACGTCTCCATTCGTCCCTCCATTCACGCCTGTCGCGACACCACTGGAGGCGGGCTGCACGATGTTGGGGCGTGAGCGGAAGACGGCCTAACGGTGTGCGGGACCGTAGCCCAGCTTCATGGAGACGGTTGCGAATGGTCCTCGCCGATACCCCAGGAGCAACAGTGTCCCTAATTTGCTGGGAAGTGGCGGTGCGGTCCCCTACGGCACTGCGTAGGATCCTACGGTCTTGGCGTGCATCCGTGCGTCGCTGCGGTCCGGTCCCAGGTCGACGGGCACGTGCACCTTCCGCCGACCACTGGCGACAACATCGATGTACTGTGGAGACCTCACGCCCCACGTGTTGAGCAATTCGGCGGTACGTCCACCCGGCCTCCCGCATGCCCACTATACGCCCTCGCTCAAAGTCCGTCAACTGCACATACGGTTCACGTCCACGCTGTCGCGGCATGCTACCAGTGTTAAAGACTGCGATGGAGCTCCGTATGCCACGGCAAACTGGCTGACACTGACGGCGGCGGTGCACAAATGCTGCGCAGCTAGCGCCATTCGACGGCCAACACCGCGGGTCCTGGTGTGTCCGCTGTGCCGTGCGTGTGATCATTGCTTGTACAGCCCTCTCGCAGTGTCCGGAGCAAGTATGGTGGGTCTGACACACCGGTGTCAATGTGTTCTTATTTCCATTTCCAGGAGTGTAGTTGCTTGGCCGTGCAGGATCGTTCAGTCACTTCCCCTGACGCGGCAGCAGATTAAAGTGCGCCGACGACTCTGCGTCCGATGGCAGCATTGGAAAGACAGGACTGACAACATACCGTCTTTTCAGACGGATTCCAGTTCTGCGTACATCACAGTCGACATATCCGTGTGTCACCAGGCTTAACCAGTCATCGTCATACGGGTTCAGCGACTGGTGCGATGACATGAGACGTCATTCCAGACACAACCCGATCTTCTCTGGTTCGCATAACCGGTAATATGGCAAGCACCCGTCACATTTCTGACGCGTTTTTTTAGTCAGCTGTCTTCTGACTGTGTTGATAGGGGCCCGCCACGAATTCCTCTCCTGCATTAACCTCTTCATCTCAGAGTAGCACTTCCATTCTACGTCGTTATTTGCTGGGTGTGTTCAAATCTCCCCTAAAGTTTTTACCCGCCACCATTGTCGTTATTCCCTGAGGCCTTAACACATGTCCTGTAATCCTGTCCCTTCTTCTTGTCAGAGTTTTCTATATTTTCCTGCCTTCGTTGATTCTACAGAGAGCATACTCATTCCTTATCTAATCAGTCCACTTAGTTTTCAACATTCTTCTGGAGCGCCACATCTCAAACGCTTCGATTATCTTCTGTTCCAGTTTTCTTACTGTACATGATTCACTAACACATTAAATCATATTAAATGTTCTATGACAAATCTAGTAAGTTTAGAACCTATGGCTTTGAAATGATTCGTAACAGTGCGTACGGTGACAGAAAAGCGGATATCACCTTGCGATGAGATTTGCGTTTTAGTACGGACACGGCTGACGGAGAGAGGAATCGCACTCGTTACGAGCGGGATTCAAATTTCACATAGATTTAGGTTTTCCAAAGTTTCTGTCTCCCATCACTAGAGAATTCTGGGATAGCATTTGCGGTCAATGCGATCTTGTGCTCCGCTTCTACTGACGTCGTCGTTGACAAGCCATTAAAGGCTCGTTTCCCTTTTGCCAGTATAATGCGACAATTTCTAACAGTACTGCTCAGATGCAAAGAAAACTTTAAAATGTTCCATTTAACGTAGTGTATCATAAAGGTCTTAAAAGAAAACTACAATGTCTAATAGTAAACTTTCCTAGTCTAACAGTAAACTTTCCTAACTTCTTCCGTCACGCAAAATATCTGACGTTGCTATCTATTGTTTGGAAGGCGAAAGAAAAGATATGCCACTCTTTGTGGACTTCACTGAAAGTTTCAACGGCAGTTAAAAGCAACATGTATTGACAGACCAAAAACAGAATTGTTAGGCATTAGAAGAACACAACAAGCTTTGTCTGTAGAATCAGTACTTAACAGTAGAGAGTAAAATTTTTTCTTTGTTTGTACTTACTGCTTGTAGAGGCTGAAACTGCCTTCTTACCTGTAACAGAAAGAAAATAAACTCATTTAGAAACATTGTCATTTTCCATAAAAATTGTTAACAATATTCTTAAATTCCATTTTGCGTATGTAACATCAGAGTAGGACAACGTTTCGAGTGCTTTCATTCTCGCGGACTGCACGCTGATTCGGTGAGAAGTGCTAAAGCCGGCAATCGTAAGACCGTTTTACAATTCTATAAAAAGTTTAACTTTATAACGCGAATTGGTAGTGAAACACGGGGCGTTAAGACCTTGAGAGTGTAGTAAAGATAAACATCACGGTGCTCCACGTTAGTGTGGGATGCATGCTGCAATGAAGTACGAAACAAGCACGATACTTTACCTTGCAGCTAAGACTTTGAGATCTATATTCAACACACTCTTCGTTTGTGGCACACTTCGTACGTGTTTTCAATTGCTAATCGGCTCTGTACGACACCAACCAGTGACTCATAAAGTTATGGACCTCTGAAAGTTGAACATTTGTGGATTCGGTAATTATTCTGTCAGGAGAGATGTATAATTTTCTCTACACTGAATACCTATAAGCTCCTCCCAAAGATGGATAAGCTGTTAACTCAAAATTAAATAGGTACTTATTTACCCTGCGTTTGTTTGTGCTCACAAAACTCGATAAGTAGTTGGTTGATTAACTTGAAATTTTGACAGAACGTTGCATTCGACTACTTATTTTAGTTATGACAGTGAACCAATAGTTCTGTACTGACAGGTTACTCTGTAAATGCAATATATGATCTGAAGATGGGCAGCTACCCTGAAATCGGACACTGAAAATAAAAAATAGCGATCAAAGGCTGAAATCTCATATTTTTATTTAAAGAACAATCGCGGCAATCCCAATAAGACAATCAGTCTAGTTTTGATAAACTTATTTTTTATATACGTATAATACACACACACACACACACACACACACACACACACACACACACACATATATATATATATATATATATATATATATATATATATATATATATATATATATTGGCGAAACTTCATTAGCAAAAATCTCGTAAAGTTCTTGACCGATTTACTTCAAACTTTTACGCAATACTCTAACTAACATTCGTACAGACATAGGCTGTATTTTTAATATACATATAATAAATAAATATATTTATAATAGCTAACGGGTAAACGTAATTACCAAAAATCTCGAAACGGGAGGAAACGGGCATACAGAGCGGAGAGGAGGAGATGGACAGGGAAAGGGGGAGAAGGAGATTAGGATGTATATTCTGATCTCACTCAAGTTTGCAGTTTTCAATTTAACCAGACTAGGCCACAGCAACAAGTGGCTAGTAAAGGAATGTGCAGCTACAGAGCACATTCGTCACACGATGAGCAGAAATCTCTGTCTGCCGCTTCACCTTTTCCCTCTACAGCTTCCTCTATTATGAAAGTTATTTCTTGATGTCTTAACATATGTCTTATTATACTGTCCCTTCTTCTTGTCAGTATTTTCCATGTGTACCATTCCTCGCTGATTCTGTGGAGAACCTCCTCATTTCTTACTGTATCAGTCCACCTAATTTTCAACATTCTTCTGTAGCACCACATCTCAAATGCGCCGATGCTCTTTTGTTCCGGTTTTTCCACAGACCATGTTTCGTTACCTTACAATGCTGGGCCCCAAGCGTACTTTCTGATAAATTTCTTCTTCAAATTAAGGCCTATGTTTGATACTAGTAGACTTATCTTGGCCAGCGATGCCATTATCCCAGTGCTAGTCCACTTTTTATGCCATCTTTGCTACGTCCATGATGGAATATTTTGCTGCCTAAGTAGCAGAATTCCTTAACTTCCTCTACTTCGTGATCTCAAATTCGTAAGTTTCTCTCTGTCCTCATTTCTGCTACTTCTCATTACTTTCGTCTTTCTTCTATTGCCGGCCGGGGTGGCCGAGCGGTTCTAGGCACTACAGTCTGGAACCACACGACCGCTACGGTCGCAGGTTCGAATCCTGCCTCGGGCATGGACGTGTGTGGTGTCCTTAGGTTAGTTAGGTTTAAGTAGTTCTAAGTTCTAGGGGACTGATGACCTCAGAAGTTAAGTCCCATAGTACTCAGAGCCATTTGAACCATTTTTTTCTTCTATTTACTCTCAGTCCATTAGACTCATTAGACTGTTTATTCCATTCAACATATCCTGCAACTCTTGTCCACTTTCAATGAGAATAGCAATTCATCAGCGAATGTTATCATTGATATCCTTCCACCTTAAATTGTAATCCCACTCTTGAATGTTCCTTTTATTTACATCATTGCTTCTTCGATGTACATATTGAGCAGTAGGTATGAAATACTCCATCCTTCGAACACGCGTTGTAATTCGAGCAGTTCGTTCTTTGTATTCCATTCTTATTGTTCCCTTTTGGTTCTTGTACACGAGTTACCGCGATCATCATCCTGGACCATGGAACAATCTCGACGTGCTGCGTGTTGTGATGCCCCATGAAGGTGTGGATCCTTTGTGTCGACAGGTTACGTCGAGATAGCTGAGGTTCATTTATGAACTGCGATACGTTCACACGGTCGCAATTAGGACGCGCTGTGTGCGGCTCCAGATGCACGTTAAGTGGATATTAGTGCATCCCTTTCTGGAATTAGTGTACATTGATGGAGACAGCTTGTTTCAACAAGAAAATGCGACATTTCACGGGTTTTTGGCTGCACGCAGGTGGCTTGATTTTACCACCATGGACTGCCCCCCTCCTTCGCAAATGACCTGTTCATAGCCAAAGTGCGTCGATACCTGTGAGTCCTTGACGAAACAACTGCGCAAGCACAGTTGTGGGCAACACTGTGAGATGGGTGGATCAATATCTCTCTAGAGCCTCTCCAACACCTCGCCCGTGCGTCGAGGAGTTACTACAGTTTTAAGTGTTCATGCTTTTTGTAGTCGCAGTTATTTTTAATCTTTCAAAATGCATTCAGTTTTTTACCACACTGCCATCAATTGACAATATAATAAATACAGTTTGGATAAAGGTTGCCTAAAATAGTTACTGTGTATCTTATGTGCAACGGCCAATAAAGAACTGTTGTAGAAGAGAAACCTCCATTTGAAAGGCTCTGTCGAAAAAATTCACTTTCATTTGCGGAAGGTCGCTTTATGGCTGCTGCAGTTTACAGCTGCCGTAACGCTTGGCTGACCCGAACATCCACGTCTATCTACGCAGGAGACGTGAGGGGTGTGCCCGCGGCCCGTGGCGGAAGTTAGTGTTTGCTGTACAAACGACGCTCTGTTCCAACAACTGCCAGTGTTCCCTAAAGGAAGTCCGCTTATCTATAGCGCCAACCGCTTCAGGCCGTAACGATTGTCAGGGTAGACACATGAACTCTACTACGACCAGCAACAAGGTTTATATTTCCAGTTTAGTTACCCACCTCTCTTACCCTCAGTGATGGCTTTAAACGACTGTGCACCACGGTTGTTACTATGTTGCCAAGTTGAACAAAGCCAGTCAGACAGTGAGACCTGGCTTGTAAATCAAACTTTCTACGGAGGAAGTGTTGTAAGTCCCAGCAAGAGAAGTTGGTTTCCCCTAGAGGTTGTACGCATTGAACATACTAATGCATTATCTGAGTTTTATCGGTTGTAAAACGTCAGTTGTGATGTACTTTCGTTGACACTGTTTACAGAGGAAGTAATGAAACCAATGAAACACGTAATAATCATCCATGGATTCAGACAATGGTAGAATAAGCGCGAACCTTAGGCCTGTTATTTTGCAGGAACATTTACTAGCATCTTTTGAAAAGTAGGTTATTCCAACAAGTAAAGCACGTTGCGTTTTCTGCAATAACAAAATTATGTACTTACAGCAAGACACCATACGGTGCGTGACGGACGAAATCTTGTGCAAATGTTATCGATTTGGCAACTTGTAGTTGGTTGCTGTTTTAAATGGTTCAAATGGCTCTGAGCATTATGGGACTTAACACCTGAAGTCATCAATCCCCTAGAACTCAGAACTACTTAAACCTAACTAACCTAAGGACATCACACACGTCCTTGCCCGAGACAGGATTCGAACCTGCGACCGTAGCAGTCGTGCAGTTCCAGACTGAAGCGCCTAGAACCGCTCGCCCACAACGGCCGGCGTTTTGCATATGATTTTAGTAGTGTGAATGATACGTGATTGAGGTCTAAAGTAAATATGTAGATCATTTTTCTACTGATGAACGCTGTACGAACTAATGTGAGAAAGTTGTGAGAGCCGGCAGCTGTGGCCGAGCGGTTCTATGCGCTTCAGTCCGGAACCGCGCTGCTACTACGGTCGCAGGTTCGAATCCTGCGTCGGGCATGGATGTGTATGATGTCCTTAGGTTTGTTAGGTTTAAGTTGTTCTAAGTCTAGGGGACTGATGACCTCAGATGTTAAGTCCCATATTGCTCAGAGCCATAGAACCATTTGAATGAAAGAGTTAGTGCATAACTGTGTTAAGATTAACACGGGCTTGGCAGTGAACGTGTACATTATCAAGGTTCGGAATATACCTAAATTTTGTCAGTATTTCATTCAAAATTAAGACCTTTTCCCGATTCTTAGAGTAGTTACGTTGTATACTGACTGATGCGTGTTGCAGCACGGTAGGTTTCTGCTCGGCTTTCCTATTGGCGATCAGCTACAACTAGTTCACAGGTAGCTGCAGGTTAAAAGACGAAAGGCGCCGCGCCGCCACATGATCTATTACGATCCCAACAAATATGTTTTCCATTAGCTGTCCGAAATACTGATTTTACATGTTCGTCACATTTCATATAGGTTAAATCGCGATGCGCAAATTACCCAGACTATATTCACCCAACACTTGACAATGACAGAATTTAGCGACTTGTAACAAACTTTACAGAGTAATTTCAAAACATTAAGAAATAGGTCCGCAAAATGATGAAGCGGGAAAAAGTTTATCACTTACTAGATCTTCGCTATTCATGCAGTAAAACCGCAGTATCAAGCACGACGTTTTAATCTGTCGCATTTTACTGCCAACTCTATTCTCAATACGTTTTGCAGAGAGTACCCGCATATACCAATGGATTCCGCTGCCAAATTACATCATTTTACGACACATAGTTCGGGCGATATGACTGTTCGATTCGCTAAAGAATCTGGGCTGTGTGGTATGCGGTAGGGAGCTGGTGTTGAGTGCAAAGGTACTGAGCCATAATGAATTTATTAACTTTAAATGCGAACATTTTAGGTTAAGCTTTTCCGTGACTGTTATTGACATTGAATGAAACAACAAGTTTACTGTTACCAGTCACTGTTTATTTATCTCCACGACGCGTTTTTAAGGTTTAAACCTCCATCATCAGGTGGACTTACATTCGTTAATATCTTCAGGTGGATTTACATTCGTTAATATTAACGAATGTAAATCCACCTGACGATGGAGGTTTAAACCTTTGAAACGCGTCGTGGAGATAAATAGAATTTATTAATGTTTCTAAATACACTAATGAATTTATTTTTAAAAGCAAAATTCGAAGAATAACATTGATTGAAAAGACTAAATTTCAATAACACAACTGATAGGAAACACATCAAAAAGGCAACAGTACAAAATCACTTCCTTTTAGTAAAGAATATTAAATGAAGTAAAAAAATACATTTACATTATAAATAGCAAAACATATGATCAAATGATTATGTCACAAATATCAGCCAGTAATTATCAGAAAGCCGTTGCCTTCGAAGTAGCCAAAATGACTGAAAAATGTGGTTCAAATTTATAATGATAGAGGCGGTGGCAGAGGCAACACCAGTAGCAATAATTCCTCCTTCTCTGCTAACATAGGACTGCGGTCGCAGCTTCCACAGTACTAGAAACCTTCACTAAAAATTTCAGTCATGGTAGACAGGCATCTTTAACCCGATCACAGTTAACGAGAGATACAATCACCTATCCTGTAACACAGAGACAACTCGTTAATTATTTAGTAAAAATTAAACATACTACAAATGCAGACATCCTTTTTTAGTTTTTTGGTAGAAGCAAACAATTTAGTAAACAGCTAGAGCTCGTGATATTAGCCAACGGTAACTATAGTCATGCCTCAAAAATAAGGTAGCTAGATTCAACAATTTTCACTGACTATAAGATACAATTCATAAATCATAAGAATTACATCTGCATTCTATACCCTTAGGGTCCAAAATCAGTTTGGAATAGTGACAGCCACAAGCCCACACATTGACAGAACTGAAGTAGCACCAGGCAAAACGTTCATGAATAACAAATTTATGTACGTAACAACGTGCAACCAGGGTACGGAGTCAAAATAGCCACCACATGACACCAAGTGACATGCACACTAATCGGATGCTCACTGTGATTTCTCGTAAAATCCAGCGCCCACTCACAAACGCTTGCTTAGAGAGCGCCGAGAGAAGGATGTAATAAAGATTACTCGTAGCCGGAAACCCACGAGTATGATCCAGACGCCACAGCGCCCACTATTGCAAAGATCAGACCGGACTCCAACCCGGCACCAGAATGGACACAAACTGCTTGCAACTTGAGTGGCAGAGGACACGCCGAATACCGTGCGTCCTATCGAAGTAGCCTTTAACGAGCAATGTTCACGGTTGCGGCCAACATTCGGCCCCGCCAAACCCGCAGTGAGCAAAGCCACTACTCTTGCCAACGGGTCACGGCAGACACTTGGCCACACCAACACGCCGCCTCACTTGCCTCTTCGTCGCCTGTTGTCACCATCTCCTTCTCCAGGTCGCCCAGCCCTTAACTACTTCCTCCTCCGACCTGCTCTCTGCCGGCGACACTAACACTCCATGCGCTCTTGCGGTCAGAGGGACTCCAAATCCGCGGGGATTACGCGAAATTAAACGCGGAAGCACGGCAGAGTGGGGAATTGCTGGTGAAGTAGTAAAATTATAAAGAATTTTGCAGTATGAGCATCCTCATCAGTATGGAATTGTAACCCCGCCACCTTCTCTCGCCTTGGTGCATGCACTGGTTCTGTTGGCTTAGGCATTATAAAGGTGTTGTACCCTCTTCTGAGGCAAGCTAGCCGATAACTGTAGTAACTGGTCCTTGATATCCAGAGTACTGGCCATGGGACAGAAATGACGTCCGAGCTGGTTCCACATATATTCTTTCGGCGACACATCTGGGTATCTTGCTGGCCACGGGAGTACTTCAAAAAACACGCAGACAGTTCACAGAGACACGTGCCCTGTGTGCAAAAGCACTGGCCCGTCGAAAAATGAAGCCACGATAATGTCACATCAGAGATAACACTTAAGGACGCTGAGATGTACCGTTGTGCCGTGAGAGTTTCAAAAATGGCTCTGAGCACTATGGGACTTAACATCTGTGGTCATCAGTCCCCTAGAACTTAGAACTACTTAAACCTAACTAACCCAAGGACATCACACACATCCATGCCCGAGGCAGGATTCGAACCTGCGACCGTAGCAGTCACGCGGTTCCGGACTGCGCGCCTAGAACCGCACGGCCACCACGGCCGGCCCGTGAGAGTTTCGTCAGTCACTACCAGCAGTGACCTGAAGTCTGTCTCATGCCACCGCACACCTTAATTCCAGTGTCTCTCCAAAATATTAGAAGAATGGGACGCCTCTCCAGGCTGCCACCCTATTCGCCGACCATGGTCATCCTTGGTAGTACAGAACCGCGATTCATTACCGAAACAATGCGACGCCATTCATCAGAGATCCATACTTCCCGGCCATGGCGCCACTCCAAACGCAGCCGCTTGTGTTGTGGTGTTAACGGCAACCTACGCATGGCACGGTAATTCCCTAGTCCGGCTGCTGCCAGTTTCCGACCAATGATGTGGGATGTTGCATGGAGTTTATTACTTGTTCTCGTACGGCATGCGCATATGTGAACGGGTTACGACGTGCTCGATGCACAATAAACGATCCTCCCTAGTGTGAAATGATAATTAAATCAATACCCTAAGCTGTCGACAGGCGTTGATATACATCAACGAGGACAGTTGAAAATGTGTACCCCGACAGGGACTCGAACCCGGATCTCCTGCTTACATGTCAGACGCTCTAACCATCTGAGCCACAGAGGATAGTGCGACTGCAGGGATTTATCCCTTGCACGCTCCCCGTGAAGCCCACATTCCCAACATAATGTCCACACACTGCATTCGTAGTGCCGCTGCCCATTACACTCATTACTCGCGGCAGGCAATCTTACCGAGTCCCGTAAGAGTTCGGGAAATGCGTGTGCATCCAGCACAGAAGAAGAAGGTCAATGGTCGGTTAGCCTTAACTATGTGGCCATGCAGCTCTCTTAGAACGAAATTATAATTAAATCAAGACCCTAAGCTGTCGACAGGCGTTGATATACACAAAAGGGGACAGTTGAAAATGTGTGCCCCGCTCTGGACTCGAACCCGGGATACCCTGCTTACATGGCAGACGCTCTATCCATCTGGGCTCTCTAAGAGAGCTGTATGGTCATCGATGGTATCCGTTCTTTTGGACATGTCCGAAAGAACAGGTACCATCTTCATATATCCTCCCTGGTGGTGGTCAGACGTAGTCGACCAGAACATTGACAAGTATGCGCGTATTCACGTTTGCTTGCAGTTCAAAATCGGACCACAGTCGCATGCTAATCCCCTTAAAATCTGGACACTGCGCAGTTCGACCAGCCAACTGAACGGAGGCGCATACTGAGGCCCTTTTCAAAACGGTACCAGGTACTGATAACATTGTCTGCCACGAGTACACCGCGTCTTCGTGTCCTTCTCAGTGATCCGACGCTGTTCACGCCCTAATATACGCCTGATATCAACACTGAACACGAACAACTGCCATGCACTCTGGTGGCCGTGCTGTCAAAGAGAATTGCAACTCTAATCATTTACATGCCATCTGGTGGGATGTACGCCTACGCAGGTACACTGAATCCGATAGCATCTTCCGAGTGCTTCACTTAATTTTGGCAAGTAGTGTATTTAAGCAGTTTTCTTCCAGCGCACCATACGTGATTGAACGGGAAAAACGTCCAACATGTGGTACTATTGTAGGTGCCCATTTCCATACACTTCAGACTAGTTTGCAAAGTACGTATGTAGACGTAGAAGAGTGGACTGTCTCTCTACAAAGTCCATCTGCCACTTTAGAGAATACGGCCTTTCACTGTCAGTCGTAAAGTCTCTCGGTTTGCTTCTGTTTATAGGCTCTCTAGCCTCTTTCTGCCGGGTCGTAGAGCAGTGGAAATGTAGAACGTTGCTGCGTACCATGGAAGTTGGGCAGGTCTGGGCCCTGCCTCGGGTGAGAGCGTCACGCCTGCGCAGGTATTCCGGGCTGTGATGCCGGCTGCGTCACGCGTGGGTGCGTGGGGTCAAGTCCGACGTGCCGAGCATCCACCAGGCCCAGCTTCGACTATAAGTGGCCGCGCCCTCACCTGCTGGCTGTTCTGTCGACGACGTGGTTCTCCTATCTGCACTGCCATCTTCTTTTGTGACAAGCAGCAAACGAAAACAAAATGGCGAAGGCGGGTATTATTGTCAATAGTCAACTGAAACTACTTCAGAAACGAATTGTGCGAGCCTAAGGATTGTGACCACGTGACATACAGAAGTTTGGATCGGTGAAGGAGGTGTGCTCGGATAGCCAGAAGTGGTTAAGGCGACCGCTCACGATAAACGGGAAATCCATGTTCGAGTCTCGGTCTGTTACAAATATTCATGTGTCGCAAACAGCTGACGTCTACATCTACATCTACATACATACTCCGCAATCCACCATACGGTGCGTGGCGGAGGGTACCTCGTACCACAACTAGCATCTTCTCTCCCTGTTCCACTCCCAAACAGAACGAGGGAAAAATGACTGCCTGTATGCCTCTGTACGAGTCCTAATCTCTCTTATCTTATCTTTGTCGTCTTTCCGCGAAATGTAAGTTGGCGGCAGTAAAATTGTACAGCAGTCAGCCTCAAATGCTGGTTCTCTAAATTTCCGCAGTAGCGATTCACGAAAAGAACGCCTCCTTTCCTCCAGAGACTCCCACCCGAGTTCCTGAAGCATTTCCGTAACACTCGCGTGATGATCAAACCTACCAGTAACAAATCTAGCAGCCCGCCTCTGAATTGCTTCTATGTCCTCCCTCAACCCGACCTGATAGGGATCCCAAACGCTCGAGCAGTACTCAAGAATAGGTCGCACCAGCGTTCTATAAGCGGTCTCCTTTACAGATGAACCACATCTTCCCAAAATTCTACCAATGAACCGAAGACGACCATCCGCCTTTCCCACAACTGCCATTACATGTTTGTCCCACTTCATATCTCTCTGCAATGTTACGCCCAAATATTTAATCGACGTGACTGTGTCAAGCGCTACACTACTAATGGAGTATTCAAACATTACGGGAGTCTTTTTCCTACTCACCAGCATCAATTTACATTTACATTTACATTTTTGATCGTATCAGTTCCTCGTGCGCCCAATTAGTATGCTTGGGCAACTAACATGCGTTATGTTTGCTTCATCAGGTCCTCAGTGAGTGAATATAGTCCCGATATGCGAATCTATTTCGTAATTAATTTATTCATAAACCTATGAAAAATTGCCTTCTCTTCTTCTCGACGGTATCCCAGGAACATATCATGAAATGGCGAAGGCTTTGAGTGTTACTCTGGATGAGCAAGTCAATTGGTTTGGAGACACTGGAGCCACATGCAGGAAGGCTTCCGCTTGGATCTGTCCCCTTCGGCTCTCGAAGCGTATTTCAGTATGGCGTGAAATGTTCACCTGTGTAGTCACTCGTTCTGCTAAGCTTACAGTATGGCGATATACTCTAACATGAAATGATTAACGAAAATTCTAAACTAGAACTAGAACTATCAACAAATGACTGTGTGCTTTGGATCTGAAACATCCACATATTTAATCGTATCAGTCCTTCGAGCGCGTAATTAGTATGCTCGGGCAACTAACATGCGTTATGTTTGCTTCATCAGGTCCTCAAATGGCTCTGAGCACTATGGGACTCAACTGCTGTGGTCATAAGTCCCCTAGAACTCAGAACTACTTAAACCTAACTAACCTAAGGACATCACACACATCCATGCCCGAGGCAGGATTCGAACCTGCGACCGTAGTGGTCGTGCGGTTCCAGACTGTAGCGCCTTTAACCGCTCGGCCACTCCGGCCGGCTCAGGTCCTCAGTGAGTGAATATATATTTACATACATTTGTGTGTGTGTGTGTATGTAGCGCAGTACCTCACATCACAATCATAATATCGCAACACAAGGTCTCATTTCCCTAGTATCCTGTACCCATTATTTAACAGAAACGTTCGCAAACTCCTTTCCTGTTGCTGCTGTTCGCCTCTATAGCAATTCAACGCCCTGTTGCATTTAAGAGACGGCTGAAGCACTTTCTTTGTCAACCTCGTAACTTTTTCGTAAGCATTAACACAAACGGCCAGCATCTCTCTGTCAAACAGTAAAGCAGATATTCTGGCTCTAAGCACTATGGGACTTAACATCTGAGGTCATCAGTCCCCTAGACTTAGAACTACTTAAACCCAACTGACCTAAGGACATCACACATATCCATGCCCGAGGCAGGATTCGAACCTGCGACCGTAGCAGCCGCGTGGTTCCGAACTGAAGCGCCTAGAACCGCTCGGCCACAGCGGCCGGTGCTTCCATATTCTGCCGGTTACACAATACGCGGAGATCAAAAAGTTTTCGGTTGAGGGCATTGCTGCAGCGTATACGCAACGTCGTGCGACTGCGATGCGGGGGTACAGGGTGATTCTTTTTAACGTTTAATAAACCAACCCCGATGTGAAGTAAATGACGCTGAGACAAGTAATTTAATGTAAGACATACGGGGCCACGAATGTCGTGAAATATCGCAAAAGTGGATAGCAAATGTTGAACGTGATAAGTCACATCCAAAATACGGAGGGTATTTTCGAACATGTGCATGAAGGGATGACTGAGCGATGCAGTACTTGCATTCAAGGAAACCGTGCACATTTAGAGCACCTTTTGTGAATGTGATCTCTGGAAAACATAGAATTTACAAAACTATTGCCATCATTGCAAGCAAGCAAAAGATGTTCATACACTCCTGGAAATGGAAAAAAGAACACATTGACACCGGTGTGTCAGACCCACCATACTTGCTCCGGACACTGCGAGAGGGCTGTACAAGCAATGATCACACGCACGGCACAGCGGACACACCAGGAACCGCGGTGTTGGCCGTCGAATGGCGCTAGCTGCGCAGCATTTGTGCACCGCCGCCGTCAGTGTCAGCCAGTTTGCCGTGGCATACGGAGCTCCATCGCAGGCTTTAACACTGGTAGCATGCCGCGACAGCGTGGACGTGACCCGTATGTGCAGTTGACGGACCTTGAGCGAGGGCGTATAGTGGGCATGCGGGAGGCCGGGTGGACGTACCGCCGAATTGCTCAACACGTGGGGCGTGAGGTCTCCACAGTACATCGATGTTGTCGCCAGTGGTCGGCGGAAGGTGCACGTGCCCGTCGACCTGGGACCGGACCGCAGCGACGCACGGATGCACGCCAAGACCGTAGGATCGTACGCAGTGCCGTAGGGGACCGCACCGCCACTTCCCAGCAAATTAGGGACACTGTTGCTCCTGGGGTATCGGCGAGGACCATTCGCAACCGTCTCCATGAAGCTGGGCTACGGTCCCGCACACCGTTAGGCCGTCTTCCGCTCACGCCCCAACATCGTGCAGCCCGCCTCCAGTGGTGTCGCGACAGGCGTGAATGGAGGGACGAATGGAGACGTGTCGTCTTCAGCGATGAGAGTCGCTTCTGCCTTGGTGCCAATGATGGTCGTATGCGTGTTTGGCGCCATGCAGGTGAGCGCCACAATCAGGACTGCATACGACCGAGGCACATAGGGCCAACACCCGGCATCATGGTGTGGGGAGCGATCTCCTACACTGGCCGTACACCACTGGTGATCGTCGAGGGGACACTGAATAGTGCACGGTACATCCAAACCGTCATCGAACCCATCGTTCTACCATTCCTAGACCGGCAAGGGAACTTGCTGTTCCAACAGGACAATGCACGTCCGCATGTATCCCGTGCCACCCAACGTGCTCTAGAAGGTGTAAGTCAACTACCCTGGCCAGCAAGATCTCCGGATCTGTCCCCCATTGAGCATGGTTGGGACTGGATGAAGCGTCGTCTCACGCGGTCTGCACGTCCAGCACGAACGCTGGTCCAACTGAGGCGCCAGGTGGAAATGGCATGGCAAGCCGTTCCACAGGACTACATCCAGCATCTCTACGATCGTCTCCATGGGAGAATAGCAGCCTGCATTGCTGCGAAAGGTGGATATACACTGTACTAGTGCCGACATTGTGCATGCTCTGTTGCCTGTGTCTATGTGCCTGTGGTTCTGTCAGTGTGATCATGTGATGTATCTGACCCCAGGAATGTGTCAATAAAGTTTCCCCTTCCTGGGACAATGAATTCACGGTGTTCTTATTTCAATTTCCAGGAGTGTATGTAGTTTTTCTTTCATTACTCCTTTTTTTATTTACAGACGTTATTTAGCAGAAAGAAAAAGCAGGTCATTTACTGGTAACGACACACTTCGTAAGCGTATACTCATCTGTTGTGACGCAGTGTGGTAGGTTTTTTTTGTGGTGTACTTTGTAATAAACCAGCGGAGACTGCGAGGCTCGTACATATACATCTACGTGATTACTCTGCTATTCAGAATAAAGTGCCTGGCAGAGTGTTCAATGAACCACCTTCAAGCTGTCTTTCTATCGTTCCACTCTCGAACGGCGCGCGGGAGAAACGAGCACTTAAATTTTTCTGTGCGAGCCCTGATTTCTCTTATTTTATCGTGACGATCGTTTCTCCCTATGTAGGTGGGTGCCAACAGAATGTTTTCGCAATCGGAGGAGAAAACTGGTGATTGAAATTTCATGAGAAGATCCCGTCGCAACGAAAAACGCCTTTGTTTTAATGATTGCCAATTTGCCACTCCAGTTCACGTATCATGTCTGTGGCACTATCTCCCCTACTTCACGATAATACAAAACGAGCTGACCTTTTTTGCACTTTTTCGATGTTATCCGTCAGTCTCACCTGATGCGGATCCCACACCGCACAGCAATACTCCAGAATAGGGCGGACAAGCGTGGTGTAAGCAGTCTCTTCAGTAGACCTGTTGCGCCTTCTAAGTGTTCTGCCAATGAATCGCAGTCTTTGGTTTGTTCTACCCGCAACATTATCTATGTGATCGTTCCAATTTAGGGTATTTGTAATTGTAATCCCTAAGTATTTAGTTGAATTTACAACCTTCAGATTTGTGTGAGTTTTCGCGTAATCGAAATTTAGCTGATTTCTTTTAGTACTCATGTGAATTCCACACTTTTCTTTATTCAGGGTCAACTGCCACTTTTCGCACCATACAGATATCTTATATGATTCATTTTGCAATTCGTTTTGGTCATCTGATGACTTTACAAGGCGGTAAATGAGAGCATCATCTGCAAACAATATGAGACGGCTACTGAGATTGTCTCCTACGTCGTTAATATAGATCAGGAACAATAGAGGGCCTATAACACTTGTTTGGGATACGCCGGATATTATTTCTCTTTTACTCGATGACTTTCCGTCTGTCACTACGAACTGTGGCCTTTCTGACAGGAAATCACGAATCCAGTCGCACAAATGCGGCCACATTCCATAGGCACGCAGTTTGGTTAGAAGTCGCTTGTGAGGAACGGTGTCGAAGGCCTTCTGGAAATCTAAAAATATGGACTCAACTTGACATCCCCTGTCGATATAACTCATTCCTCCATGAGTGTAAAGAGCTAGTTGTGTTTCACAAGAAGATATTTTCTGAATCCGTGCTGACAACGTGTCAATAAATCGTCTTCTTCGAGGTACTTCAAAATGTTCGAATACAGTATATGTTCCAAAAACCTGCTGCAAATCGAAGTTAGTGATATGGGCCAGTAATTCAACGGATTACTCCTACTTCCCTTTTTGGGTATTGGTGTGACTCGAGCAATTTTCCAGTCTTTAGGTATGGATCTTTCTGTGAGCGAGCGGTTGTATATAATTACTAAATATGGAGCTATTGTGTCAGCATACTCTGAGAGGAAACTGAGCGGTATACAATCTGGACCGGAAGCGTTGCTTTTATTAAGTGGTTTATGCTGCTTTGCGATACTGAGATCTATTTCTATGTTTCTCATCGTGGCAGTTGTTCTTGAATGGAATTCAGGAGTATTTACTTCGTCTTTTTTGGTGAAGAAGTTTCGGAAAATCTGGTAAACAGATTAATAAGTCAATACGTGAATGTAAACACATAATTGTCTTATGCAATGAAAAAAATATTACCTGCCAGACGCAAGAATCGAAACCTGAGCCCCACACAGTAAGGTTGCGTACTTAGGCCCGAAGCCACACCGATGTCAATCTTTCGGTTGGGATGATCAGGTGCGACAGACTTATAGCCTCAAATGGTGCAAGTGCGGCGGTGTACGTTATCTAGTGACGTCACATGTTAAATATTTGTTAATCACTTTGGGGTATTTCCCGACATTGGTGGCCCCCACGTGTCTTACATTAAATTACTTGTCTCAGCGTCAGGCACGTTGCTTCAGAGATTTTTAAAGGTTAATAGGAATCACCCTCTATAAGCACCGACACGTACGCACGGGATTAGCGTGGTATTCGCGTCTTTCCGACGTGCGTGCAGTAAACGTGGACGTTATTACGAAATGCGTCAAGCAGGACCAACGTGCTTTTATCTTTTATTGGATGCCGAAGAACAGGCACCAGCAGAAATCCTTCGGAGAACGAAGAACGCGATTCTACATAAGATCGTCCCCATATCGGAAATGTCGGAACGCAAAGTTACGCCTACTCTAGAGGGACACTCGAGCACCTGTTCTGTAGTCCTGATTCCCCCCCCCCCCCCCCCCTCATGTGATTATAGCGCCTTTGGTATCTTAAAAAGACCTCGAAAAGTCGATGTTTGCTGTCTGACGAGGATTTGCAGCAGGCAGTTACGGACTTACTTAATCAAACACGTATCTTCCACCAAGTGCGTCGGTTGGATGACAGCCTCAGTATGCCTGATTGGCATACCGATTCTGGACTATACGATCTTCGAACGGAAACTTGTTGTTCGTCCCTTATCCTTTCTGTTTTGCTTCTCAGTCTGCCACGTCTCTTTCTTTCCTTTGTTCTTCAGTAATTGTGTCCTATAAAGTTCTTCTTTATCCTCTGTCCCACCACTTATCTCACGTCCATTGCTGTCAGTATCCTCGTTTTCACTCTGCCTTACTGTAGCCTGTTTTTGATGCACTAGTTTTCGTAAACTAAAATAAGCTATACCTTTTCTGGTAAGTTAAACTGGCTTCTACAATTTGTGTTATATTTATTTTCAAGTATTATATCTCAAGTTAAATGTAAGTCTCTTTATAACATGTGTGCCGCTATGAATATATTGTAGAATATGTAAAATGCCTGGTTGAGCGTAAGAAAGAGCCTGACTGGCCTAATCTTGCCAAGATAAGCAAATAAATAAACTTGGCCAGTCACGGATTAATCCCACTCCTTATAACAGTAAGTCTGGAGTCACACCATATCGCGCAGTGACATGTAAAAGAGAAGAAATGGTCGAGTGTATTAGTAGAAGCACATTGTTAACAGACAGAAATGTAGCAATTACTTTTGAAGAAATCGTAGAGCGCAGAGAAATGAAATCATATACTGCTGTAAAGGGAATGGAAAAAAAAGTACCACACGTGACAAGATATTATCTCAGTTAAGAAAGGAATGTAACTCATCCTGAAAAATACAAGTACGACGTTGTTTCATTGTGTGGTGTAAATGAATGCAAAACGGATTATACCGATTAAAGCAGAATATTTAATATGAACACCAGATGCCGAACTCAACAGTTTAACTAGCAGGACTCCTGGTAAGCTTCTATTAGCGTCTAACAAAAGGGAAGAGGAGTATAGCCTATGGTAATACTTGGTATTTACTCTTCAAACTACGACAGCACTTTCTCCCCGTGATGGGTCAGGATATACCAGATTATGTAATTTATTCTGGTCGTTATAATATTGTAATATTCCTATTGTTCACACGTTTGCAGTAGATTTCACACAATACTGGAGTTCGTGAGAGCGACTAATGGTGCCATCTATTAATCGGCTGCAAAACATTCAGATTTTAACAGGAAGAAATTAGGGAAGAAATATGAAACAGTTTAGTACAAATTGTTTTTTACATAATTATGTTAGACGTGATACGCACAGAGACCAGTTTTAAGTCTTTTACCGCTGCTGGAAGTATACACAAGGGGTGCTACATTTCTCACTAAACTTCCAACCGCTCATAAAGTTCTTTTAACAAGCACTGCGCCGACTGGCTCGGCACTCCTAACGTATACACTTCCTCCAACAAATGCGGAGCTACTGCGGTAGATCCCAGGCAACAGCAAACACGCAAACAGGCTAGAGTAAAACGCAGAGTGCGAAGAAACGAACCAAAGAGGTGTTTGCAGGCGTCGCGTGTTGTTTACAAGCAGTTATCTAAGGACGCCCCCACTGTGTACACTCTTCTGACTCGCTAACTCCCAGATAGCACACTGTGCAAACACTGTAAGTGTCACGATTACCTGGTACTCGGAACCTAGCGCTCTAGCCTCTTACAGCAACCTTCGCAATACCAAAGTTTTGTCCCATTGTCATGAGGGTTCTTTCCTTAATCATTATTCTCTGGGGAAAGAAACCAGGCATCATGAATATATGTTTTTATTTGGACCAGACCAGATTTGCACAAACAAGGCCGCGAGTGCGCTACAGTGCCTCTTAATGCATATTTGGGAGTTTATATCACAATAAATCAAAAACTTAATATACCACTTGTTGCATGATCGAATAAGTTAATTTACATTTTATCCATAGCTGCGTATGGTCTTCAGAAAGTAGGTTACAGCTGCCGTCCCACGCCAAGACCATGCGCAACAAGAGTGGCACATAGTCAACAGAGAGTACAGGTTCCGGGTTTTCCGCAGACAAAGTTCTGCTGCGATATAGATAACAGGTGCGTCACAGAGTGTAAGTGAAACTGCGCAGCAGCTCGGAACGTACTCCAGAGTTGACGTAGGCAGGGACAGTACGATTCTTGGGAGCAAAAAGTCTAAACTGCGTAGAAGTTCACCGTGAATTTCAGGCGATATATGGACCAAATGCAACGTCACGTCACCCAGCCGTAGTGAAATGGTGCCAACTACTTGAGCAAGGTCGCCAATGCTGATGCTGGTGAGAAAGGAACGGAGGTCTTGCACATGGATATCTGGAGAAAAAGACATTTTCCAACGTTGAGGACGTTTACACTACGGTTCGCGAATTGCTCCGTGACCAACGAGCGGATATCTATCGTCAAGGAACCGAGCGATTGGTGGAGCGTTCCGACGGTTGAAACAGAGACTCGGTGACTATGTTGAAAAATAGTGTCGTGTATCTGTGTCACTTTGCCACTGAAAAAAGTTACTTGGCCTGCAATTATACCGTGTAATTTACTTTCTGACGTCCCGTCGTAGATGAGCGCGAAGTACCGGTTGTAATTTAACAATTTAATGGAATATTTAATAGCCGGCCGAAGTGGCCGTGCGGTTAAAGGCGCTGCAGTCTGGAACCGCAAGACCGCTACGGTTGCAGGTTCGAATCCTGCCTCGGGCATGGATGTTTGTGATGTCCTTAGGTTAGTTAGGTTTAACTAGTTCTAAGTTCTAGGGGACTAATGACCTCAGCAGTTGAGTCCCATAGTGCTCAGAACCATTTTTTGAATATTTAATGCAACATTTCAATTCAGCCCCATCTAAACGTTAATAACCCAAAACCTTATCACATTACAAAACTGAAAATACTTTAATGCAGCCGTATTTTAGATGATCAACATTATAATCGTAGCTGATTCGAAATAATTTTTTAAATGGAACGCCAGTTCTCTTGTACATAACGTTATACATTCCTTGTCATCAGTGACGTACACTCATTTTCGTAATGATATTTCAGTCTCTCCATTACGTGTTGAATATAAAGATATTAGGAAAGTCATATAGTTGTATTACATAAGTGCAGACATCTGTTAGTGCTAACGGCGAGGTAGCGCGGTGGAAAGGCCCTGGACTCACAATTGGAAGAATGACTCTTCAAATCCCCGTGCAGCCATCCAGATCTATGTTTTTCGTAGTTTACCCAAACTGCTAAGGCAGATTCCGGAACAGTTCATTTAAAATAACACAGCCGATTTCTTTCAGCCTCCTTCCCCATCTTTAATGACATCGTCGTCAACGTGGCATTAAACCCTAATGTTCCTGCAGTAGTTCTCAGAAAGGCATTACTACTCTAATAAATAAATAAATTTATCTTAATTTTATCCACTGCTGTCACAGTTTTCCTTCCGTAACCAAAACAATTGCAATAAATAATGGATATTCTGAAAATTCAACTGACAATCTATCCAACAAAATGCAGGCGAACGTTAGTAACAGTAGCACTACAGAAACAACAACTGACTACTCGTATCTTTACAAGCGTACCCTATTTAGACATAGCACCGGAAAAAGATTGCTCACTTATTCAGAAACACCAATATTAAAAAATCATTCTCCACACACAACGAACTTGGACACCACTTCCATAACACAGTAAACACAAACATCCCAAGAACAGAACATAATGGAATATATAAATTACAACTTAACAGCTGCCTTTCATTTGACACAGGCGAAACGAAAACTTTCCATACACGTTACAAAGAGCACACTGATCCTTTTAGATTTAACCAATTTGACAAATCCACAATAGCCAAACACGCGTATCTTAAAAGATACAGACTAACTGAGACCCACAATAGCGTAATCGTACTTAACACAGAAAATGTTTGTAAAAAAGTTGATCTACTAGAACAATTAAAAATAATGTTACACAAAGAAAAATCTTCTGAAAAATTGTCGAATGAACGAAAGGTTAAGTACCCACAGTTTTTTCAGTAATTTTAAAAGTGTATCTTTACCTAAAGAAACAAATATTTAATGGTGCAACCATTTGATAACATGTATGCACATTTGATATATTCAGAAATATTTGTTTTTTAAATGATATCCTGTATAATTAATAATGTAACAGCTTAGTATCTTCTTTGACATAACAACAGCTGCGTATTTGTAGAATTATTTTGACATGTGTTTATAAACGTGTTGTAGAATGGAAACTGCATATATGTCATGAACATGTTTATTCATACTGCGACTGAAAATCATGTATCCACGACTGGAAACATAAGTTATTTTAGTTTTGCAAACTTATATTCACAATATACCGCATTGTAATATACCACTGGGACCTTTGCAGCAACTGAATTAATCTAAATCAGAGAAAAATCGATGTAGACTGTCAGAGCACCTGAAGATGAGCTCTCTAGGGTTCGAAATGCATTGTGCATTGAAATAAAACGACGCTTGCAGCTCAAGATGATTGTTCATTATTTTACGAAATAAATTTATGTTTAACAATTGTTTAGCAAAAGGTGCGTTACTGTTCCACAAAATCTTTTTGATGTACTTTGTGAGAAATACGTCTTGTAACGAATTTTTATACGACAAAAATATGAAGCTTAGCCGGAATATCGTTAGGCACGGTACTGTTTCAATTACCGGTAGACATCAGTGACTGAGACTCGGCAAAAAGGTAACTGGAGCAAACGTTATTCGAACAGTTGTGTATGCAGGACACATCGCGAGAAGTAGGAGATTGTCTTGTCTCTGTTCATGAATATTTGGTTCATCTGTCTTGCTTTTACGACCTATAGACAAGCACGCATCCCAGGAGGATGCAAATGAGAGACACGAACGGAGTGAATCAGACACGACTGACTGACTAATGAAGGTTTAATTACCAAGGTAAGGTATAGTGCTATACACACTTGATAGAGCGCGCGCGACAAGCTTACTAAGTCGCTGGTCCGGTGGCATTCACGTACCTCACGACTCTTACAGCGCACGTGTCTGACCCTAGATTCAACCAAGTTCCCCAGTTGGTGGTTTCTCTTGGAAGTCCTTAACGGTCTGAGTCTACTTGGAAGGATAGTGCAAGCTGATTTTGGCAGTTTTTCACAGCAGCCAGTGGAAAGCTTGAGGTTTTAGTGAAGGCGGCACGCCACAAACAGTAGCTAGCCCGTGCGCTAATCTTAAAATACCGAATGAACGTTACCGATTCCCTGTAACATAAGAGTCACAGAGCTGTCGTAGATTGTGCTAGTCGTGGCATCCAGCACGGGAGGTAACATATTTCGTGAGAGTACTGAATATGGATTGATGTAACTATAAGTAGAGGGGGGGGGGGGGGGTGGGGGTGGACCGGTCTTCAGAGCGACGGCCTCAAGTGCAAATCGAAAGTAACTGCCACTTATTTGTGCTATGTATTTCTTTAGTCTCGAGGCAGGTACACTGCTATTCGCGACAGATAGAGAGTTCAAAAACATCTTTCAAAACTAATCTCTGTGTTTAGAAAAGTGGACAAAGTATTTATAAGGTAGGCCTGTATTTACCTTCCTCATAAAACAGTGCAGTTAATCCCACAAAAGCGCCAGTTTTGCCAGTCTAGAACGCTGAAAACGCAGCAAATAATATCGCCAAAGCAATTAAATAACAAAATTCCTAAGTGTTAGTGTGTTCTGGTAGGACTAGTGAAGGTAAACTTATAATAATGAAATTAATAGACTCTTACTGCCGTAGTAACAACTGTCAAGTGCCCGATGAGTAGTGTCATGTGAGACAATATAATCGTTATAATTTTTATTACCATCTCCTCTCAAGAGAAAATAATATTTTTTAACTAGCCGCAGCACATGTACTACGGTACTACTATGGAACTGAGGGATCCTATATAGAACTCATTGTGGGCAGACTCTTGCATAATTGTAAAGAATAGTCTTACAGATACTGATTATTAAATAATAAATTTTAACATATTTTAAATCCGTTGGATTATTTATTCTATTCATTTGCACTGTTTCATTGTGTGTTAAGGTGGTTTCGTTTTATTACCAAATCAGTTTTGATTAAGTTTTAGGAACTTTTTGTGGAGCACTGTTACGACATTCTTGCTTTAAGCTGGTCCTTTACTTCAACAAACATTGTTCAATGATTGACAATTCCGCGGTTATACCAATATTTTTTATTTGACTGTTCTTAATAATTCCTAGTAATGGAAATAAAGGCTCAATTTCTAAGAGTTATGTTTATCACATAGTACACTTGCTGTTTGGAATAAACAGCTGTTTAATTGCTTGGCTCTCATCTTTGGGATCAGTAATGTACTAGAAAATGGGCTTTTAACCCGAAACTTCCGTCGCACACTAATAATAAAGTTTGTGAGACAAGGTTAGAAAAGTGTTTCATTTAGGTAGTATAAACCGCTATAAACTGTCCTAATCTCCCACAGTTACGTTTCACATTGTGCTATTGGCACCAGATAATATTCTTGTGGCTATGCAGTGTACTTCAGCTTACATTTTAGACTTAATATTAGTAAGTTTCTCCATGTTACAGTACCACTTGCAAAATGTCTCCTCTATTATTTCCACCTTCAGCTCCTACGCAATATTTTCGCCACAAACTCTTCCCATTTTACACTCATTTGCGAGTAAATGGCGACCGTAGAACGAGTTAAGGAAATGCAGTCAGAACTGAGAGACAGCATTGTCGCTGTTCACAGGTTGGTGAGATTACTTGTATGGAAGGGTCGTATGCAGAAGCGTCCACAAAGAACGGGGGGCGAAAGGGGGTGAAGCGAGAACTGTCACTCTTTTAAATACAAATTATTTAGGCCTAAAGGAGACGACTCAACGAAAGGTAGAAGCGCTGAGTTCTCGATGGGTGTACAAAGAAAAGTTACAGAGTTTTGCTAGCTTTCGGAATGAACTTCCTTTTTCAATCTTGTAGGAAAAACATACACACAAACACAAACAAACACGCACACACACACACACACACACACACACACACACACACACACACTAACTTGCCCGCGCGTGTCTGCCTACAGTGTGCTCAGTCGTAATTCCCAACCACAACTTTCCGTACTCTTTTAGATACAATATGTCTTGTATATTTCTTGAATATCGCCGAATCATTTATGTAAAAATGCCAGTTTTAGAATCTTACTGCCTCATGGATAAATTTATGCGGATAAATTTCTGCGGATGTCCATGGTTCTGTGTACAGGGTGATACGTATATCTTCCCAACGGTGGAACAACCGAGGAAAAGTCGATAAGGTAATTTTCAGCCAGTATACTTCTGTAAAAGTGCTTTCACAGCTTTCAGAGTTGTATCAATGTGAACACGGTGATCTGTCCACGTAGGAATTTGTAACTTCCTGGCAGATTAAAACTGTGTGCCGGATCGAGACTCGGGTCCTTTGCCTTTTGCGGGCAAGTGCTTTACCAACTGAGCTACCCAAGCACGACTCACGCTCCGTCCTCACAGCTTTACTTCTGCCAGTACCTCGTCTACTACCTTCCAAACATTACAGAAGCTCTCCTGCAGGTTCGCAGGTTCGCACGCCGGCACGGTATCTCAGCGTGTTCGGTCAGAGGGTTAGCTGCCCTCTGTAATAATAAATAAAAAAAAACTGAGTTAATCGATAAACAACGAACTTAAACGGAAGTCTTACGACGTCCGCCCCGAGCAGATGCAACGAACGAAAGCAAACAAAATGAGAAGCCGGCACGGTAGCTCAGCGTGTTCGGTCAGAGGGTTAGCAGCCCTCTGTAATAAAAAAACTGAGCTAATCGATCAACAACGAACTTAAACAGATGTCTTACGACGTCCGCCCCGAGCAGATGCAACGAACAAAAGCGAACAAAATGAGAAGCCGGCACGGTAGCTCAGCGTATTCGGTCAGAGGGTTTAGCTACCCTCTGTAATAAAAAACTGAGTCAACGGATCAACGAACAATCTGAACGAGTGTCATCGGACGTCCGCCACGAACAAATTCAACGAACAATACAGAACAAAACGAGATTAAAAAAAAAAGTTGATACAGCACTTGCCCGCGAAAGGCAAAGGTCCCAAGTTCGAGCCTCGGTCCGGCACACAGTTTTAATCTGCCAGGAAGTTTCATACCAGCGGACACTCCGCTGCAGAGTGTAAATCTCATTCTAGGAATTTGTAGTTTATGATGTAACATGGATGCTAGTTTTGTCTTCTGTAAAACTCGTTCATAACTTAAAGAAGAGAACTGCATTTCTAGTTTTCCATTTCACACTTCGTGTTTCTCAGTTCAACTCAGTTCGCGGAAGATCACGCGGAGGAACATCTGCCGTTTCCTGTCGGATCTTCGGTGACTGAGCTAATTGCTAAGGGATTGAGGTTCCGCCAGGTGGACGCTTTACGGCAGCGAAGTCAGTGAACTCCTTTGCTACGAGAAGTGGCAACGGAACGGCGAGGTGAAGGAAAGCTTTCAGCTCATGCAACTTGATTCATGATCGTTGACCTCGTATTAAAAATGCCAATAGTCTTTCAACAACTGTATTCCCTCAGGTTTAACAAAATTTTCTAAACAGCGATATATAAACAAGCAGCAAATGTAATAAAGTCATATTGTGAAATGCAACTAATTATGCCTATTTAGTAAAACAATGGTATGCCCAGTGCCACTCACTCTGTGAAATATAAATTAACATGTTAAGAATATGTTACGTTACATTGACGTGACACAAGCAATGTCGTAGCTGTATAGCAGCATACAGGATCTGCTCAAGTACAGAAGCTACAGAAGCTCAACGTAGGTCAACCTCGCAAAGCAACTGAACAGCTCCAGAATACGCGGCAAACCAACAACGGTTGCCTTTGTACTGTTGGCAGTTGCATTAGGCTGCTGGCTTATTTCACTTGATTGAAACATACGAACCGCATGAAGTGGCCAAAGAATTTCCACACATAGCCCTCCACTCCGATTAACGCTCAGGACTGCATGTTTCCATTTAAGATAGTTTTTCCTTGGAAGCAGTATGTGAAATACAGAATACATAAGCATAATTGTGCTGTTTCGAAGAACTACTGCCATTACATCCTTGTTCCCTGTAGGCGGACAAATTTTAAGACATTGCTACTTTACAATCATGTCTCATAAGCTAAAAAGCGGAAGCACTGTGTTAACATTAAATTGCTTTTTCCCTTAAAATAACCCTAACGCTTTACTCGAATTGTAATAGAAATAAATTGAACAATAGCAGTTTGGCAAGAAATGAAGGGAAGAAACCAAGTCCACCGTAGATTTCTGCGTTCCTTATGCACGCAACTGTAAGATGTGATCGCTTAAAGTCTTATCTGTGTCGATAAATTATTAGTAGACAGTTTCACTGTGCTTTGGTTTGTTACTACGTCCATTTACCTTTTTATACCCGGTCAGGTTGATGGTGGATTGGAGTGTTTTCTCAATGCCATTGTTCCCTGAAAAAGGTCCAGCACTTGTTTATAGGTCAGATACTCTGTATTTTACCTTTTCTTAATTAGCTTCAAATTCGAAGATAAATCAACGGTTTACTGGACTATTTCCCTATTGTAATTGACACCTCATTCTGTAGCCTCCAGCCCAGCGAATCGGGCGTAACCTCCTTTCATAATATTTTGTTTCTATCGCTCACGGCGCGCATTAATTGGCAAGCCCGCTCTCTCTTTACTGCCTCTAGAAAATCGCGGCCATTTTGTCTCGGAGTCTGGAGTTCGCCTCATCACCCAACATCTAGTGGACAGGATGTGTACTACAGCTGTCTTCATTATAGTCGCATCTGAGTTGCTCCTTTAACTGGGCCCAAAAACTGAGGGTAGAAACAATGCTCTGTCAAATAATGGACAAGGCCAGCTACTTGTTGTAAGAGAACCGTCTGGAAAAATCCCACAAAGGCAAGAAACCACAACTTCCCTTGGCGGTGTTTGCTGGGCAACTAGAACCGAAGCCTTCACATATATGCACAGCAGTCTGACCTTGACATACGTTCCAACTAATTTGTCTCACAATTGATTTTACGAAGAAAAAAAGAAAAAGAGAAAAGTTCACCATTTTATTGTATTCTGATATCCTGTTAACCAGTGTTACATCTTCCATTGCTTCAATTGCCTCTTTCTAGTTATGAACGTCAAGTCACTGTCATTATACAATACACAATCTAGTTTCATTAAATTTATCTATGTAAAATTGTATCTTATCCCTTGTCTATTATACAACACACAGAAAATTAACAAAATTAAAACTGGCAGCTAGCAGCCAAGCTGTTTATCTTAATTATTTTTATTTTGTGTTTCTTTTTCACAGTATGCAGCAAAATATTTATTTTTATAACATTTTTATTATGAAAAATTTTACTTTATTTCTTTATTTTAATGATGTTGACTAAACAAGATCGATTCCGATTACGGCTGCGAAGTTTTATATCTGTTATTTATTGTGATAGCTTATTACGAATATTATTTCTGACAATTAATGCTCATTCAGTGTGTAATGCATGTAACGAAATGTTTATGATGTTCTGTGAACATTATATCATTTAAGTTCACATTGTCATTTCTGTGACAAGAAATCTTCGCCTTCATCTGTGCCGACAAATCACACACACTATATATATATATATATATATATATATATATATATATATATATATATATATATATATTGTGTTTTGGGCGGGGGAAGGGGGGGTGGCAGGCGGGGGGGGGGGGAATCTACGCTGTATGCTTCTTCTAAGGCCAAAAAACGTTTTTTTTACATTTTTCAAGTTAATTGGTAAGTCCAGTAACCGTAAAATACTTAACTAACATCGCATGTGCACCATAAAGTAAACGTAATTTTTGAACGTCAACAGCCGTGTGACGATTAAGTCGTCATTCTTAAAGCGGTTACATGTCTATTTCTTTGTAATAAATAACAGTATTAACAGTAGCTGTTTGCTAGTTCTTTTTTTGTGCTTAAGAATTAACCTGTATTTTTACTACCCCATGGTCCAAACATCAATTTTCAGAAAAACAGCAGTACACAGTCCACAATCCACCTTCAGTACAGTACTGAGGTTCTGTACGTGACCGCGAGAATCGGGGAATAAACAGCGAATGTGACATGACGCAGATTATGGTACCCTCCTCAAATTGCATAACCTCGTTAGCTTGAGCTGTTCGCTGTATTCATTAGCATACTCCGCTTCTTCGTGACTGTACAGTCATTTCTATCCGCTTGCCAGTATGTCATGTGCGTCAGGGCTTGTAAGCATATGTAGTTGCAGTCCAGTTTTTCAGTTACGGTTTACAAAATGTTCAAATGTGCGTGAATTCCTAGGGGACCAAACTGCTGAGGTCGTCGGTCCCTAGATTTACACACTACTTAAAATAACTTACGCTAAGAACAACACACACACCTATGCCCGAGGGAGAACTCGAACCTCCGGCGGGAGGGGCCGCGCAATCCGTGACATGGCACCTCTAACCACGCGGCCACTCCGCACTGCTATGGTTTACCTACAGACTGCAAAAGAAATAAATACTAGGTTATAAACTCGAATTGACATCGAGGTTAATAGAGACGTAAGGTTCGCTCGGTTGAACATGGATGGAGGAGGATGTGGCTACCTCGTCCAAGTAAACACTCAGGTAATTGTACAGGTTTAGGAAAACTACAAGAAACCTAGATGAGAATGGCGGGAAGGGAATTTGAACAGCGTCCCCTCCAAAATCGTTTCCTGTATCTACACGGGGCTATCTCAATCGGTGAATGATATCTGTAAGTAAACTATTCTCTGTCACCCGACGGAAAGATTGCCAGCTAGTTCCAAATCTAGACAGGTGCAAAGTAGGCACTTCTTCAAACGAAACAGTGTACGAGGGGAGTTCAAAGAGCAAATAAGACATATCGTCCCACGATAAGAACATTTCGAAACAAGAGTTGCGCATTGTTAGATGAGAGTAAATGTTCCGGGTTTCCAGCAGATACAGTTGTGCTGTAATAGATTTAACAAGTGTTGCACAGTGGGGGAGTGAAATGGCGCAGCAAGTGGTAACGTACTCCTAGGATGAAGTACACGGGACAGTATGATTGTTGTGGGCAAAACGTCCGAATTACGGACAGATTCACCGTGAAATTCTGGAGGTTCATGGACAAAATGCAATGTCTCGTCCAGCCGTGGAGAAATGATGCCAACAATTTGACGAAGATAACACAGACATCGGTGATGACGATCAGAAAGGAAGGCCATCGACATCGTGTACAAACGACAGGCAAATTATGTACTGACTCGAAGCAATTTCACTTTTCCGAAAGGTGAGGACATCCACACAGCGGTTCTCTAATAGTTCCGAGAGCAAGAAGTGAATTTCTGTCATAGAGGGTCAAATGGTTCAAATGGCTCTGAGCACTATGGGACTTAACATCTGAAGTCATCAGTCCCCTAGAACTTAGAACTACTTAAACCTAACTAACCTAAGGACAACACACACATCCATGCCCGAGTCAGGATTCGAACTTGCGACCGTAGCGGTTCCATACTGAAGCGCCTAGAGCCGCTCGGCCACACAGGCCAGCTGTCATCGAGGAATTGAATGATTGGCGAAAGCTGCGATCGTTCTTTACAGATACTTGGTGACTACGTTGAAAAATAGTGTCACGATCTGTGTCACTTTGAAGTGTAGTTCAGCGTTCAGAAATAGTCATTTGGCCTATCATAACGATGCGTTGGTATGGTATGTGCTGATAGGGAGCGTGGGCGAGGAGCGTGCCGCTGGTCTCACTGGACATTATTCAAGTCATCACCAATTGATAAACTCACAATCAGCATATTATACTGAGCTGACAAAAGTCATTGGATACTTACTAGCCAGCCGGTGTGGCCAAGCGGTTCTAGACGCTTCAGTCCGGAATCGCGCGACTGCTACGGTCGCAGGTTCGAATCCTGCCTCGGGCATGGATGTGTGTGATGTCCTTAGGTTAGTTAGGTTTAAGTAGTTCTAAGTTCTAGGCGACTGATGACCTCAGATGTTCAGTCCCGTAGTGCTGAGAGCCATTTGAACCATTTTGATACCTACTAATAACGATTCGGATCTCCTTTTGCCCAACGTAGTGCAGCAACTCGACGTGGCATGAACTCAGCAAGTCGATGGAAGTCCACTGTTGGAGTACTGAGCCATGTTGCGTCTACAGCCGTCCATAATTGCGAAGTTGTTACCAGTGCAGGATTTTGTGTACGATCTGAGCTCCCGATTATGTCCCGTAAATGTTCAATGAGATTCATATTGGGCGATCTGGGTGGCCAAATCCTTCGCTCGAAATGTCCAGAACGTTGGCCAACAAAATCGCGAAGGACTGTGGTCCAGTGACATGGTGCATTGTCATCCACGAAAATTCCGTCGTCGTTCGGGAACATGAAATCCATGAATGGCTGCATAGGGTCTCCAAGTAACCCAGCGTAACCGGATCCCAGTCCATTCCACTGGAACACAGCCCACACCATCACGGAGCCACCACCACCTTGCACACTGCCTTGACATCAACTTGGGCCCATGGCTTGTTGCGGTCTGCGCCACACTCGAACACTACCATCACTTCTTACGAACTGAAATCGGGACTCACCAGATTACGGTTTTCCAATGGTCTAGGGTCCAAACAATGTAGTCATGAGCCCAGGAGATGCGCTGCAGGCAATGTCGTGCTGTTAGCAAAGGAACTCGCGTCGGTCGTGTGCTGCCATAGCCCGTTAACACCAAATACGCACGGTCCTAACGTAAACGTCCGTCTTGCGTCCCACAGCAATTTGTTCGTTAGCACTGACAACTGTACACAAACGTCGATGCGCTCGGTCGTCAAAAGAAGGCGTCAGCCACGGCGTTGTCCGTGACGAGAGGTAACGCCTGAAATATGGTATTCTCGGCACGACACTGTGTATCTCAGAATGCTGCACTCCCTAACGATTTCCGAAACAGAATGTTCCCTGCGTCTAGCTCCAACTGCCATTCCACGTTCACAGTCTGTTAATTGCCGTCGTGCGGCCATAATCACATCGTAAACCTTTTCACGTGAATCACCGTAGTACAAATGACAGCTCCGCCAATGTGCCGTCTTTTTATGCCTTGTCTACGCGATACTACCGCCGCCTGCATCTGTGCACGTAGCTGTCACATAACTTTTGGCACCTCAGTGTACACATCATGGCAAGAGTAATTTCGCAATTGTTGATCATCACACGGTTTAAAAGCCACCTGTTTTTCATCACATTTACCAATAAGAAAAAAAAAAGCTTTCTCTTTGGGAATCGATTAATGGCATTACCATTTATCGATTTCTTTTAAAAATGCTGTTTGACACAGAACTCTAAAAACATACGTAAAAAAACATGTATCAACTGGCTTCACATGTACCGAACCCTTCACACAGCCGTAGCACGACCAGCGCACTAGGCTTTCATCATCATAATTTATTGTACATAACAGGCCATAAAGGCCCATTTCAAAAGCAAAAGAAATATTACAAACCAGAATAACACACTATACAAAGGTCAATAACACAGTCAGTGACAGAGTGTTGTGTTCATAGTTCTGCGTAGTCAGTGCGTACACAACTTTCCCACTAGAGCGCGCCCCGCTAAGCCCAACAGCGCAGGCGCAGCGCTCGTCCGTCGCCGCACTACGAGACGGCGCTGCCTTAGAGATGGACCAAATTCTGATTCCGCCGATCCGCGTATTAATATGTAACGCAGCAAATGAGATTGCTGCTAGCGTAGAACCTTTTCTCCTCGCGGATCACACTCGCGCAGTGATACATGAACGCGCGAGGTATTATAACGAGTGTACAGACCTCCGAATAGTCAGTCTGCAATTGTCTGCACCAGTCTGTACCAGTCTATAGTCAAGTTTCAGTCTGCGCCTAATAAGAGTACCATATTCCTGTACATAGCCATGAAGATAAATGTATAGACACTTTTGTCAAGTATCAGAGATATATGTGAGAATAAGATTAACGTACCAGTACCAAAGGAACTTCAGATTGTCAATTTTGGTCACCGGCAATCGGCAGTCTGCATTTGTCTGCATTAGTCTGCATTAGTCTGTATTTATCTGCACCTGTCTGTACCAGTCTGCATTAGTCTGTACCAGTCTATAGTCAAGTTTCAGTCTGTGCCTAATAAGAGTACCATATTCCTGTACATAGCCATGAAGATAAATGTATAGACACTTTGTCAAGTATCAGAGATATGTGAGAATAAGATTAACGTACCAAGACCAAAGGAACTTCAGATTGTCAATTGAAAATAGCATCCAGAATCAAGTTAAGTAAGGTTTATGATTGTTATTATTTTAATAAATGTGAATGAAAATTAATCAAGTTCTGTTTGAAGTTGGTCACCGTCAATCTGTTACCCTATGCGTGCAAGTGGCATTTCTATCGTCTGACCTAACGGCAGAAGATAAACACGCCACGATAAGACCACGAGACATATTGCTGACACTCGCCTACTTTGTTAGAGCGACAAGTCAAATAATCTGATGGTGTGTGTACCAAAGGTCTTACAGTATGCACACCACACAGAGGAAGGAGCATTGTCCTGAACACAGTTGCAGGTATTTCCGGCAGATGTTGTTCCCCTTCTTCTATCCACTGCGTCCTCCACGGGTGCTGTTGGTTCTACCTTCTGCAACGTCCTCATCACCCTGTCTTTCCACCTAGTTCTTAGACGACCTCTTGGACGTCTTCCAATCAGCTGGGAATTGAACACTCTGTTGGGGATGGATTCTCCAGCTCTTAAGACATGTCCCAAGCACTGGAGTCGTGGTCCTCTGATTGTCCTACCAACGTCAGCTTTCCCAAAACGTTGGTACAAGTCCAATTTTTGCCTCCTTTCCCATCTTCCATTTTCTCTGTTGAATGTAGGCCCATAGATCTTCCTGAGTACTTTCCTTTCACATACGCAAATGCGCTCTTCAAGTGTTTGTGAAGCCGTATAACAGAACCGGTTTTACCAGTGCCATGTAAAGTTTGATCTTGCTGTTTTGAGACCAAAGTGACTTGATTAAGCTGTTGAGGCTAACATTAGCATTAATTATTCTCTGTTGAATCTCTTTCTGGACGTCGCTTTTATTTGATAGAATCGATCCCAGGTTCTTAAATTTCTCTGCTCGTTCAAAATTGTGTCCATCTATATTGATGTAGGTAATTCGATCGGCGTGAGATGATCATAGATTTGGTTTTCTCGTCGTCGACATCTACTCCCACTTTTCTTGCCTCTTTCATGAACCTAGCGGTGTCAGACACTATCTTATTAAGTGAGTCTACCATAATCATCACATCATCGGCAAAGGCCAAGATGTCAGTTCCAATCATATCCATCTCCCTGTCATTACCAATTTCACGTCGTACCTTTCCGAATGCAATGTTGAGTAGCGCTGGGGACGAAGGATCTCCTTGTCTCAAACCGCATTGAACAGTGAAAGGCTCCGACATTTTGTTTACAAACCCTCCTCGGCAGCTTGGGTCTGTGTAGCATGCTTCAATCGCTTTGATGATTTTCTTGTGATGCCCGACTCCTGCATTATCCTCCATAATACCGTCAGATTAATACTGTCAAATCTATAAATATGAGGTGTAATTCTCTGTCAAATTCATAGTACTTAACACACTTATTGGCGACAAAGTTACATCAACTCTCTTGTATATGCCACTATCTCTCATGCGATCTCGGTGTAGTAAACATTTGAAAGCAATCAGATGGTGACAACCTTCAGAAATTAAACTTTCAATCAAGTATCGTATTCCTTTACATCACTGAAGGCACAGAGCTACAGCAATTATAATCAATAACAAAAGCCAAACTTAATACTGAAATTAAACAGGGGATGAACAAGTCCCTCACTTACACAGGATGTGCCATGTAAAATGGGTACGCCTCGACTACTGGTTAATTGCTCGTGAAGTGGCAACATTGTCTCGAAAGCCGCCTACACCGCATTTTATCGGAAAGATGAGGGCAGATGTGTGTTCGTGCGGCGGTTGTTGTGAGAAGCTTGTATTGTTGAGTTGTTACAGAAATGGGAGAGTATGCATTAGAACAGCGAATTGATATTGTGGAGTATTACCAAAAGATAGGCTCCATCAAGGAATGTAAAGAAATGTTTCAAGCGAAAGTATCCTCGTAGAAAACTCTCCACGACCAGCACTATTCAAGATCTGTACACGAAATGGAGAGTTGTAGGATCTGTTCAGAATGTGCAGTGGAATAGGTGACCGACAGTGGGGATCCATGAAACTACAGACAAAATTCATAAGGACATTACGAGAAGCCTCCGGAAGTCGGCAAGAGGTTTTTGCAGCAGGTTGGTATATGTCGTACATCACGCCATCGTGTAACAAAGGATATGAAATTATACCTATAGTATGAGTCTGGTGCAAGAATTGAAATCTGAGGATCAGAAAAAAAGAGTTCATTATTGTAAATGACTGTTAACATCAATTGCTAATGGTTACTTGGATCCCTTGCTTTGCTTCATGTGAGGGTTAAGCCTGGTGTCGTTTGTCAGAATTTCAGACAGTGGTCGTAGGACAACCCAAACATTCTGCATGAAGAACCTCTTCACTCAGAGAAGATAGGTGTTTGGTGTGCGTTGTCCAGCATGCGCATTATTGACCTCACATTTTTTAATTGCGCCGTAAACAGTGCCACATATGTAGAGATCTTTGTCTCTTTCTACGGACAGTTAAAAGATGCAGATAAGCTATGGGCAGTTTTCCAACAAAATGGAGCAACCGCTCACACATTCAACCAAAGTATGGCCCACATCGCTAACATGTTCACTGAAGACAGACTTGCCAGTAGAGGCCTCTGGCCCCCAACGTCCTGGATTTAGCATCATGTGAATTTTATTTATGGGGCACACTAAAAAGTAGGGTGTATGCTGACAATCCTCGTACAACAGACGATCTTAAACGGAATATTACTAGAGAAATTATCAACATCACGACTGCACAATTACAGCGTGTTGCTGGTAACACCATCACCGGAAGTCAACATTGCCTGGACGCCCATAGCCATCACTTCTAGCATCTCTTATGAATAGGTAACTACATGTTTCTAACGATACTATTATCTATTCTGTTTTAGTTAGTTCATTGTTACTTGCATCTCGGGCGTGAGGCATACTGGTTTTAAGTGGGACACTCTGTACTAGAGACAAATACACTAACAATTACTGTTTAACAAAACACGTCCAAATCCATGACACGAAAATGACTGAAGAAACAACTCAAAAGGAAAACATCATAATAAAGCACAAAGACAGTTTAAAACAACGTTGCGCATACACCGAAAAACAATAATGCCAGCCAAACAATGTCATTGAACTAGAGATCAACTACAATCTCTGCCAAACAATATCGTTCAAACACTGATGTACCTGTTACCCTTCTGAACCATCTCACAGCAGTAAAGAGGAAAACAGACTAAAAAGCGTCTACCAGAGCCGAATGCACAGTGAAGGTTGGCAAAGAGACAACAACTTTAACTGAGGCGATGACTGACGTGGCAGCAATTTATCCTTTTGCAAGGGCGTCTGAGATGCACGTTAGCATAATCCTTTCACTCCCGTGTCCATCCTTATCGGGACGTGACAGGCATAGTCCACCAGGGTGCCGTAGTCCGTACACGGCAGCGAGAAAAGGAGAAACACATACAGCCTTTATTCCTTCTCTGCAGCTCGGTGCCTCCCTCGTCGCTCGGTGGTTGCACCTCCATGACTGCAGTACACAAGCTGATTGTCGCCGACCCCATCCAGCAGAAGTGTTCACTTCCTCTTTCCCAAGAAGACTGCTTGTCCAGACTTCACATCAACCGACGATGTTTCGACTTCCTCCTTGGCCACAGATAACACCAATCCCACAGCACTCACTGCAAATCTTCTCTGACATCGATAGACAGACACGTTTATTGAACGTGTCAGGCAGAGTAACAACTGAAATCAGTCATCTCATACAATTTCATGGGAGAAATTAATTCGATAGGATAACTTCAGTTGCACCCAATAAACCTGATAAGCTTCGATTTATTGATAGAATACCAGGAAGCTGTTATTTATGTACGAGAAAGGTTACAAATTGTGGTGTGCGTACTGTAAGACCTTCGGTACACACACCATCAAATTATTTGACTTGTCACTCTAGCGAAGTAGGCGAGTGTCAGCAATATGTCTCGTGGTCTTATCGTGGCGTGTTTATCTTCTGCTGTTAGGTCAGATGATAGAAATGCCACTTGCACGCATAGAGTAGCAGATTGACGGTGACCAACATCAAACAGAACTTAATTTTCATTCACATTTATTAAAATAATAACAATCATACACCTTACTTAACTTGATTCTGGATGCTATTTTCAATTGACAATCTGAAGTTCCTTTGGTCTTGGTACGTTAATCTTATTCTCACATATCTCTAATACTTGACAAAGTGTCTATACATTTATCTTCATGGCTATGTACAGGAATATGGTAATCTTATTAGGCGCAGACTGAAACTTGACTATAGACTGGTACAGACAGGTACAGACTAATGCAGACTAATGCAGACAAATGCAGACTGACTAATCAGAGGTCTGTACACTTGTTATAATACCTCGTGCATTCAGGTATCACTGTGCGAGTGCCGCAAGGAGAAAAAAAGGTTCTATGTTAGCAGCAATCTCATTGGCTGTGTTACATATTAATACGCGGATCGGCGGAAGCAGAATTTGGTCCGTCTCTTAGGCAGCGCCATCTCGTAGTGCGGAGACGGACAAGCGCTGCGCCTGCGCTGTTGTGCTTAGCGGGGCGTGCTCTAGTGGGAAAGTTGTGTACGTGCTGACTACGCGGAACTATGTACACAACACAAATAGAGTAATTAATTTAAAGGGGTCTGCTTCATTTGTAATAATTATTTATTCAAACCGTTACCGGTTTTGGGATTTTAAGATCCGATTTTAAATTGTAACATACAAAGGAAAGGAGGGAAGAAATACAGCATAATGCAACATATGTGTAAAAGCCAGAAAAGCAGACTCCCAAAACAAGGCGACTTATCTGAGATAAAGGTGGATACTGAAGAAATGAATTAAAATTTGTGTACGACTTGAACGTAGGTCTCCTTGATTACCATGCAGGTATGCTAGCCATTACACCATCACAGCATTACAGCTAACATACACTACTGGCCATTAAAATTGCTAAACCAAGAAGAAATGCAGATGATAAACGGGTATTCATTAGACAAATAATTATACTGGAACTGACACGTAATTAAATTTTCACGCAATCTGGGTGCATAGATCCTGAGAAATCAGTACCCAGAACAACCACCTCTGGCCGTAATAACAGCCTTGATACGCCTGGGCATTGAGTCAGAGATTGGATGGCGTGTACAGGTACAGCTGCCCATGCAGCTTGAACACGATATCACAGTTCATCAAGAGTAGTGACTAGCGTATTGTGACGAGCCAGCTTCCCGACCACTATTGACCAGACGTTTTCAATTGGTGAGAGATCTGGAGAAAGTGCTGGCCAGGGCAGCAGTCGAACATTTTCTGTATCCAGAAAGGCCCGTACAGGACCTGCAACATGCGGTCGGGCATTATTCTGCTAAAATGTAGGGTTTCGCAGGGATCGAATCAAGGGTAGAGCCACGGGTCGTACCACATCTGAAATGTAACGTCCACCGTTCAAAGTGCAGTCAATACGAACGAGAGGTGACCGAGACGTGTAACCAATGGCACCCCATATCATCACGCGCTTCCAATGTGAGTTCACCGCGATGTCGCCAACACGGATGCGACCATCATGATGCTGTAAACAGAACCTGGATTCATCCGAAAAAATGACGTTTTGCCATTCGTACACCCAGGTTCGTCGTTGAGTACATTATCGCAGGCGCGTCAAGGGTAACCGCAGCCATGATCTCCGAGCTAATAGTCCATGTTGCTGCAAACGTCGTCGAACTGTTCGTGCAGATGGTTGTTGTCTTGAAAAACGTACGCATCTGTTGAATCAGGGATCGAAACGTGGCTGCACGATCCGGTACAGCCATGCGGATAAGATGCCTGTCATCTCGAGTGCTAGTGATACGAGGCCGTTGGGATCCAGGAGGGCTTTCCGTATTAACCTCCTGAACCCACCGATTCCATATTCTGCTAACAATCATTGGATCTCGTCCAACGCGAGCAGCAATGTCGCGAACCGATAAACCGTAATCGCGATAGGCTACAATCCGACCTTTATCAAAATCGGAAACGTGATGGTACGCATTTCTCCTCCTTACACGAGGCATCACAACAACGTTTCACCATGCAACGCCGGTCAACTGCTGTTTGTGTTTGAGAAATCGGTTGGAAACTTTCCTCATGTCAGCACGTTGTAGGTGTCGCCACCGGCGCCAACCTTGTGTGAATGCTCTGAAAAGCTAATCATTTGCATATCACAGCATCTTCTTCCTGTCGGTTAAATTTCGCGTCTGTAGCACGTCATCTTCGTGGTGTAGCAATTTTAATGGCCAGCTGCACGGACCACCCTTGTCCAATGCCCTCTTTGACGCAAACTTCAATTCACATAAGATGGCGCAAATTTAAATTCATTTCTTCAGCATCAATCAATGGTATAGATAAAGATGACTCTCAAATGTCTCGAGGAAAATTTAACTGTATCAAGGCGACGTGCTTATTGCATTTGGTAACGCATAACTTGCGATCGGGCCAGTGAGTGCAAGAGCTCCATCACTGCATCTTGGTGCCACTAGAAAAACAGCGAAGGGGAAAAAATTAAAGTGACCTAAAAGTGTAACGTCTATGCGGGTGGGTCGAAGGAAACAGACTCCGAGAACAAACGGTGTACTCACACTCTCCACCGCAGGGCCGCCCCAGTCTTTGCCGTGTGGAGGGCCACGCTGGTGATTTGGAAGTGAGGTAGAGCGTAGGCACCAACGGTGTACAAACAAGTAGATTCAAGTTTTCAGCGAAGAAATAGAAAATCTGGAGTGACTGGTCCCAGATCTAATAATAATTACATAATAGAATAAGAGCGAGATGTGGTATGCCAACACGTTAAATAATTCTCAAGCAAGTGAAGGTACGTGGCTTTTTAGGCAACAAGGCTATGTCACGTAGGTAAAGTGAATTAACAAGGGCTAAAAACAGCAACAACAGCGATAAAATTAATGGTAACATATACCATACAACGGAAATCGTTACGTGTATGATACATTACGGGCTTAAGTGATGAAAAGTAAAATACATAAAAATCATCACAAATCTCAAATTTGAGTGTACTGCTGTAAGCAGCGAAGTAACGAACAAAAATGATCAAGCTGGAGGGCATACATTGTACAAAGTAATAATGATACAGAAAGATGGCTAAGGAGGGAAGCAACTAAATGAATGGGAGAAAAATAACCCCGAACCGGTCAGACTAGTAAAAATGTGTGCCGTAATAGGCAACAAGGCAATGGCAAATAGGCCAAATGAGTGAAGAGGGTGTATACAGTAAAAGCCATGATAGTAAGTAATGGTAGGATAAACTGTACCAAGTGAGTTACCATATACGAGGTGCGACAATAAAGTAATGAGACTGATGTGAAAAAAAAAGTTGCTTACCGTTTTAGTCAAGTTTAGTGTTGTCTCCTTCAAAGTAGTTCCCTTCTGATTGCACACGCTTTTTCCAGCACTTCTGCCATTGATGGTAACAAAAAATGTTCAAATTTGTGTGAAGTCTTATGGGACTTAACTGCTAACGTCATCAGTCCCTAAGCTTACACACTACTTAACCTAAATTTTCCTAATGACAAACACATACACACACCCATGTGCGAGGGAGGACTCGAACCTCCGCCGGGACCAGCCGCACTGTCCATGACTGTAGCGCTTCAGACCGCTCGGCTAATCCCGCGCGGCTGATGGTAACATTTCTGGAACTCTGTCTTCTGTAATATCCTCCAAGACCCTCGTCACAGCTTTTTGAACATCTTGTGTTGTTTGAAAATGGCGTCCCTTGACCGCCGTTTTGACTCTTGAAAATAGAAAAAGGAGGCATGGAGCGATATCTGGTGAATAAGGAGGCTGTGGTAGTTCTGAGGTTAAAAATTGCTGTACTGATAGAGCAGTACGGGATGGCGCATTATCGTGATGCAGAATCCAATTATCAGCAACGTTGTATTAGATGAAGCGTTTCTCGATTGATGTTCAGTTCTTCTGCAATCATTTTCACGGATACTCTTAGATCATACGAGTTCACGCACCCTCTCCAAGTTGACATCCGTCTATGAGGTTGATGGTCGTCCACTGTGGTCTTCATCTTCAACATTCATTCTGCCTTCACTACATATTTTATGTCAACGAAAAACTTGAGCTCTTGAAATAACCTCCACTCCAAAAGCCTTCTGAAGCTCACCATAAGTTGTCGCGTTTTCACCCAATTTAATGCAAAAAAACAATGGCATACCGTTGCACAATATTATGCGGTTTCATTTCAGTGACGAGAGAGACAAACACGTGTTAACTCATTACAGCACAACTCACGACTGAGCAGTTGCATCGATGTGCCACTTGGCCTAGAAGCAGCTTATAGACCAAGGTCAAAGATATTGTGCCTATGCAAGCCTGCAGGGTTGCCACATCTTGCAAAGAAAATCAGTCTCATTACTTTATTGTCGCACCTCGTATGTAGGGTACAATGTGAGCTCAAGTGATGTATGACGTTACATTTTTAGTTTCATTATTAGGCCCATCCCTTTTTCCTAGTTTCGCCAACATGAAGTGACTGGAGCTCTTGCACTAACTGGCCCAACCGCATTTTATTTGTTATCAAGTACAGTGAGCAAGTCGATTTATTTCGACAATCTGCTCTTCCCTCCTCTCCTTTGTATATTACAGTTTAATACACCTAAAGATGGGATTTTAAATCCAGAAACCGGTCGCTGTTTACATTAATAATAAGTACAACTGAAGCGGATATCTCTAAATTATTGCGGATGTCCGACGTACCCAATCTCGAGTTACAAATTGAAGATTTTTAAGGCCTGTGCCGAATTATTGTAAGATTTTTTGAACATATCAGGTCGCATTCTCAAGGATTCCGGAGTGTTTATATAGAGGTAGAGCGTGAATAACCTCAGGCTAAATTATTCATGTGAGACTGAACACATGCGCTGAAAAATTTGAACTAGTACACTCGCGAACAAAGATGACTGTTTAGAAAACTCAAAAAACCAGTTTTCAAGGTAAATATTCCGTGGTTTTCTATTATAAAATAATGAACATACCTATAATGACGGTGTGTGTGTCTGTGTGCCGGCCCGTGTGGCCGAGCGGTTCTAGGCGCTTCAGTCTGGAACCGCGCGACCGCTACGGTCGCAGGTTCGTATCCTGTCTCGGGCATGGATGTGTGTGATGTCCTTAGGTTAGTTAGGTTTAAGTAGTTCTAAGTTCTAGGGGACTGATGACCTCAGATGTGGAGCTCTTGAAAGTTACAACTTCGCATTTTCGCAGGGACTTTTGAGAGAAAAACAGATTAAGAACTAGCGCAGATGTGTACGAGGGTATGATGAAAATTTCTTGTTAGCGGTTAAAGTGTTTTTACGCTATAAGTACAGTTACCTTTTCACGTAGCATTGGTTTAGATTACTGCCCCTTGCTCAACTTTCATTTTCAGTGAATAGATTTCGATTCTACGGCAGTGGTAACCTCTTAATTTGCCTCTAGTCATCTTCCTTCCACAAATATCTTTACAGTTACAGTCTATGGGTGCCGAATTCGGTGATTATGGATGATATTTCAGCAGTCAGTACTTAAAAATTCCTCAGATTTTTCCATTTCGAAAGCACCTGCTACGCAACTATATATTGTTTTACATTTTGCAAAGTAGAAAATAAAAACAAACCAGATTTTTATTTCAGAAGTCATAGGTAAAGCAGGTAGCAGACTTCAGATGGTTAAAAGTTTAGTGGAAAAATGAAGTCAGCAGATAAAGTAGGTTCCTTAAAAAAACAGTCGTGCATCTCATACTGGAATATTGTTCAAATGTGGAGGACCTGTACAAAATAGGGCTAACAGGGTACAACGAATGGTCACATGTTTGTTTGACTCACGGTAATACTGAAAAACCATATCTAGCAGACGTTTCTAGATAGACGTCAACTACTCATCGAAAGCCTTACGACATTTCAAAAGCCAATGTTAAGTGAAGAATGCGTTGCAGCCCCATGCGTATTGCTCCCATACTGTACGAGAAGACAAGATTAGACTACTATTTTCTGTTTACCTTTGTCCACGGTCAGCAATATTTTAGAAAAATAACATTTCTCTCTTGGACTGTCATTCAACACGACAGTGATTTCGGCCTATTCCGCCATAATCATGTCATATCATTCGTTTGAAGAAGACACTGTCTGCTATTTGGTGTAAATAATTGTCAGTGTAAATCAGAAAGATACAGGGTGGTTTTAATTACAATTTCGCTACTTGAGAGGTGCCTCACGAAAAAAAGAGTAATTGTATGACAATGAAACTTAATGGGAACACCTGTAATAATCATTGAAAGAAGTACGTTTTAATTTCCACATGAGATGGGTAATATTTGTTGGTTGAGTACCACGTTTGCGTTCCAAGTTACAAACGCTGCTCAGTGTGGCGACTGTCCGCACCCACGACAGCGTGAAAACACGCTAGAGATACCACTTCACAAATTTTTCTTAGCACTTTTCTAACGGTGGACGAAGGAATATTCAGCTGTCGTGACACAGCTCGTGCATTGCTTGAAGATCGTACATTGCGTCCAGCAATCTGAAAAGCTGAGTGGACATAGTTTCCAAACCAAAAAACAGTAAAAATCAAATTATCTGTCAATAATGCCGCAAAACTTAAGCAGGTAATATGAGCGAACATATCTTGTATATTTTAACCATTTCCTATTGTAAAAGATCTGTAAGCTACATAAGTTTCTTTGTTGTTAGAAAAATTAAACAAAAATATTAACTCATTTTCGCGCGTTCTTGTCTGTATTCGGATTCGTCGTGCGGCCTGTAGTCGTGTGAGTTTCCAGAACATGTCACGAAAGCTTGGGTACCGCGGAGCAGATGTTCCAGCAAATGGAGTTCTGACTCATCTCATTAAACGAGGCTGCTGACCTCCCAAGACGTTCCCCCATCCGCCATCCCTTTCCCTCGCGCAGGAAAAGTACCGTTTGTACTGCTCTTCCCACAGTTCCCAACGTGAGTTAGTCCTGCAGCACCCGCCGAAGAGTTTTTCAGTTTTTAGCTTTATCTTACGGAACAGATGCCTTTCCGTGAGAATGTACGTTCACATTTCTTCTTAGTTGAAACACAATAAGTGGGAATGTATTACCAGCGAAACGGAGTCGTTAGTCCATACAGATACTACAAGGAGCAGTAAAATGAAAACGAGACAGGTAGAAAAAAAGTAAGTAAACTGTTAATTATTTCAAAAGTAATAGCCGTAACCGTTAATATACGCACTGTGAAAAAAGACGATCAGTGCCTTGCTGGAAAAATGTTTCCGGTTGCCTACGGAATCCTGGTTGTACCCAGGCGTGCGCTTCTTCATCCAAGGCAAATACACGGCTACAGTCCGCAGCTCGTGGTCTTGCGGTAGCGTTCTCGCTTCCCGCGCACGGGGTTCCGGGTTCGATTCCCGGCGGGATCAGGGAGTTTCTCTGCCTCGTGATGACTGGGTGTTGTGTGTTCATCATCATTGACTCGCAAGTCGCCGAAGTGGCGACTTGCAATACGGCGGCCGAACTTCCCCGCAAGGGGCCTCCCGGTCGGCCAACAATGCCATACGATCATTTCATTTCAGACGGCTACAAGTTGCCGAGGATGTTTCGAATCCACTGCAAGAGTTTGCTGGGAATTCTCTTTCGCAGATAGGACAGGCGTTTCCTAGCATCCTACCAATAAATGGAAGTAACTATTTGTTTTTCTCCAGCAGAACCAACGTGATCATTCCATTTCACTTAGTAACTATTCTGCTTAAATTAAAAAAAAAAAAAAAACTAGAGCTGTTATAGTATTCTAGCATTTGCATAACTTCAGAAGCTAACGTTATATGAACCGGTGTAATCTGCACGAGTGTCAGAGCAATGTATGTATTATAAACGTTAAAGTGGCCATGGTTAGTGTCTGAAAGCGCCAGTGAAGTGACATCCGCTCGCTCGTTGTCGAGTAACAGCTGTTGAGGCGTGACGTTAGCTCCGCTGGTTTCAGACGTACAAGATCCCACGCAGCCTCGATGCTGCTACCAGAAGAAAAAAAAATGCTCAAATGTGTGTGAAATCTTATGGGACTTAACTGCTAAGGTCATCAGTCCCTAAGCTTACACAATACTTAACCTAAATTATCCAAAGGACAAACACACACACCCATGCCCGAGGGAGGACTCGAACCTCCGCCGGGACCAGCCGCACAATTCATGACTGCAGCACCCGAGACCGCTCGGCTAATCCCGCGCGGCGCTACCAGAAAAAACCAGCTGTTTAGCGTAGTGGTTGCATACTGGGAAGGAGGAATGGAATGATGGACAAATTACAGCACGACCGGCATACGGCGAAAGCTGGAGTAAAACGATACGATGTCCAACTACAGCGTATGAAGGCTGTCTCGAATTGGCCTTTAGAAAAAGTTAATTGTGACTACCTCCTTATTTCGAATCATTTTCATTTAAGAATACAGATAACTAATTAAATTAGTCATTCTGTTATTGTATATCCAATTAAACTTTTGGAATATCTATCCTTGACTGCTGTCAGTAATAGCTTACTGATCAAGTAACTTACTTTTTAAAGAAATACTTCATATCATTATATTGAAGGTTAATTCAACTGCACTGTATGAACATACACTGATTAATTTGCTAAATGTGTGAACAGTTAAACTAATGAATTTCATTTCTTTTCATGCAACGACGAACCGTAAGCCAATCTGCGCTACAATAGCATTGTCGAGGAACATTGATTACAATTATTTGTGAAGTACTGTGCAAAAAGTCTTGTTTGTGAGAGTGAAAATTTGAGTGAAGTGGGGTGAGTGAATCTTTGATTGTTGTTATCATGATCGCTGATATCCCGGCTGAGGAGTGAAGAATAATGTGTGACAACACTCTGTTACTGACATCTGCCATTCACATTAAGTTGTTCTGAATTTATAGTGTTTTTATTCCTCTTGGTACTATTCAGTATAAATGTGAAGGTAATTCCAAGTGTGAGTGCAGATGGAGACCATAGATTACTGGTGGGACAATGGAAAATGAATCAGTGTGTGAAAAACAGAAAACAGAAGAAAGTGACGAGGATACGGGATTGGAAACTGAAGGAGAGTGAATGTGCTGAGAAGTACAGAGAATTAATCACACAAAAATTTCCAAAAGAAGTTTTCTGCGTTGTAGAAAAAGAATGGAGTTTATGCAAAGACACTTTAGTGGAAGCAGCACAAAAAGTATGTGGCAGAACATCTGGAACGAAAAAATTAGACAGACAAGTTGGTGGGATGATACCACAATCCAAGCAGTTAGAAGAAATAATGGAGCATGGAGAAAGTGGTAGAAAACTAAAAAATGACAAAGACCATAAAAGATATATAGAGGAAAAGAAGAAGTGCAACGAAATAGTGGAAACAGCAAAGAAAAAGGCATGGGAAGAGTTTACAAAAAAACTTGAAGAAGATGTGAAGAGCAATAAGAAAATGTTCTATAAAATGATGAAAAATAAAAGGAAGGCTTCTGAAGTACCAGTAAAGATGGAAACAGAGGACGGTACCATGACTGAAGAACCAGGGAATATAAAAGATCTCTGGAAAGAACATTTTAAGAAGCTGTTAAACGCTGAGGAGCAGGTACGTGAGGAAACAACAAATAATGGAGAAATTGAGAGAAGTTGGGATGCAGAATTAGGACAAACTACACGGGAAGAAATGGAAAAAGCTGTGAAGAATATGAATGGGGGGAAAGCCCCAGGACCTGATGAAGTATCAGTGGACATGATAAGAGTAGCAGGCCCAGTGGGAATGCAGCGGCTGTATAGAGTACTATCAAGCGTGTGGAGAAATAGTACAATACCTGACGATTGGAGAACAGGGGACATTGTTCCCACCTTGAAGAAAGGCAATAAAAGACTTTGTAAAAACTGCAGAGGAATGACCCTTATGAGTCATACAGCCAAGATTTTTGAAAGAATTTTACTAAATCGAATAAGTGAAAAAATAGAAAAGGAGCTGAGTGAAGAACAGAATGGGTTTAGGAAAGGAAGAAGCACGATCGACCTGATATTTTCTATCCGTCAACTGATGAAAAAAGTTGGGAGTATAAGAAAAGGGTGATAATGGGTTTTATAGACATAGAAAAGGCATATGACTCAGTTGACAGGGAAAGACTCTGGGAAGAAATGAAGAAGATAGATATAGAAGATGGATACATTAATGTTATAAAGACAATGTACAGAGGACACAATTGTAGAATTAGAACACCATTGGGGAACTCTGAATACTTCGAAATAAGACAAGGACTTAAGCAAGGAAGTATTCTGTCTTCTGCACTTTTTAATGTTGTGATGGAGAGAATGAATAGGGCAGTTAAAGGTATAATAAAAGAAAAAGACAAAAACGATGATTTTTGCAGATGATATGGTAATATGGTGTGATAAAGAGGTAGATGTACAGTTACAGTTTGATGCGTGGAAGGAAATAATGAAAAGGTATGATTTAAAAATACAGATAAGAGTGAAGTAATGGTATTTGGAAGAGACAAAGGTATCAACGGAAATATTGCCTTGAATGGAGAACCCCTCAAAGTGGTAGAAAGTTTCACTTATTTAGGGAGTGAAATATCTAGGGTTGGAAGAATAACTAACGAAATTAATAGGAGGTTACAGAAGGGAGGCAGTTTCTACCAAACAATAAAACACCTAATTTGGAATAAGGAAGTTTCAGAAAAAGCAAAACTTCTTATGTATAAGAATTATTACATCCCTATTGTCACCTATGGTGGAGAAACATGGACAATGACAGAAAGGGACTGGAGCAGACTGCAAGCAGGGGAAATGAAACTTCTCAGAGCAGTTAAGGGAAAAACAAGAATGGACAGAGTAAGGAATGTAGAGATTAGAAAGGACCTTAAGCAAGAAAGTATGAGAGTAGAAATTGATAAAAAAGAGATTAAAATGGTGTGGGCAGTTAAGAGGATGCATGGGCAGAGACTCTCCAAAATTATGGAAGAACTAAAGATGGATGGAAAAAGACCTAGAGGGCGCCCAAGAACACGGTGGAAAATGGGAGTGAGACTATCTGTAGAAAGGAGAGGTGTGACCTGGCAGCAAGTGGAGGAAGAAAAGTGGTGGGAGGACCGAGCCAAGTGGAGAGGACTCGCCAGCACCCAGACCCGGCAGTTGCTGGAGCGGGATTTGGATATAGATTGATAGACTGTTCAGGCGGATACTGCGCCTAGTGTTGTTGTGAATTAATCCTGTTGATATTCAATACTTCGACTGCCAGATTCTAGAATTAAAAAGGCCCACTAGAAAACAGGCTTCGCTAATATGAGTATGATTCTCTCTGTACGTCTTGTAAAAATACAGGATAAGTCATTTAACATATAGTGAACGACGTTTTTACGATGCAATCATGGATTTTTGGATGTGTGATCGCAGTATTTGTTTAATTTCGAGGACCTGTTTATAATCATAATGTCCCTAGATATTGTTACTCCATGGCATATTTATGTCGTGGTCTGATTCTTGTTACGTCCCCTTAAACGCGTAGTCAAATGTTACCACCTTTTTTTACATTTCGTTGAGTGTACATCTTTACTTTTTTCTAAATAATGTTCCAGAAGTCCCTGTCCCGTTCTTGACTTGAACTACAACAGCTCTATTTCAAGTACTGTGTTCAACAATTCATAATAAGATTAGAACTTACTTTGACGGAAAAAATCGCAACACAAAGCAGGAGCTGTACGACGTAAACGAAAGTTGACAGTCATGTTTCAATATTTTATAGATGATGTCTATTCAAATTTCGTGCCAGTTGCGTAAGAACGGCGCTAATAGTACCTCTATAAGGATGCAAATCAGGTTTGCTTCAAATACATGCTGTAACGGTCGTGAGCATTAGTTAACTTTGAGGTTGGACATGGTGAGTTGATGGTAGTTGAGAATGCCTTTAAGGCGACAAAGGCGCCATTATCAACACCTCATTGAGTTTGAACGAGATCATGTAATAGGACTACTAGAAGCTGGACGTTTGCGGAAAGACTTGTGAGGAACGTAGCCACCATACATGACTGTTTGCAGCGGTGGTCACGAGAACGTACAGTCGAAAGAACACCAGGCTTCGGACGGTCACGTGGCACTGCCGAGAGTGTAGAACATCGCTTTCAGCGTGTGGCTCTGGCACATCGTACTGCTACTGCACCAGCAATTTCAGTGACAACGAATTGTCACCTAGAACTTAGAACTACTTAAACCTAACTAACCTAAGGACATCATTCACATCCAGCCCGAGGCAGGATTCGAACCTGCGACCGTAGCAGTCGCGCGGTTCCGGACTGAAGCGCCTAGAACAGCTCGGCCACCGCGGCCGGAGAATTGTTACATATTGTTTACTTCATGAACAGCTCCGCGCCAGACGCCCTGTATCGTGCATTGCACTGACCCCAAGCCACTGCCATTTGCGACTTCATTCGTCAAGGGGAGCTTATTAGAAGGCAGGGTGGAGGTCTGTTGTGTTTTCTGATGAAAGCTGGTTCTTCCTCGGTGCCAGTGATGGCCGTGTGTTGGTTAGAAGGAGGCCAGTGGAGGACATGCAACCAACCCGTTTGCCTGCTAGTCACACTGAACCTACACCTGGAGTTACGATCTGGAGTGCGACTTCGTATGACAGCAGGAGCACTTTCGTGGTTATCTCACGCACCCTGACTGCAAAGTTGTTCGTCACTCTAGTGATTTGACCAATTGTACTGCCTTTCACGAACAACATTCCAGGGGGTGTTTTCCAACAGGATAACGCTCTCGCCCATACCAGTGTTGTAACTCAACATAATACTGATAATGGCGTGTGACGAGGGCCTCCCGTCGGGTAGACCGCTCGCCTGGTGCAAGTCTTTCGATTATACCCTACAGAATGTCGACATGTTGCCTCGGCCTACTTGTATTGAACGAACTAGTGCAACATGCCTGATATCCCATCTCACAAACTGACGTCCGGCACCCGTGCAGCACAATGCCTGCACGTTCGCTTGCTTCCAGTCAACATTCTGGAGGTTACACCGGTTATTAATGTAACAGCATTTCACATTTGTAACGGCTTATCTCACGCTTACGTTAACCTGTGATCTTGCAATGTTAATCACTTAAATGTGTTGCCTAGACAAAGGGATTCCCGAAGTTTGATTACTCTACATTAATTATTTTTTGGTGTTGCGATTTTTTTCCGTGGTGTGTTTGAAATTGAAAGGATTTAGGCTGATGTTTGTGACTGTGAGCAGCGAGTTGCAGCCTGCCGTGTTTTGTTAGAACAGTTTCCAGATGCCGTGTGTCGCTCAAAAGTGTTATTTTCTGAAGAATGTGATATACCTCGCTGTTCATACGGTAGTAATGTGGTTTTCTGCTCTAGGGAAATTTCTCATTATGTGCAACGCTGTGAAGGACACCGCCTCGTGTAGTGATATGGTTTGTGAGGCCATAATGGACCACATTTTTTGAAAGATACGTAAGAAGAAATTTATATTTTGACCTGTTCCAAATGTGGTTCATGCCTCAGCTCAAAGACAAGGGAATAATAGATCATGTGCGGCTGCGGCATGATGGAGCTTCAGCACATATTGGTATATTGCCGGCCAGAGTGGCCGTGCGGTTCTGGAGGCGAGCGACTGCTACGGTCGCAGGTTCGAATCCTGCCTCGGGCATGGATGTGTGTGATGTCCTTAGGTTAGTTAGGTTTAATTAGTTCTAAGTTCTAGGCGACAGATAACCTGAGAAGTTAAGTCGCATAGTGCTCGGAGCCATTTGAACCATTTTTTTGAACACATTGGTATTCAACTGCTTGAGCGTGTTCCCCCACAATACCTGGACCTTATTACAGCAGACAACTCATTACGGGAAATAAAGAAGTACCAAATAGCTTAACGTCGTTACAAGACTAATGAAGTACAGTGGATTAGTGTTGAGGAAGCTTTCGAAGCATAACCCCAGAGGTGTTACACAAGACATGGAGAACAGCATGGAGGTGTATAGATTTCTGTGTAAACCACGTTAGTACTCAAACGGATCCGCTAGATACATGGGTTTTATTTGTTTTATATATACTGTCATATTTAATGTTTTGAGCTAGAGACATGGGGGCTACTAAGACACACAGTACATTAAGATACACTACCACAAATAGGCTGATTTTACACCATTCGATAACACTTCGTCATAGATAAACGCTTCACCTGCGAAAAAAATGAGATTGGTTGCTGTTGTCAAGACGAAAAATCTCCTCTGCTGTTAACGGAAGATGTGAGCGGCGCGACGTACACAGCTCACACCCACGCAAGGTCGGCGAGGCGCCTCTCCATCTCGTGTGGGTGGGCTGCATGTGAATATGATGCCGGGTCAAGAGCAGCGTGGGAGGTCTGGGTTATATGCCCTATCCACGCCAGGGGCTCGACGAAAATCACACACGGGGAAAAACTAACGGCAGTTATCTAAATGAAAACGCTTCCTTCTAGATACACACTGCAGATTTACAAATTAGTTACACTGCATATCTTAGCACACGCTTTAAGAACATCACACTCATTATTTGGCCATACAGTTATCATGTGAATAGCATGTATGTATACATGGTATGTCAGAGTACGAAGTAAAAATTTCATGTAGGTTTGAACTCTCTGGTTTTTTCGGCGTGATTGATCAATGGTGTGCTTCTGCGTATAGAATCCAGTTGTCGTTACCATTTAAATGGTAACAACAACTCAGCTTTATACCCGCAAGCATACCACTAATCATCTAAGTCGTCAAACATTTTACCAAGGACAAGAGGTAATTTACAATGTCAGCTTAAGCAAATTACGTCTTTGGTAGTTAAGCTTCAGTAGCCTAGACCTAAGATATACTTTAGTTATGTCATTGTAGAACTATCTTAGGCTTTTGTATAAAATTTTTGGTAGTCCACATGATACAATAACTTGATATTCTAACAACTAGAGTTGTTGATGTTCAGCTTTGGATCATTTTTTGCAGTGAAATTCACTACTAGGATGGAAGGACGTAGACCAACAGTTGTTGACAGATTGGTTCAAATGGTTCAAATGGCTCTGAGCACTATGGGACTTAACTTCTGAGGTCATCAGTCCTCTAGAACTAAGAACTACTTAAACCTAACTAACCTAAGAACATCACACACATCCATGCCCGAGGCAGGATTCGAACCTGCGACCGGAGCGGTCGCGCAGCTCCAGACTGTAGCGCCTATAACCGATCGGCCACTCCGGCCGGCTTGACAGATTGTTTGTAGACACAACAAACTGCAGTGATTTGGCTGTAAAACCAACAGTTGATGGTTTATCTGATCATGATGGTCAGACATTAGCAAGAAAATTTACTGGGCACGTAGGATAGACCATAGAAGAACAATACTAAATCGTAGAATTGGGTCATAGTTGTCATAGAGGATTAAGGGAAGAACGCTGGGAGGAAATTCATAAAACAGACAGTGTTAAGATAAAATTAATTCGTCCTTGAACATATTCCTACAGGATTCTGAGTCTGGTTTCCCCTAAAACAAGTAAGGGCAAAATGAAGCAAAAGCAAGGCTACGCGTGGATAATATCTAGGATTAAAGTGTCTTATGCTAAGAAGGGAGAGCTCAGCATAATTCAACGAAAATCTGTAGTCAGAATTTGAAATTTCTTACCACCAGTATTGTAGAATCTACCACTCTATCATTACAAAAGCCAAACTCATGAACTATGTTCAAAAAACAAAATCCTCCAAGAATAAGGGAAGAACTATTTGGAACATTATTAAAACAAAAAACAAAATAAACAATCATCCAAATGAAACTGAGCTCCCAGAAAACACTTTCAAATAATTGGCCACTAAATTCCATGATTTTTTTTTTGTTTTTTTGTTTTTTTTTGTATCATCAGTCTTCCGTCTGGTTTTATGCAGTCCGTTACGAATTCCTCTTCCGCGTCAACCTCCTCATCTCAGAGCAGCACTGGCAACTTACGTCCTCTGTTATTTGCTGGATGTTTTCCAGTCTCTGTTTCCCTCTACAGATTTTACCCCCTATATCTCTCTCAAGTACCAAGGAAGCTGTTCTGTGTTTTCTTAACAGCTGTCCCACCATTCTGTCCCTTCTTTTCGTCAGTGCTTTCCATATATTCCTTTCGTTGCCGATCCCGAATCGATAGTCACAGCATGCACCATCAACAGACATTAGTTTCAAAAGTACAATGCCTGAGTGGATTACAGAATTCATCAAGTCACTGAAAAGTAGTAATTTTGCTGATTACGATGGCGTTTCGAGCGAATACTAAAATCCTGAACTGATTTGATAGGATTACCCTTAAGATACCTTTGTAGTTAATGAGTTGGGGCGTATTGCCTGACAGACTTATGGTGTAGAAACTCATGAACAAAACTGGAGATGAGTACCCCACTTCTTATTACAGACCTATGTCACTCATTGCAGACTCTTCAAAAGCGTTTGATTAAGTGGTCTATGATGGAATACAAACTAACTTAATTGAGCATTACTTCCTTCCAGCTTCTCGGGTCGGCTTTCGTAAATTATTGCGTACAGATAGTGACACAAGGCCTTACAAATGAAGTACTAGTAGAGGCAAAAAAGAAAAATTATCCTTTTGGTATATTCTGCGACATCCCAAAAACCTTTGATTGTGTTGATCAAATCATTCTACTCAGCAAACAAAAATGTTATGGCATTAATGGCAACCCACTTATACGGATAGAATCTTATCTCCGTGACAGAAAACTTAGGATTTTATTAAAATTTTATCTCTGGATTCAAAACAATCTCAGAAAGTGGAAACAACATGTGGAGTGCTACAGGTACCGGTGCTAGGCCCAATCTTGTTTCTAGCCTACATAAATGATCTTCCAATGACTGAAAAGACCATTTCAGAAGTTGTATTGTTTACATACCATTGTAACGAAGTAAATATTAACTCGCGAACTGGTCTTTAGTTATACTTCGCAAAAGTACTCTGTGGTCAGCATCGATAGTATCGATATATGTGGTGTAGATTCCTTGAGTTCTCTCTCTCTCTCTCTCTCGATGTCTCTCTATCTCTTTCTCTCTCTCTCTCTCTCTCTCTCTCTCTCTCTGAAGAGATGTGAGCATCAATTTGGTGGGCGGAAACTGTATACTTGGTGCCCAATCATTCGTCCGAAACCATACTTTGGACCCATTTTCCAACATATTAGTTAAGCATACTAAAACACCAAAGTATGGTAATTCTCATTGCCTCAGCATTATGTGTGAAGTGCATATCTAATCGCTTGCATGAATGTGCAGTTGGCAAGTATGCGTGCATTTTTATGGAAATAAAAGCAAGATAAGGAAACCCTGAAAGTACATACCCCACTCATTTGGAATTTCTACAGGAGGGCTACATACATTGACTTTCGATGTGATTGTGTAGGTCGTTCAGGGGCTTTCATTATCTTCTCCTTTATTCTAGAAGGTGAATTTTACTTTGTGGGTCTGTAGCCGATAATGTACTCTTCTGGTAATAGCAATTCGGTAACTACACTTTATTCTTTTTACTTCATTTGTTTAAAGTTCAGTTTTTGCATGTAGTATAGCCGTACAGCCTCTTTCCGAAACGCTCCTGTATAAATATAACGTGTAAAGAGTAAGTATCAATATGACGATGCAAATTTTGGTGATTACGTGACAACGGCTTTATACTGCCATTAATATACGTAATATACAATACGACATTAATACCTACAACGCATAAAATGTAGTTCAGGCTATACTTGGCTTACGAGTAGAACAGATATGACACACACCAGTAAGCGTTTTCTGCGTCAGTCACTTTTTACTGTTTTATATCTGTTTATCAGTAGTCGGAGCCCTCATAATGCCGTCCGTTATGGAGGAAATATTGACAGGTAAGATAAACTTGAACATGGTCCTACCAAGAAGGGACATTGATTACAAACTATACAATCTAAATGAAAATATAGTCAATACGTTTTGTTCATATATTGTGAACATTTACTTTGCGAAAATGAAAAAAATCATAGATATCATCTTTTTATTAATGCTTAATATCAATTGTGAGACAGGATAGTGTGGAAAAGGATGTGGTCAACCATTACGATTTTTAACATACTGGCGTACATTGCACTAAGAAATAGATGTTAAGCGGAACAACACTGCCAAGCACTGAAACATATACAGTGATTTGTCAGTATCATGTGAATCATTGGCTCAGGCAGAATGAAGGAAGATAGGTACTTCGCGCACGCATAAATGGTATCCAGACGTACTTTCGTTGATGCCAGAGCTCGGTACAATTAATGTCCTATAGTGTGTTACATAAATTAATGATAGTACAATCCTGTTATAATTTAATTTACCAAAATTGATATCTTTATGCTGAGACTCTCTCTTTGTGTAGTATTTTTATACTGGAGTGTTTGAGAATAAAACTGCAACTCCTAAACAGTCAGAAGAATAAAATAGAAATTAACAGTATGGTGCACCCCTGAGACTGATGTTTTCAGAAAACTCCCTCCGTGTCTAAAAAATTCGTTGACTTGTATCATGTAACAAAGAAAACAGTAGATACAAACACAATACATTTAAACGCTTCGAAATAATCTTTGTTGATTATAAACCCGTTTTATGCAACCCGCAATGTTATAAGCTGGCCTTCATATACTACGCGCGAGATTTTCATATCCTTCCCCGCTACGCGCGAACTATCAGTCCCACAGAAAAAATGAGCGAGACCAACTTGTGGAAAATTTAATGTAGCTAAATTTTGTGCTGGATATGTCTTCGCTGGAGGCCACGGTCAAGACTTCTAGTATGTTGTTTGTGGCACTCAGTCCTAGCACTGTACAAAAATTTCTGACTACGCGAGCTATTCCCGACATTGATTAGGCTATTATGCCACCAGTGCAACCCGCTGCTTCGTTAACATTAGTAGTTTACTAGATTAGAAGTATGAGACCGGAATTTGGTTGCAATAATTACACGTCTGTTGTTTGAAACGGATAAACAATATTTTATTCAAAATAATGTTCATTGCCATTTACGCATTTCTCCCACCTCTCCAGTAGGCTATGAATGCCACGCAAAAAGAAACAGTTCATCTTCTGAGGCGAACCGTTCAGCGAGCCATTTTTGTACGAATTGAAGCGTTGTTCAGTGAGAGCGTGTCCCAGTGATGCAAACAGACGATAATCGGACGGAGCCAAGTCTGGAGAATAAGCCGCATGCCCTAGTAGTCCCCAGCTGAACGCCTCGATCGTTTCACTGACCCGTTTCGCTGTATGTTACGGGGCGTTATCATTGAGCATTATGACTTTGTGTTGCCTTTTTCCATATTCCGGTTGTTTCTCACGTAATGTTCGATTTAAATCGATCACTTGCTGTTGACAGCGATCAGTGTTAACGGTTTCACCAGGTTTTAGCAGCTCATAATAGATGACACCCTTCTTATCCCACCAAACGCGGATCATTGTCTTCTTTCCAAAGCGATTTAGTCTTGCAGTGGATGTCGATGGTTTGCCTGTATTCACCCATGATTTACGAGGCTTGGAATTCTCAAAATATATTCATTTTTCATCTCGTGTCACTAGTCGATGGAGAAACGACTTTTTTTGTATCTGGCGAGCAGCATTTCACAAGTGGTCTTTCGATTTGCTTGCTGTCTTTCAGTCATTTCATCCGGAACGCATTTTTCCACTTGCTGCACCTTTCCCATAGCCTTTAACCGAAGAGAAACGGCTTTCTACGTCACATTCAATTCTTCTAACTTTTTCGGTGGTTTGCCGCGCTCGTCGTTACTCACGTCAAAATCACCACTTTTGAATTTTTTATCAACTTGAAACGCTGTGTTTTCCCAACATTTTCGCCGAAACCTTCGACCAGTATTCGATGCAATTCTGCAGTAGTTTTCTTCAAATGATAACAGAAAACCAACGCTGTCCGCAAATCGTAGATCGTAGGCAAAAAACTCGACATGTTTACGGGTTTGAAACAAATACCTATTCATGGAACTTGAGTTACTGTGTGCCGACATTCGTCGTCAGCCGTTAGAGGAAGCCGATGGAGCTGCAGACGCGGTCCCACGGGCCCTACAGGGGCTAGCACCACTTATAGGGCGATTCCGATTTCATACTTCTACACATGGTAAACAACTTTTGAAAACTAATTATGCTGAGAATCCTATCCAAACACAACTGTTACAAGTACAATACTTTCTTAGTCAGAAGGCCTGATGGAAATAATGAAGTAATAGTTTAATGCCGCGCGGGATTAGCCGAGCGGTCTAAGGCGCTGCAGTCATGGACTGTGCGGCTGATCCCGGCGGAGGTTCGAGTCCTCCCTCGGACATGGGTGTGTGTGTGTTTGTTCTTAGGATAATTTAGGTTAAGTATTGTGTAAGCTTAGGGACTGATGACCTTAGCAATCCATCCCATAAGATTTCACACATTTGAACATTAATAGTTTAATGCTGTTAAAATTCACAAAACTGTTAAGTAAAATTTACATAAACGTAATTTTACAGTTCGTACGTGCTAACTGAGACGGTGACGTAATAAGGCCAGGCAATGAAAAGGTCGAACATGGGAAATAATTCTTGCATTCACGAATGTTAATACAGTGGTAGGAGGGAGAGCCATTAACAACACACTGACCGGTGGGGGCCGAGTGTAGGAATGGAGGTACTTTTGAAGGTTATTTTCGTTACTTTTTCTTGAATAACTCAAAAACTACAGCCCCTAGCGATAACATACACTAGTACAAAATTTATCTGCATTAAATTTACTACATAAAGGTCTTGTTAATTTTTTTCTGTAGGAATAATAGTTTGCTAGTAGCTAGCGAGAGAATATGAAAATGTCGCATGTGATTTATGAATGCCAGCTATAGCATTACGGGTTGCATAAAACGATAGCGGTAGGGGCAGCTGAATCGCCGTGTATAATGTTTGTGTGTGATCTGTTTTCTGCAAAAGCATCCTCATAGGATTGTGTGATTTCATTTTAGTCGTACAGCTACAAATTCTCAATTAATTCTAGAACTAACTTTCGTCTACTGGTACCAGTGCTATCATTCGACGCATGATCACGTGAAAATTTATAGCATGCTGCAGCGGTGTCGGTAGATGTTTATTATATAGGTCGTTGAGGCTGGCGCGAGGGTTACGAAATACTTGCGGAGCGCGTTGCGGTTGATGGAAATTAATCAGAGCACCAGATTGGGCCTGTTGCGTCACGGCTGGCGACCATCAGGGCTCGTTACTGGCCGGCGTCCGCTCCCACGCCCAAGCCGGCCGCGGACTGCGTCTGGGTCCGGAGGCCGGGGTGGTGCGCCGGGAGCTTTCTCCGCTCTGCAGACCCACCAGCATGCCGGAACACGTATCGTTTCACTGGGCTCAGAAATTTAATATTATTACAGCTCTAGACTTCTGATGCACGCGATACTAGTTTCATTCCTGTCATTTGGGAACCGTTACTTACACCCCATGGACCGAACCTAGTTTTTAAATTTCATTACGCGTAAAGTGGTTTACATGTCACAGAGTGACAGTTGCAAACGTAAGATAAGATAGCTTACGACTCAGACTGAAAACAAGTTATTATTCGACAAATCGAACTGTTGACTCTACATAGTGAGCTCTAACTTAGTCTCGTAACTACATTATACACTCAACAAACTGGTATAGGCATGCGTATTCAAATATAGAGATATGTGAATATGCAGAATACGGCGCTGCGGCCGGCAATGCCTATACAGGGTGTTACAAAAAGGTACGGCCAAACTTTCAGGAAACATTCCTCACACACAATGAAAGGTCTCTGTTGGATTGCTTTCATGTTAATTTCTTAAATCTGTTGTCATTTACGGCATACATTCCACTTCTAAATTTACTGTGGTGTTTCTATCTGGGAGGAGACTGAGCAGTGAAACGTGTTACTTCTACACATAAACAAGAACGATCTGTCACACTACTACACTTTAAAACACAGTTTATATGTAATTCATGTCACACAGTCTCATACGGAACCTACATCCGCTTTCTTTTATATACTGTATATGATAAGATACTGTCATCCCCCTTCCCTTCTGTGTGAGAGGATGAATGAGCAAATGTATTTGTAGTTGCATGCTGGACGGTAGCAGACAAGCCTGTCTGCTAGAGAACAGTAGCAAAGAGGTTTCTATCCTTAGTATGGTCCTGTCCGTCCCTTGTCATGTTGGTATAGGAAGCTGCCTCTCTGGCCACTTCCGTTTGTATTTGTGAGCCACCCTCAGGAAGGGACCACGTCAGTCTGTCCGCGGCGAGCGTCTGAAGTGGTAAGATCTCCGGCTAAGCGCGTGTCTGCTAAGTCCGTAGGACAATGGATTTCTTAAGATCAGCCTAACTGAAAATTTAATCACCTTTATCTTAAATTGCAACGCAGTGTAATTCGAGTGTAGCCGGCCGAAGTGGCCGTGCGGTTAAAGGCGCTGCAGTCTGGAACCGCAAGACCGCTACGGTCGCAGGTTCGAATCCTGCCTCGGGCATGGATGTTTGTGATGTCCTTAGGTTAGTTAGGTTTAACTAGTTCTAAGTTCTAGGGGACTAATGACCTCAGCAGTTGAGTCCCATAGTGCTCAGAGCCATTTGAACCATTTTTTTTAATTCGAGTGTGAAGTTCAGAATATATTCCGGTAGTTGCTTTGTCACTACTTTGTGAGTAAAGTGGAACCACGTGTTGATCAGTAACTCTAACTAAGACCATCAATCTTAAATGCGAATGCTTGTGTGATTATAACGTCTCGTCTTGACAATATTTTTCAATATAGCAACTTTTCTTTATGTTCAACCCACGTGGGGTGTACTTTGTGAGACCAGTACCACGTGCTTATACAATTGTTTGACCCATCAGGTTAATAGTAAGACGATAGTAACCAGTTCGAAGTTTTTCTTTTGTAAATTGCTTTTCGATCTAATTTATTTTAATTATCAAAATTATTGTGGAGTACACTCTTTGTGTAAACCAAGTTGATCACGTGAAGCATGTGGTGTAATCATCAAAGTAGCCCACAGCTATTCTTTTCGGGAAGATTTCACAGGGAGTTAGTATGAATTTAGTATACCAGTGTGTGGTAATTACATGACGGACAGGATTGCGCTACGAACGTAACTTCTTTGGGTGAAAATTGAATCGGCTGGTTGTGGTTAATTTCCTCTTGCATATGTTTCAACGTTCTTCGTGTGTTATTTTATGAATGCAGTGTTGTATGCAGTCTCCCAATCTTGGCTCCATATTTGATGTGTTCCGTAAGATTACAATCTCACATTTTCACAATCCTAAATAAGGCACCAGTTTAGTTATGAATCAAGTTTAATATGCTGAAATTTCAATGATCAATGTTAAAATAAATTTCCAAATATAAACTGATTTATTTCTTCTTCTTCTTCTTCTTCGTTTCACCCAACTTTGGGGTACGTTGAATCAATCACTTCTGTGTGTTCTGTGCCTTTCTTTTCGCCCAGTACTGCTTCATTCTTTCTGATCTTGCTTTTCTTTCCTCATCAGAGATGACAATCGTTCTTTTCTTTCTATTTTGGAGCTGGAATCCCTCTTTTCTGTCTTTGCTTATCATTTTTGCGGTCCTGTCTGTGAGCATTTTTTCTGTGATGTGTAGTTCTCTTAAGTCTTTCTCTGTTTGGATAAACCAATTTGGTTTGGATTTTTTATTCCTGAAGTAGTCAAACATTCTTTTTGTAAGTCTATTTGGGTTCATTCTGAGAATGTGCCCATAAAACTCAATTCTTCTTTTCCTCATTGTATCCGAAAGTTTTTCTGTGGTTTTGTAGAGTGTTTCATTTTTGGTATGAATTAGTTTGTCGTTATGAAATTTGGGGCCTAAAATTTTTCTCAATATTTTTCTTTCTTTGATCTCTAGCCTTTCAATTGGGCCATGGTTAGTGATAGATAATGTCTCAGCTGCATATAGTGCTTCTGGTTTAATGACAGTGTTGTAATGTTTTATTTTTGAATTCCATGAGAGGGACTTTTTATTATAAGTATTTTTAGTAAGCTGAAAGGCTAGTTCAACTTTGTTTCTTCTTAATTCTATTGCTTTTTTATCAAGGGCGTTCCAGCTAATCCATTCACCAAGATATTTGAATTCTTTAACAATTTCGATCTTTTGGTCTCTTACTTTAAGATATTTCATTGGCATTTTTATATTTGTGATTATTTTGGTTTTTTCAAAAGAAATTTTAAGGCCTATTTTCTCTGCTTGTTTCTGTAATTCGAGGATCTGTTCTTTGGCTTCTTCCCATGTTTCAGCTAGTAGGGCCATATCATCTGCAAATGCTAGGCAATTAACCTTGATGCCTTTGTTTTTTGTTCCTAGTCGGATTCCACTATTGATTTTCTTGTTCCATTCTCTTACTATTTTTTCTAGGGCACAGTTAAATAACAATGGAGAGAGTCCATCACCTTGTCGTACTCCAGTTTTTATCTCAAATAGGTCTGAGAGTTCTCCCATAAATTTAATTTTGGAGTATGTGTTGGTGATGGTTTCTCTAGGTTTGTAGTTTTATTGTCTAGGTTCAATTCTTTTAATATGGAGATTAGAGATTCCCTGTCTATGGAGTCGTACGCCTTTTGAAAGTCAATGAATGTGATGACATACGCTTTTGCTCTCGATTTTTGGTAGGCCATAAGATTTTTGAGGTTTAGAATTTGTTCTGGGCAGGATCTTCCCTTTCTGAAGCCTGCCTGGTATTCTCCAAGTTGACAATCTAGCTGGGGTTCTGCTCTGTTCAAAAGGACTTTAGACAGTATTTTGTATGTTACGTCAAGGAGCGAAATCCCTCTGTAATTGTTGGGGTCTGTTCTGGATCCCCTCTTATGAATTGGGTGAATGAGGGCCATCTTCCATTCATCCGGAATTCTTTCTGTTTTCCATATTTCTTCAAATATGTTTTGGAGAGATTCTATGGCATTTCTATTGACATTTTTCCACAGTTCAGCTGTAATTTGGTTCTCTCCCGAAGCCTTATAGTTTTTGAGATTCAAAATGATTGATTGTAGTTCCTCGACGGTGGGTGGTTCTGAGTTAGGACTTGTTGAAGTTGAGTTGCTGAAATCCATTTTTTCAATTGGTTCTTTACAGTTGAGAAGGTTTCTGAAATATTCCCTCAAAATTTTGCAATTATCCCTGTTGTTGTGTGCAATATTACCATTTTTATCTTGTAATTGGAGTGTCGGTGGGCTGTACTTGGTTATTTTTTGTTTAAAAGTTCTGTAAAAGCTCCTAGTCTTGTTTTTGTTGAAGTCATCGTTGATCTGCAAAAGGAGTTGATCTTCTTGTGCTTTTTTAATTCTTTTGAGGTTTTTACTCAATAGTTTTCTTACACTCAGGAAATTTTGCCTATTATATTCATTTTTCTGAGATTGCATCTGTTGCCATGCTTTCTTTCTTTGCTCAATAAGTTTGTCACATTCCTCTGTCCACCATGCGTGTTTTTTGATTTTGGTTATAGGTGCTATTTGTTCAGCTTTGGTTAGTAGGCTTTCCTTCATTTGATCCCAATTTTGGCTCCTTATATCTTGAGTCGCGAGGGGAAACTCCTTCGAATTCATTATCTTTTCTGGATCGTATCTTCTGCTTTTGGGTTTACTGTTTCTATCTTTCCTTTTGGGGATAATTTTGAGTTTTATTTTAGAAAGATAGTGATCAGAATCCAAGTTTGCTCCTCTGAGTACTTTGACATTTTGTATTTCTGTATGGTGTTTCCATTTTATCGCCACATGATCAAGTTGAAATTCACCCAAGTGTGGGTTTGGTGAGGTCCATGTCTTCTGTTTTCTGGGTAGTCTCTTAAAGGCTGTGGATTTCAGGATCAAGCCATGCGCTTGGCAGAGTTCTACTAATCTGACTCCATTTTGGTTAGTTCTATTGTGCGCTGGGTAGTTTCCAACAATATTTTTGTATTTCTTCTCTTTTCCTACTTGAGCATTGAAGTCCCCCGTAAGTATGATGTTGTGTTTGTCTGGGATCTTTTGCACCGCGTCATCTAGTTGTTCCCAAAAACGTTCCACCTTTTCCTTATTTTTCCTATTGTCTTCATTTATGGGGGCATGTGCATTCACAATTGTGTATACTCTATTAGCAGATTTAAAAGTGAGTGTGGAGAGTCTTTCCGATTGTGATTGAAAGCTGATAATGGAGTCTAAAATACTTTTATCTATTATAAAGCCCGTTCCGAGGTGGGGTGTGTTTTTCATTATTCTTTTGCCTACCTTTCCTTTGTATATTCTGAAACCTCCGGAATCAAAATTGTTTTCCTCTATGTATCGAGTTTCTTGTAGTGATGTTATGAGTATTCTATGATGTTTGAGGGTATCTGTAAGATGTTTTAATTTTCCTGTTTTTAAAAGAGAGTTTACATTGAAAGTAGCTATGTAACTTGTTTTTTTACATTTCAATTTGCTTGATGTCTTATCATGTCCCGATTCATCTCTGTGCAATGCTGCAGACTCCCCAGAATCGGATAGTCTGCTTGCGCACCTTGGTGCGGTGGATTGTCCACCTGGGGTAATTTGTTTCACATTACACTCTTCCATGATTGATAGTATTATGTAAGGGGTGACTCTTCGAGCCACAAATTTACAACCACGGTTGTTAGCCCTGGAGGTTTTTCCCAGCCGCCCCTAACCTGGGGAACAGACGCTGACCAAAGACCGCCCAATGTGAGACAGTCGCCTTTGGATTTCTGGTCCTGATTTATTTCATTTTATTTAAATTATCTTTTAGTTGTCGTATGACTATTAAAAGATTATAATTAATGTTAGTCTGGTTGGGAATTTGGTAAGCTAGACTGGATACCTGGTGAAACAGTTGCGCAGTAATGCAAGGTTAACTTCCACAGACAGCTCAGAGCTTTTAACTTGCTTTTATTGTCTATCAGCACCGATTTCAGAACAAATTAATGCAACAATATTACAACAAAGAAAGAAAATATGTTATGTGGACATGTGTCCGGAAACGCTTACTTTCCATGTTAGAGCTCATTTTATTACTTCTCTTCAAATCACATTAATCATGGAATGGAAACACACAGCAACAGAACGTACCAGCGTGACCTCAAACACTATGTTACAGGAAATGTTCAAAATGTCCTCTGTTAGCGAGGATACATGCATCCACCCTCCGTCGCATGGAATCCCTGATGCGTCGATGCAGCCTTGGAGATTGGCGTATTGTATCACAGCCGTCCACAATACGAGCACGAAGAGTCTCTACACTTGGTACCGGGGTTGCGTAGACAAGAGCTTTCAAATGCACCCATAAATGAAAGTCAAGAGGGTTGAGGTCAGGAGAGCGTGGAGGCATTGGAATTGGTCCGCCTCTACCAATCCATCGGTCACCGAATCTGTGGTTGAGAAGCGGACGAACACTTCGACTGAAATGTGCAGGAGCTCCATCGTGCATGAACCACATGTTGTGTCGTACTTGTAAAGGCACATGTTCTAGCAGCACAGGTAGAGTATCCCGTATGAAATCATGGCGGTGAATCGAGGAAGTACAGTACATACTGACGAAACTAAAATGAGCTCTAACATGGAAATTAAGCGTTTCCGGACACATGTCCACATAACATCTTTTCTTTATTTGTGTGTGAGGAATGTTTCCTGAAAGTTTGGCCGTACCTTTTTGTAACACCCTGTATAAGACAACGTCTGGAGCAGCTGTTAGATCGGTTATAGCTGCTACGATGACAGATTATGTAAGTAGGCTGTTTAGGTTTTTATATTGGTAATGCCACGTAGCGCTCTGTATGAAAATGACTGACTGTGCTCTGTGCAGTCTGTGGCTGGTTTGCATTGTTGGAATATTTGCTATTGTAGTGTTGGGCAGTTGGATATGAACAGCGCGTAGCGTTGCGCAGTTGGAGGTGAGCCGCCGGCAGTGGTGGATGTGGGGAGAGATATGGCAGAGTTATGAGAGCGGACGATCTGGACCTGTGTCCGTTAGAAAAACGAATTTTGTAAGACTGGATGTCATGAACTGAGGTTATATATGTATGTAATGACTTTTGAACACTATTAAGTTAAATACAGTGTTTGCTCTCCATCAAAATCTTTCATTTGCTAACTATGCCTATCGGTAGTTAGTGCCTTCAGTAGTTAGAATCTTTTATTTAACTGGCAGTATTGGCGCTCGCTGTATTGCAGTAGTTTGAGTAACGAAGATTTTTGTGAGGTACGTGATTCATGTAAGGTATAGGTTATTGTTAGTCAGGGCCATTCTTTTGTAGGGATTATTGAAAGTCAGATTGCGTTGTGTCAAAAAAATATTGTGTGTCAGTTTAACGTTGATCAGAATAAGTAAAGGGAGAAATGTCTGAGTACGTTCAGTTTTGCTCAGCTGTTTGAAAATCAAATAACGTAGACGTTTTCCAGCACTGTCATTTATAAATTTTTCAAAGGGGACGTTACGGTTATCAAGACTCAAGTGAGTTTTAACGTGGTGTTAGAGTCAGCTCACGAGCGATGGGACACAGCATATCCGAGGTAGTGATGAAGTGGGGACTTTCCCGTACTACCATTTCACGAGCGTACTGTGAATATCAGAAATCCGGTAAAACATCAGAGCTCCGACATCGCTACGGCCGGGAATAGATGCTGCAAGAACGGGACTAACGACGGCTGAAGAGAATCGTTCAGCGTGGTAGAAGTGCGACCCTTCCGCAAATTGCTGCAGTTTTAAATGATGGGCCGTCAACAAGTTTGCCGGCCAGAGGGGCCGAGCGGTTCTAGGGGCTACAGTCTGGAGCCGCGCGATCGCTACGGTCGCAGGTTCGAATCCTGCCTCGGGCATGGATGTGTGTGAAGTAGTTCTAAGTTCTAGGGGACTGATGACCTCAGACGTTAAGTCCCATAGTGCTCAGACCCATTTGAACCATTTGTCAACAAGTGTCAGCGTGCGAACCATTCAACAAAACATCATCGATATGAGCTTTCGGCGCCGAAGGCCAAGTCGTGTAACCTTGATGACTACATGACCCAAAGCTTTACTCCTCGCCTGGGCCCGTCAACAATGACATTGACTGTTGATGATTGGAAACATGTTGCCTAGTCGGACGAGTCTCATTTCAAATTGTATCGAGCGGATAGACGTGTACGAGTCAGGAGACAACCACATTAATCAATCGACCCTGCATGTCAGCAAGGGACCGTTCACACTGGTGGAGGCTCTAGAATGGTGTGGGACGTGTGCATTTGGAGTGATATGGGACCCCCGATACGTCTACATACGACTCTGACACGTGACACGTATGTAAGCATCCAGTCTGATCACCTGGATCCATTAATGTCCATTGTGCATTCCGTCGGGCTTGGGCAATTTCAGCAGGACAATGCGACACCCCACATGTCCAGACTTGGTACAGAGTGGCTTCAGGAACACTCTTCTGAGTATAAACACTTCCGCTGGACAGCAAAGTCCCCACACGTCAGACATGAATGACCTCCAACCCTTCGTACCCTTACGGATTTATGCGCGGCCGTGCAGGACTCATAGTGACAGTTCCCTTCAGCACTACTTCAGACATTAGTAGAGTCCATGTCACGTCCTGTTGCGACACTTCCACGTGCTCGCGGGGTCCCTAAGCAGGTTTGCCAGTTTCTTTGGCTCTTCAGTGTCTGATCAAAGGTATAGGCAAACCTACTTAACACGAAATTGACCACTAGATGTCACGAGAGGCAGCCGCACCAGTATAAAAGGAGTAGGGAGGTAATGTCAGTAACAGCAGAATGGTTTGATCAGGAGAGCCCAGTGACGTTGAACGTGGACTAGTCACTGGATGTCACGTGAGTAAACAAATCCGTGAGGGAGATGTCAACCGTTGTAAAGGTGCTTCTGAATTCGACTGTTGCTAAAGTGATCGTGAAGTGGAAACGCAAAGGAATAACCACAGGTAAACGAAGACCAGTCGGACGAATAGGGACCGCCGGGTTTTCGAAGGGTGGTTGTAAAAAAAAGGTCACATGAATTCAGCGGAAGGAATCACTCGTGAGTTCCAAAGTGCTACCAGCGTTTCAGCTAGCACAGGACTGCATATGGAGCTAAAAAAAGTGTGTAATCTGGTCCAGGAGTTCCTCTTAAGCCACACATTTCTGTAATCAATGCCAGGCGACCTTTGAGCGAAGCCACTAGACAGTGGATGACTGCAAACGATTTGGCGTAATGAATCACACTATATCCTATTCCAATCCGATGCAAGGTTTGGGTTTAGCGAATGCCTGGAGAACTTTACCTCCCATTGCGGTATAGTGTCAACAGTGAAGTGCGGAGGAGGTGGAGTTACGGTGAGCCGACGTTCTTTATGTTTCGCGTGTGATCCCCTCATGACGAGTAAGAAGACCTAAATGTGGAAGTATATGAATACATTTACAGCATTGTGTAGTGCGCACAGTAGGATCTCAGTTTACAGGTGCTGACTGTATTTGTATGACAGTGCACCCTGTCATAAAGCAGCAACTGTGAGGCAATGCTTTGTGGCCAACATTATTTCTGAAATGGACTGTCTTCGCAGACTCCTGTTCCGAACCCAACAGAACACCTTTGGGATGAATTAGAACGCCTATTTCGCCATTCCTCCGCAGACATTCAGATATCTCACTGAAAATGTCCCCATCATATTTCAAGCCGTCATAAAGGTGAATGGTGGACGTAGCTCACACTAATGACTACTTATAGCTCTCCGTACACTTTTGAACAGAAAGTGCAGATGCAGCCATCTTTCAATTCAAGGCAGTGAGCGTTGGTAGCTCTCAGTGTAAGGAAGAAAAGTGATGGCGGCTTGATTTACGTCACATGTGCGTTGGCAAACTGGCAGTCTGGATCGTTCATTGATTACTTTTTGTGCATCCAGGAGGTGACGGGTTCCGGTTTGGCCCACTTCACATATATGACAAAAAGCAAAACTTCGGACTATTATTCAGTAATGGTCAAAAAATACGTAGAGACCCAGCTTATTCCAGTGCTACCTCCTAGAAGTACAGTCTTTTCCGGTGGTGCTGCACGTGACAACAAAGAGGAGAAGGAGCCACCGTTCCCTAGTTTGCTCAAAAGTTAAAGTTCTCGCTGTCAAGTAATCAATTATATCATGAGTCAGATCAAAACAATAAAATAAAATTAGTACGCAGCAAGATTACTGAACAATAGCTTGAAGAGGTATTACACATCGTAATACAGAAACAGAGTAAGAGACAGGTCCGAGAACTGAAACAACAAAATATACACTGCTGGCCACCGTAAATGCAACACCCTGAAGAAAGCATCCGAATCAAGTGAAATTTACACCATGAGTTTGCAGCGATGAGATATGCAACTGATTAGAATTTCAGCGCAGACGGACATCACGCGCGCCTGTGGCGCCACCTCATAGCGCCATTTAAGGCCTGGCGATTTCGACGAGTGTACGTTCGGCACGTGTGTTTACCTTGTGGTTGTTTCACAAGACGATCAGTTATGCCTCGTAGACAACAGCGAACATCTTTTGATCAAGTATCCGAGTTCGACAGAGGAAGGATAGTGGCTTACCGAGATTGTGGTTTATCATACAGAGAAATCGCTAGTCGTGTTGGACGAAACCAAACAACTGTAATGCGGATATGTGACCGTTGGATGCAGGAGGGTACGACGGACCGACGTGGTCGATCGCATTCACCTCGGTGCACCACTGCACGTGCTGATAGGCAAATTGTGCGCATGGCAGTGACGGATCGCTCAGTGACATCCCGAACCATAGCACAGCACATTGCGTCTGTAACGCATCATCCAGTGTCTGCGCGTACCATTCGACGCCGTTTACAGCAGAGTGGTCTGACCGCAAGACGTCCATTGCTTCGTCTACCATTGACGCAGAACCACAGACGTCTCCGTCGCCAATGGTGTGATGACAGACGGATGTGGACGGCAGAATGGAATGACGTTGTCTTTACTGACGAGGCACGCTTCTGTCTGCAGCACTACGATGGTCGGATTCGAGTGTGGAGACACGGTGGAGAGAGGATGCTGGACAACTGCATTATGCACCGCCACACTGGTCTTGCACCGGGTATTATGGTATGGGGAGGTATTGGATATTACTCTCGCACGCCTCTAGTACGCATTGCCGGTGCTTTAAATAGCCGGCGCTACATATCCGAGGTGCTGGAGCCAGTTGTCCTTCCTTACCTTCAGGGCTCGGCCACAGCCATATTTCAACAGGATAATGCGCGACCACACGTGGCACGCATTGTCCAAAGGTTCTTCGTCAATAACCAGATTGAATTGCTTCCCTGGCCGGCTCGCTCTCCGGATCTTTCGCCGATAGAAAACATGTGGTCCATGGTTGCTCAACGAGTGACCCAGATTACATCCTCAGCTGCCACACCAGATGATCTTTGGCAACGTGTGGAAGCTGCTTGGGCTGCTGTACCCCAGGAACACATCCAACGTCTCTTTGACTCAATGCCGAGACGTGTGGCAGCGGTGATCTCCAACAATGGCGGCTACTCTGGCTACTGATTCTGGCAGGAACCACATGTCACAGACGTCTGTAAACGTAATCATTTGATACTTGGTCAACATGTTATCTACAAAATAAATTTTGTTGTGCTACCTCTTGTCTTTCTTGGTGTTGCATTTACGGTGGCCAGCAGTGTATGTAGTAGACACACACAATGAGAGAAATAAATAGATGAAAAATGGAGGAACTGGTTGGAAAAGACGGTGTGGAAGCTTAGAAGAGATGAAGTACAGAGCTGTGTTCGGCCATTTAATGTTAAATAAAGATTATCGCTTTATATACCGTTTCCGTCCGACTACAATAACGGCTGGGAGAAAGTAGTACATTGGCAACTGGGATGGCTGTGTGGTGCTCAACGAACGCACCACACTCTTGGTTCTGAATAGGACGTCCTTCGTCATGTGGAAGAGATCCCGACATTGCGCATGCCATGGGGTCCTGTAGGAGTCAGAACTCATTGTCTGTGCTGCAAGCGGGAGATATGAAAGTGATCCGATCTTCAAACCTATTTTACTTTCAGATGGTACATTTCTGGACATGGATTTACTGACGGAACTGTAAGGTCACCACTACAATCCCTAGAAGGCTGTAATAGTGATTGTGAAACACCCTGGATAGAGCTGTTTTTGAGGGGGGAGTGACTATGCCATTACTTGTGTCTTTGCTTAACACTGACGCACGGGGAGGAAATGAGACGGTAAACACTTTATTAGCCGTCGGTCGGATAATTGTAGTGTGTCAAGGGGAGCGTGTGCCACGAGCTAACAGCCTGCGAAGTATTTAGTTTGCTGCAGGCAAGCACGCTCGCCTGCTCTTCCGAGGCAGTACTTCGTTAAGGATACGCTGAAGGCCAGAGCTTCCCCGTAAGAGCTTAATGGAGCAGATCCCTCGTTGGCGGGGAACAAAAACTGGGCTACCTCAGTACCTGCTACCGAACGCAGGAGGGGCGGCGCTACCTGGCTTACACCTGTTCGCCGGCCCCCGCTCCGCGGCTGCCGTGCCTCTTTTCCCAGGTAAGGCTGGCTAGGCTAGCAGCTCTTGCTTCCTACTCCACAACTACCTCCACATAAAGCACTGTACGGTGGGCTGCAGAGGGTATTTCGTACCAGTATTTTCTACTTTGGGTCCTAATCCACTCACATCTGTATGCCTCTGTACGTGGCCCAGTCTCGTGATACCTACACAAGATGCACTATGCTGGCAGCAGAATAGTTGCACAGTCCTCCCCGAGTACTGGTACGTCGTATTTCTTCCAGAGATACCCTTTTAAATTCGCTAACCATCTCTTCTACACATTCGTATGGGCTACACCGACCTGTTACGCTACTGGCCGTTAAAATTGCTACACCAAGAAAAAATGCAGATGATAAACGGGTATTCATAGGACAAATATATTATACTAGAACTGACATGTGATTACATTTTCACGTCATTTGGGTGCATAGATCCTGAGAAATCAGAACCCAGAACGACAACCTCTGGCCGTAATAACGGCCTTGATGCGCCTGGGCATTGAGTCAAACAGAGCTTGGATGGCGTGTTCAGGTACAGCTGCCCATGCAGCTTCAACACGATACCACAGTTCATCAAGAGTAGTGACTGGCGTATTGCGACGAGCCAGTTGCTCGGCCACCATTGACCAGACGTTTACAATTGGTGAGATATCTGGCGAATGTGGTGGCCAGGGCAGCAGTCGAACATTTTCTGTATCCAGAAAGGCCTGTACAGTACCTGCAACATGCGGTCGTGCATTATCCTGCTGAAGTGTAGGGTTACGCAGGGATCGAATGAAGGGTAGAGCCACGGATCGTAACACATCTGAAATGTAACGTCCACTGTTCAAAGTGCCGTCAATGCGAACAAGAGGTGACCGAAACGTGTAACCAATGGCACCCCATACCATCACACCGGGTTATACGCCAGTACGGCGATGACGAATACACGCTTCCAACGTGCGTTCACCGCGATGTCGCCAAACACGGATGCGACCATCATGATGCTGTAAACAGAACCTGGATTCATCCGAAAAAATGACGTTTTGCCATTTGTGCACCCACGTTCGTCGTTGAGTACACCATCGCAGGCGCTCCTGTCTGTGATGCAGCGTCAAGGGTAACCGCAGCCGTGGTTTCCGAGCTGATAGTCCATGCTGCTGCAAACGTCGTCGAAGTGTTCGTGCAGATGGTTGTTGTCTTGCAGACATCCCCCTCTGTTGACTCAGGGATCGAGACGTGGCTACACGATCCGTTACAGCCATGCGGATAAGATGCCTGTCATCTCGAATGCTAGTGATACGAGGCTGTTGGTATCCAGCACGGCGTTCCGTATTACCCTATTGAACCCAAAGATTCCATATTTTGCTAACAGTCATTGGATCTCGACCAACGCGAGCAGCAATGACGCGATGCGATAAACTGCAATCGCGATAGGCTACAATCCGACCTTTCTCAAAGTCGGAAACGTGATGGTACGCATTTCTCCTCCTTACACGAGGCATCACAACAACGTTTCACCAGGCAACGCCGGTCAACTGCTGTTTGTGTATGAGAAATCCGTTGGAAAATATCCTCATGTCAGCATGTTGCACGTGTCGCCACCGACGCCAACGTTGTGTGAATGCTCTGAAAAGCTAATCATTTGCATATCACAACATCTTCTTCCTGTCGGTTAAATTTCACGTCTGTAGCACGTCATCTTCGTGGTGTAGCAATTTTAATGGCCAGTAGAGTACAATCAGAGCAGCGCACCTCTCAATTCGTTCCATGCCCGCCGTTATAGCCGGTTGCTGAGGACTCCAAACGTTGGAGCAACATTCTAGAAATGGTCACACTAGCGTATTGTATGCGGTATCCTTACAGCCGTACCGCACTGCACTTTCCGCTAATCCTTACAACAAAATTTTCATTCGCCTTTCCTTATACTGATCTTATATCATCCTACTGCTGTCTGCGGCATATCAAGAAACGTCTTCGCTGGTCATAGGGGCGCAATTCAAAGCGGAACTCATCACTGAAGACAGTTCTGGTCCCGTCAATGAGAATTCAGGGCGAAGATATGTCTGGAGACTCCCCGGACAGCGGTGGAATACCAGACTGACAGCTCCTCGGCATACGTCCCGACAACCAGGAGTGATGGTCTGGGGGTGCCATGTGATTTCGTTTCGTAGTAGGAGCCATTTGGCTGTCAACCGCGGCAGCCTTACAGCCGAGCGGTACGTCGACGATATCTACATCTACATCTACATGGATACTCTGCAAATCACATTTAAGTGCCTGGCAGAGGGTTCATCGAACCACCTTCACAATACTCTATTATTCCAATCTCGTATAGCGCGCGGAAAGTATGAGCACCTTTATCTTTCCGTACGAGCTCTGATTTCCCTTATTTTATCGTGGTGATTTTTTCTCCGAATGTAGGTCTTTGTCAATAAAATTTTTTCGCATTGAGGAGAAAGTTGGTAATTGGAATTTAGTGTGATGATTCCGTCGCAACGAAAAACGTCTTTCTTTTAATGATGTCCATCCCAAATTCTGTATCATTTCTGTGACACTCTCTCCCAGATTTCGCGATAATACAAAACGTGCTGCCTTGAACTTTTTGATGTACTCCGTCAGTCCTACCTGGTAAGGATCTCACAACGCGCAGCAGTATTCTAAAAGAGGACGGATAAGCTTAGTGTAGGCAGTCTCTTTAGAAGATCTGTTACCTTTTATAAGTGTCCTGCCAATAAAACGCAGCCTTCGGTTAGCCTTCCCCACAACGTGTCCTATGTAGTCCTTCCAATTTAAGTTGTTCGTAATTGTAATACCTAGGTATTTACTTGAATTTACGGCTTTTAGATTAGACTGATTTATCGTGTAGCCGAAATTTAACGAGTTCCTTTTAGCACTCATGTGGGTGACTTCACACTTTTCGTTATTTAAGGTCAACTGACACTTTTCGCACCATTCCGTTATTTCTTCTAAATCGTTTTGCAGTTTGTTTTGATCTTCTGATGACTTTATTAGTCGATAAACGACAGCGTCATCTGCAAACAACCGAAGACGGCTGCTCAGATTGTCTCCTAAATCGTTTATAAAGATAAGGAAAGCAAAGGGCCTATTACACTACCTTGGGGAACGCCAGAAATCACTTCTGTTTTACTCGATGACTTTCCGTCAGTTACTACGAACTGTGACCTCTCTGACAGGAAATCACAAATCCAGTCACATAACTGAGACGATATTCCATAAGCATGCAATTTCACTACGAGCCGCTTGCGTGGTACGGTTTCAAAAGCCTTCCGGAGATCCAGAAATACGGAATCGATCTGAGATCCCTTGTCCATAGCACTCAGCACTTCATGTGAGTAAACAGCTAGTTGTGTTTCACAAGAACGATGTTTTCTAAACCCATTTTGACTGTGTGTCAATAGACCGTTTCCTTCGAGGTAATTCATAATGTTCGAACACAATATATGTTCGAAAATCCTGTTGCATATCGACGTTAACGATATGGGCCTGTAATTTACTACCTTTCTTGAATATTGGTGTGACCTGTGCAACTTTCCAGTCTTTGGGTACGGATCTTCCGTCGAGTGAACGGTTGTATATGATTTTTAAGAATGGAGCTAATGCATCAGCATACTCCGAAAGGAGTTCTGTTGCCCTTCATGGCAAGACACCCTGAGATTACATTTCAGCAAAATAATGCTCGTCGGCACGTGGACGAGAGAATGTACTGCTTGTCCTCATGACTGCCAAACCGTACCTCGGCCAGCAAGGTCGTCGATGTCTCCCTATTGAGGGCGTTTAGGCCATTATGGGCAGGGCCCTCCAACCATCTCGAGATTTTGACGACATTAGCCACAAACTGTATAGAATTTGGCACGATACCCCTGAGGAGGATGTCCAACAAATCCAAGCCGAAGAACAGCTTGTATAAGGGCAACTGGTGGACCAACGTGTTATTGACTGTCTCAAGCTGTTCTGTTGACTAAATCATCCGATTTTTCTGAAATTGTAATAACTGTTTGTCTGTACATGTAAATCACATCTACCGACTTCTGTCCCATTCAGTAATTCCTTCATGGTGCATCGTCTTTTTTTTCTTATTGTGAATTTAAACTAAGTGGCCTGCTCCAGATGACATTAGTCTTATAACCGGTTACTACCAGCTTCTTTGTTTTGGATTATCTTCCATTTTCGATATTTAAAAAGAGATGGTACTCATTTCTTCAAGCAGAAATTATTTCAGTCTTTTTCCAATTCCTTAGAATCGTCCGACACCGATACATTGTTGAGCCTGTCTCATGAACCGTTTGTGTGTGTGTGTGTGTGTGTGTGTGTGTGTGTGTGTGTGTAATAGAGGACATTAAAAGTCACCCCCAGTCCGTTGCAGCGTACTATGTTGTAGAGTCAAAAATTCATGAAGGCAATAGAATATCTGCGAAGATACACAGTATGGTAGTATTTTGGTGTTTAGTCGACGATGTGGTTCGGTGAGATTAAATGATTGTGTTAGTCAGTGTTTGTACATTTTACGTTTTCAGTACACAGTTCGAGTGGCACTCACATGAGAAGGTGCCTTCATATTAAATTACATCTACATGGTAGCTGTTACCATGCCCATTTGCCAAGGACAGTCTTTATATAGATGAATCTTTTAGCCTTTAAACGTGGACGTGGTTCTCTTGTGGCACATGGGTACAAGGTACATTTTAAAAGAAAAAAAAATAGGCCACAAGGCGATGGAAACATATGCCGTATAAGCGATAGCAAATTTTACAAAATGGAAATGAACCAGAAAGTATTTCATGCACCTTAAAATAGGCAATCCAACTTACATCTGCATGTGGGCCAGATTATGTAAGTTAAATTACCTATTTTAAAGTGCCTAAAATATTTTCCGGAGCAGTGTCATTTTATTCTCCTCCTCCTCCTCCTCCTCCTCCTCCTCCTCCCCTACCCCTATTCACACACTGTACAGACAAGAGATCAAAAATGGCACAAACTGTGACGCACGCGAAACAGATACGTAACCCAGATTTTCAGCGTTACCAAAAATTATATAAATACTATTTGAAATACCATTAACTTTCTGTACTCTAGAAGTGACTGGAAAGCAATGGTATCGGTTGTTGTTGAACCAACAGCTTCAAACGGCAATCGCGTCGTGTTTTCAACAAATTGCAAGGTGGATGTCCTAAGATTGCGTTTTGGGAATCCGGTATTGACAATAGTTAGCTCCCAGAGACACAGGTGTTCGCCGATCGACCAAAATTTGTGAGACAAAATCCTTTACAGAGAGCGTCACGAAAGTATTTCTGCTGACCAGATGGTATTTCCTCACGAGTGAGCGAGTGGCTCACCTACCAATATAATTGGAGAAAATATAAAAGTGTTTCAATTCAAGGAATAAAAAGGAAATAGACGCCTAAAAAATTACACTGACAGGAAATGCAAAATGGACAAGCAGGCATGGCAAGGTGAGAAGTGCAAGAATTCAGAATCATGCATAACAACGGAAGGATTGATGTCGCCTATATCAGTATTAAAGAGACCTTTCTAGAAAAGATAAGCAGCTGTATGAATTTCAAAAAGCCTTGACGTTAAGTAAGTACTAAGCAAAGAAGGGAAAGCTGAAAGGAGGAAGAAATATATAGAAGGGCTATACAAGGGAAACGATAACATTATAAAAAGAGACGACGAAGTAGATATAGATAAGTTCGGCGACATGGTATCTGTCGGGGCACTGGAAGGCCTAAGTCGAAACAAGGCTTCTGGAGTAGAAGACATTCAGTCGGTCTTACTGAGATCCTTGGGACAGGCTGCCATGTCAGATCTACTGCAGCTGCTGTGCAAGATATGAGACTGGTGAAATAACCTCAGACTTCAAGAAGAATGTAGCAACTGAAATTCAAAAGAATGCAGGGGCTGGCAGGTGCGGATATTACCCTGCTATCAGTTTGATGAGCCGTGGTTGCAAAATAAAGGCACAAATTATTTGCAGAAGACTGGAAGAAATGGAGCATGACTTCAGGGAAATAGTGTATTCCAGCGAAATAAAATAAAACGTTTTTATAACATTAAAAATTCGTTGTTGATTTAGAGAAAGCTTTTGAGAATGTTGAATACACTATTTGAAATTAGGAAGAGAGGGAAAGCCAGACTGCGTTTATAAAAATCGAAATACGTGAAGGGGAAGTAGTGGTTGTGCAAGGAGTGAGACAGGCTTGTATCCTATCCCCGAAGTTATTCAGTACAGTGAACAAGTGGTATAGGAAATCAAGGAAAAATATGGATACGGAATGAAAGTCAGGGAGAAGAAATAAAAACCTAGAAGGTTTCCTGATGACAAAAAGAGATGAGTGGAATGGATAGTCCTGAAAATAGGTTATAAGGTGAACACCAACAAAAGTAAGACAAGGGGAACTGAATATAATCGAATTAAATCGGGTTATACTGAAGGATTTAGACTAGGAGATGAGTCACTAAAAATAGATGAGCTTTGCTATTTAAAAATGAAGTAATTGATGATGGTCGAAGTAGAGAGGACGCAGACTGGCTATCGCACAGAAAGAGTTTCTGAAAAGAGGAATTGGTTAACACCTAATATAAATGTACTGTATTACAGAAAGTATATACAGCCACTTCGGTTGCACAAAATTTTGTCAACTGACCACGGTTTCGATTGCACTGGGGCAATCTTCATCAGAATAAAAAGTTACATGGAATACCTAAAAAGATAATGACATGGATTGAAATAATATACACTTAATAGTGTACTTATAGCCGCGCGGGGTAGCCATGTGGTTTAAGGCGCCTTGCCACGGTTCACGCGGCTCCCCTCGTCGGAGGTTCGAGTCCTCCCTTGGGCATGGGTGTGTGTGTTATCCTTAGCGTAAGTTAGTGTAAGTTAGATTAAGTAGTGTGTAGGCCTAGGGATCGGTGACCTCAGCAGTTTGGTCCCATAGGATTTACCACGAATTTCCAAAATGTACTTACATGTAATCACACCGTGGTTTAAAACATCTGAGCAAAAGTGCTCTCGTCAAACAGAAACGTCGTTGAAATAAATACTAAAATGTAAAAGTATAACATAATTGTCAACTAGATAAAAGTCCCAGTGGAATATAATGACAACCGCAAGGTCGCTTAGGGCCAAGAGCAGCATAATACAGGCGGTGCGGTCAGACTAACACGCCGAGGCAGCCACGAGATAGACACGAAAACAGTTTCACGCCATATATCAGGAAGTGACTGAAATACAGACAACTTAAGACCAAATGATGCATTGCAAGGACAATTTTAAACACTACTGGTAACAAATAGGAACCAGAATATGAAAGTTACAACATAATGTAACAGTCCCTTTTACAAAAGAGAACACAGTACAGGTAATATACAGAGAAATAAGATTGGAAGGAAAATGATGTTTATGAGACTACATTGAGGAGAGCATTGCCATTCAGACAATTTCAATTAGCTGCTCTATACATTGAAAAAAGTTTTTGTTGTATATTTGCAACTGTTCGTTAAGAATGAGACAGTCCTTCAGAGATGGGTGTCTAAAAAGTTCTACCTTTTTTAAGATGTTAAGCCTAACGCCTTTTTTCTGAGAGCTAGAAGGGTCGTGATATGGTCGTACGGAAAAATTCCCACTTCATCACTACCTCGGAGATGCTGTGTCCCATCGCTCGTGCGTCGACTATAACACCACGTTAAAACTCACTTAAGTCTTGATAACCTGCCATTGCAGCAGCAGTAACCGATTTAACACCTGCGCCAGACGCTTGTTGTCTTATATAGGCGTTGCGTTGCCGACCGCAGTGCCGTGTTCTGCCTTTTTACTTATCTGTGCATTTGAATATGCGTGCCTACACCAGTCTCTTTGGCGCTTCAGTGTATATTGTCAAGGCCGCACAGAGTTTTATTTAAATGAATGAATAAACCAGAAAAATGGCAACAATATGTATATTATGTATCATTGGAAAGGGAAATAAGTACGATGAATGAAAAAAAAAATTTTTTTTAGCAGTCTGGACCACCTTAAAGTCAACAGCGCGGCCGCTCCGTCCGTTGGTTGTGATTGCTCTGCATTATAGTACAGATCTGGGTACACATCGTTGTCCGGGCTCTGAACGCACTACGTCTTAGTATGCGATCTTGGTTTGCCCTTTGATCTTGTTATTGTACCTTGCCGTCGCCGATGTCTATCGTTCTCTCGTGTTGTTCATGTCCACCTGTTGTTCTCTGGTGATTCACTGCCTACGCTATCGGCCAGTCGGCCAGCCACCTCTTACTCTGTAGTCGTTCCCGGAGTTGTCCAATACCGGTCACTACACTGATGAAATTAAAATCGTGTATGTAAATTTAATGCTATTAATAAGCACAGGAGACTAATGATGCTATTCCGTGTTGCGTAAACTGTCAAGATAAAAAGTTTGTTGGAAGTAAGATATATTTCAAGAACGACAGTGTCGTTTGATACCTCGAGAAGCTCCTTGTCGTAATCGATGCAGGGCCTGCTAACTGACCCCGAACGTCAATAAATGTACCGTATTGCTTATAATTAGGAGAAGTATCTATTACTGTCCCCTTTTCCATTGGCTATACACCTCGGGAAACAGTAACAACGAAAGATACCCAGGAGTAACCGTCCGGAGCGACCTTAAATGGAATGACCACATAAAAATAACTGTAGGAATCGCAGATTCCAGGCTGACGTTCACTGCCGGCCAGAGTGGCCGAGCGGTTCTAGGTGTTACAGTCTGGAGCCGCGCGACCGCTACGGTCGCAGTTTCGAATTCTGCCTCGGGCATGGATGTTGTGATGTCCTTAGGTTGGTTAGTTTTAAGTAATTCTAAGTTCTAGGGGACTGATGACCTCAGAAGTTAAGTCCCATAGCGCTCAGAGCCATTGTTTGACGTCCACTGAAGAAATCTTACGGAAATATGGATTACACATGAAAGAAGTGGCTTTGAAACCAGATGTGAGACCTATTCTAGAGAACTGCTCATCATTGTGGGTCACCTATTTGGTGGGATTAGCAGAAGCGGTAGGGAAGATCCAACGAAGAGCGGCACGTTTCTTCACGGTAGCGTGTAGTACGTACAAGAGCATTACGGACATGCTCAACAGCGGCAGACGCTACAAGAAAGCCGCTGTGAATCACAAAAAGGTTTATTGTCTAAATTTTGAGAGTGTACGTTACAAGAAGAAGCAACATCACTTCCTCCCACAGACATCTCGTGAAATGACAAAAATGAGGAAATCAGAGAAATTAGTCTACACCGAAGTTTATCGACAGTCGCTTTTTCCACGTACCATGCGCGAATGGGACAGAGAAGATAAGTGATATTGGTAACACAAGTATTCTCTGTCACATAAAATAAGATTGCTTGCAGAGTGTAGATGTAGAAGACGAAGGATTTGGCTGATGTCTGCGTAATGATTTTACACGATAAGAGCCACTATGACCGCCGGGATGTCAGTACTTCGTTGATAGCTTACCGGAGGCTAATATGAAGTAATAACACAAATTGAGTGAGCTCTTTCATAATTGGCCTAAGTTTTTGAAATTCGTTTTTGACTTTTGAATTCACAGTACAAACAAATGATTACAATTTCAGAAATATTGGATGATTTATTCAAGAGAAAAAGCTTCACAAATTGAGCTCGTAAATAATGCATTGGTGCACCTCTGGCACTTACGCAAGCAGTTTTTCGGCTTGACACTGACAGTGGATGCCCTTTTGAGGGATAACGAGCCAAATTCTGTCAATTTAGCGCGTTAGCTCGTTAAAATTCCGAGCTGGTTGGAGGGCCCTGTCCATGATGCTCCGAACGTTGTCATTTGGGGAGAGATCCGGCGACCTAGCTGGCCAGGTTAGGTCGGTATCCTACCGTTGTCCGGGGCGTCTTCGCACACGTCTTCGGCTTGGAGCCTCATTGACTTCAGTGATAAGTCCCGCTTCGAACTGAGACCTGCAGGCCAGTGAAGATGTGTCTGGAGACGTCTCAGGCATTGGTGGGATACCAACCTCAACAGCCTACGACCCACAACTAGGAATGATAGTTTGTGGTGCCATTTCATTTCCTGGCAGGACCTATTTGGCTTACAGCCGCGGCATACTTACAGCACGGCGGTACGTCACCGACATTCTACGCCCCGTTTTGTTGCACTTCGTGGCAAGCCATCCTGGGTTACATTTCAGCAAGATAATGCCCGCCCGCATACGGCCAAGTTTTCTACTGCTTGTTTCATGCTTACCAAAACCTACCTTGGTCAGAAAGATTATCTGATCTGTGCCCAGTTGTTTGGAGTATTATGGGCAGAGTTCCCAACCAGCTCGGAACTTTGACTATCTAACGCGTCATTTGGACACAATTTGTGACGGTTAGGACAACATCCAAAAATTCTGTCAATGAATGTCCAGTGGAGTAACTGCTTGAATAAAGGCCAGAGGTGGACCAGCAAGTTACTGACTTGCTTTCTCTGGAATAAGGCATCCAATTTTCCTGAAATTGTAATTACGAGGGTTGGAACTTAAATATTGGCAACTATTTATTCACAACCGATACAAAAGAGTTACATGTTTGGACCTCTTACTGCCCTTCCAAGTAGTCACCAGCGTTGTGTAGGACCCGTTGCCAGCGATGTGGAAGGCGTAGTATACAGTTAGCAGAGCCTGTTCTGCTGATGGTGCGAATAGAGTGATATAAAGTTGTGGTGATTCTCGTGTACGACTATGATGGTGGTTATCCTAACGCATTACGTTCCTCCACGGCAGACCGTCAATGCACAGTATTACTGTTCGTTTTTGGAGCATCACCTGCAACCAGCTTTGCGAAAGAAGCGGCGACAGTTTCCGCGCAACCCACCCATCATTTTGCACGACAATGCGCGGGCGCATACAGAGCAAGCTGTGACTGCTTTGTTCGGTCGATGGGACTGGGAAGTACTGTACCATCCACCATACTCCCCGGACATAAGTCCTTGTGACTTTGATTTGATTGCGAAGATGAAGGAACCACTTCGTGGCATTCGCTTCAGAACTGTTCCAGAGGTTCGACAGGCAGTAGACCGCACCATTCGCACCATCAACAGAAGAGGCTCTGCTAATGGTACACTACGCCTTCCACATCTCTGGCAACGGGTTCTACACAACGCTGGTGACTACTTTGAAGAACAATAACAGGTGCTAACATGTAACTCTTTTTTATCGAAGTTACAACCCTCGTATTTGCTTGCATAAAATCTATCAATTTCCGTCCCATTAACTTAACTCCTTCGTCGTGCGTCGGTCGTTTTCCGTTAGAGTGTACAATGGAAATCAAGCCGCTAATCTCCAGCATAGGACAATTGGGATCACATTCTGCGAGACCGTCTCTCTGGAGTGGACAAATGCCTTCTTTACAGCGGGCTGTACTAGAATTATTACACCAGTCTATGACCTGTAACTGCGGGTCACAGTGAAAGTATCTCCAGCAAAGTTATAGGCTTTCCGTCGAATTCTCTGTGAGTCAGCTCTGCGTCGTGGTTCCGCTTACAGCCGCAAGCCGGAGACTTTTAATGGAGCCGTAACAGTCTGTGGCAGGAGGACAGGAATCGCGCTCCAGAAGCAGCTCATCGGGAGCCTCGCACTTTATCTTGACAGTAGCATCAACCATCGCGCACATACAATGAAGCCTCTTCCGTAGTAAACAAGGTGCGTGGGCAGTCTAGAAGAGACGTAACAGTTTTCATATTTAGACGCTATAATTTCACAGCTGTTCTCTTGTGGCGCAACTGTATGCGGTGTCGTTCATAACCAGTTTGGCTTCATGACATTCTGATGCATATGTAATAACTTTAATAAATCTGTGTACACTGTTACTGGCGTCATGCCTGGTGGTCTAGCGGCAAAGCGCGTGACCCGAGATCGAGAAGTCGTCGGATCGAATTCTGGTCGACCAATGAAATTCTCAGTCTCTCTTTAATTTAACTTTCACTTCTCAACGATGTAAGGAGTCACCAGGAGGGACTCTTGATTCGGATTCCACCTTAAACTGTAAGTTTCCCTACCTCAGTTGGACACATGGGATCGGTTAGGGACATGAAAGTCGCCGAAGTGGCGTCTAATTGAGAGACTTGCACTGGTCCGAGCCACACTCAATTATTATTGTTAATGGCTCGAGCACACAGTATTCAGTGGAAATCTTGGCTGCTTTAGTATTTAGTAACCCCTAGTTGTCCCGTATGTTTAGAGTATTGCGCAACCTGTGGAAAAGAAACCTGGCTGTGTATCGTTTCTTTTCCTTCCAGGAAGCGTTTCGAGGACTACACCCCCAACTTGAGGGAGACCGCAGAATAAACCCCTCGAAATCACAGTTGAAAATAAAAGTGCCGGATATAAATAACTAGCTGAGAAACTCGACATTGCCCGGACATTTTTTTGACAGTTTTCTATTAGACACGAATACAAAAAACGACCTTGTTTGTAGTATAGCGTAATATCGAAAAAATTTCATATCCATGTATTCGTGAAAACACCTCTGAAATTATGAAACAGTCGTACAAACATACAAAGTACAAATGGATAAGTAAAATATCCCGGACAGTTTCTGCACGCTGCTTCGCGTGTCTGCAACCGTATTGTTGGCAACGCCGCTTCATAGCCCTATAGACAACTATTATTTTCGCCTACACCCATTTGCGCTTAGCTGTTGAAAGCTGTCAAAAGCGGCGCCAGATCTCAGGTATTTCCTTAAGTTGACTCGACTGTAGGAGTGTCTTAGTAGTAAACAATGAAAACTTCAGGCATGATGATGCATTTCTTTTCACGCATCTCAGTGTTTATTACGTCATATCTCCTGAGCTATGTGTTATACAGTGATATAATTTTGTAGGTACATTTATCGGTAAATGCGGATACTGTCTGCAAAATATATTACAAACAGAGTTACTAGCAAAGAAGTATAATTTTAAACGTATTGCGGTTTTTCACGCATCTCATTTTTTATGACGTCATATTTCCTGAACTGTGATAGGTAGGTGGTTCTTACGCCCACAGCGATTCCTGCCTGACAGTAAGAGACATGTATACCAAGTTTGGTTGAAATCGGTCCAGTGGTTTACGAGGAGACGTGGAAAACACACACACACACATCCATTTTTATAATTGTATGTTTTTTTAAATTTGTATTATATTACAAACAATCGCAGTTTACAAATTACAATCCAACATAGTGAAATAATGTTGAAACCTCACTGCTGCTAAAGATTGCTATTATACACCTGGGTCTGAAAATGAAACATAATCGAATGTAACTAATCAGTACATATTTATTTTCGCAACAGGTTTGAACGGTTTAAATCTTCACCAGCAAGTGAATTGATGTGGCTTAATAGGGTTAGAGCTTCTACACGTGTTGTGGGAAAAAACAAACAGTGACTAGTAACAGTAAACTTGTTGTTTCATCAGATATCAATAACCATTTGAAGTTAAAAGTATTAGTAAAGAAAAAAAATAGGAAAACGTGAAGAGTAAAAGGCGGCAGGCAAACGCTGTAAATGAGCATACACATTACTCCACAAAATAGATTTGCACTATCTGCGTCTAACACGAATATAGCGCCAAGGTACTGAAATTCGGTACGAAGAAAGAGAAAGATAAAATTGTTGAAACTGTTGGCGACGTTAGGTTCAGCCGCCTAATATGAAAGAATAAATGCTTTTCGCTTGACGCGCTACCATACTCTGGAAAACTTTTATGTCAACTTACCCTGGCTGAGGAAGTCTACGATATCATATGAGCTACTCATATGTTAATAAACCAACCGCAGTACTGGACGGTGACCTCTTCAGAACGGAATCCGCGTTTCAGATATTTACGCTTGGACAATTGTCCCAGACAAAAAATCAAAAACTGTTCCAATCCCCTGGTTGTGTCCAAGTTTTCGGGAGGTTTCCGTTCATTGCAAGACTTATTCTAGGACTAACAATCTCGTTCCATTTATTCCCAATTGAGAAATCCTCCGCCCCACTATCAGCTCGACTGATAACTGGGTGAAAAGAACCGAAACTCTGTAATTTGCCGGATGTCAAACAGACCGCTCAACTTATTGCTGTAGATAATGAAAAGTTTTAAAAAAATGAGAATGGAAGTGAATCCTGTTGAAAGTGTCTGGCATGCGTTGGGTATCTGATAATGGTACGTCTGTAATAATATATCTGCGTCAAGAGAGTACATGTCATTGGTAGGCATGTGTGGTGCCTAGTATTATTTTAGCCCTTGCTGAATGCTTTGTGCTTATGGAAAAGATATCCCATTTTACTTACCTTTTCTTTCTTTCTTTCTTTCTTTTTCTTTTTTTTTTTAATAGAAGACAGGTATTGTTCTGTTTGGAAAGTTTTCTAGTTATAAGTTTAGGACATTACGTTTTATCTTGTAAGTAACTATTCTAATATTATCCTTAGGAGACATGATCTCCTTTATTGGTTTTGTTTAATTATATTAGAGTAACATGGTCGAGCAGCTGCACCGATAGCGTAAATAGCACCTAATAAAATAAATACGCAACAGAAATTCAATTGTGAAATGTATTTAAAGAACATCACGAAACCTCCAGAAGCTGCTGTAACATATATTTATTTATGGATAACCGGTTTCGGTTGAGAGATCGTCTTCAGATAACGTGAATTATAAACCGAATGTGTAAGAAATGTTATGTTATGTTAACCGGGACCTAAAATGACGGAGAGGCTCAGTCCCCGCCGCAGCCGCAGTGGTCCGCAATCCCACGACGACTACCGCAGTCCACTTCACCCCTCCGCCGCCCCACACCGAACCTAGGGTTATTGTGCGGTTCGGTCCCGGTGGATCCTCCAGGGAACGTCTCACACCAGACGAGTGTAACCCCTACGTTTGCATGGTAGAGTAATGGTGGTGTACGCGTACGAGGAGAACTTGTTTGCGCAGCAATAAAAAAAAAAAAAATGGCTCTGAGCACTATGGGACTCAACTGCTGAGGTCATTAGTCCCCTAGAACTTAGAACTAGTTAAACCTAACTAACCTAAGGACATCACAAACATCCATGCCCGAGGCAGGATTCGAACCTGCGACCGTAGCGGTCTTGCGGTTCCAGACTGCAGCGCCTTTAACCGCACGGCCACTTCGTCCGGCGCGCAGCAATCGCCGGCATACTGTAGCTGAGGCGGAATAAGGGGAACCAGCCCGCATTCGCTGAGGCAGATGGAAAACCGCCTAAAAACCATCCACAGACTGGTCGGCTCACCGGACATCGATACAAATCCGCCGGGCGGATTCGTGCCGGGAACCGGCGCTCCTTTCCGCCCGGAAACCCGTGCGTTAGACCGCACGGCCGACCGGGCGGGCTGTGTAAGAAATAGTATACGTCAAAATATTAAAAACGAACGGTACACTCGTGAAATGGTCGCACGGGAAAATCCCCACTTCATCGCTACCTCGGAGATGCTGTGTCCTATCGCTCGTGCGCCGAGTATAACACCACGTTCAAACTCGCTTAAATCTTGATAACCTGCTATTGTAGCAGCAGTTACAACTGCTCCAGACACTTGTTGCCTTATATAGGCGTTGCTGAACGCAGTGTCGTATTCTGCCCGTTTACGTATCTCTGTATTTGAAAGCATATGCCTACACCAGTTTCTATGTCGCTTCAGTGTATAATGATGCTATGATCGATTAATGACTTGTAAGCAATATCACCGTATTCGAACGAAACAAAAATCACCTGCCTCTCAGTCATCTGTTTATCATACACGTTTCGTGTGACAGCCTGCGGGGTAGTGCATCGAAGATATGCAGCACTGTTCTAGAAAATATTCTCTAAAATAAGTGAGTACTGTTCATATTTAGAATTTATTTGGATTGAAAGAAGATTTGCTGCACAAAAAATGGCAGCGTCACAGACAGCAACTAAAATTATGTATAAACTGGTCCATGGTTCTTACACATTTGTGCTGTAAGCTATAGTTTTTAGCACTGAGTAAACGAAACCGAAGGATAAACAATTTACAAACAATCACAACTAGGCTGTGTGGCCGACTGGATGTCTCTTTCACTTTCTCCGCTGGGGCCTCCTTTCCTAGTACGAAAAAACCAAGCTTCGTGCAACGATCTATTATGTCGTGACTGTCCTTCAACGGCGATCACGAACGGATACGTCGAGCGCCTTCTTTGTTCGCACAGCTGAAATTAGCAGCAGGCGTTTTATCGAAGCAGCAGATCAAGGGAGAATCGATTATCCTAAATCAGGTGCCAGCGTTCCTAGAAATTTGATGCACTTCTAATTATAAAGTCAAAGTACTTTCTGTTTTAACGAGCATTTGTATAGCTTATTTCGTCAGGAATCAGAATCAAACTAAAGGCAAGTAATCACCATACAAATTAATTGCAAATGCTACAAACAAGATTCAGGAATCATAATCGATTATATTACTTAAAGAATGCGCCGACATTTTCGCAAAACGCTACATGTACTAAATCTGTGCAAGTAGTTTGAACATAATAAATTCAAATAAATAGAGTCTTATATAGGATGTGAATGAACTATAAATCAGTTTAAAGGTTAAATTTAACAACTGACTTGTCAAGAAACATTGGCTATATAGTTTTCACTCTTCCTACATCAAAATCGTACCTCCAATTGGATAACGATGAGAACAAATGCAATAGCGATTTTAAGGGCGCCTGTAACTGAGCGCTTTAGCTGAGGGTATGTTGAAATTCGTATAACCCAAAATGTAAGTAGCCCATTCTGCTTACACACACACACACACACACATACACACAGACACACACACACAAACTAACTAACTAATTAACTAACTAACTAACTAACTAACTCATTACATCAGAAACTTCACTCTGCGCTGTATTCAGTACTCTTAACATATTCACGTGCTTTGATTGTTGCTGATACACAATCGGGGCAATTCGGTAAGAAATTCTACTTCTCAACCTCTTCAAAGCATTTCCACCTTGCTGATTTCCGTTTTATGGCTGTTAGGCCCTCGTCTGAGCCATATTTCTGGACCTAACCTTTCCTAATGCTGGAGACATCCTCAGAGGCTATGAAAACATAATCAGTTGCCAAACCTAAACAAGCTCACAAAGCCGACACCCTCGAACTGTTTATAGGTGGCAGTGCAGTTGACGCGAAGGAGCGCTGACGCGACTCAAGGAACTTGTAAAGCAGAACAGTAGACCTCGTTTGCTTTATTCATCACACAAGTCCACGTCTTGTCCTACTTAAGTCCTTCTATTAACTGGCTTAGTTTTCATTGGACCTTGATAGACATGTAGTATCGAAGAATCGAATCTGGTGGCTTCCTGGTCCCAGTGCGTGATCTGCTACAGCGGATTTATCCGTGTTGCCCAGGCGAAATTGCTCTTGTTTCTTCATTCGATTCTTAATGCTTCCTTTAGTAGTTTCTGCGCATATCTGACCGCAGTGCAGGAAGGGATTTTGTATACACCCGCCGTGCCAAGTGGCGAGTGTAGATCTTTGCGTCACTTAAATATTCTCGCACTTTTCTTGCCAGTTTAAGTACTGTGTCAATATCGTGACTTCTAAGAACTCTTCCGATGCGATGTGTGTCCGTTTACGCGAATGAGAAGAAAAATTTCCCTTTAGTTGGTTCTTTTTACGCCAGAAGCTCTAGACATTTTAGGATGTAGTACCTTATTTATCTCTTTGTCACAGCAGAAATTTTTGTCTTAACTGGTCAAGCTCCTCCTCCAAATACGGCGGCTCACAGATTCCTTTAGCCCGGTCCACCAAGGCGTAATGCCCATAAAGCACAAATCGCCAAGAATGTAAAAACCGACCGTGGAATCATACAGTCCACGATCGTCCCGTCTTTCTTTCAACAACTGTACATGTAAAGTAAGTCTAACGTTATGCCAAGTTTGTTTTGTTTGCCGATGATGCAAACATTGCAATAAATAGCAAATCAAGTGTAGTCTTGGAAAGATCGGATAATAAAATATTTGTGGACATAAATCACTGGTTCCTAGCCAATTCTTTGTCACTAAACTTTGAAAAACCCCACTACATGCAGTTCAGAACTTGTATGGGGTGTCCCACGAGTATATGCCTAACATATGATGACAAACAGATAGACGAAGTGGACAGTGTTAAGTTCTTGGGATTACAGCTTGATAATAAATTCACCTGGGAGCAGCACACCACAGAACTGCTGCAGCGTCTAAACAAATCTCTATTTGCAATGAGAATTCTGTGAGACTCAGGGGATATAAAAATGAAAAAGCTGGCATACTACGCTTACTTTCGCTCCGTAATGTCATATGGGATTATTTTTTGTGGTAATTCATCAAGCCAAGCTAAAGTTTTCTGGACACAAAAACGTGCAATGAGAGTTATAAGTGGTGTGAACTCAAGAACATCCTGCAGAGGACTGTTTAGGGAACTATGGATACTAACAAGGGAACCTCCCCATCGCACCCCCTTCAGATTTAGTTATAAGTTGGCACAGTGGATAGGCCTTGATAAACTGAACACAGATCAATTGAGAAAACAGGAAGAAGTTGTGTGGAACTGTGAAAAAATAAGCAAAATATACAAACTGGGTAGTCCATGGGCCACATAGGCAACATCATGGATGATGTAAACTGAGGAGCGCCGTGGTCTCGTGGTAGCGTGAGCAGCTGCAGAACGAGAGGTCCTTGGTTCAAGTCTTCCCTCTAGTGAGAATTTTACTTTCTTTATTTTTGCATAGTTATTATCTGTCGGTTCGTTCATTGACGTCTCTGTTCACTGTAATAAGTTTAGTGTCTGTGTTTTGCGATCGCATCGCAAAACCGTGCGATTAGTAGACGAAAGGACGTGCCTCTCCAATGGGAACCGAAAACATTTGATCGCAAGGTCATAGATCAACCGATTCCTCCACAGGAAAACACATCTGATATATTCTATACGACACTGGTAACGGCATGTGCGTCACATGACAGGAATATGTTGTCGACCCACCTAACTTGTACACTTGGCGAATGAGTAAAAAGATTCTTCTACCTTGCCCGATTTAGGTTTTCTTGTGGATATGATAATCACTCCCAAAAAAGTGATGAAAACATAAGAGTTTGTCACATAAACTGAAAATAAAAAAATGAAATTATTCACTCGAAGGAAGATTTGAACCAAGGACCTCTCGTTCCGCAGCTGCTCACGTTACCACGAGACCACGGCGCTCCTATGTTCTTAGTGTTCTTGATGTTGCGTATCTTCCCATGAACTACTCAGTTTGTATATTTTGCTTATTTTTTCACAGTTCCACACCACTTCTTCCTGTTTTCTCAATTGATCTGTGTTCAGTTTTTCAAGGCCTATCCACTGTGCCAACTTATAACTAAACCTGAGGGGGGTGCGATGGGGAGGTTCCCTTGTAAGTACTGCTTCCCAATAAATTTATTCCTTAATGAAATTTGTTATTAAAAATATATCACTTTTGCAAACCAACAGCTCAGTTCATGGAATCAATACTAGAAATAAAAATAATCTTCACAGGGATTTAAAGTCACTCACTCTTGTACAAAAAGGGGTGCATTATTCAGGAACACACATTTTCAATAACTTGCCAGCAGCCATAAAAAGCTTAACAACCATCTAACTTCTGCACCATTTCAGTGGAGTAATGTGTTCATTGTAAATCAGTATTGTGATAGTTTATTATATGTTTATTACCTTATAAATAAAAAAAACATTTTTAAAATTTTAAATTCAGTGCATTAGTGCGATCTTAGTAAATGGATGTTGTAAAATGATCCTTTCATATAGATTTCATTAAAAAATAAAAAAATAAAAAAGGACGATCATTCCAATTGGGACCTGTGGAAGGTACATTAGCTTACTACATCTTGGAGGACCTCCTCACTACGGATCAGTTGGAATGAAAGTAAATCTAATCTACAGTTTGTACAGACGATTCAGACACCTCATCTCTAATCACGTTGATTAAAACGACATTTACTGCGGTATAAAGAAGTACCAAATGACTGCAAAGCGCGTGCAACTCTCTCAGTGCGTCCATTGTGGTACGCTTCAGGGTTGCAGCGCCTGCAGAGAGCGGCTTTCCAGGAACGCTTGAAGGAACTCCGCTTCCGTTCCTATACAGTACGGCACTTCATTTACAACCTTATTTGTTCCACGAACAATCTCATCATTTTCTGTGTAGAGTCGTGTGACAGCTCTCACAAGCTCTTATCATTTCTGGTTCATCGATCTCACTTTGGATAAAGAAACCACAAGCTCTAAAATGGTCAATTTTTAGCTACTCTGACAACTCTAATACGCTCACAATTACAAACACTCTCCACAAGTATTTTACTGACTTCTTTAGTACGTATATGAACATTACGTGTATGCTAGAGTATAGAACATTCCCAAACGTGCCAGAAACTGAGAATCTTGTTGAATTGTAATGGAAAATCTGATAATAATGTCTAGCCATGTGATCTGGGTGCTCCTGAGATAAAACGAAATTCTAAGTTACCAATCTTTGTATGTGTAATCTGTCAGTTGAAACTGTCTCCCCTGTGAGAATGCCTAAGATGATATATACTTGCTGCCGATGTGGCCGAGCGGTTCTAGGCGCTTCAGTCTGGAACAGCGACACCGCTACGGTCGCATGTTCGAATCCTACCTCGGGCCTGTATGTATGTGATGTCCTTAGGTTAGTTAGGTTTAAGCAGTTCTAAGTTCTAGGGGACTGATGACCTCAGATGTTAAGTCCCATAGTGCCCAGAGCCATTTGACCATTTTTTGAATATATTCTCTGTTCGGATGGTGGAAATTATAATATGAATGATGCCACAAAAGGAGTCGCTGGACTTACAGTGTACATCTGAAAGACGCATCAACGTAAACAGTATCTCAAGCATTCACCCCATAAAGTCTACGTATCCATCTACAACGTTATTTGTACTCTTGTGGCTTTCTGGAAGGAGATCTCTGGTACGATCGCAGTCTGTGAAAGACTTATTAAAGCACAATTATTTACTCGGCAAGGGAAGGAGAGATGATGGTATAAAGTTTCTGATCACTATTCCTTGCGCCAGTGTCCTGCGCTTAATCCCAAATCCCGCCGCAGCGAATCATGGAGTGAAGACATGTGGCACTGTTAATGGTAGTACGGCCCTGTGTGGGAACGTTAACCTCGGCCGCGTCCTTGGTGTTTTTCAAGAGGCGTTGGAGTTACACACAATTCCGAAGATAGCAAGAGCAGATAGACGCGAAAACTATCACACAATCACCTTAACATCTCATGCATCCAAGCTGCTGATAAGAATAATACGCAGAATAATGGAAAATTGAGCATACGTTATATGACGATCAGTTTAGCTTTAGGAAAAGTAAAGGCACCAGAGAGGCTGTTTTGAAATTGTGCATGATAAGGACAGTAAGACTAAAGAAATATCATGAAACCCTCATAGGATTTGTCGATCTAGAAAAAGAGTTGGACAATGTGAAATGATGCTAGATGTTCGAAATTCTGAAGAAAATAGATGGAAGCTATAAAAAAAATGATGATAGGCATAATGTACAAGAACCAAGAAGAAACAAGGAGACTGGAAGATCAAGAACAAAGTGGTCAGATTAAAAGGCTGTAAGACAGGGATGCAGTCTTTAGCACTTGCTGTTCGATCTATACATCGAAGAAGCAATGAACTGAAATAAAGACAATCTAGAAAATAACAGGAATTTATCGCGATATTCGTCGTTTTGTTGCAGCATATCTAGACTTCATCTATTACATAATCATCTCTACTGCTTATAACAACGCGTGACGTTGGTCCAAAGCATCACGTACTAAACAATACTGGTTGTTGCAGAGCTTACAGGAGTCTAACAGGCCGTGCGGTTCTGGCGCTGCAGTCCGGAACCGCGGGGCTGCTACGGTCGCAGGTTCGAATCCTGCCTCGGGCATGGGTGTGTGTGCTGTCCTTAGGTTAGTTCGGTTTAAGTAGTTCTAAGTTCTAGGGGACTTATGACCTAAGATGTTGAGTCCCATAGTGCTCAGAGCCATTTGAGTCTAACATGAACATGGTGTTTATCCCAACATTCATTGTCATTTCTTGCAAAACCAGTATTGTTTTTTGCTAAATTTAATGCAGTTTTTTTTTAGATTTTTAGTCTTTCTCTTTACAACCGTCCAGGTTAGCCGAGGGCGCTAATGCGCTGCTTCCTGGACTCGGATAGGCGCGCCGGCCCCAGATCGAATCCGCCCGGCGGATTAACGGAGAAGGCCGGTGTGCCAGCCAGCCTGTATGTGGCTTTTAGGAAGTTTTGCACATCACACTGGGTGAATATCATGCTGGTCCCCACATCCCGCCTCAGTTACACAACTCGCAGACGTTGCATACACACGTTCACACTATTTCATGGCTTACACTAGGTGCAGACAGCTGGGGTACACTAATTCAGTCCTGCAGGATATGGGGTGGCGACAGGGAGGGCGTCTGCCCACCCTCTGACACTATCATTGCCAAAATCCATAGAAACATGGCCGACCCCGCGTTGAAGTGGGACAAAGGCCCAACGCAAATGATGATGAGTCTTTCTCTTTACAGATTTGGAGTCCTTATTTATAGATTTGGAGTCTTTTTTTTTTAGATATTTGGAGTCTTTTTCTGAACAGATTCTGTTCAATTTATTGCCAAATTTGGTGTTATTTTGTGCCAAATACAGTGTTATTTTTTTGCAAATACTATATTACTTTTTTGCCAAGTACTGTATTACATTGTGGTAAAATTCGGTGTTATTTTTCGGCAAAATTCGGTGTTACTTTTTGGAAAAATTCGGCGTTACTTTGCGGCAGAATTCGTTGTTACGTTTTGGCAAAATTATTTATTACTTTTTGGTAAAGTTGGGTATTACTTTTTTTCAAAATTCGGTGTTACTTTTACCAAATTTAGTATTATTTTTGCCAAAGTCAGTCTTACTTTTTACGACATATAGTGTTATATTTTGTCAATTTTTTGGTTAGTTTTTGCCAAATTCGGTGCTGTTTCTTTCCAAATTTGATGCTGTTTCTTGCCGAATTCGGTGCTATTTTTTTGGTCAGATTCGTTACAAATGAAAAGAACTATTATTTTCAGATTATAGTCCACATGAACCTCGACCTTGAGGAGATTATAAGTCAAAATGCAATTTCGGCATTCAATAAATATGTTACGAATGGTAAAGAACTGCAATCCTCTGATTTATAATTTTTTGATCAGGAAAATTACTAGCTTCGTGATATATCCTAAAAATTGTCGATTTCGCGTTATCGTTTTCTCGAAATTTTGCCGCCCCTGCTATGTGTCGTTCACCGGTGATACCACGCCAAAAACAGGAGAGGCTTGTATGGTGAGCCACATTCAGCTGGGACACGAAGTGGCGTATTATGGTGTTCAGCGACCAGTTCTGCTTTTGTTGCAGTCATCGACGTCAACATGTCCATAGGCGACTTGGTGAAAGATTCACAGGAAGCAGTGATTCTCGAATCTGGAATTCCTGTAATCACGATATGGGAATTTTATTAGATATGACAACAGAACTGATTTGGTAATTGTTGAAGGCAGGCTGAATTCTTGGTGTTACGTGGTAAAATTGGTAAACATTTGTCGCATCCTTCGTAACCAGGGTGCCTAATGGCATATTACGTGAGGAGAACACAAGACCTCACGCTGCAGATGACACCACAAACACCTTGAGAAACGTATGGATCGCGCACCACACTGCCCAGCTCCTGATTTATAACCAATAGTGAATGTCTGTGGTGAAATGGGAATACTGTGACAGTACCATCACTTATATAGGTTTGCGATAGTAAGTAAAAATGGCAGCTTAATCGTCTTAGCTGTACTGGAAGGAAATACATAACTCGTGGCTTCTGGTGTAAGATTCGTGGACGGCCGGTGTGGCCGTGCGGTTCTAGGCGCTACAGTCTAAAGCCGAGCGACCGCTGCGGTCGCAGGTTCGAATCCTGCCTCGGGCATGGGTGTGTGTGATGTCCTTAGGTTAGTTAGGTTTAATTAGTTATAAGTTCTAGGCAACTGATGACCTCAGAAGTTAAGTCGCATAGTGCTCAGAGCCATTTGAACCATTTTTCAAGATTCGTGAATTTTCTTTCGCTGAAGTGGGCCTCAGAGAGTGTGTTGATGGACTTCGGTGGCTGTGGCGCTATGATTATGGGACAGCTCAAGCTGTGGAAGGTAAAAACAGCAGAGGAAAACTGAGATTGGAATAGACCCAGCAAATAATTGAAAATGTATGTTGCAAGTGCTACTCTGAGATGAAGAGGTCGGCACAGGAGATGAATCTAAGGCAGGCTGCATCAAACTAGTCAGAAGACTGGTGACTAAAAAGAAAAAAAAAGTAACCTGATTAAGCTGGTCAGAGCGTAACAAGTGTTTCTATATTTAGGGAACTGGCTTTTTAGAAGGAATCTCTGAAGGCTGCCCACACATGGATTCGTGCACAGTTTATGTCGTTCGTGGTTGGTTCATGTTAATCAGCACATTGAAGGGGTGTAACTGCACGTCTTTCGCTTTTGTGTTGAATGTTCTCTATCACATCAGTTTTAGTTATTGCTGAATACGATTTATTTGCTCGTCTATTACACTTTCAGTTGTTTTTTCGTATCAGTATTCATATATGGTAATGATTGCAGGAAAGTCTTGCGAAATTATTGAGGAGCTTACCAGGATCTTAATTTTATTGCGTTAGTAATTAGTGTGTAAAAGGAGAATGTAAGTGACAAATGACGCGTCGTTCCTATATGATTGTATTTAATGTGAACCTGACAGTTATTTATTTAAATAAAAATTAGAAGTACTTTTCCTTTAGTGATTATCATGAAGGTACATAAAACACTGACGAAAAGTTCAATTAAGGAGAAAATGATGACTGCGGTGTTCTCACTATTTTCTCAGAGGTTTGCAGTGACGATTTAGCGTTTACTGAGACTTGTGACGTACGATACGAAACCTATCGATCTAGCAATAGGTCTAGAATTTTAGAAGCGTACCAGTATATTTCCTGTTATTTATAGGGAGAGAAACTACACGTTTATTTGCAGTTCCAGTATACAAAATGTACATGATTGTGCTGGATATCAAAATGTGATAAAAATTTGAGAAAACTGTTGGGGCCCCGAAGGCACTACTCGCTTACAGAACACAATCAGCGTTGCGATCGTCCTAGCAAAACGGATGCGGGGTGTCAGCACTACGTCAGTTGAAGATGCTGGAACTCTAAAGCGCAGTCGGTGTTATGCGCCAGTGTCGCATTTCCATGCTTGCAGTTTCCTCTACTGACACAAACACACGGCACTCAATAACTTCTTTTTCTGATTAAGGCGTTTTGTAGTGATCTGAATGCCAATAACGTAAACATGTTTATCACGTAGATAAGAACAATTCCTTCTGTAGCTGAATGTTATTTTGTTTTCTTTGCCAGATATCTTTCGCCCATTGGTGACACCAAGTCCTGACATGGGGTTGGGTGGCCACCCCTCATTACAGATGTTGGACGTCGGTACACACGGACAGCACGCTCGCTGATACTATATGCAGGCATTCCTCGCCAAGTGACCCTATTATCGCCTGGACGGGATTTTATCGATAGTAGGTCGCTGGTCGTGATGTTCTGCCTATTCAGTGTGTGTGTGTGTGTGTGTGTGTGTGTGTGTGTGTAAATGAAAAAGTACGAATAACCAAACCAGTTTAAATATGCATATGCCGCTTTGGGATAGCATACTGAGACATCTAGGGTCGCGAATGTAGTGTCCGTCATGGTTGTGCACATGCGCAGACACATGACGCGGGACAGAAGCAGGCAGTTGTGTGTTCCGCCAATTCGACGAAGCAGTGCCTGTGAGGACATGACGATGTTTCTCATTGCCAAATTCCACGACTGAGGATCAGCGAGGTGTCATCAGATTTCTGATAGCGGAAGAGGTTAGATCGGCTGACATTCATCGTCGGATGGCGGCAGTATACGGGCAAGTCATTATGTCCGACGAGTCAGTGAGAAAGTGGCGTGCTCATTTTTATGATGAGCCGGAGTGTCTTAGTGATGACCTGTGACCATGCCAGGCAAATACCGTAATCACATTCGATCTGCGGGCAACCTTGTAGGTGGGGCAACCACAGCTATGAGTGTTCATCTTGGTTATTAATAATCACGTCAGGTGGATTTTGGTCCTTCATCACTGTACCACTACCGGTTTCGTGCCATTACAGCCACATCTTCAGGTGACATATGATTAAAGCATTAGAGAGGAATAGCTCGGAATCTTTAATCCGAACATTCTTTGTCCGTCAATACGAAACACCGCTAAAAGACGGCATGGTGAACAGCGATCGGCGTGTCAAAATGCGGATGTTAGCAGTGATGATGGAGGCCAGTGTTGGAACCGTGTGGACGTTTGTGCACGACTGATTGGGTTACCGGAAAGTGTGCGTGCATTGGGTTCCGAAGCAGCTCAGCGAACCGCAAAAACAAATGCGTATGAGGCTGGGCAATACTGACCCTACGACTTATCTTAGAAGCTAGATTAAGAAAAGGCAAACCTACGTTTCTAGCATTTGTAGAGAAAGCTTTCGACAATGTTGACTGGAATACTCTCTTTCAAATTCTGAAGGTGGCAGAGGTAAAATACAGGGAGCGAAAGGCTATTTACAATTTGTACAGAAACCAGGTGGCAGTAATAGCAGTCGAGGGACATGAAAGGGAAGCAGTGGTTGGGAAGGGAGTGAGACAGGGTTGTAGCCTCTCCCCGATGTTATTCAATCTATATATTGAGCAAGCAGTAAAGGAAACTAGAAAAATTCTGAGTAGGTATTAAAATCCATGGAGAAGAAATAAAAACTTTAAGGTTCGCCGATGACATTGTAATTCTGTAAGAGACAGCGAAGGACTTGGAAGAGCAGCTGAACGGAATGGACAGTGTCTTGAAAGGTGGATATAAGATGAATACCATCAAAAGCAAAACGAGGATAATGGAATGTAGTCGAATTAAGTCGGGTGATGCTGAGGGAATTAGAGTAGGAATTGAGACACTTAAAGTAGCAAAGGAGTTTTGCTATTTGAGGCAAAATACCTGATGATGGTCGAAGTAGAGAGGATATAAAATGTAGCCTGGCAATGGCAAGGGAAGCGTTTCTGAAGAAGAGAAATTTGTTAACATCGACTAAAGATTTAACTGTCAGGAAGTCGTTTCTGAAAGTATTTGTATAGTGTAGCCATGTACGGAAGTGAAACATGCACGATAAATAGTTTGGAAAAGAAGAGAATGGAAGATTTCGGAATGTGGTGCTACAGAAGAATGCTGAAGATTAGATGGGTAGATCACATAACTAATGAGAAGGTATTAAATAGAATTGGGGAGAAGAGGAGTTTGTGGCACAACTTGACTAGAAGAAGGGATCGGTTGGTAGGACATGTTCTGAGGCATCAAGGGATGACCAATTTAGTATTGGAGGGCAGCGTGGAGGGTAAAAATCGTAGAGGGAGACCAAGAGCTGAATACACAAAGCAGATTCAGAAGGATGTAGGCTGCAGTAGGTACTGGGAGATGAAGCAGCTTGCACAGGATATAGTAGCATGGAGAGCTGCACCAAACCAGTCTCAGGACTGAAGACCACAACAACAACAACAACAACAACAACATGAGGCTAGTACTGAAACACCACTTTGGGTGTCATGAAGACCCCGCTTTCCTGGAGCGAATCGTTCCTTGTAACGAGAGCTGGTGCCTTCACTTCGAGCCAGAGACAAAGCGGGAGAGCATGCCATGGAAACATGCGTCGTGACATCCTCCTAAAAAATTCAAACTTGTGTCCTCAGCAGGCAGGGTGACGTTCGCCATCTTTTTTCAACGTTCAAGGTTCGATGCTCACGGAATTCTTGAGCACGAAAAATTCACAAACTGTTGGGTGTATTGTGAGACACTCCGTAGCCTATGCAAGTCCATCGAGAGTAACGGGCTGGGCTGCTCACTGGAGAAGTAATTCTGCTCCACGATAACGCTCGTCCATATGTGCCAAGGTCGCACAAAGTGTAACGGCCAAGTTCAAGTGGAAGCACCTTGAGCATCCAGTCGCCCTCCCCCGACTTCAATGTATTCGTTCTGCTAAAAGAACATCTCAAAAGGAAGCGCTTCAGTTCGGACGACTAGCTGAAGGACACAATGGCGGACTGGCTCCACAGGAATTCTGGGGATAAGGAATCCTTCGGATCGTGAAACAGTGGGATAGTTGTGCTCAGGCCTCTGGTGCTTAATTCCGAATAAAGATTTCAGTTATAACCACAGTGTTGTTTCGTGCTTTTCTTTTGGACCCCACGGGGAGATCAGAAAGTTTCCGTTCGTAGGCCGTACAGTCCAGAATCTGTATGCCAATCAGGCAAAATCGTCGTGGGTCTGAGGCAACCATCACAGCGCCGCACCAGCTTGAAGATAGAGGTGTGGTAAAACAACATGTCCTGCTGCGTGAAAAAGTCTGTAACTGGCTGCTGCACGTCCTTGTCCAACAGGAATCGCCGAACTTTCAAGACCTTTCGTAAGGAACCTTAATCGCATGTGGAGAGATCAGGAGTACAGTGCCGGTTGGGTTGGGTTGATTTGGTGGAAGAGACCAAACAGCGAGGTCATCGGTCTCATTGGATTAGGGAAGGATGGTGAAGGAGGTCGGCCGTGCCCTTTCAAAGGAACCATCCCAGCATTTGCTTGAAGCGATTTAGCGAAATCACGGAAAACCTAAATCAGGATGGCCGGACGCGGGATACAGCGCTGGTGGTTGGGTGTGCTCCGCTTGATTTGGCGTAGCCTCTGCATTACAACATTTGCATACGGGGGACATACATTAGCACGAAGCAGCAGTATCCCTTATCGCAGTAATCAAGGAACAGGATGAGAATCACTTTGCCAGTTCTTTAGCTTCTTACTTCGAGGGGACAATGGACTACACCGCTGCGTCGACGCTTTCGACTCCGGTTTACAGTGGTGGCACCAGCTTTCGTCGCCTGCAGCAATGCACACACGTCGGAAGATGCAAATCCCTTACCTTCATGTCGATGTCATAAGGTGCAGCAACGCCCTGAAACGGAAGCTTTTTCACCGCATTTATATGAGTTTGTTATGATGAAACTGTTTTTATTTAATATATGGAAAAGCAATTTGCAGAGTGTTTCGCGGTATTTGCATCAGACGTCTGTGGGAGATAGGTCACGTCACGAGGAACAACTTTTGTCAGAGGGAAAATGTACATTGACGCTTCCCGGCTACGTTAGGCGCCTCTTATTATTGATTACGCCGCGAGAGGCGGCAGGGTGTTGTCACTCAGCGAAATGTGTATGCAATGTGTGTTGCCTATAATCCTATCAGCTACTCTGCATAGGCTGAGCAAAATTGAAGTTCAAGATTCGCTTTTAAAATATCTTTCTGCACTTACAGGTATTCTCAAGGTACACTCCTGGAAATTGAAATAAGAACACCGTGAATTCATTGTCCCAGGAAGGGGAAACTTTATTGACACATTCCTGGGGTCAGATACATCACATGATCACACTGACAGAACCACAGGCACATAGACACAGGCAACAGAGCATGCACAATGTCGGCACTAGTACAGTGTATATCCACCTTTCGCAGCAATGCAGGCTGCTATTCTCCCATGGAGACGATCGTAGAGATGCTGGATGTAGTCCTGTGGAACGGCTTGCCATGCCATTTCCACCTGGCGCCTCAGTTGGACCAGCGTTCGTGCTGGACGTGCAGACCGCGTGAGACGACGTTTCATCCAGTCCCAAACATGCTCAATGGGGGACAGATCCGGAGATCTTGCTGGCCAGGGTAGTTGACTTACACCTTCTAGAGCACGTTGGGTGGCACGGGATACATGCGGACGTGCATTGTCCTGTTGGAACAGCAAGTTCCCTTGCCGGTCTAGGAATTGTAGAACGATGGGTTCGATGACGGTTTGGATGTACCGTGCACTATTCAGTGTCCCCTCGACGATCACCAGTGGTGTACGGCCAGTGTAGGAGATCGCTCCCCACACCATGATGCCGGGTGTTGGCCCTGTGTGCCTCGGTCGTATGCAGTCCTGATTGTGGCGCTCACCTGCACGGCGCCAAACACGCATACGACCATCATTGGCACCAAGGCAGAAGCGACTCTCATCGCTGAAGACGACACGTCTCCATTCGTCCCTCCATTCACGCCTGTCGCGACACCACTGGAGGCGGGCTGCACGATGTTGGGGCGTGAGCGGAAGACGGCCTAACGGTGTGCGGGACCGTAGGCCAGCTTCATGGAGACGGTTGCGAATGGTCCTCGCCGATACCCCAGGAGCAACAGTGTCCCTAATTTGCTGGGAAGTGGCGGTGCGGTCGCCTACGGCACTGCGTAGGATCCTACGGTCTTGGCGTGCATCCGTGCGTCGCTGCGGTCCGGTCCCAGGTCGACGGGCACGTGCACCTTCCGCCGACCACTGGCGACAACATCGATGTACTGTGGAGACCTCACGCCCCACGTGTTGAGCAGTTCGGCGGTACGTCCACCCGGTCTCCCGCATGCCCACTATACGCCCTCGCTCAAAGTCCGTCAACTGCACATACGGTTCACGTCCACGCTGTCGCGGCATGCTACCAGTGTTAAAGACTGCGATGGAGCTCCGTATGCCACGGCGAACTGGCTGACACTGACGGCGGCCGTGCACAAATGCTGCGCAGCTAGCGCCATTCGACGGCCAACACCGCGGGTCCTGGTGTGTCCGCTGTGCCGTGCGTATGATCATTGCTTGTACAGCCCTCTCGCAGTGTCCGGAGCAAGTATGGTGGGTCTGACACACCGGTGTCAATGTGTTCTTTTTTCCATTTCCAGGAGTGTATAATATCAAATGGTTCAAATGGCTCTGAGCACTATGGGACTTAACATCGGAGGTCATCAGTCCCCCAGAACTTAGAACTACTTAAACCTAACTAACCTAGGGACATCACACACATCCATGCCCGAGGCAGGATTCGAACCTGCGACCGTAGCAGTCGCGCGGTTCCGGAATGAAGCAGCTAGAGCTGCTCGGCCACCCTGGCCGGCTGTATAACATCACTTTGTCAGTTTCCTGTGGTAGGTACTAAGCAAGTTCGGTGAAATCTCGTCACTTTAGGGCTGGCGAGTTCAGTAGGAAGCGTCAGCAAACACTTTCTAACAAGAGCTGCTCCTAGGAGTACATGAATAAAACGTTCTCGGTTTTCAAGCAGCGTCAGTTCGAATAAAATCCTCCAGCTCTCGATGACCATCTCCGCCATAGTCGTCAGAAGTTCACTGACTGCCGGGGCTGCGCTATGCTACGCAAATTCACGTAGCTTCGCACTCCGGTGTGTTGTAGGGTGAGCGGATCACGCCTTTCCTACTTCTTCCTGGGTGTGTTGGATGTTGTCCTCTCGTCTGAATCTTCCTCACGGTTGCGTTGCTTCTTTTAGTTCATCTGGCTCACGTTGCGGCGTGCCTTTACTCCAGCAACAGGTCTGGCCACCTTGTGGTCGGGCGCCAGTGCACTTGGTTTCCCAAGTTGCGGACGAGGTCGTTCTCCGACATCCGGGCGGCCGCGTAAAAACGATGTGCCGCCTGCCGGAATCGGTGTTTGAGCAGCGGGACTCCTGCTACTCTGTGGAGTTCTCCGGTGCTGAAGTCTCGTGGCAGGTGAAGCGCTAACCTAAGCGCCTGGTTCTGGACCGTCTGCAGCTTTGCGATGGACGATTCGGCCGCGTTGCTCTGACTGCCCGGGCTGCTACGGTCTCTCGCTTATATAGGCCTGATGACATCATAAGCATCCAATCAGATTGACCCACTGTGGCGCGCGCGCATAAGTCGACCCGGGCAGTTAGCGGAGCTATTGCCCGTGGCAGTACCGGTGACGTCCGGTGGCGCCAGGGGCAGGCGCCACATTTGAAACTACGCATGTCTTTGCTTTCTTTCGATGTCCAACGCCCGCCCCCGTGCCCTGCTGAGTGTGTACCCCTGATCTCTGTTGAAATTTTTGTTCTTTAAACGAATCTCGGCCGCTTCCTTTATAACGGAGTCCCAATATGTAGATGCATGAGCCAACACTTATCTATTTTAGAACTGTATTTTATGTCCGTTTTTCAGGCATTGCCGTACCAGTCCCGGCAATCAGTGAACTCCTGACGACGATGGTGGAGATGGTCATCGAAAGCTCGAGGATGTTATTCGAACTCACGTGGCCTGAAAACCAAGAACGTTTTATTCAAGAGCTGTTCCCCTTGATGGCATTCATCACACCAAGACGCTTGATGCGAAGATTTTGAAACAGTCCCTATACGGAGTGATTCAGCTGCCGCTACCGATTCGTTTTATGTGGCCAACATTACATGTGTATCACGGGCAGTATGCGGACAGGCGACAACTGTGTAATCGATACAACTTCCCTCTGAGCGCCTTGGGCGACTGCTAGGAAACGGAAATACAAGAGAGGATTGGCCATGAGCTACATGGTGCTTTTAGACCAAGGTACACCTTACTTCCGCCGTACTTATCCAAGTGTCTCTAATCTTTGGTTGTGTAATTAGCAGTGTAGTCGTACAAGTTTAGGATGTCTCTGTGCATTTATCCCTTTTATAATGCTTAATCTTTCGTAAATGGTTCAGAGGTTATATACCAGAAAATTACTTCCACAGTTTTAATATCTGCCATTAATTTTGTTGTCTCCGATGGTGAAACACTCTTTACAAGGCAACGTTCCTTAAGCATTTACAAAAGATTAAGTACTAGAAATGGAATAAATTTACAGACACATCTTAAACTTGTATGACTATACCACTAATTGCACAAAGAAAGATTGGAGTCACTTGGGTAAGTATGGCAGAAGTAAGGTAGACGTTGGTTCAAAAATACCGTATACTCTTGGCCAATCCTGCTTTTTTTGCAGTATGATTCCGTTTGTTAGGAGTCGTCCAAAGCTTTGAGTGGGAACTTACATCGATTATGTGGCTGTCGCCTGTCTAGATACCATTCCCGATACAGACATAGTGTAGGTTGCATAAAACGAATCGGTAGGGGCATTTGAACCAACCTGTAGATGCTACTCTGTCGTCTTAACACTTGGCCGTCCGCACGTCTCGTACAAATTTATTCGCTTGGCGCCGGCGGTACTAATTCGGATTACGTGGCTTGTCGCCGGCCGCTTGTAACCTTTCCTTTAATGACAATCTTCAAACACATTAACTTTAGCGCACTTTAATTTTTCCGGAAATCCTCTATTTTGCCGTATCTTTCCACAAACTCGAATTTACTTTTCAAGTAACTTCTGTGCAAGTTCTACACTGTTATAATACTTATACATGTAGAGATGATGCCACTTTCCATAATAAGGTGTGAATAGTTCCATCACTGTTTTTGCTAAAGATTGTCCAGCGCTGTAATATATCTCGAATGAGGAAATGTAACCTGTACTCGAATCACACAGCATCCGAATGAGTATGCCATATTTCGTAATTTTCGACGGATTGTAAACTCTAAAATTTAACTGTCCACGCCACAGTATCATTCCTTCATCAGTTGATATGTTTTGACTTAGATTAAACGTTTCTTTAAACTTTTTAGAAAAATAATCGAATACGAAGTGCACATTGAAAAGCCGGTCGGCATTATCTGGCTTATTGTTGTTGTCGGAAAAATGTAAAAATGATAATATTTGTCTGAATCGGTTGCGGGACATCGTTTTGTGAAATATGTCTATCAACGCATTCGTTGACAAGTAATCATCGATCCTTGCTTTTTTTTTGCAACTTCCATAAGGATAGCAAGCCCAAATCATTTTCTAAGTTCGGATCCCTTAACGTCGACAAATTTGGCATATTTTTTATCCAGTTTCCTTCTATTGTAATTTTGACTGTAACACTTGTTGGTTTCGTTGCTAATATACTCAAATAGATCTTTCCCAATATACAATTCTACGATATCCACGACGCTCTGTGTATCTTTGGGAAATATGTGTCGACCCGGAGATCCTTCAAATTTATTCGTCCTCAGTAAATCATAGTCCTTCGTCTGACTCATCCGAATCAGTTGGCAACCGTAGCATTTGCCGAATTCTTCTTGGACGTATTTCGCTATCTTCCGACGATTCTGCTTCACTTTCAGTTTTTTTATATCCAATATCTTCTTCCCAATCGGCCAAATCGTCCGGAACGTCAGACATTCATCGTAAATAATCTTATCGTCTCTTTAGTCTGCCATAATGAAAGTGAACAAGTACTTATAAAAAACAGAAACTTGTTGATGTGTGTAACGTATTGGTACCTAAACAAAACACCAACAGAATGCAAAAGATGCTAAAGTGCTGTCGCCGTCCATGCGCGATACTATGCACACGACACCACCGTGGTGTCGCCGGCTGTTGACCACTATTTCGCGCACGACACCACTGTGGTGTCGCCGGACGGCAAAGTATTGATTCTCAGCACTTTCCACAGTAGTCATTAGGAACTCTCTCTGTAAAATAGGTGCGTAAATTTTTAAGGACTACTATCTTTCTTAATAAATAATCCAATTTTTTTTCTTTCTAGTGGTTTGTGTTTACTAATCGCTGGTTTTAAATCAGGCTAAGAGTGCAAATTAAGAATATTGCAGGAAAGAAACTATAGTTTAGCTAACAAATTTAAGTATGTCCCATAAATTTTGGGCTGTCTCAAGTTGTGATCTTATAATGTACACCGTGCTCTCAGTTTTCTCTTGATGCTCTAGAAATGAATGGCTACAAGTGAAGAATATTACTTCACTAAATCACGAAAACGTAGACGCCTTTTAAGTGGAGTAGTAGACAAGCGAAACTGGACGAAGTGACCAGGACGTTAAATGGCGGCTGTGGCAGACGCGACCTCCCACCAGGTATATATTTATTTACACTGGCGCCCACCGTGCGTCCCTTTAGGAAAAGACCACTTGGCGTTTCAGCCGGTTCCATAAAGTCGTCGAGGGCACTCGCGATGACGGACGGCAGCGGGCGATTAACGCCTCTTCGCCTCGTGCTCTGCGCTCGTGCGACATTTTTCGCACCTAATGGCACGGCACGGTTCTTTACAAGTTATTTATGTCAGCAGGGCGGCCGTAAGCCCGCGAAGAAAACGCGAAGACAGCATTATCTCTGACAGCTGATGTTCTCCCTTTAATCTTATTTAATTACATAGGAGCTCCTTTCGAAAATCGTATATCTGGATAGCGTCGTGGCAGCCTCCCTACGTTACGAGATGCAAAGTACTCAAGTGTGACAAATACAGAAGTTGCTGGAATACAGATGGAGTGTGACGCTCATGGCTAACCAGCCCTTTAAGCCAACTAAAGTAGTCACGCTGTTTCAGGGGTAGGTTTCCTTAAGATGAAGTATCGTGGGCAGTTGCTCGTACTCACTATCATGCGTCTGCAACGTGTTGAGACATCTGATATTGCCTGATAAGCTTGAACGTTGCCTGTTATTTCCTTCAACTTCCAAGTTCTCAAAATTTACGCGGTTTGCTTGCTGTGAGAATATGTGTTCACTAGTAAATATCTATGGTGTAGTCAGTTGTTGCTCAGTTGTAGTGATCAGTCTGAGCGGTACCCTCTGCCGAGTAGTAAGGTTCGCCTATCAGGAATTGAACGCGACCAGTGAGAGTGCAGTATGGTCTGTATTTGAATGGGGAGCAAACACATTCTGATGTACACCGTTCTGTGACACGTTCGATGCAAGATGGAAGTGTGTCGTCTCTGAGATACGAGGGTAATCCCAAAAATAAGGTCTATTTTTTTATAAGTACCTAGACCTGTTTATTTCTACAATGGTTTACATCAGTTTACAGCTTGAACATTTAGCTATTTTTCGACATAATCACCATTTCTGTCGATGCATTTTTGTAGACGCTATAACAGTTTTTGTATGCCCATGTCATACCAGCTCTCCGCCATGCTGTTCAGAAAGTTATGAACTACTTGTTTCGCCTCGTAGTCGGAGCTGAATCGCTTTCCGGCAGAATGTTCTTTTAACTTAGGGAACAGGCGATAGTCACTGGGTGCCAAGTCAGGACTATAGGGTGGGAGGGTGATTATGTTCCACTGAAACTCTTGCAGGAAAGCAACGGTTTGCCGAGCGATGTGTGGGCGAGCGTTGTCATGGAGAATGTGTACGTCCTTGCTCAACATTCCTCCCTCTGAATTGCCCGTTTGAGTTTTTTCAGAGTCTCACAGTACCTGTCAGCGTTAATTGTGGTCCCAGTGGGCATAAAGTCGACCAATAATACCCCTTTCCGATCCGAAAAAACGGTTGTCATGACTTTACCGGCAGACTGTGTTTGTTTGAATTTCCGCAGCTTTGGCGAAGAAGGATGCCGCCACTGGCGTTATTGTTGCTTGGTCTCAGGTGTAAAGTGATATGTCCAGGTTTCGTCACCCGTGACAGTCGAGTCCAGAAAGTTGTCCCGTTCGGCTGCAAGGCCGTGAAGAAATGCGGGGGAGCATCAACTCGTTGCCGCATGTGGTCCTCAGTCAGCAAGCGTGGAACCCATCTTGCGCTCACCTTCCGGTAGTTCAAGATTTCCGTTAAAATTCTGTGAGCGGTGCTTCGGGAAACCTCAGGAACGAACGTGCAGAGATCATCCAGGGTGATCCGCTGATCTTCACGCTCAACCTTGAACACTGTCTCCTCAGAAATTGACGGTCTCCCGCTCCTTTGTTCGTCGTGAATTTCGGTTCGACCAGCTCCAAACTCTCTACACCACTTACGAACATTTTTGACATCCATGCACGACTCACCATACAATTCCGTCAATTGGCGATGGGTTTCAATCGGCGCAGTGCCCTTTGCGTTCAAAAACCGAATAACTGCGCGCAGTTCGCACTTGGCGGTAACATCCAACGGGAGCTCCATTCTCAATGGCTGCCAAGCCTAGCCTAGCCAAGACAAGACAGCGCCTCAGCGCGGCCTGCGCTTGTTGAGACACAGCGCGTGAAGCACTCTTCATAACAGTATGACCAACTGCCACACAAACAGAGTTCTGTATTTATATAAAAAAAAATAGGAGACTTTACTTTTCAGATTTACCCTCGTATATCGAGAGAGAGAAAAATCTGTTGACGGTTGCAACTTGGGTCTGTATGTGAAATCCTATACTGAGTATTGGGATAAGCAGTCTCTGGCCACGAGCAACGAGTAATAAGATAACAGAGGCCGCAGTGCCTTACTTAATGTGCATTAGTGGTGCAAGGTATTCACGTCTGTACTGAGCCGTTATGCGTAATGGTGTGGGAAATTCATTTCGATTAATGTGAGGCAGAATTCATTTTGTCCATGCTATGTGTTTGATTTACAGGCAAGCAATATAGATGTGGCCTTTATTCATCCAACGATTCCTAGTACTTTCATCGGTTTAGTGAGTACTTCGTCAGCGAAATCTTGGTTTTGTAGTGGTACTACGCTCTTCATGTAAAATGATTGTCTTTGAGTTTCAATAATTAACATTTGATACAAAATTACAGTCTGGAACCGCGCGACCGCTACGGTCGCAGGTTCGAATCCTGCCTCGGGCATGGGTGTGTGTGATGTCCTTAGGTTAGTTAGGTTTAAGTAGTTCTAAATTCTAGGGGACTGATGACCATAGATGTTAAGTCCCATAGTGCTCAGAGTCATTTGAACCATTTTTTTCAGTGAGAATTATTGTCAGCTTTAAGTTGTTAGTAGTAAATTTTGTACGTTTCTTGCAGGTTCCACAAGTTTAGTTTTCGTCGAGATCTTCGGAGCAGAAAATGGATTTGTCCCATATGGATCTTCCTATTTTTCAGCATTTTCAAGACCTTTGCGTAAAAGTGTTTAAATTACAATTACGAGCAAAGCTTGAGCGAAACAAATATTTTGCCTGGAAATTGGAGCACATTAAACATTTCCTAACTTAAATAGTTCTGTTAGTAGGAAACTCGTTCGTTACAGTGAATTTGAACATACTTAGAGCCAAAATTGCGTGAATTAAGTGATACCTGTGTTAACATGTTCTCGAAATGAAGTTGTGTTGCGTTACAATAGTATTTTCACGGGTCAGTTCTCACAGATAAAAAGGGACTTTATAATCAGGGCAGTTTTCTGTAGTCATTCTGTATTCACTCTTTTAACAAAGCCCAGGTCACTTATAAGATTACAAACCCTTTTACTTCCTCCGACTGGTAGATTTGAGACCACAGCAACAGACGCCTCGTGTCACCTTATAGGGAATCGTCTCTTTTTCTGGCTTCCCATTGAATGATTAAGAAGTAACTGAAGCGCCAGTTAAGCCGAAAAAGTCAAGAAACAATGTTTGAAGATCGTAGGTTGTCGCGCCTCTGTGAACAATGCTGATTAATATACGCAGGCATAACAATACTGTACAATTTTTGTTAAGCTTCACGCCCGTTTGAAATAATCGCAATGATCATGAAGGGTTTTCTTCACTGTAACAGATTTATTGGTTCAAATCAAATGGCTCTGAGCACTATGGGACTTAACTTCTGTGGTCATCAGTCCCCTAGAACTTAGAACTACTTACACCTAACTAACCTAAGGACATCACACACATCCATGCCCGAGGCAGGATTCGAACCTGCGACCGTAGCGGTCACGCGGTTCCAGACTGAAGCGCCTTTAACCGCACGGCCACACCAGCCGGCCAGATTTATTGGCCATAGGCTTTCTCAATCAAAAACATTTTGGATAAGAGATGCCAGTTACCATCTAGCCCACTTCTTCGTAGCGTTCAACGTAGCGTGAAAGGAGAGTGAGGAACGAACTGACGACCACGCGCTGTCTAATGAGAGCAAGAGACCTCATATTATGAAGATTTCGAGGTGGTAGAGATTACAATTTTGCGACGTTTGGCTGATGTGCGTATGTCCACCAGTGACACCCCACGTGAAATGTATTGCTGCTGTAACGTTCTTTCAAAAATAAAAGTATTTATGATTACCTTGAATGCATGTCTGATCTCTGGAATGGGTACTGAACTCGAATTATAGTGTAGTGTGTTGTAACTGCAAGTGATATGCTTACTCTGTATTATTGTCAGCAAAACTTTACACGAATTGATTGGGCAATGCGACTGCCATTACCAATAAGGGTGCAGCCCCGAATCCTCCCGCGGTCAGAAAAATGGTACCGAATCCTCCCAAGCCCGCAAGGGTCTGAAAAACGATGCGACCGAAAGCAGGTAGCAGTTCTAAACGTTATGAATACTCCAAACAGGCAAAGGAAAGCATATGAAGTTATAGGAGAAGATGTAAAAATTTTTCACGTGTATTGTATGTTTAAAAGTTTTATCTTTTATGTTATTGAGATGAAGTCCAGCCTGCACAGCGCCAGCGACTAAGTCCTGCTCAAGGTCACGCGCAAAACGTGCAGAAGTGAATCAACCTCTTTTTTTGTTTAAAACATGGGAGTCGTAGGGGAAGGAGATAAGGAACATGGCAGAGATAATTATATTATTGTCTATAATATAACATACAATGTGTCCGTTTGGGAGGATTCGGTCTTGTTACCTGATTACCTACCTGGTTTCGGGAGGACTCGGGGCTGCGCCCTACCAATAAAGAAATACAGTCACTGTAAAACACATTCAGCCCCTTAGGCACTGAATCATCTGGCCCTATTCAAAACTGTGCACATAACTAAGAAATTAATTGTCTTACCTCTAAAGCAGCAACGGAGTAACGCGATATATTCTGGTCTCTCACGGAAACAAAATTACGCTATCTGGAGGCTCAGCAGCGTGTAATGGCCATAATACTTGAAATGCACATGAAATTCTTTTGGCTAATAAACGAGGACATTTAAGAAAATCCAACTTTTCAAAAAAATATATGACCTGGACATGGAGGCGGTACTGATCATGGTGAATTACTAACACTGAGTTTTTTAGCAAAATTATATTGCAGGTTAAGTTTGTCTTTTCAAAAACATCTGACAATTGAAGTTACATTACTCACAATTGATTCACAAACAATAAGATTTAAAGAGCAAGTATTATCTAACCTCACTTATCCAACATAAATGAAAATCATCAAATTATACATAGGTCAACAAATCTTAAAGACATTACAAAAGTGAAATATCTACATAACTAGCATTTTTATCAAAACGTACATTCTGGGGTTACTCAACAATTACATATTATCAGCCAATTCATCTACACTAACGCGCTGGCCACAACACAAGTAATAATTATGTAACATCTTTACCTTGCTTGCATGAAGACTTCTGCTTCCATGTTCGACAATACGACGTACATAGGTCAATCTAACTCTTGGTGGCTTCACACAGCACACCACAAAAACTGCCTACTCCATCGTCTTTTCCTCACGGACAGCTACCTACAACTGTGCGCCAGGCGCTCTCTTACTCCAACATTATAATAATATCAGACCAGAAGCAGTATCTCTGGGTCTGTACTCTTACACAGTCAGCGATATAGAGCCTACCAAAGACGTATATCGTTTATAAAATCACATTCGGATGCCACATACAAATGTGCTCCTGTAGACTCCTTTCACTGTTATAACCAATCGCACTCTCACATCCTTAGCAGTAATGTCAAATGGGATTATTTTAGATTAAGCCTCACAGTAGAGCATTTATTTTCATTTAGCATATGGCAAAACTATATACAGAAAACACAAAAATAAAGTTAGAACCAGTCAAAAACATTAAGCTAGTATGAAATTACAGCAAGTGAACACGAAAAGACGGTATTAGTATCATAGGACTATATCCAGGGAACGCATCAGTGGAATAGTCTTTGGTGAGATCTTTATGTAGTCCTTTATGTGCAGGCCCACTGAAATTATGTTATTGGACGTTCACTAATAATGCGTTCTACTGTCTGTTCCATTGCCCCACAATGACATTCAGGCCTTTCCACAAATTTCCAATTTCCTTCCGTCATGAAGCGAGATGTAACCAGCACGTAGACTGATCGCGCCCGTGGACGTATCGGCGGAAGGCGTATTACCTGGCAGAATGAAACGCTGGGAGCACAGGTTGGAGGGGGTGACGGGTAAAAGCATACTCACAGCTGTCTTAGAAGTGGAAAGCTGACGCACGTTACACGTCTATAGTCAGTGCACTGCATATCACAACAAACAAACTTTGATTAGCATATTTTTCCTTGCACACTGTGACAGTGACAACATTTATTCACAGTGTGATGCTTAGGAATCTACGTTTCCTCTAAATAAATCACTCTAGTTCTGATGCTTTATTTTTCCGTAAAATTTAAACAATTTTTTCTAATCATGTCTCGTTCGCGCGTGATAAAACTTTTATTCTGGCACCTTTTAAAACCAAATCCCATGAAGAAATTTCTCTGCTGGCTCTGAACTCCACTGCTGTGTGACAAAAGCTGCGAAGTTTTCACAAAGTTGGCATTCCGTTTATAATATTACTTGAAAGTGACGAAACGTGAAAGCAAAATGAATTACAGCAGGAAGAGCATGATACTAAAATAAGTGGAATTGAGGAGTCTACCACAATTCCAATCAGTTTACCATCGTGTCCCTTCTGCTGCAATTCTTCACTATCGACTTATTTAATATTAACATTTTACTCCTATACGTTCCATTACTTATTCCATTTGAATGGTCATTCAGTTTTCGTGTCAATCATCATAGTAAAAAAAGGCACAGTTGTTGCCTGTGAAGGCATTTTCCACGATTACTTTCCTTGCTTGCAGTGCGTGGTACAGTTTGTGCAAGACAACTTGGCCAATGTGCAGAAATAAATTCTCCTTCCCAGTAAAGGGCGAGTCCATCCTTTTGTTACGAAGAGATGAGCGCCTCATCCACTCCTCTGTTCTGAAGAGGTGGGCACCCCATTATCTGCCTACCTCTTTGCAGCTGGTGGCTGGTTCGCTACTCTTTAGGAAAAGAGGCGTGAGCATGTCGGTTGCTCTGCGGTCTTCCTCAAACTATTTTTTAAGAAAAACTTTTGTATAAAAAATTTTATTCTCTCATATCTCATAGCCTCATTGGTCATCTTCATGGTGGACTTCATATTGTTTCGTTAATGGTCATTGTTATTGTGATATTTCGACATTAAGTAAGCTACTGCACGAAATTCGAATAATTTATCATGACAAATTGCATTTGGTGCAAGTTAGGACATTCATTGTTGCACAGGAAATGTAGCTAAGATATTGAATTAATCTTTGAACCGGGGAGACCTGTATCTATCTCCAATCTCGAGAAAATGGATTGAGTGTAGTTCTGTGCTCACACAAGCAAACGATAGAGAGAGAACGTAATATATTTGTAACATCCCTCGTATCTCAAAGGGTTTGAGATATCGAAACGAGCTTTGCAAAATGATATCAAGCCAACCGGAGAGTATTTTGCCATATAGTTATTGCGAAACTTTCTTATCTATCATAATGTACAAGTAATTACATATTCTTCAGTGAAATGATATAATTATTTTAAGGCTATTGATAGATGGTGAAATGAGAATTAGTAAGGGTTTGCAACAACAAAAGTGGAGCAATTACACTATTATTTTTACACTGAGCATAAGCTTTTCATATGCTACTGGACTGACTTGTCCTCAATTGTTTGCTTAATAACAGACTGTTTCAGGATTCTGTCACAGTTGCGACTGCATTAGCTTATTAATGAGTTGAAACTGTATAAACCCCACGGTGTTTTGGCAAAAGTAGTTTATTTTAACTGATAACAAGAAAAAGAAAAAAGGTTTGTAAGTCAAGCGAAAATAAATCTCTCCTTCCTCTGCATTTTCAATGTAATCCTGTAACCCGTTGTGATTTTGATAATAAACAGTTGACTTGTCGAATGTTTGGTCATACTGGCATGACTTGTTAATATGATCAATTGCAGATTTGTGAGTAACCTTCAGCTCATCTTGCCTACCCTGTAGTGGCTGCCTGCAGTGGATACCCCACTTCTACCATTGTCCCCTCTCCTACCACACTTTCTGTGCAAGTGCAGTCCGTGTTACCTTTGCGAGCATTCTAACAGCACACATTACTTTGAAGTGGATCGTACATAATCACGAGACTAACTTAATTTTCGCTGTGGCTGTGTCTACTGATTGCTTTGTCGGATAGTACAATGCACTGATCCGTGCATTGCTCCTACACCTGTATGGGAGCAACACTACGTCACATAAGCAGCGTCTCATTATTCGCCAGTGTGAACTAATAAAACTATGTATTAAACTGAAATCAATAAATAACATCATCTCTCTTTACTCCTGACACGATCATATGAAGAATTTTATTTGCTGTTCTCTTAAGGATTTGTAGACGCGGGAGTGAGGACAATATGCTAGTATGACAGAGAAACTTGCACTGCCCCTGAACTACTACTTTTCATGAAGGCCACGTGCAATAATGGTTGAAAATCTGGTTCATCATTTTACAGTACGTCCCAGAAATTTTACGGAAAATATTGTAGGAATAAAAAGTACAATATTTAATCGCACAGGCATTCGCAGTTTGTGTCACCTTCAATGAGATCCTTTTGCTCAAGACGCTACCCCCATAGTGTAAAATAAGTGTCGATGTTTCTATTTTAGCAAAATGTTTCGGTCATCTTCCGTGTCCGCAGCTCGTGGTCGTACGGTAGCGTTCTCGCTTCCCGCGCTCGGGTTCCCGGGTTCGATTCCCGGCGGGGTCAGGGATTTTCTCTGCCTCGTGATGCCTGGGTGTTGTGTGTTGTCCTTAGGTTAGTTAGGTTCAAGTAGTTCTCAGTTCTAGGGGACTGATGACCATTGATGTTAAGTCCCATAGTGCTCAGAGCCATTTGAACCATTTTCATCTTCCGTCGCTTGGCCACACAAGCACGATTCAGTAACACGAAGGGGACTTTCCGTGACGAGCACTGGCCTCGAGGACTGACGTATGTGTCGTTGCATCGATGTGTGGAAGCTGTTTGTGCAGCGTGGGTCTGCACGCCGAAATGCATGTACAGCGAGGCACTTTGGCGGGAACGAGACTGCTTTTAGGTGGCCGCTCTTAAGGTAATGATAGCAATCATATTATACAGTATTTTTTATTTTATTTTATAGGATACGAAGTGTTAGAGATGGGCTAAGGCGATGATGCTTAAGCACGAGTATAGGTACTCCATGTACAAATAACCGAGTTAGGGAATAGTTTCTCACGATGCCCCCTCACTACAGGGCTGATCACTGCGAATATAAACATGACCGACATCGGCGGCCCTCCATCAGTCATGACGCGAGGTAATTGCACTTCACAACAACGTTCTCGGTCAGTTACCGTTTCTGCACGGAAATAGATAATTTCCTCAGTATCATCTGAGGCTTAGAGACTCGGGATTTAACGCCCCGAAGGGAACTGTTGTCTGTTGTACAGTACGGTGCAACGTCTAGGCGGAGACATTACGTTCAGAAGAATTGAATAAGTTGAAGATTAGAGTTTTTTTACTAACTGTATGTGATGTGTCGGGGCCAACACCTTGTAGATAGAGGTGGCTTAAAGGGCACGCGAGACTAACGCAGACGGGCGTGAAGTACTGGAACAGGATACGTAATTAATGCTATGAAGAAAAGAACGGAGCTTCTCATGTACTTATCTTTAATGTCTTCTTGTACATCTCTATGGTGAACACAAGTGAGACTCTAATTACAATCACTGTAAGGCTAATGGCGCCTTGCTAGTTCGTAGCCATTAACTTAGCTGAAGGCTATTCTGTCTCTCGGCTAATGAGAGAGAAAGGCTTCGTACGTCTAGTCGCTAGCTCTGTCGTCCGTACAACTGGGCTGAGTTCGAGTCAGTCTCTCGAGACCTGCCTTGTGGTGGCGCTAGGTTTGCGATCACACAGTGGCGACACGCGGGTCCGACATGTACTACAGGACCGCGGCCGATTTAAGCTACCACCTAGGACGTGTGGTGTCTGGCTGTGACACCACAGTATGCTGTGGGGAGCAGTGAGGCATGACGAGGCGACATTGAGAACCCGCTGGCCGGCGGCAGTGAGAGCGCACACCGTGAGGATGGGTGGCGTGTGAGAGCGCAGCCGGCTCCCGTCCCCATGCACGGCCCGCGTAGCGGAACCCCAGGCAACGTCGCAGCCCGCTTCAGCCTCGTGCGCCACCGCCAGGACATGTAGCCACTTGGAATAACTAAAATAGACTGAAGCGCCAATGAAACTGGTATAGGCATGAGTGCTCAAATACAGAGATAAGAAAACAGGGCCGGCCGGAGTGGCCGTGCGGTTCTAGGCGCTACAGTCTGGAGCCGAGCGACCGCTACGGTCGCAGGTTCGAATCCTGCCTCGGGCATGGATGTGTGTGATGTCCTTAGGTTAGTTAGGTTTAATTAGTTCTAAGTTCTAGGCGACTGATGACCTCAGAAGTTAAGTCGCATAGTGCTCAGAGCCATTTTTTTTTTTAAGAAAACAGGCAGCGGTCGGCAACGCCTTTATACGACAACAAGTGTCTGTCGCAGTTGTTAGATCGGTCACTGCTGCTACAATGACAGGTTATCAAGATTTGAGTTTGACTGTGGTGTTATAGTCGGCGCACGAGCGATGGGACACAATATCTCGGAGGTAGTGATGAAGTGGGGATTTTCCCTTACGACCATTTCACGAATATACCGTGAATATCAGGAATCTGGTAAAACGTCGAATCTTTGACATCGCTGCGGCCGGAGAAAGATCCTGCAAGAACGGTACCAATGACGACTAAAGAGAATAGTTCAGCGTTACAGAACTGCAAACATATACCAAAATCCTGATGAATTCGATGCTGGGCCATCAACAAATGTCAGCGTGCGAACCATTCAACGAAACATCATCGATATGGCTTTCGGAGCCAAAGGCCCACTCCTGTACCTTTGATGCCTGTACCACACAAAGCTTTACACTTCGTCTGGGCCCGTCAATTCCGACATTGGAGTGTTGATGACTGGAAACATGTTGCCTGGTCGCACGTGTCTCGTTTCAAATTGTATCGAGCAGAGATGGACGTTTACGGGTATGGAGACAATCTCATGAATCCATGGACCCTGCATGTCAGCAGGGGACTGTTGAAGCTGGTAGAGGCTCAGTAATGGTGTGGGGCGTGTACAGTTGGAGTGATATGGGACCCTTGATATATCTAGATCTGACTCTGACAGGTGACACGTACGTAAGCATCCTGCCTGATCACCTACATCCAAACATGCCCATTGTCCATAGCGATGGACTTAAGCAATTCCAGCAGTACAATGCGACATCTCACACGTCCAGAATTGCTACAGGAATATTCTATGAGTTTAAACACTTCCTCTGGCAACCAAACTCCCGAGTCATGAACATTATTGAGCATATCTGGGATGACTCGCAACGCGCTGTTCAGAAGAGATCTCCACCCCCTCGTACTCTTACGGATTTATGGAAAGCCCTGCAGGATTAATGGTATCAGTTCCCTCCAACACTACTTCAGATATTAGTCGAGTCCATGTCACGTCATGTTGCGGCACTTCTGCGTGCTCGCGGGGGCCCTACACAATATTAGGCATGTTTCTTTGGCTCTTCTGTGTACATTACGTTGCCAACATCAGCCTAATATAGGAACCCACCACGAATGGCAGTAATAAAATGGCTCTGAGCACTATGGGACTTAACTTCTGAGGTCATCAGTCCCCTAGAACTTAGAACTACTTAAACCTAAGTAACCTAAGAACATCACACACATCCATGCCCGAGGCAGGATTCGAACCTGCGACAGTAGCGGTCACGCGGTTCCAGACTGAAGCGCCTAGAAACCGCACGGCCACACCGGTCGGCTGGCAGTAATACCTTCAGCACAATGCAGCATTAATCAAATATGATTTGAATGTATTCTTGAAAAATGGCATTCCGGGTGAAGTCCCTTCATACTGAACGAGAGAGCGAATCACCGACCAACAAATACGAGTAAATGTTCGACATGACAGGAGAACATGCGGCTGAACTAAGACGCTGTATCAGTTGAGCAGAAGTTCAACAACATGTCTAGTAACTCATCAGGGTAATGTTCACTCAAAAGTTACGCTTTCATGAATGTGCCGTAGGAAAGATACCTCTTTTTCGTCCATGTACGTCCCGAAGCACGCAAATTCCATACCGAAAATTACAGGCCTTTGTGACGGAATATTTGGAGATCGTTGCATCCGTCTTTCGGTAAATACAAAACGGTCTGCACACTAACAAAACTTAATAAATCATGCTCGCGACATAATTTATGTATTGTTTTGCTAATTTCTTTACTAGTGTAAGCCTGTTAATTACACGCAGGCATATTAAAGAAACAGCAGCTATTGCACAACAGGTGTGAAACAACACATAGAGCGTTACGTAGATATATGCTAAGGTAAAGAGGCAATGAGTGAAACCGTAAACGAGAATCACACTTGTACAGGGTGCTACTGAGAAGTATTTCATATTTTGAGAGGTGATAGTATGAACCAAAATAAGAAAAAAACATGGGCTCTAAAAGCAAACCTTAAGAGCTGTGAGTGCTTGTTCAGTACATGTGTTTCACAGTAATGAAGATGAACAGGTCCCTTATCCTCTAAGTTTTTTAGCGCATGTAACGGTTTCAACACATAAGTAATTTAATGCGGAGATGTGGTAATTCTGGACTGACAAAATCGGCTACAGTTCGTGGTGACATGTATATTTAGGTATCTCCGCAGAAGAGTATTGTAGGCACCGCGAAGTCGCCTACGGGGGCCAAATATACTGTAGACCAGGGCCTCCCAACCGTTTCAGCTGGCGGACCCCTTCTTCAGTCTAAAATCCATGGCGCACCCCTAGTCAGTCAAGAGCACAGTAACTTTAAATTTCAGAGCAAAACCCATGGGAACTGAAAGCTTCTTTATGCAAGAAGTTCCCAATGACCCCCCTTCCCCCCCCCCCCCCCCCCGAAGTATCAATAGTCTTTGGTTTAGAGATGAATGAAAACAACTTGAAATTAACGATCCAATTTGAATTCCCAGTGTATCCAGACACTTACTAGTGGATTGAAATCCGAAGAAAATGTTCAAATGTATGTAAAGTCTATGGGACTTAACTGCTGAGGTCATCAGTCCCTAGTCTCACTCACTATTAACCTAAGTTTAACTTCCGCTAAGGACTACACACGCACACGAACACGCACACGCACACGCACACACACACACACACACACACACACACACACACACACACACACACACACACACACGCCCGAGGGAGGACTCTAACCTCCGTCAGCCGGAACCGCACCAATGTTTTGGTTTGTGTTGCCAACTGTCAAATATTATTGCCAAAGATCGAATGTTATTGCCAACTTTCGAGTGCTATACACATGATTTTCAAACAAAAAAAATTAATTTGATTTTCACATTTTTATTAAATAATTTTACTCATTATTTTACACGATCTGGTGAAAGGTGGCCGCGGACCCCCTAGAGATACCCTGCGGACCCCTAAGGGGTCCGCGGACCACACGTCGGGAAGCGCTGCTGTAGACTGTGGCGATGCAACAATGTGAGAGACCAGCAAGCGCTTTAAAATGGAGCTCGTGGACTTCAGCAAGTCGAGGGACTGGCTGCCACCGGTATTATAAACCGGCGCGGAAAACTGAAGGTCTCCTGTTTAGGACAATTGTAGCTGTTTTTCGAATCAAAGAGAAAGATGAAAACGTCCAGAGGTCAAACGACCCCGCATTTTCACCTCCACACGTCAGTTGAAGACGTCGCTCTAGCAAATCGAAAAAATTGGTGGTTATCCTTGAGTCAGTAAATATTTTATCAATGACTCCAGTTGCCTTGGATTTTCAGCCTTAGTCCATAATTCCAGTACAAATTCTACGTTTAAATGAATTAAACAAGTTTTTTTTTTCTTGGCATCAGTCTTCTGACTGATTTGAAGTGGCCCTCCACGATTCCCTGTAATTTGCCAATCTTTTGATTTCAAAGCAGCAATTACCCCCAACGTCCACAACTATTTTATTTATGTACTCTGGTCTCTGTCCAGCAATTACAATTTTCCCCTCTACGGGTCACATGACAGTTAGCCCCAGACGTAGCACATCTATCTTCCTGTACCTTCTTCTGTTTAGTGATCTCCAAATATTCGTTTTCTCCACGATTCCGCTGAGATTTCCTCATGTCTTACCTTTTCAAAAAAAATGGCTCTGAGCACTATGGGACTTAACATCTGAGGTCATCAGTCCCCTAGAACTTAGAACTACTTAAACCTAACTAACCTAAGGACAACACACACATCCATGAACGAGGCAGGATTCGAACATGCGACCGTAGCGGTAACGCGGTTCCAGACTGAAGCGCCTAGAACCGCACGGCCACACCGGCCGGCTTATCTTTTCAGCTCACGTAAGTTTCGGAATCCTTTCGCAACACGACATCTTTCTACTGCAGCCCATGATTTGCTTCCGCTCAATGGCGTACACCAGACGTACATTCTCAGAAAATTCTCTCTCATATGAAGTCCTATGTTTGATGCTAGTACACTTCTTTACCTATGTTCCTGTGTCAATTGAACCTTTTGCTACCGAGCGTTGGCGTTGATCCGTGACATAATGATGGTGTGGCGTGAGGCGTCAACGTGTACTAACAGAAAGCAAACGGAACTCTGACATCATATGTTTCCCTTCTATATTACTTTTGCCATGTGAATGGCGATGACAGACTGATCTGAAGCGTAGACCGAGGTCTGGGCAGGCTTGAAAGGTGACAGGTTGGTTGTGAGTTGGCTAAGCGGTATCTAAGATTTAAATTTAAACTACTGCTTCTTATTTCCACCTTGTTTCGTCCATCATATTTGGCCTGCAAGGTATCAAAGTTCATACACTTCGTCTGCTACATGGTCCTCAGATTGGATTATGAATTCGGCGCAAATGTCTTTCCTGTTTCTTCCAAATTCGTTCGTCTTCTTTTGTGTATTCTAAATTCATAAACTGAAAAGCTGCAATATTAAAAGAGGCCAGCAGAAGTATTTGTACCAGTAAGGTGACAGGTGAAACTGGCAGGAGGAGCTTTACGTAGGATATATGAGTATTTACGGTGAAGTAGAGAGAGGATTCGGAAGAGGAGCATTTTTAAGGGGCGAATTGCTTGATGAAGCTACCGCATCGTGACTTGCTAACACTCCGGTGGTAATCGCTATTACAGTTAATGGAGCTATCGAGATCTAAGCCTGTGGCAGAAATGAGTAAGCGAGGTTGGCCGATCCGCAGGAGTTGCAGTTCCCACAAGGTGTAAGGGAAGTGAGCGATTCAGCGCAAACGGCGGTGAAAGGGAGAGAACAGCGGCGCAGGAAGCGGCGAAGGATCCGCGCTAATTATAAGTTTCTGCGCAGGTGTGGACGGCGGAGTGTCTGGGAGAACTCCCGCAAAAGCACAGGGCTGCGTAGACGTCACAGCGACGATGGAAAAGTCAGCCCCCCCGACCATTTTCTATTGTCAGTGTTGTAGTCGTGGTCTTCAGACGAAGACTGGAATCATCCGGATCTCCATGCTACTCTGCCCTCCACAAGCCTCTTCATACGTGGATAATAGCCAACATCTATATCAGTTAAGACCCCCCCCCCCCAAATCATATTTTAGCCAAGTTGTCCCACAACTTCTTTCCTCCACAATTTGACTTAGTATCTATTCATTAATTATTCTATCTACCCACCCAATACTCAGCATTCTTTAATAACATTATATTTGAGAAGCTCCTTTTGTTTTCTGTACTGTTTATTGTCCACGATTCACATCCGTAAAACGCTAAGCTCAGACCAAATAACAAAACCCGTATGCAACTTTCCTGTCTCAGTTCTTCTTGTAATTCCCTCATAATAGCCTGACGTCATCGACGTCGTTAGAGGCGGAGCTTAAGCTTGGATTAAGAAAGGATGAGAAAGGAAATCGGCTGTGTCCTTTCAAAGGAACATTCCCGCCATTTGCTTTAAGGGATTTAATTCGACTACATTCCATTGTCCATGTATGTATGTATGTATGTATGTATCTATCTATCTATTAAAGCGGGGGCCTGGAAACGGAGGAGAGGCTTCGTCACAGCCCCACAACAGGCTACAGCAGTCCACTCACCCCACCGCCGCCCCACATCGAACCCAGGGTTATTGTGCTGTTCGGCCCCCGGTTGACCTCCCTCCCTCCCTCCTCGGGCCGGGGACGTCTAATACCAGAGGAGTGTAGCCCCAAATGTTTGCTTGGTAGAATAATTATGGTGTACGCGTATGTGGAAATGGTGTTTGCGCATCAGTCGCCGACACAGTGTAACTGAGGCGGAATAAGGGGAACAAGTCTGCATTCGCCGAGATGGATGGAAAACCGCTTTAAAAACCATCCACAGACTGGCCGGCACACTGGGTCTCGACACTAATTCTTCGGGCGGATTCGTGCCGGGGACCGGCACGGCTTTACGCTCGGGAAGCAAAATCCGTCGGACCGTATGGCTAGCCGGTTGGGCTTCCATTATCCTTCATTGATTTTTGCTGGTGTTCATCTTGAAACCATTTTTCAGCACACTGTCCACACCGTTGGATGCTCTTCCGAGTCCGTTGCCCTCTCTTACAGAACAACAATGTCGTCGGGAAATCTAAAAGTTTTTGTTTCTTCCTGTACAGATTGAGTAGCAGAAGGAATAGGTTACAACCCAGTCTCACTCCCTTCCCATGCGTCTATGCTCATAAGTCAGCCAGTGTGGGATTTTGAACATTTCCACGATGCTCTTCCGTGAATCAAATAAATCTGTGACCATCCATGCCGCCCTCCTTTGTATACGTTCAGTGTCCCCTATTAGTTCTATCTGCTATGGGTCCCAAGTACTTCAGTGACATACTATGACAGAACGGAAAAATGATTTGTAAGGAGTCCCCTTTGTAGACCAACTGTATTTTCCAGTAACATGCCAATGAACAGAAGTCTACGACATGCCTTACCTACACTGCGCATATCTGACCAGTCATTCCACATCCTTAAAAATGGTTACAGCGTTTGTAGATGTTGGCTCATTCTAAATGTGATTCGTCTAGATTGTAACCACAACCCACCACTTTTCTACGTTTTCTAAAGTGCGCAGTTTTCCATTTCTTAACATTTAAAATAAGTTACTAATCTCGTATAGAAAAATATATCCGAAGCGATAAAGCTTTAGTCACAGAACTTCTGTGACTAATACTTTATCGCTTGATTTTTTTATACGTGACATGCCAGTCTAAATGTTTTATTACTGATGAAGGCACTCTTAGAAGTGGCCTGAAACCTAGGTCAAAAAAATTCATTTTGCGACCGATGGCTGTTTATTGTTTTAATTTTAGATTTGGAAGGGTTGAAACATCGCTGATGGATGTATTGTTCCGTTGACATCCAACGACTGCTCCATGTTCTCAGTCACTGTGCTCTCCTAACCGACCATTGTGGTGTTACTGCTTCTCTATTAACATCACCACACGCCCCGCCTCCTTTTGTGGCGGCAAGTCCGCCTCTTGTGACATCTCGTAGTCAATTTTGCATTAATAGGGTCTCCAGATGCTTTTGATGAGATAGTGCATGTCTTAGTGTGTAGCATTACAGACGGATTTTATATACCTGTGATAGATTTGTTTTCGTATTGATGCTCAGTGAAAGGAAAGCGAACTCTTTTGATTTGACTGTACAGCACTCGGTTTGTGTGGATCCGGCCGCTCCTTCGCGCTGTACTTGACGGGCTGTTTATGCCAACTGTGCCCATTGTGTTGGGCGCAGGCCCTCGCCGCACACAAACGCGGCCCTCCTCTGTGTATGAAATTCAAACCAGCGCCGCGTCGGCGAACGGCCGCCTGCCCCTCCCCCGGCTTCTGCACCGCACCTCGAGGTCCTCTTGTTTGCGCAGTACGGCGCACACTGCACCCTGTGTTCTTCGAGTGCACTCGGCCGCCCCGCGGCTGAGTGCAGCCTGTTATGGAGCCACTTCCGGCCACCTCACTCCCCTTAGCTGGTCTTCTCATACGGCACTGTACGCACCGTTCGTAGTTTCATCCTTTGAAAATGGTTTAAATGGCTCTGAGCACTATGGGACTCAACTTCTGAGGTCATCAGTCCCCTAGAACTTACAAGGGAACCTCCCCATCGCACCCCCCTCAGATTTAGTTATAGGTTGGCACAGTGGATAGGCCTTGCAAAACTGAACACAGATCAATCGAGAAAACAGGAAGAAGTTGTGTGGAACTATGAAAAAATAAGCAAAATATACAAACTGAGTAGTCCATGCGAAGATAAGCAACATCAAGGATAATCTCAGCTCAGGAGCGCCGTGGTCCCGTGGTTATCGTGAGCAACTGCGGAACGAGAGGTCCTTGCTTCAAGTCTCCCCTCCAGCAAAAAGTTTTTCTTTATTTTCGCAAAGTTATGATCTGTCCATTCGTTCATTGACGTCTCTGTTCACTGTAATAAGTTTAGTGTCTGTGTTTTGCGACCGCACCGCAAAACCGTGCGATTAGTAGACGAAACGACGTGCCTCTCCAATGGGAACCGGAAACATTTGATCGCAAGGTCATAGGTCAACCGATTCCTCCACAGGAAAACACGTCTGATATATTCTATACGACACTGGTGACGGCATGTGCGTTACATGACAGGAATATGTTGTCCACCCACCTAACTTGTACACTTGGCGAATGGGTAAAAACATTCTTCTACGTTGCCCGATTTAGGTTTTCTTGTGGATGTGATAATTACTCCCAAAAAGGTGATGAAAACATAAGAGTTTGTCACATAAACTGCAACAAATTAATCCAACAGTTTCGCAGTCGCTCACTTTCCCCTGTACTCTGTCAAAACATATGTTTCAGATTTTTCCGTGTGTAGACCGTCAAATCCTGCCTATGTCCAAGCAAATATGAACATGTCCTGGAATTTTGGAGAGCGAAGTTGATTATGTGTGAGTGCCTGAACTTTGATAAATGTCTGAAAATAAAAAAATTAAAATTTTTACTCGAAGGAGGACTTGAACCTAGGACCTCTCGTTCCACAGCTGCCCACGCTAACCACGGGACAACGGCGCTCCTGAGTTCAGTCTCTCCTTGATGTTGCTTATCTTGCACATGGACTACTCGGTTTGTATATTTTGCTTATTTTTTCATAGTTCCACACAACTTCTTCCTGTTTTCTCTATTGATCTGTGTTCAGTTTTTCAAGGCCTATCCACTGTGCCAACTTATAACTAAATCTGAGGGGGGTGCGATGGGGAGGTTCCCTTGTTAGAACTACTTAAACCTAACTAACCTAAGGACATCACACACATCCATGCCCGAGGCAGGATTCGAACCAGCGACCGTAGCGGTCGCGCGGTTCCAGTCTGTAGCGCCTAGAACCACTCGGTCACCCTGGCCGGCATGTGAATGAGCATCTCGGAGACGGCAAAGCTGGTCAGATGATCGCATTCTGCTGTCGCGATCATCTAAGTCCCATAGTGCTCAGAGCCGTGTTTTTTTATTTTTTTTTTTTGGCCATTCACAGGCGCCGAACCGTAACAGCTTGCTCTTTATGTCAATGGATTTCCCCATGTGCTGCCTGTATCGTAGCTTCACCGCCTGACGCGCCCTCGACGCCACCAGGCGGTATTACATTCCGCAGTGAGCACTTCTTTTGGCCCATATTTTGGCACAGCAGTGTAGCTTACCTCGAAAAGGATGAGAACCAACGCCGGAAGAGGGCATAGTTGAAGCCACTGATCAGAAAATCTGCGAGGATTATCCAAAAAATTAAGTAACATGAGACAGCATCTACAAAATCCCATTTGGAGATATAGTCAAGTATGGGTGTGGTATTCATATACAGTCTGGACAAAAAAGAAAGTCACCTCCATGAGAAGTCAGGCTAACACCTTGTCACGCTACATCTATCCTTGACGATGGGCTCAACTGAGTGAGGAACGGAATTCACAAGTTTCCTCCGGTATGATATATCCAGTTTAAGCGATGCATTGGAGGTTATAACGTGTGGAGGTACCTGAGCCAGTTTGATGCTGGCTAGATCTCGATAGTGATAGCTCGATCTGTTTTTATGTGTGCTATCATTTGCCTTAAGTTGGCAGCGGCTGCTTTGGCGGCGGCGCCGTGGGTTTTGTTGAGGAGTCGGCCCGCGAGGTGAAGCTGTGGAGTTCTGCCCCAAAGCTGTGAGTTGTTCTCGGCGTCAGTCAATGTTCATGTGTGGAGTTGCGCACAGCTGTGGTAACGATGATAACCGAGGCTCCAAGGTGCAATGGATAAACCTGATTCTCTCTCAGCTATGGGCAGCCTATGTATTCTTGTGCCCGGCATCACTTGTGATTTATGTAACGCGATGGTACCTTTTGAACAGCTGTGTCATTTGTTGAATGTACTTGGTCATTTTGGGACGAGATGTGACCTGGTACACTCTGCAGTGTCCTTGAATAATGATAACTGCAACCAACAGCTGCATTGTAACCCAGCGTCGTTTATTCAAAACATGCTACCAGTTTCGACGCCAAAGAGCGTCATCTTCAGGTCCCAAGCGTAATCTGCCCTCAAGATACGTACGAACCACAGTGACAAAGACCAGCGGAGTCTTCAGACGAAAACATTGCTGCTTACTAAGCATGTTACGCCAGTAAGTGCAGTCGAGTGTAACAGGGCCAAAATCAACTGGATTCCTTATCTTCGTAGCAGTAACAAGCCCACCAATAGTCAGACAGCAGCTGATTTTGGCCCTGCTGCACTCGATTGCACATGCTGGCGCAATATGCTTAATAAATGTACTGTTTCCATTTGAAGACTCCGTTGGTATTTTTCATTGTGGTTTGTACGTTGATGGTAGATTACGCCTGGTGTCCGAAGATGACGCTTTTTGGCATCGAAACTGGTAGCATGTTTTGAATAAACGACGCTGGGTTCCAATGCAGCTGTTGGTTTCCATTATCGCTATTCAAGTACTTCATGTGCGGCAGCTTTCCCACTGTCCTCGATGGATTACCAGAGACTCTGCAGTATGGTGGCCGCAGATGAGGGTTCTTTTGTGGAAACCGTTGACCTACACTGCTGGACGCATTGTTTGGCAGAGTGAAGTCTGCAACAGGTGAGCATCGTGTGTGTTCGATGTATGAGCTGTTCACTTGAAAACGAACTGTTTGCCTGGACCGCTTACTCTGCGTTTTATTATTCCAAGGATTCACCTTGAATACCATTTGTATATTTTATTGTGGTTTTAATTATCAGTTTCTGATGGCCATTTTGCTCTCTGCTTGGCTTCTAAGTTGTTAAACACTAATACTGTACTACCAGGAACGGTAAGTTGTGGGACTCACATTTCTTGTTTACCTCATTGTGAACTGTTGTCCACTATCACAGCCTCATGGATGCTGGTCATTAGCACGCAAGCCGTTTGCTGTAAGTCATTTGTCTCCTGTGGTGCAACAACAGAGTTATTGAATTTGCTGTAAAGTTTAGCTTAGTTACATTCATGAACTTGAAGTTTTGCAGTAAGTTAGTGTTATTTAAATGTTCTTAAAGAGTTAATTGCCTGCAGTTGAGATTCCAAATCTTAAATTTTACGTTTTGCTTAGTTCTTTCCAGGTTCCTTGTTTTAAAGATTTTTTATCATCTAGAGCTAAACTTAAAGGTCACATTATTTAAGGTCTTGTTGCTCAGTTATTAAAGGGAATTCTTAGAATTTCACTGAGTTATTTCGAGGCCGATTCTGGTTGGCCTTAAAGTTTTATGTTTTGTATCTATTACAATGTTCCTTCTCTGTATTTTAGATGTGCCTTAACTGTACAAAGTGCCAATTTGAGAATCCGTTCCTTGTGGTTTGGAACTGCAGCATTGTAAAATTAAATCTGAAGTGTTCTCTCTGTTACGAAATAACAAATTTGGTAATAACATGGATGTTGCCCTCTTTGTTCATTGATTCTTTTGTGCTAGGTGTATTACATGTTCTAAGCAGTCAATAAAGAGACTGTTTAGTTTTATTAAACATTTTCGTGGCCTAGACGCTTACCGCTCAACCTAAATCCTTACCCCACACCAATACCAAACTGCAGGTACGTTATTCGCTACATTTCATTCCCTCTTTCAAATAATCCCAAACATTTTCTGTGGGATTAAGTTCAGGTTATTTAGCAGGTCAATCAAAGTCAGATATCGTGCCGTAGAGTTCGTCAAACCAGGTACCTAAGCATGCAGCAATTCTTCTTTGCATCTGAATTGCACTGAAAATATCTGTGTTAAAGTGGAAATATTGACAGTATGCGCAGTGTGTCTTATTTGGAAACAAACTTGTCCCAATCACTGAAGCTACTTGCTATTGACAAATGTAATGCTCACTTAACTCTTTGCCTTCAAGCTCGCATTCAGTAATGCTCAGTTCTGTCTCTGGTTGGTTTTTTTGGTAGAGTTAATTGTACGTTAACAGTCATGCAAAACCAAATAGTGTTTTACTTATGAAGCTGCAAAAACAAAAGTACTGCAATGTTGTCGCCGTCACTGTGGCAACAGCTCAACATAGTTCATATCACTCTACCGTTGCATTCACTCGAGATACGTATCGGCCAAGTGTTCATCAGTAACCGTGTCCATACTGCTGGATACCACTGTTAATATACAACAAAGACTGCTGGAAAACCGTTCTCTGAGACAGATCTGAGGAGTACTAAATGCAAGGTTTAGGCGAAGAGTAAGGCGGACGTTATCTTTCTCAACAGCAAGTACTGAGAGTGAATAAAACAAGTATGTTTCCAAAAACAAGAAAAGACAGCAGATACTGTCGACATTCACACTGTTGTACAGATATTTTCAATGCAATACAGACAGAAAGTTAAATGGGAGTAAGACATGAAACGAAATGTAGTTACTGTGTAACAAAGCACTGGAGACTGGAAATGGAAATGATCGTATGGCATTGTTGGCTGGGAGGCCCCATGCGGGGGAGTTCGGCCGCCGTATTGTAACTCCTTTTAGTTGAGACCACTTCGGCGACTTGCGGGTCAATGATCATGAAAATCACAAAAATGCTCCAAAAATATTCCTGACCGATCTCCTAAATTTCGTTGGTTGAGTTCAGGTTCACTCTGTATGTGTGGATGGTGGAAGGAGTGTGTGTGTGTGTGTCAGTCTAGAACAGGGGCGGCCAAGATTTTGGTTCACGGGCCATACCCCTCGCTTCACATTTCCCCCACCACATGATGCACTGTCTGGTGGAGATCTCTTCTGAACAGCATGTTGCAAGACATTCCAGATATGCTCAATAATGTTCATGTCTGGGGAGTTAGGAGGCCAGCGGAAGAGCCGGCCGAAGTGGCCGCGCGGTTCTGGCGCTGCAGTCTGGAACCGCGAGACCGCTACGGTCGCAGGTTCGAATCCTGCCTCGGGCATGGATGTGTGTGATGTCCTTAGGTTAGTTAGGTTTAACTAGTTCTAAGTTCTAGGGGACTAATGACCTCAGCAGTTGAGTCCCATAGTGCTCAGAGCCATTTGAACCAGCGGAAGTGTTTAAACGGAGAAGAATGTTCCTGGAGCCACTCTGTAACAATTGAATTGCCCAAGTCCGTGGAAATGCACAGTGCACATGAATCAATGCAGGTGATCAGACATGATGCTTACGTACGTGTCACCTGACGGAGTCGTATCTAGACGTATCAGGGGTCCCATATCACTCCAACTGCAGACGCCTCCACCAGCGTGAACAGTCCTCTGCTGATATGCAGGATCCATGGATTCATAAGGTTGTCTCCATACCCGTACACGTCTATCCGATCTTTACAATTTGAAACGAGACTCGTCCGACCGGGCAACACGTTCCAGTCATCAACAGTCCTATGTCAGTGTTGATGGGCCCAGGCGAGGCGTAAAGCCTTGTGTCGTGGAGTTAAGGGTACACGAGTGGTCCTCTGCCTCCGAATGCCGATACCCATGATGTTTCGTTGAATGGTTCGCATGCTGACACTTGTTGATGACCCAGCATTGAAATCTGCAGCAATTTGCGCATGGGTTGCACTTCTGTCACGTTGAACGAATCTCTTCCGTCGTCGTTGATTCCGTTCTTCCAGGACCCTTTTCCGGCCGCAGCAATGTTGGAGATTCGATGTTTCACCGGATTCCTGATATTCAAGGTACACCCGTGAAATGGTCGTAAGGGAAAAATCCCCACTTCACCGCTTCCTCGGAGATGCTGTGTCCCATCGCCCGTGCGCCGACTATGGAGCCACGTTCAAACTCAGTTAAATCTTGATAACCTGCCATTGTAGCAGCTGTAACCGATCTAACAGCTGCGCCAGATACTTGGTGTCTTATATAGGCGTTGCCGACCGCGACGCCGTATTCTGTTTGTTTACATATCTCTGTATTTCAATACGTATGCCTATATCAGTTTCTTTGGCACTTCAGTGTATCTCATATTTCTCAACAAGATCACAAATAAGTTTTAGTATTAATTAACTATTTTTGGCGCATTGAAGACAATTTTTAACTGGTACAAACGTTCGGCATACGGACTGGCGCATACAATTTCACAGAATTTTACACTCAATTTGCCACGTAATAGTGACTTATGTAGCTTCATAACCGAAAAAGGTCTTTCACACAAATACATCGATCGAAATATTGTAGTACTTTTGCATCCTCATTATGGAGACTTGGAAAATCTACCTGAGAAAAGTAATATAGAGGTTCTGGACGGTTTTAACGTAAAAAGATTTGTAATCAAAACTTTAATTACCTGCAGGTCAATGAGTTACATCTGAATGCCAAATTACGAAAGGTCTCGAACACAGATGTAAGACTGACAGTGTCCTCGAAACCTTTATAAAACTACCATTGTAATTCCTGCAAGTCCACAATAAATTCTTGAAACCTCGCGTGTTCCTTAACGCCAGTGAGCTTAGGGAAGTAGATTGTCTTTGTCAGAATGTGTCCCTTCTACAACGTCATTTTCTTTTCAAACGCATCCCCACCAAGTCACAAAGAAGTTACCTTGCAATGCCATATTGAGCCCAGTGTGCCGCAAAGTGTGCTTAAAATGCGAATTCTGCAATCCATTCCGGAAGTTCCAATTTTTCGTTCCTGCATTCCTTTTTCCTTCATAAATTCGACAATACCGAGATTCAAATCGAATAATGGTTCCAGGCATGCTCCTTGACTTACCAAACATACGTCGCAGTAATAAACAATGGAGTCTCGTTTATTTCCAATGAAAAATGTTGCTAAATCGACTGCTGTGGCCGAGAGGTTCTAGGCGCTTCAGTCCAGAACCGCACTGCTGCTACGGTAGCAGGCTCGAATCCTGCCTCGGGCATGGATGTGTGGGATGTCCTTATGTTAATTAGGTTTAAGTAATTCTAAGTCGAGGGGACTGGTGACCTCAGATGTTAAGTCCCATAGTGCTTAGAGCCATTTGAACCATTTATTGCTAAATGCAAATAGAATAATTCAGAAATTTTACTATTCGTACCACCATTTTCTTCTAGTGTTCCATGCCTGCAAATTTAGCACAAAGTACTTCTTGATGTACAGGATAATGGACACCATCTGTCGATCTTTGTAATTTTCTGCTCTTTTATTGTCATCTGAAAGTTTAAATTCTTAATACACGATACTATAGCGTCGACTCATAGCAAATAAGCAGTACCTGTCGTTTATGCGAACTGACAGTTCTCATCCCTCTGTTCTGTCGCTCCCATTCATTTTAAAGGATTGTAACGGTAAATTTCTAGACTTCCTGTTTTTGTGCAAACAGCCGCTGGACCTGTGAAGGTCCTTCGTACGACGAACGAACAGCGCAGGGTGAGCAGCGCTAATACCAGGATTCTGCCGCACTCTGAGAGTAGTGACGAGCACAAAATGTGGCACCGCTATGCTGAATGAAAGGTGTCGCTGTCCCGGGTATTTTCGAACTGGACCGAGCAAAGCCGAGTGGTAGGCCGTGCCTTGTCCCGCACACGCTGCCTCCACGCGTGCAGTTTGACACGCCGTGGCCAGCCCTGGTCTACAGCGTGTTAAAAACACAAGGACAAACCTTACAAGTGGGTCACTCACACTAAACAAGGAGAGAAATGTAATATAAGTAGGTGTCTCGAAACTGTGGTTTGAAGTCATTGTTGTACAAATTATACAGTGAAACATTCTCAGTTGTCGGATCATGGGTATTTTTGAGAACCTATTCAAAGATCTCCAAACAATGTTCATAGTCTTTCTAGGTGTCCATGGAATGTTCTTAAGACAAGTTAATTTAGTACGTGACTTCATTGGATATACACCATAGTGGTTAGACCTAGGATTTCCTACGGGGCCGTAGTGTGGTGGAAGAAGGTAGAATAGCGGGCTGCTGCTAAGGGGCTTGCTAAGGTGAGAGATTGGCCTGCTTAGCCATAACGGGCGGAATTAGCAGCACACCAACCGCTGGAATGGAAGCCATGCTGGATATGCCTCCACTTCACCTTTGGGTCAAGCTGCAGTAGCTGGGGCCACAGAGACTTAAAACTGGCAAAAAATGGGTCTCATTCGGATATCCAGAATCACACACTAACGTAGTGAGTGAGGTAAATATAAGAATGGCTGGGGAAATGCCTGCCGGCTATATAATAACTTCAAAACTGCTTCGACATGCCTTACAACACAATAATTGTAAGTAGGGGGCAGAGGAAAAAAACAGTTCGACAGCGTACGGGGGACATCGTTTGGTTCACCGATGGGTCGAAAACAGACCAAGGCGTTGGGGCAGGGGTGTACGGGGTTCAGCCAAGAGCGGAGAGCATCATCTCTCTAGGAAAACTGGCCTCTGTATTCCAAGCTGAAATTACTGCAATCAGGGCATGTGTGAAGGAGAATATGCGTAGGTGCTACAATGACTGTATCATCTACATCTATTCAGACAGCCCTGTAATCATTGGCAGCTCCTGCAACGAGATCTAAGATTGTTTCAGATTGCCACAGGGATCTGGTGGAGGTAGGGGGAAGCAATAGGGTAAACTTAGTGTGGGTCCCTGGCCACTCAGTGATCTGTGGCAATGGACAAGCCGATAGATTGGCTAGGATGGGGGCAAAAACTCCATTTACTGGACCGGAACCTGTCCTGACAATCACCGAGGCTATGATGAAATTATAACTACGGAATTGGCTTAGGAAACAGCAGGTACGATATTGGATCAAGGTCCATAAACAAAAACATGGTAAGGTAATGATGCCCAAGCCATGTTTCAAAAGAAGCTGTGTAATCCTGGGATTGAACAGGAAAGAGATCAAACTCATGACTGGACTGATGATCGGCCATGCGAATTTCAAATAACACCTACACATAATGGGTATAACGGAAGAGGACCCGAAATGTAGGATCTGTGATGAGGGTGAAGTAACTGCATCACACCTAATCTTCGAATGCATGGCACTGGAGAGTAAAAGACCTGCCGGCCAGTGTGGGCGAGCGGTTCTAGGCGCTTCAGTCTGAAACCGCGCGACCGCTACGGTCGCAGGTTAGAATCCTGCCTCGGGCATGGATGTGTGTGATGTCCTTAGGTTAGTTAGGTTTAAGTAGTTCTAAGTTCTAGGGGACTGATGGCCTCAGATGTTAAGTCCCATAGTGCTCAGAGCCATTTGAACCACTTGAAGTAAAAGACCTGAAGAAATTGTGTCTAACAATAAACTAGTAGAGGGACTCCTTGCACTATTTAAGTCCACTGATTGGCTTCACTAGATATATAGGGAGCGATACCGCACAATAAACCTAGTTTCGGTGCGGGCAGTGGCGGGTCAGCTGTTTCAGCTTTCCCGTTAAAATCAATCAGTCAATCAGTACGTGACTTCATGGATAAAAACGAAGAAGGTTCTCCCCTGACGATTCATCGGTGACGAAAGACATCAGTCAATGAGTTTAGAACAACATGAGTAAAATATGATGGAATCCACATCACAAACCACTTGAAACTTTTAATTGCCTTGCGCACATTCTGGTAAGAACTGCAAGACCTATTGAGTAGACTGACTTTTACGCGTAACATCACGTTAATAGTTCGTTCTACTGTAATTTACTAAGGAACCGAATCCTATATGCGTTTACCAGATATTTTTCCTCGTTTTTGTCTCGGAAATCTGCTAGGAAAATATGTGCGCGTATGTTTTTCTCAAAGCTATTGACAGCTAGCATCATAGTCACTGCACCAGCAGTTTTTTCAAGGTTAAACGGCTGTTCACTTTGTGTGTTTCTGACGATTCCCACGAGAAGAACATCCCAGTGTGAACGTTCTGTGCATTGCAGTAGGTGGAGGGAGGCTATGTAGAACACGTGAAGCATTAAAATCACCGTCTTAACATTTCTATATTTATCGTTAGCACAATCTCGAAACTTTTTGACCTGACGCGGTATGTTAACGAACCAAAAATTTCTTAAGGTTAAAAGCTGCTTTAAAGAAGAGGTGGGTGAGACTGACCAACGTCTATTGGCCGGAGCTATGAGTAACTTCTAACAAAGTTGAAAAATCCATTAAAGAAAATGCTGTCAATTGACTAACATGTCTTTTCGTAAGTGACTACGTAAACGACATAGATTCTGCATAAGAAGGATTTTTCTTAAAAATTAGCGTATTACCCTTGATTTGATGAGCGTCTGTTTCCCGCAGTTCACGCTGTAGTTTAGCAGTGCGACGACTGCGATGTCGCCTCTAATAACAAGGCAGACACATTAGCGGCATCAAAGTGATGTCTTCCGACCCCGTCCGTGTGAGGCGCGCTAGGCGATCTGGGTGCTAGCGCCTCCTGACAAACACCTGTTAAATATTCGGTCCCAGTTCACCAACATTCCTTCAAAAATGGTTCAAATGGCTCTGAGCACTATGGGACTTAACATCTGTGGTCATCAGTCCCCCAGAACTTAGAACTACTTAAACCTAACTAACCTAAGGACATCACAAACATCCATGCCCGAGGCAGGATTCGAACCTGCGACCGTAGCGGCCACACGGTTCCAGACTTAAGCGCCTAGAACCGCACGGCCACACCGGCCGGCACCAACATTCCTTGTAGTGTATTCAACGAACCGCCGGTAAATCGAAATTATAATCCTTATGTAACTATTCGTTATTCTTCTCTTTTCACTTTCACAGACTTTTAAAATCTTTTATCCATACATATTTCGGAGATGTTTGTCCATCATCAGTAGGTTCCCTCTATTTTTCTGTCGAAAAATAAATAAAAATGTTACATGGGAATACGGTTCGTAATTGCGGACATTGTATTCAAAACATTTAACAGAGATATATACCTTACTAGCACACATTTTCGTACCGCAGCAAAACAACAAAAATTTCAGCTCAGTTCGTTATCTAAGCAATGGAACGAAAAATGTAGGCCATAAATGAAACTAATGGCTTTTGAATTACTTTGCAATTTGTTAGAGTTATTTATCTTATTGTTGCTATTTATTTGTTACTTAAGTATTTGTTTGCTTGGTTCTTGTAATTGTTTTCGGAATAATGTATCTGCTTGACGGTTGTGAGGGACGTGGCCTGTGATCTGATTAGTAAACTCGTGAGTGTGCGATATGTACTTAAATTATTTTAACTTACTTTTTAACTTTTTCCCGTTGTCAAGACTATACGAATGTATTCTCGGAAGCATGCACTGCATCACCGTTTACGAAACATTGAACTGCCCCGCTATCTTGATTTACATGTTCGAGGACACTATCTCGAACTGTCTTGTCAGCAGCGACTTTAATTCTATCTTGGCTTCTGGTTCGGTTTTAGTTTCACTTCGTGGATTTCTTCAGTTTAACGATCAGCCTATCCGTCTGGGGTTGCACAGTATCCCCACTACAACTAAAAGTTATGTTGATATTCTCGTCATTAACAACAGCGGTCACCCGCTGGGTGCCTTTGCTCTTCAATCAGTGACCACATTCTAGCGACGGTAGAAATGTTTTCCGGGCGACACTTGTACAAGGCCTTGAATTTCTTTATACACTGGAGAGCCAAAGAAACTGATGCACCTGCCTAAACCTTGTAGGGCACCCGCGAGCACGCAGAAGTGCCGCAAAACGACGTAGCATGGACTCGACAAATGACTGAAGTAGTGCTGAGGGTAATTGATACCATGAATCCTGCATAGCTGTCCATAAATCCGTAAGAGTACGAGGGGTTGGAGATCTCTTCTGAAGAGCAAAGTGCAAGGCATCCCAGATATGCTCAATAGTGTTCATGTCTGGGGAGTTTGGAGGCCAGCGGAAGGGTACACGAGTGGATCTGTGGCTTCGAAGGCCCGTACCGATGATGTTTTATTGATTGTTTCGCACGCTGACACTTTTTGATGGCCCAGCATTGAAATCTGCCTCTGCAGGAATCTGCGGAATGGTAGCGTTTCTGTCACGTCGAACGGTTTTCATCAGTCGTCGTTGGTCCCGTTCTTGCAGGATCTTTTTCCGGCCGCTGCTATGTCGGAAATTTGATGTTTTATCGGACTCCTGATATTCACGGTACACTCTTGAAATGGTTGTGCAGGAAAATTTCCACTTCATCGCTACCTCAGGGATGCTGTGTCCCATCACTCGTGCGCCGACTATAACACCACGCTCAAACTCACTTAAAACTTGATACGCTGCCATTGTAGCAGCAGTAACCGATCTAATAACAGCGCCAGACACTTGTTGTCTTATGTAGGAGTTGCTGACCGCAGCACCGTATTCTGTCTTTGTACATATCCCTGTATTTGCATACGCTTGGCTACAGCTGTTTCTTTGGCGCTACAGTGAAGCTTGCACTGATCTCGATTACTTTTTCCATTATTCTCTTTTATGTAGTTCGTGATCGCATGATTACCTTCTATTTTTCACAGCACGTCAGGGCCATGTTGAGCTGTCAAGTTGCACGGCGAACGGATTTCTGCGGACTGCTTGTGAAACTATAACGGATGCGTTCGACGTCTGTGTCAGACACTCGGGGACGGGCCAGCGCTTTGCCTTTACATAAACAACCTGTTCTTCGGAATTGTTCGTGTCATCGTCTAATGCTCTGTACTGTAGGAGGATCCACACCATACCTAGTACGAAAGTCACACTGAACAGTCATTACTGACCCGCACTGCGCAAAACGTAGAAAACAAAACGCTTTCTGTTCTCTGGACACCATTTTTACTAAAACTGGAGTGGGCGCACACTGCTGCTACCTAGCGGAAACCATGTAAAACTCGAGTGTTTGCTCTATCCAACAGTACGTTGTTCACGCACACAACCCAAATATCAAAATAGTTATGACTTTTTTAAAACAGATGATTCTTTTTTATCCATCCTGTATTATTTCCTCCTATGTGTATCCCGCGAAAAGACCATGAAGACAGAATTAGCGAGATTCGAGCCCACACACAGGGTTACCGTCAATCGTTCTTCCCGCGAACCATTGGCGACCGGAACACACACCACACATTTGTATAACGCTTCGGGTAGATGGTTAATGAATTCACCATCTTCAGTGCAGATAGACAATTACATTCGACCTCGTGTGGCAATCTCGAACTAGAGAGCATGAAGAAACGGGTGGTGACTGCGAACAGGTGGCGCTGGGTGGGAATGTGGGTGGACCAGTAAGCGTGCCGAACAGTCCGCGCAATTGCGGTAAACACTGTGTCCGGATGGCACAGTGGTTAACGCAGCTGCCTGGTAAGCAAGAGGCCCTGGGTTCGAGCCCGCACACATTTCACTTCTCGCCGCTGATTCTGTACAAAGATGCGATGCAGCTGACAGCAGTAGTTCCTTCCCTTTCCTTTCCTTTCTCCCTGCTCCACCTTCAATTTGCGTAATGGCTTAAGGTGGTTTGTTGAGTGTATACAGGGTGAGTCGCGTAAGACGTAACACCCCCGTTATATCGTTGGCGATTGCACGTATCGACAAGCGGTGTTCGGCGAATCATAGCCGACTATGGGGCACATACTTTGGTACATGCACAATAATCACAACGTTTATATTGACCGAGATAATGAGGCAAGTACATGTTTTTTAAAGGGGACAAAAATGGCTCTGAGCACTATGCGACTCAACTGCTTAGGTCATCAGTCGCCTAGAACTTAGAACTAATTAAACCTAACTAACCTAAGGACATCACACACATCCATGCCCGAGGCAGGATTCGAACCTGCGGCCGGAGAGGTCGCTCGGTTCCAGACTGTAGCGCCTTTAACCGCACGGCCACTCCGGCCGGCTTTAAAGGGGACGCTATACATTTTTTTACCTTCATTCGAACGCTCTGAAAAAGACGCGTATAGTGATGTAACGCATGTTGCTATTGTGATTCGCCGGCCGGGTCGTGGAGCGGTTCTAGGCGCAACAATCTGGAACCGCGCGACCGCTACAGTCGCAGGTTCGAATCCTGCCTCGGGCATGGGTGAGTGTGATGTCCTCAGGTTAGTTAGGTTTAAGTAGTTCTAAGTTCTAGGGGACTGATGACCTCTGAAGTTAAGTCCCATAGTGCTCAGAGCCATTCTAACCATTTATTGTGATTCAATCTTCGCTTAAAAGACGCTGGGAAATATTGTACGATTGAAGGTCGAGGCGGTCGGGAGCGGCTGCAGACTGTAAACACGCCTCGCGCGACCCGCAGGCCGAGTTGCCTGTTCTATGCAGCATGCACGGCCTACGCTACGTGGGTAAATCCTCATCCGCCCTCTTTTAAGCAACGTTTGAATCACGATAGCAACATGCGTTACATCACTAAAAACATGTACTTGCTTCATTATCTCGGCCAATATAAACGTTGTGATTATTGTGCATGTACCAACGTATGTGCCCCATAGTCCGCTATGATTCACCGAAAACCGCATGCCGATACGTGAAATCGCCCCCGGAATAAAGGGGGTGTTACGTTTTACGCGACTCACCCTGTATATAGATGCAGCCGTGCTCGTCCAAGTCCGCGTTGACTGTACTGAAACAAATGCCGGAGACGTTTTTCGTCGCTGCGAGATCTATTTACGAAATTTCAGTCTCCAACTTTCTCTTCCGAGTGCGAAAATATTTTGTTGAGCCCAACCTACATAGGTAGGAATAATTATCAAAATAAAATAAGAGAAATAAGAGCCCGAACAGAAAGGTTTAGGTGTTCGTTTTTCCCACGCGCTGTTAGGGAGTGGAATGGTAGAGAGATAGTATGATTGTGGTTCGATGAACCCTCTGCCAAACACTTAAATGTGAATTGCAGAGTAATCATGTAGATGTAGAATGAGAGTGTTGTCTGGTAGTGACGGATCGCGCAGGCGGGCCCGGGCCGCCGCTCGCCGTGCGCTGCCGTGAGGCCGCCCAGCGCGGCAGAGCGCCAGCGCGGCCGGTAAACCTTGGCGCCAGCGGCAGCCGCGTTCGCGGCCGGCACGCGCGCCACGCCACAAGAATGCCGCCAGCTCGCGGCCGGCCGGGGCTCTGCTTGCTCGCCTCAGCCTGGGCCCCCACCACTCCTGCTGCGCTGGAACGCGACGCCGCGCAACGGAACGCCGGGGATGCGACATGCCCGCTGCCGCTGCTGTTTCCTTTTGCTTTCCGATCCACAAAGTAGAAATATCTGTGGAGTGAGTACTGCGTCCTGCGGACTTTGTCAACATTAAACTAGTATAGTCAGGAGATTTCGGGATACTGCCGTTTGTTTATGCTTTCTGTTGAATTAGAAACCTGTAACTTAAGCTCAAAAATGGCTCTGAGCACTATGGGACTCAACTGCTGAGGTCATAAATCCCCTAGAACTTAGAACTACTTGAACCTAACTAACCTAAGGACAACACACACATCCATGCCGGAGGCAGGATTCGAACCTGCGACCGAAGCGGTCGCGCGGTTCCAGACTGTAGCGCCAGAACCGCTCGGCCACCAGCGGCCGGCATGTAACTTAAACCTTAAAGAAACTGCGTATTCAAGTACAGAGATATGAAACTGGCAGAATACGCCGCTGCGGTCGGAAACGTCTATATACACTACTGGCCATTAAAATTGCTACACCACGAAGAGGATGTGCTACAGACGCGAAATTTAACCGGCAAGAAGAAGATGCTGTGAGATGCAAATGATTAGCTTTTCAGAGCATTCACACAAGGTGCTGACATGAGGAAAGTTTCCAACCGATTTCTCATACACAAACAGCAGTTGACCGGCGTTGACTGGTGAAACGTTGTTGTGATGCCTCGTGTAAGGAGGAGAAATGCGTACCATCACGTTTCCGACTTTGATAAAGGTTGGATTGTAGCCTATCGCGATTGCGGTTTATCGTATCGCGATATTGCTGATCGCGTTGGTCGAGATCCAATGACTGTTAGCAGAATATGGAATCTGTGGGTTCAGGAGGGTAATACGGAAAGCCGTGCTGGATCCCAACGGCCTCGTATCACTAGCAGTCGAGATGACAGGCATCTTATCCGCATGGCTGTAACGGATCGTGCAACCACGTCTCGATCCCTGAACCAACAGATGGGGACGTTTGCAAGACGACAACCATCTGCACGAACAGTTCGACGGTGTTTGCAACAGCTCGGAGACCGTGGCAGCGGTTACCCTTGACGCTGCATCACAACAGGAGCGCATGTGATGTTGAACTCAACGACGAACCTGGGTGCACGAATGGCAAAACGTCATTTTTTCGGATGAATCCATGTTCTGTTTACAGCATCATGATGGTCGCATCCGTGTTTGGCGACATCGCGGTGAACGCACATTGAAACCGTGTATTCGTCATCGCCATACTGGCGTATCACCCGGCGTAATGGTATCGGGTGTCATTGGTTACATGTCTCGGTCACCACTTATTCGCATTGACGGCACTTTGAACAGTGGACGTTACATTTCAGATGTGTTACGACCCGTGGCTCTACCCTTCATTCGATCCCTGCGAAACCCTACATTTCAGCAGGATAATGCACGACCACATGTTGCAGGTCCTGTACGGGCCTTACTGGATACAGAAAATGTTCGACTGCTGCCCTGGCCAGCACATTCGCCAGATCTCTCACCAATTGAAAACGTCTGGTCAATGGTGGCCGAGCAACTGGCTCGTTAAAATACACCAGTCACTACTCTTGATGAACTGTGGTATCGTGTTGAAGCTGCATGGGCAGCTGTACCTGTACACGCCATCCAAGCTCTGTTTGACTCAATGCCCAGGCGATCAAGGCCGTTATTACGGCCAGAAGTGGTTGTTCTGGGTACTGATTTCTCAGGATCTATGAACCCAAATTGCGTGAAAATGTGATCACATGTCAGTTCTAGTATATTACATTTGTCCAATGAATACCCGTTTATCATCTGCATTTCTTGTTGGTGTAGCAATTTTAATGGCCAGTAGTGTAAAACAACAGGTGTCTGGCGCAGTTGCTAGATTGGTTACTGCTGCTACAATGGCAGCTTATCAAGATTTAACTGAGTTTGAACCTGGTGTTATAGTCGCCGCACGAGCGATGGGACACAGCATCTCTGAGGTAGGGATTAAGTGGAGATTTTCCTGTACGAGCATTTTACGAGTGTCCCGTGAATGGCAGGAACCCGGTGAAACATCAAATCTCTGACATCTATGGGGCCGGAAAAAGATCCTGAAAGAATGGGACCAACAACGACTGAAGAGAATCGTTCAACGTGACAGAAGTGCTACCCTTCCGCAAATTGCTGCAGGTTTCAACGCTGGGCCATAAACAAGTGTCAGCGTGCGAACCACTCAACGAATCATCGACATGGCTTTTCGGAGCCAGAGGCCTACTCGTGTACCCTTGATGACTGCACGACACGAAGCTTTACGCCTCGCCTGGGCACCTCAACGTCGGCATTGGACTGTTGATGAGTGGAAACATGTTCCCTGGTCGGACGAGTCTCGTTTCAAATCGTACTTAGCGGATGGACGTGTACGGGTAGGGAGACAGCCTCATGAATTCATCGACACTACATGTCAGCATGGGACTGGTCAAGCTGTTGGAGGCTCTGTAATGGTGTGGGGAATGTGCAGTTGGAGTGATTTCGGCCTCTGATACGTCTAGATACTTCACTGACAGGTGACACGTACGTAACCATCCTGTCTGATCACCTGCAACCATTCATGTCCATTGTGCATTCCCACGGATTTGGGCAATTCCAGCAGGACAATGGGACACCCGACACGTCCAGAATTGCTAAGGATTTTTTGGACAGCTCTGCAGGATTCATGGTGTCATTTCCCTCCAGCACTACTTCACACATTAGTAGAGTCCATGCCACGTCTTGTGCGTCACCTCTGCGTGCTCGCGGGTGCCCTATACGATATTGGGCACGTGTACCAGTTTCTTTGGCTCTTCAGTTTAATGTTACTCGTATTTTTTGCATTTCTACCATTTGTTCATTCATAACGGCAATGTGAATTACTATCGTAGCTGCAGGTGCAAAGAGAAATACGTGGAAGGAGAAAAAGTTTGACGTTCTGTGTTTTTCTGGCTACATTTTGAATAACCGTTTAAATCTGTTATTCTCTGTGCAAAATGTGTGTTACGTTTTGTTAGTGATACACATAAAAGTCTTTTAAATCCGCAGCTCGAGAAATTTGCATTTCTTTTGACAGTGCTGAACCTCAGAAAAGACGTAGAAGCTAGGCTTTTTTCTGCTGTATAAAATTCTGATAACTCGCAGCTGCGTAATTTGTGGCCATTTTGTCTGTTTCAGACTGAAATCCCACGTAGTGCTATATAACATGAAGGAACAGTTTCGTGTTTTATTCAAAACCAAACTGTTCTTGAAATGTGTGTGTGTGTGTGTGTGTGTGTGTGTGAGAGAGAGAGAGAGAGAGAGAGAGAGACAGGACCAACATTTTAGAGTATAGAAAATTAACAGTTAACTGGAAGTTAAATGTATGCTAACAGGAATGTGAAATGAAGATATGTGAAATACACGAAAGCTGGAAAAGATGACATGTTGTATCGACTGAAATTCCAGCACTTACCTCATATACTGTAGTTGAATTAAATGAAGTGATGCTGAGAGAATCAGATTAGGGAATTAGACACTTAAAGTAGTAAATGAGTTTTGTCATTTTGGAAGCAAAATAACTGATGATGATTGTTGAAGTACGGAGGATATAAAATGGTGACTGGCAATGACAAGATAAGCGTTTCTGAAAAAGTGAAATCTGTTAACATCAAGTATAGATTTAAGTGTCAGGAAGTTCTGTCTGAAAGTATTTGTAATGAGTGTAGCCATGTATAGAAGTGAAACATGGACGATAAACAGTTTAGACAAGAAGAGAATTGAAGCTTTTGAACTGTGGTGCTACAGAAGAATGCTGAAGATGATATGGGTAGATCATGTAACTAATGAGGACGTACTGAATAGAATTGGCGGGAAGAGAAATTTGTGGTACAACCTGACCGAAAGAACGGATCGGTTAGTAGGACACATTCTGAGACATAAGGGATCACCAATTTAGTACTGCAGGAAAGGGTGGGGGGTAGAAATCGTAGAGCGAGACCAAGAAATGGATATAGTAAGCAGATTCAGAGGGCTGTAGGTTGCAGTAACTACTCGGAGATGAAGAGCTTGCAGAGGATAGCGTAGCATACAGAGCTACATCAAACCAGTCATTGGACTGAAGACTACAACAACAACATCTTATATATATTTTCTACACAAGTCTCGTACAGAACAATTGCTTTTTTTAAATTTTTATCACACCCCTGGCGTCCTCACATATTGGTTGTATATTCTGCTTTACAAGTAAGTCAATAAGAAATCAACAAACTGACTTTGAATCATAATAATGAGGAACAGAAATCAGACATAACACATATACAGACACACATACACGCACACAGTAAAACCAAAGTACAAAACCTGTTGCTTTGTTGAATTTTACTATCAATTTATTATCTTTACATTTGATTAACACAAAATATTGTTACCTAAGATGCCATCCATTTTGTCATCCTTTTCCCTTGATGCTGTTAAATGGTCCGACAATGAAGAGCTAAAATAAATGTTACAGGAGCAACGACATACTAAGCTCATGCAATATACTGTGTATTAAGGGGTGCGGGGTTGGGGCGGCGAGAGGATAGCGCAATGTGTCATATTTTTAGTACGTGGGATACATCTGACTTTGTAGATGCATTTAACCAGAGATCGGATTTTTTCTTTCGTCTTACTTAGTCTGAATAAAGTGTAAGCAAATGCGCTAAATATCTACGCCAAAGTATTGACAGCAAGCAGTATTGTGCGCTGGCCTACAAGAAAGAGGAAAATAAATTCACAAATACTTGAAAAAATCGATGCAGCAGGTGGTATAATGGTTAATATGCGACAAATTCGGTTGTTTTCGGACACTTTCAAGAGGCGCAGTCTTGGCGTCGTTTTGGAATACTGTCACAGCAAAAATATACAACATGAGATTAGGTAATACGATTAAGTGCCGTATAATACTGAAAAATTGCGGTAGCTGACCGAGATACCAAAAAAATGCGTACATCTGAGCTGTAATACTTGTCGCAAAGAAGCTCTTCAAAGTTTCGACTACTTGGTTTCCTTCAATTCACTTCAAACCTGTTTTCCGGGTATCAAATACAAATTGTTATTCATGGCACTTACGAAGAGAATCTTTCTATACTAGTGATGTAATGAAATTCTAAATGTACAAGGCGCTTGAAGGACAAACCTACGGCGTCCCGAGATCTCGTGACCAGGCTGTTGACAACAAGAAATATGTTCTGTGCATCCGAACGCTCATTGCAGAGATATTTGTACTATATGTTCTGATGCGAGAAGGCACTTCTCGCATCTGCACCGTTAGCCGCTCTCAGTTAACCATTAGTGATGTCGAAGGATAAGATCAACGAAACTGGTAAGCAATATTTTGTAGGATTACGTATTTAATGATTAGCACTGTCTCTTGCAACCTGGTCTTCTCCATTCCCCAGAGATATTTGTACTATATGTTCTGATGCGAGAAGGCACTTCTCGCATCTGCACCGTTAGCCGCTCTCAGTTAACCATTAGTGATGTCGAAGGATAAGATCAACGAAACTGGTAAGCAATATTTTGTAGGATTACGTATTTAATGATTAGCACTGTCTCTTGCAACCTGGTCTTCCCCATTCCCCAGTATTCTTAGCCGATGTAGTCTCTTTAAATTTCCTTTTCCCGGGACTCGTACAAAAAAAAAAAAAAAAAAAAAAAAAAATTGTACAACTAGAAATTCTTCTTATATCTTTCACTACAATTATTGTTATTAAATTTATCATTATTGTGACAGTAATAATAATAATAATAATTATTATTATTATCACCATTAGTGACCCACCAGGTTAGCGAGGGCGCTAATGCGCTGCTTCCTGGACTCGGATAGGCGCGTCGGCCCCGGATCAAATCCGACTGGCGGATTAACGACGATGGCGGATGAGGTTTCTACGCGGTTTTCCACATCCCACTAGGTGAATACCGGGCTGGTCCCCATGCCCCTCCTGATTTACACCACTCACAGACGTTTGAACAAGTTCGCACTATTCCATGCCTTACACTAGACGCAGACAACTGTGGTGCTCTAATTCCGTCCCAGGGGGTAAGGGGTGGCGACAGGAAGCGCATCCTGCCGACCTCTGACACTAACATCGCCACATCCATCGTTACAAGGCCGACCCCGCGTTGAAGTGGGAAAAATACCCAAAGAAAATCAGCATGATTATCACCATTAGTGGTAGCAGCTGCAGTAGTACAAGTACTGCCAGTACTAACTTCATTAGTTCTCAGGGAATATATTTTACTCACACTGCCACTTCGGACACTCAAATCATTTTAACACAAGTTGTCATATTAAAATTGTTATTTCTTAGGTAACTTTGATGTAAAAAAAGGTACTGTATGTATGAAACCCCGGTCCAATGTTAGAGAGGGCCTGATAACCCTAGTCAGATCAGGTTAAACAAACAAGTAAATAAATATTTCCTTATATTAGCTGTATTTTGTCATATAATCCCGGAAGTCGAATGGCACCTTAAAGAATCAAAAATATGCAAAATGGCGCTTTGTTAAATGTATGTCATTTGACATATAGCTCACAAAAATTCAGTTTAATATCTCAGAAAAACAAGATAGGACAAGGTGGAGTTAACATTTTTACGCTAAAATATTAAATCACATGAATCTAAGTACCGTTTTCCATGCTAGTATATGGGGAATTATTTTCTGGATCTATATGACCTGCAACTGACCTTTTGACGTTTCTATTTTCTGTTTTATGTCCATAACTTTGCGTAACCTTCATAAATCCAAATACTTTCTCCAGCCCCACAATCCCAGAAACTAGCTGCACTTTGTACACAATATTGTACGTATACGCCTAAGATAGCAGTGTTTCGAAGGCTCAATAAGGCGAATATAAAAAGTTAAAAAACGTTACCAAGCTACTGGTTGTTGTTTCCTCACAGAACATCAGCTTATAACTTAAGTTGTGCTGAAAGCATGTAGGGAAATTCATAACAAAATACCGTAAACGTCCCACTCACGTGAAGAGAAACGCCAACACCTGAAGAAACTGGAGTATAGCTGCCGTAAATTTAAAGTACACGACAGAATCCTTTGCAGTGCTTCAGAACACCAGCAATTTTACCGAAACCGCAATATTTAAGGAATTTAATTCCCATTCTTCAGGGATTTTTCGTTAATAAACAGTGAGACGTATTGCTGTATCCATGATGGTGTACCCACATGGACCTACTGTGTCGGTGTCTTCGTCGATCACATGAGTACCACGTATTTTGTCAGTACGCTCTTGAGAGGAATCACAGTCTGTCTCTTACACTCTCCCACTGACCGACTCACAGGAAATATGCAGCACATTGGATCCATTATCGACATTGTGGAGCGTATTTTAACGTCTGCACATCGAATACCGGTCAGCGAGACACTGGTGCGTTGAAAGTGCTCAGTTATGTAAAATTGTGCATATTGTCAAATTGCAAAGGATTTAACTCTTCCGTGCAGTCTTCCTTATGAGTGCTAACTTTTCGGAATTTTCTGTATTGTAATTAAAGTAAAAGTAAAAAGTTTGACGAAAGAAAGAACACGAGACTGTTCGCACTGCTAAGGAGGTTTTCCAATGATTAATTGGTGGGTAACTGTTTTAGTCATTGAACTGTGTACTTACGCCGTGACATGCTTAGTTAAAATCGAGCAACACGGTGATAGTGGACAAGCATTTTGCTGTTCACGTGATTTTTCGCCGGAACTAGTCGTATACGAAGACTCAGTTTGCTGATAGTCATGAGTGAATATCTCACATTTTTTGCCGATCAGCACTGCCTTCCTTCAACAGCGCTGTTCGATGTATGATCTTGCGGTACGAATACTATAATACATGAAGTAGCATGTAGTTCACGAGTTTTGTGGTTAATATTCATATATGTAATAGGTTAAAATTATGTAAAAGATGTGCCGTGTGTAGCGTTCTTTGTGTTCTTATGTTCCGTGTGTTCGAGGGCGCTGAAACAACGACGGCAGACTGGCAGCAGCACGGTAACGGCAGCTTCGGAAGTTGGTCGCTGTACGCGTCGAGCCGACAGCCATGCCACTCCAGCGGACGTCGTTGGGCCAGAAGATTCGACACAGAATAAAGAATAACATTCTTAGTACGAAAAAGAACTTGTTAGTATGTAATTTTGTTCAGTTCATGTCTGCATTCCATTGAAGCCAGTCGTTGGATGGAAATGCACGATTACACCGTAGTATGTGTATTGTGAAGATTATCAATAGAACAGCGGAGAAAAAATTTGAAAAGAAGAAAAAACTGATGTTGAAGATTTTTATTTTGGAAATATGCATGCTTGAAGTTGGTTATCAAAACTGAATCAGTATCCTAATCAGCTAAAATGGAGGGATACAGGGTTAAATAATATGCAACAAAGGAACACTAGCAAATCATAAGACTTTTTTTGGCTTAAAGATATGATTAATTTGCTATCATGATTGGGACTGAGTTTTTTTAACAATGGGAATAGTTAAAGCTAATCTGAAAATTTTTGACAGTTTTTAAAGTTTATTGAAAGTTTAATAGCGAAAAGTGAGATATTTTGACAGTTACGCTACGCGAATCTGAGATATGCTTAATGCTATTGCGTGCTTGACTGTTTAGTAATATGCGCGAGCATCTGTGATTGTCTTAACAACAGAAACTAACTCCAATACATCATTGTGCTGCCCTGGAGAATGCTATGACCGATAAGGTGGAAGAGGTGTTTAAGAACGAGCTTCCGGAAGCAAAGACAGGAATCATAAGTTAGGGAACCGAGATAAGCTGTGAACAGACGACTAGAGAAACATATTAGCGATTCTATGGAGGGAAAGTATAATATGCAAACTCAAATAAATCCAACAATTGAAGAGCTCCTAATTTTAAGATTATTGTCAAACAAGATCTCGATGTCGGTATTGAAGAGGTTAAAATGGTGTAGATAATAAACTCGACAATGTAGCAGATCATATAGCCTAATCGGTTAATAAATTAAGAAAGGAGAGTGAAGATCGTTTTGGTGAAGGTAAGAAACAGTTACATAATTTAATTCTACAACGTGATAGCGATAGATTAGATTTAGAAAAAGTAAGAGATTAAATTGCCAGCTATCTCTTTCTCAGGAGATCAGACAAAAATAACGGGCCTAATGGCACAGCTTAGTGTAGTGATGCACTATAACAGCGGCTCGACGTGGCGACCACCAATGCTGATACGACGTTGTACCTACGACATCCCGACTTCCCTATGGCATATCAGGACAAGCAGCTCTGAGACTTATCTTTTTCCCTCAGCAGACATAAATGCGTTACACATCTGAATTGAAACCGTCGTAGAACGGAAGCGGTATGTTTCTTGACGTGGGTTCCTATTCAAAATATTATGTACTCACTCCCCTCTGCCGGCCGCAGTGGCCGAGCGGTTCTAGGCGCTTCAGTCTGGGACCGCCCGATTGCTACGGTCGCAGGTTCGAATCCTGCCTCGAGCATGGATGTGTGTGATGTCCTTAGGTTAGTTAGGTTTAAGTAGATCTAAGTTCTAGGGGACTGATGACCTCCAATGTTAAGTCCCATAGTGTTCTGAACCATTTGAACCACTCCCATCTACAAGTCCTAGAAGTTTGTAACGGGAATTTCCGAACACCCTGTATGTTCAATTACTGGTGACCGAAGCAGTATCCATTCGAGCCCATGTTCATATGCATTCATCCTTCCACTGCTCCAAGTAATTCAATACACAGTTTTCTGTGAGGATTTTGTCTGTCACACACATCTCATGACGCTGTGAAAGAACAGAATCATCCTTATTGACCTAAAAGTATATAAGAAATGGACCGAAGTAATTTCAGTGTCTTGAGAAATGGGGAGGAGGATTGGTCAACACTGAGCGATATAGGAACATACTGAACTCAGGAGTTAGCATACGATTCCATTACTTGTAGTTAGATTTATCTGTCGATCGACTTAAAAAATTATGGAAATGGAAAACAAGTATTTGGCGATGTACAAACCATCGTCAATATTCGGACAAACTCTTCTTGACTGTAAATCATATGCCATAGGCCACATCAATAGACGCCGTTGTGTGGCCCGTGTGTTGGACGTAGTACATCTTACACTATTGCCGCAAACGGAACTTGTCACGCAACGGATACCGCGTCGAGGAAACACTCTTCTCGGTAATTGTGTAGCAAGGAGTTTCGTGGCTGTCTGCAGCGATTGTATTCATAACTCGTACAATGAAACCGACTGTTTCACGAAAGGATCCATCTCGTGACTATTCGTCCAAAGAGCTCGTCTGCAAAAGTAACATCTGAAATATCTAATATTGTTTACCTGGACGTCTCAAAAAAGCGACTGACAAAGATGCCCAGATTTTATGCTGTATGCAGAGTTCTGTTTAATCTGAGAGTTCCATTTCCACTGATGGCGAGAGTCGCTCATTCCTTGCAGTGACAAGTCCTCTCACGTGTACTCATTCTTGCCACATACTATCATATCAGCTTTCAGAGAGTGATGAATGTAGTGGTTAAGCATAAGCAATAGATTTAGTAATGGAAGTATTGTCGTGACGACTGGAGTGGATTTTTTTAGAGTGACTTCTCTTGTAGACAATCAACTCAAGACATTTAGTGTGTTAACGTGCAGAAACTAGCACTTTGTGTTCGTCCGTGAGGAGAACAGAACCTTACTGCGTTGTTTCTCAATGCTTCATCTCCGGAAACAGCGTTCTTCTCGTGCTTACTCACTCTCGTTTCGCTTGTGACGAAGCGGCGGGAGAGAGAGAGAGAGAGAGAGAGATATGAAAATTCATTTGGAGGACCGAACTAGTTTGATAATCGATTACGACAATGAAATTGCATTCGGAAGGAGTGGATTTGAAATCGACCATTCCGAGCTTGTACTCTGACTCTATTGATCTTGTCGTCGACGGGATATTAAACCCTAATTAAAGCCTAATCTTCCTTCATACTAAGAGTAGGCTATAATCTGCGAACTTGTGAGATAGCTCAATGACTTACAGACATCACGGATGCAATGACCTCTCTTACAATTTGTCTCTGCAGGAGCAGAGAACTAAGAAGCAGACGATTCACTGCCCATGACTAATATGATGCAAATAATAAAATTTTAAGTTACATACGTTATATTAGAAAGAGTAGTGGAAGAAACTTATTTTTAGCCGCGTTTGAGTGTTAGGTCTCAGATCAATGTCAACCCATTGGTTTATAAAGGCTTCCAGCAAATCGTCTGTCAAATATTGAAGGTTGAATGCCGCGTTTGTCATTAAAATTGCAGCCATCAGGACGACTCAGTTCGTAGTAAGAGAACAAGGTGGATGTAAGCTTCCGATATTAGAAACGAAGAACAGAACTGAAATTTTAACAAAATTTAAAAGTCCGACATCGGGCCACTGTCACATCCGAATGCCCGAAAAATCTGTTGTTGGTGGTTCTAGTATTGGTGGTACGTATAGGGAGCTCAATGGCGAGGTAAGCATAGAAAATGCAGATCTAAACTTCGAACAGTTACGTCAATAAGGCCTTATAAGGCATTACGTTATTAACAGGAACAAAATACCAAAGATTTGCATCTGTTCAGGGTTTCCTGGCCACCACATTGAAGATGAATAGTTGACGATGCCAGGTACTGATGCTGGCCAAACGTCGGAAAAAAATCGCTAAACAAACATTGGTCTGTTATCCTGAGACGAATGCCAACAGCCAATATGTCCAGTTAGGCAGAGAAGGTAAACTCTGCAATTGTCTCCTATCAAGTGCAGGAAATTTTGTTGAGCTGCAAGTTGTACTGAGTTGCTGAGAATAAAACGTCGTCTGGGTCTTCTCATCTCATCTCCAGTTCTTTTGGTCTCATAATTAGGTATTCGAATTGGTTTGATGCTATCCTTCACAACATTCCATCTTCTACTTGTAATTTCGTCTCTAGACACCTATTGCATCTAGTATTTTCGTTAACTATTTTATACAGTCCAACTCACACAACTTTCTCGGCATTGTTTCTTTCAGAACGAAGTTATCTATTCTTCTTTGCTTTTGTCAAAGTTTTTCTGTAGACATGTTTACTTCTTGTGAATGTTTGCAAGTATATGGGAAACACAGCAACACTAATCACTAACCCGGTACGTATTTTCTATACTGCTGATGTGCTGATCTCTGATATCTCTACGAAAATGCACAAAAGTGTCCTGAATTGCAAACATCGTTCCATCCGTGAGAACTTAGTTTGGCATATGCCGTTTCAATATACACATACTGATACGACAAATAATAATTTTTTTAAAAATGCCTATTGTTTGCGACTGCATTACATCCAAAATATATTTAAATTTATCCATTCAAAGTTATTGTAAATGTATAATATACTGAATGAATGTTCGGCTATGGTCGATCACAGCCGCTGATTTTTGTCCTTGACAGTTACAGGAAAAAAATTAAACTAAATTTCGACTTTCGGCAATAAATTTTTCCCGTGCTCTTACTAGGCTTAACAGCAGATGATGAGGTGAGGAAGCTCTTGGTTTCGTCTGGTGCGTGAAAACAAAAGTCAACGCTCAAGGACTTACCTTTCAGACAGATGTCATAACAAACAAAGCAGCGTCAACAGTGGTTTTGTCTTCTTATCTGGAGTCACTACACGTCCACAGAGCACTTCTCACAGACGTATAAACGGTGGTAGCAGCGGGGAGCCACGGACAGCCGGGAGACACTTGCTGCGCGACGCCGCGTTTGGGCGCGAAAAGCCGGCAGAGAGCGAACCCTGGGCGGGACGCGATCTGAGTCCGCGATGCTGCGACGCCGGCGGTGCAGCCGCAACTGTGGCGCGGGCCGCCGCGGCCGGCAGGAGAGCCGCGCACGTGACGTCACGCTACACCCCCTCCACCTACGCCGCTCCTGGACCAGGGATGCTGGCACACGCAACCGCTCGCGCCTCAACCGCTGCATCGCCAGAGAGGGCTGCACCAAGAATTCCAAGACGCCATAAATCGAACCCCTTGTATTTGTATGTTCTAAAGAACGACAAACATCGATTACCACTGAGATCGATTGCATCTTACGTCTACTGATGTGGCAAAAGTTATGGGACACCTCCTTTTGCCCGAAGTAGTGCAGCAACTCGACATGGCATGGACTCAAGTCGTTGGAAGTCCCCTGCAGAAACACTGCGCTATGCTGCCCCTATAACCGACCATAATTGCGAAAGTGTTGCTGGTGCAGGATTTTGTGTACGAATTGACCCCTCGTTTATGTCCCACAAATGTTCGATGGAATTCATATCTGGTAATCAGGGTGGCCAAATCATTCGCTCGAATTGTCCAGAACGTTCTTCCAACCAACTGCTAACAATTGTGGCCCGATGACATGGCTCATTGTCGGCCGTAAAAATTGTATCGTTGTTTGGAAACATCAAGTGCAAGCTGCAGATGGTCTTCAAGCAGCCGAACGTAACCATTTGTAGTCAATAATCGGTTCAGTCGGGCCATGTAAATACAGCCCACACAATAATAGTCAGCCGGCCGCGGTGGTCTCGCGGCTAAGGCGCTCAGTCCGGAACCGCGCGACTGCTACGGTCGCAGGTTCGAATCCTGCCTCGGGCATGGATGTGTGTGATGTCCTTAGGTTAGTTAGGTTTAAGTAGTTCTAAGTTCTAGGGGACTGATGACCACAGAAGTTAAGTCCCATAGTGCTCAGAGCCATTCGAACAATAATAGTCATCATCAGCTTGCACAGTGACTTGTTGATAACCTCGGTCCATCGCTTCATAGAGTCTGCGCCACACTCAAATGCTACCATCAGCTCTTACCAAATGACTGACTGACATGATCCCGAGCCCAGGAGGGGCGCCGCACGCGATATCGTGCTGTTAGCAAAAGTGCTCGCGTCGGCCGTCTGCTGCCACAGCCCATTCCGCTTATTCCATACAGTGGTGCTTTTCTGTTAGTAATGACAACTCTGTGCCACGCCGCCGCCGTCTGTCACAGTGTTGTCCGTGGTGAGAGGTAATGCCCGAAATGTGGTATTTTCAGCACACTCTTGACACTGTGGACCTTGGAATATGGAATTCCCCAATGAATTGGGAAATGGGTTGCCCCATGTCTCTAGCTCCAACTACCATCCCGTTCAAAGTCGGTTACTTCCGTCGTGCAGCCAGAATCACGTTGGAAACCTTTTTACATGAATCGCCTGAGTACAACTTACAGCTCTACCAATGCACTGCCCTTTGATACCTTGTGTAGGCGATACTACCACCATCATGTATGTGCCTATCGCTATCCCTTGACTTTTGGCAAATCAGTATACATTTACACTTCCATGGATTACACTAGACGCAGACAGCTGGGGTACACTATTTCCCGGGGAGGGGAGGGGGTTGCAAATTCCTCTGGGAGTAGTGGCTACCCCATCGTAATAATAGCCTATATATATGAAATGGAACTTCAGGTGATTACCATTGATCCCCAACCCGACCAGATGTTGGATAGCGGGGAAACGGAGACGACGACAAGTATACATTTACACTGTGCCATCTGTTGCCTGTTAGTGGACGTTAACACGGGGTGTACCCAGCCTTCACTGGGGACGCTTTAAATGAAGTGCCTGAACGTCCGCAGAAGAATGGCAGACCAATCTTCCTCAAATCCGAAACCAGAGAAGGTAGTGGACGCTGGAGCGTGGAGTGAGTTACAAGTTCTATCTTATCCCAAAGTTGTTCCCTTGGGATGGCTGGCTAGTCCATTTCAGGAATATTACTATCCATTGCCTCTCAGACGTTACTTCATGAAAGTGTATTTTGTCACACTGGCACAATCAGCCATCGCCTCCGAACAGTTCCTCTACTGTACGTAGTACACAATGCTGAAAAATTTGGTACCTTTCCACACTTAATATTTTCTTGCGACTAACAACCACACGCTTATCACAGAAAGCACTCCCCTACTGTAACATCACCGCCGCCGTATTCCACGGTTGGCACTCCAGGCATCCGCCAAACCCCAAACCTTTCATCGGATTGTCCTAGGGTATAGCTTGATTCACGACTGCAAATTATACGCTTCCAGTCATCCGCTGTCCACTGGCGTTACTCTTTACATCGCATCAAGTATTACTTAGCGCCGATTACAGAAATATGTGGCTAACGAGGATCAGCTCGATAATTCTTTTTAACTCCTATGCACAGTCGCTGTGTTAGTCGGGCTGCTGGTATCACTCTGGAACTCACAAGTGGTTCCTTCCGTTGATTTTATGCGATTTTTCTCAACCACCCTCCGAAATGTTCGACGATCGCTGTCCGTCAGTATGTCAAATCTGCCAGGTTTGGTTGTGGTTGCCCGTGCGCTCTTCCACTTCAATCACGTCCCCAACAGTCCAACAGTCGACTTGGGCAGCTGTAGAATGGCTGAAATGTCCCTGATCGATTTTTTACTCAGGCAACATTCCAATGAGAAGTCCACGTTCGAAGTCACCGAGCTCTTCCGACCAACTCTTTCTCCTGTAACTGCTTCTGTACTGACAGAACTTCCCGCCTCTTCCTATGCTAGCGGATCCAGCTCTCGTTACATCTATGCTCAGTTCTGCGTTACTTAGGAGTGTCCGGATACATTTGATCTGTTAAGTACATACTCTGCATGGCACTGTTGAGTGTATGGCGGCGGTACGCCGTACCAATCTTACTTATTTCTTATTTATTCGCGTATAAAGCGAGGGAAACCTTTTTTTTTCTATATGCCTTTGTGAGTTTCCTATTGTTATTGCGGTCTTCAATCCAAAGGATGGTTGCTGCAGCTCTTCACGCTGGCCTATCCTCTGCAAGCCCTTTATCTCTGCCTAAATACGTTATCATACATTCGTTTCAACCCACTTAACGTAGGCAATTTTTACCGCTCACATTCCCTACCCCTACACAATTAACCGTTCTTCAATGCCTCAGGATGTGACCTATCAATGGATCCCTTCTCTTGGTGAGACTGTACCACAAATTTCGTTTCTTCTCAGTTTGTTTCAGTACCTGGCGGAACTACTTTCGAAGAATCTTAACACAGAAATTTACATATCATCCCATACCAGCCATGTCAGCTGTCGAAAGACAAGAGAGATAAACTGGGACCATCAACATTGACGAAGAAGATCTACTAAGAGTATCAAAATTTAAGTATCTCAGTTCTATAATCTTTAGCGATAGTCAACGTAAAGACGAAGTCAACGCAAGGACGCAGGCAGCGTGGAAAAGTGGTGAACGGCAACAGGCGTCACCTGCGATCTTCGGATTAGGGATACATCTGAAGTCAAAGATCTGACGGACTGTCATCCGTCCTATTGCTCTCTACGTCACCGACTGTTGGACAGCTACAAAAGAGGCAGAACGACGATTAGGGGTCGTGGATACTAAAATTCTTAGGTGTACAGATAGCATCACTTGACCCTGTTTCGAACGGCACTATCAGGAAACGTTTCATGAAAATGCGAGAAAGCTGTTTGCGATGGTCTAGGCATACGAAATAAAGACAGCGAATCCACTCAGCGGACCCTGCCACCAGGGGAGACAAACACTGAAGAAAAAGAAGAAGATTCAGTACCTCCTCATTAGTTATTCGATCTACCCACCTATTTTTCAGAATCCTTCTGTAACACCACAGTTCAGAAGGTATTATTCTCTCCTTGTCTGAACTGTTAATTGTTCACGTTTTATTTCCTCGTAAGGCTGCATTCCGTTTAATTAGGTTTAGAAAAATATCTAACACACAAATTTCTATTTTTTCAGAACTGCTTTTCTGGTTGTAGCCAGTTTACATTTTATACCCTTACCATTTCGACCATCTTCAGTTTTTCTGCTGCCAAAACAGCAAAACCAGCCTACTACTTTTTTTCTAATTTAATACTCTCTCCCTCGCCTGATTTAATTTGACTACATTCCATTACCCTTATTCCAATTCTGTTTATTTATTATTTATTCGTGCGCAAATACATCATAAAATATATATCAACTGAAAAAAGCAAAATACATATTTCAAAAAACAAAATAGGTATTTTTATGCAGAAACATACAAGTCAAATACGGAAATACATAACCAAAAATATGAGATATATCATATTTCGCTCAGTCAGGAATTAGGTGTGGGCTGCAGCTTCCTTGATATAATTGAGGAGGTACCCCTGAGTGAACACACTCGCTGCAAACACTAACGGGCATTTTAGAAGGTGTTCCATTGACTGTGTCACTGTCTGTGTAGCCTAACCTTTTTATAAGTTGTTTTGATCGCCCCGTACCCGCACCACGCCGGTTCAACGTTTTCCAGTGTCGCCAGTCTAGATGGAAACTCGGGGGTAGAGCTTCCTCTGTGATAAGGGCTTCTGGATACACTACTGGCCATTAAAATTGCTACACGACGAACATGACGTGCTACAGACGCGAAATTTAACCGACAGGAAGAAGATGCTATGATATGCAATGATTAGCTTTTCAGAGCATTCACACAAGGTTGGCGCCGGTGGCGACACCTACAACGTGCTGATATGAGGGAAGTTTCCAACCGATTTCTCATACACAAACAGCAGTGGACCGGCATTGCCTGGTGAAACGTTGTTGTCATGCCTCCTGTAAGGAGGAGAAATGCGTACCATCACGTTTCCGACTTTGGTAAAGGTCGGATTGTAGCCTAACGCGATTGCGGTTTATCGTATCGCGACATTGCTGCTCGCGTTGGTCGAGATCCAATGACTGTTAGCAGAATATGGAATCTTTGGGTTCAATAGGGTAATACGGAACGCCGTGCTGGATCCCAACGGCCTCGTATCACTAGCAGTCGAGATGACAGGCATCTTATCCGCATGGGTGTAACGGATCGTGCAGCCACGTCTCGATCCCGGAGTCAACAGATGGGGACGTTTCCAAGACAACAACCATCTGCACGAACAGTTGGACGACGTTTGCAGCAGCATGGACTATCAGCTCGGAGACCATGGCTGCGGTCACCCTTCACGCTGCATCACAGACAGGAGCGCCTGCGATGGTGTACTCAACGACGAACCTGGGTGCACGAATGGCAAAACGTCATGTTTTCGGATGAATCCATGTTCTGTTTACAGCATCATGATGGTCGCATACTAAAAGGTTTCACATTATATAATGGTAAGACAGAGATTTAGGAACCAGATTTTCAATTGGAAGACATTTCCAGGGGCAGATGTGGACTCTGATCACAATCTATTGGTTATGAACTGTAGATTCAAACTGGAGAAACTGCGAAAAGGTGGGAATTTAAGGAGATGGGACCTGGATAAACTGAAAGAGCCAGAGGTTGTACAGAGTTTCAGGGAGAGCATAAGGGAACAACTGACAGGAATGGGGGAAAGAAATACAGTAGTAGAAGAATAGGTAGCTTTGAGGAATGAAATAGTGAAGGCAGCAGAGGACCAAGTAGGTAAAAAGACGAGGGCTAGTAGAAATCCTTGGGTAACAGAAGAGATACTGAATTTAATTGCTGAAAGGAGAAAATACAAAAATGCTGTAAGTGAAGCAGACAAAAAGGAATACAAACGTCTCAAAAATGAGATCGACAGGAAGTGCAAAATCGCTAAGCAGGGATGGCTAGAGGACAAATGTAAGGATGTAGAGGCTTACCTCACGAGGGGTAAGATGGATACTGCCTACAGGAATATTAAAGAGTTCTTTGGAGAAAAGATAACCACTTGCATGAATATCAAGAGCTCAGATGGAAACCCAGTTCTAAGCAAAGAAGGGAAAGAAGAAAGGTGGAAGGAGTATATAGAGGATCTATACAGGGGTGATGTTCTTGAGGACAATATTATGGAAATGGAAGAGGAGGTAGATGAAGATGAAATGGGAGATATGATACTGCGTGAAGTGTTTGACAGAGTACTGAAAGACCTAAGTCGAAACAAGGCCCCAGGAGTAGACAACATTCCATTAGAACTACTGACAGCCTTGGGAGAGCCAGGCCTAACAAAACTCTACCATCTGGTGAGCAAGATGTATGAGACAGGCGAAATTCACTCACAGTTCAAGAAGAATATAGTAATTCTAATCCCAAAGAAAGCTGGTGTTGACAGATGTGAAAATTACCGAACTACTAGTTTAATAAGTCACAGCTGCAAAATACTAACTACAGACGAATGGAAAAACTGGTAGAAGCTGACCTCGGGGAAGATCAGTTTGGATTCTGTAGAAATATTGGAACACGTGAGGCAATACTGACCCTACGACTTATCTTAGAAGAAAGATTAAGGAAAGGCAAACCTACGTTTCTTGCATTTGTAGACTTAGAGAAAGCTTTTGACAATGTTGACCGGAATACTCTCTTTCAAATTCTGAAGGTGGCAGGGATAAAATACAGGGAGCGAAAGGCTATTTACAATTTGCACAGAAACCAGATGGCAGTTATAAGAGTTGAGGGACATGAAAGGGAAGCAGTGGTTGGGAAGGGAGTGAGACAGGATTGTAGCCTCTCCCCGATGCTATTCAATCTGTATATTGAGCAAGCAGTAAAGGAAACAAAAGAAAAATTCGTAGTAGGTATTAAAATCCGCCGGCCGCGGTGGTCTCGCGGTTCTAGGCGCGCAGTCCGGAACCGTGCGACCGCTACGGTCGCAGGTTCGAATCCTGCCTCGGGCATGGATGTGTGTGATGTCCTTAGGTTAGTTAGGTTTAAGTAGTTCTAAGTTCTAGGGGACTGATGACCACAGCAGTTGAGTCCCATAGTGCTCAGAGCCATTTGAACCATTTTTTTATTAAAATCCATGGAGAAGAAATAAAAACTTTGAGGTTTGCCGATGACATTGTGATTCTGTCAGAGACAGCAAAGGACTTGGAAGAGCAGTTGAACGGAATGGATAGTGTCTTGAAAGGAGGGTATAAGATAAACATCAACAAAAGAAAAACGAGGATAATGGAATGTAGTCGAGTTAACTTGGGTGATGCTGAGGCAAATTAGATTAGGAAATGAGACACTTAAAGTAGTAAAGGAGTATTGCTATTTGGGGAGCAAAATAACTGATGGTGGTCGAAGCAGAGAGGATATAAAATGTAGACCGGCAATGGCAAGGAAAGCGTTTCTGCAGAAGAGAAATTTGTTAACATCAAGTATTGATTTGTCAGGAAGTCGTTTCTGAAAGTATTTGTATGGAGTGTAGCCATGTATGGAAGTGAAACATGGACGATAAATAGTTTAGGAAAAAGAGAATAGAAGCTTTCGAAATGTGGTGCTACAGAAGAATGCTGAAGATTAGATGGGTAGATCACATAACTAATGAGGAGGTATTGAACAGAATTGGGGAGAAGAGGAGTTTGTGGCACAACTTGACTAGAAGAAGGGATCGGTAGGTAGGACATGTTCTGAGGCATCAAGGGATCACCAATTTGATACTAGAGGGCAGCGTGGAGGGTAAAAATCGTAGAGGGAGACCAAGAGATGAATACACTAAGCAGATTCAGAAGGATGTAGGCTGCAGTAGGTACTGGGAGATGAAGCAGCTTGCACAGGATAGAGAAGCATGGAGAGCTGCATCAAACCAGTCTCAGGACTGAAGACCACAACAGCAACAACGATGGTCGCATCCGGCGACATCGCGGTGAACGCACATTGGAAGCGTGTATTCGTCATCGCCATACTGGCGTATCACCCGGCGTGATGGTATGGGGTGCCATTGGTTACACGTCTCGGTCACTTCTTTTTCGCATTGACGGCACTTTGAACAGTGGACGCTACATTTCAGGTATGTGGCTCTACCCTTCATTCGATCCTTGCGAAACCCTACATTTCAGCAGGATAATGCACGACCGCGTGTTGCATGTCCTGTACGGGCCTTTCTGGATGCAGAAAATGTTCGACTGCTGCCCTGGTCAGCACATTCTCCACATCTCTCCCGAATTGAAAACGTCTGGTCAATGGTCGCCGAGCAACTGGCTCGTCACAATACGCCAGTCACTACTCTTGATGAACTGTGGTATCGTGTTGAAGCTGCATGGGCAGCTGTACCTTTACACGCCATTCAAGCTCATTTTGACTCAATGCTCAGGCGTATCAAGGCCGTTATTAAGGCCAGAGGTGGTTGTTCTGGGAACTGATTTCTCAGGATCTATGCACCCAAATTGCGTGGAAATGTAATCACATGTCAGTTCTAATATAGTATATTTGTCCAATGAGTACCCGTTTATTATCTGCATTTCTTCTTGGTGTAGCAATTTTAATGGCCAGTAGTGTATTATTGTTGCCATAATGATTTTACAGAAGCTCCAGTTGGTTGTACTGAGTATATGAAGCTTCGTCTGGATTTAAGCCTTTTGGGAATGGGTTGATTGGTTGGGTAGCGGGTGATGCTGATCATTCGTGTGTTTCTTCCTTTCTTTCAAGGTCAGGGATGATCTTCTGACAACTGGTGGGGCGATGCCCGATAATGAATACAAACGGTCCTTCCCAGTAGTTCTCAAGCAGCTAGTTATCTTCCTCAAGGTTAAGTCTATGTCTGTTTTTTGGATGTGACGAGATCTTTCCCAAACTGAGAATCCATGCTCAGCAACCGAAAAGTAATTGGCGAGGGCTTTGGAGCGGAGTACGTTCGCGCTGGCGCCCCACTTTACAGATGTCACTTTGTTCAGTATTCTGTTACGTGTTTATATTTTAGCTTTTGCTTTCTCGATATGTTTCTTAAATATTAAAGTCCTGTCGAGAGTGATGTCCAGCTACGATGGTTGGGGACAGTTGTTCAAGCGCGTACCATTCGAGACGATATTGTTGATGTTCATCTTTTAACCACTTTTCAAAACACTGTACATTCCATTCAACTACTCCTAAAGTCTTCTGATGTCTTTGACGGAATTACAATGTCATCGACAAACCGCTAAATTTTTGTATCTTCTCCCTGAACCTTTATTCCTTTTCCAAATTCCTCCTCGGTTTTCTTTACTGCTTTCTCAGTGTACAGAGATAACAACATATGGCACTGTCTACAATCTTTCTCTTTCCCTTTTAATTACTGTTTCCCTCTGATGCCTTTCGGCCCTGACAATTGCAGTCTGGTTTCTGCACAGGTTGCTCTTTGAAACCCGTATCACCTTGCTCTCAAGATTCCTACGTAAGGTACATAGTGGTCGCAGTCTTTTTCGAATTCCAAGTTCTCTAAATATAGTCAACATGGTTTCGCGAGAACTACGTCAGCTTTAATGATAGGCTTGCTGATATTCTGCCGAGTTACTGTTTTTGCTTTGTGCACAATACTTCGAGGATCGACCCAGCCGTCCCCTTTAGGTGCTGCAAATATGTGCACACACTGCCTGGATTCCAATTAGACAGTGAATTATTGTTGTTCTCGAACCGCCATTTCTAGCTGAGCTCTATAGCTGACGGCTATTACACCCTTTGATGCTCTTGTTTCTCAGAGTCACCACTGACATCCCGTAACACGCAAATTCTCTGAACGTTTTCTAGCTCTGGTGGATGTGACAATCGGCGAGGTCTTAATAAACTGAGTGCTGGGAGCCTTGTTTAACGCCGCGCGGGGTAGCCGCGCGGGCTGAGGCGCCTTGTCACGGTCCGTGCTGTTCCCCACGTCGGAGGTTCGAGTCATCCCTCTGGTATGGGTGTGTGTGTGTGTTGTCTTTCGCGTAAGTTACTTTAAGTTAGATTAAGTAGTATGTAGGCTTAGGGACCGATGACGTCAGCAGTTTGGTCCCATAAGACCTCACCACAAATTTGCAAATTTTTTTCACCTTGTTTGACCTGAAACCTCCGGTCTCTTATATTATTACGTTTCCTGGCATCTTTATTTCGATAGAATCCTTAATTATACACTGACGGAAAAAATCCCAACACCACAAAGGAGTTGTGCGATATAATCGGGAATTGGTAGACGTGTTTCTTTATCTGAAAGATGTCTTTTCAAATTTTGCACCAGTCGCCTAACAGTAGCGATAGTAACTCAACTATGAGAATGCGAATCAGGTTTATGTATGTTTACAGCTGTCAAACAATTGTTAAACTTTATGGTGAAACTTTCAGCTATCATTTATTTTGCGGAATTCGCTACCAGTTTCGGTCAATGACCGTTACCAAGCCAATACCAAGCCACTATCCCACCGTTTATGCCAAGTAAGCTTGGTAATGGTCATTGACCGAAACTAGTAGTGAACTGTGCAAAATAAATGACAGCTGAAGGTTTCTCCGTTAATTTTAACAAATCAGGTTTGCTTTAAATACTCGCTGTAACGTCTGTAAGCGTTACTTACCTTTGACATTGGTCGTGGAGAGTCGATGTTAGTCAAGAATGCTAAGGCGACAAATATTCCATTATCAACACCACACTGAGTTTAAACGAGGTCGTGCAATAGGACTACGAGAAGCTGGATGTTCTTTCTGCGATATTGCAGACAGCCGAGGAATTGTAGCCACTGTACATGACTGCTGGCAGCGGCGGTCACGGGAATGTACGGTCGCAAGAGGACCGGGCTCCAGACGGCCACGTGGCTCTACCAGAGGGAAGACCATCGTGTTCGGCGCGTCGTACTACATCTAAAATGACAACCTCAGCAGCTGTTGCTACAGCATATACAAGACGAACTGTTACAAATCGTTTACTTTAAGGACAGCTCCCAGCCAGACGACCTGTAAAGTGCATTCCGTTGATCCCAAACCACCGCCATTTGTGACCTCAGTGGTCTCAGGCATGAGCTCATTGGAGAGCAGGGTGGAGGTTTGTTGTGTTTTCTGATGAAAGCTGGTTCTGCCTCGGTGCTAGTGATGGCCTTGTGTTGGTTAGAGGGAGACCAGCTGAGGGCCTGCAACCAACCTGTCTGCATGCTAGATACACTGGAGCTACACCTGGAGTTATGGTCTGGGGTGCAATTTCATATGACTGCAGGAGCACTCTCGTGGTTATCTCACGCATCATGACTGCAAATTTGGACGTCAATTCGATATTTTGTGCTGCCATTCATAAACAGCATTCCAGGTAGTGTTTTCCAGCAGGATAACGCTCGTCCATACACCACTGTTGTAACCCAACGTGCTCTGCAATGTGTCGACACGTTGCCTTGGCCTCCTCGATCACCTGATCTGTTCAAATGGTTCAAATGACTCTGAGCACTATGGGACTTAACATCTGTGGTCATCAGTCCCCTAGAACTTAGAACTAATTAAACCTAACTAACCTAAGGACATCACAAACACCCATGCCCGAGGCAGGTTTCGAACCTGCGACCGCAGTGGTCGCGCTGTTCCAGACTGTAGCGCCTAGAACCGCTCAGCCACCCCGGCCGGCACGTGATCTGTCTCCAATCGATCACATAATGAACATCATCGGACGACAACTCCAGCGTAATCCACAACCAGCATTAACCATCCCTGTATTGACCGACAAAGTGAAACGGGCTTGGAACTCCATCCCACAAACTGTCACCCAGCACCTGTACAATGCAATGCACGCACGTCTGCATGCTTGCATTCAACATTCTGCCTGTTGCACTTGTTATTGATGTACCAGCATATCACATTTGCAATGACTTACCTAGCGCGTACATTAACCAGTGATCTTGCAATGTGAAGCACTTAAATATGTTACCTAGACAAATTATTCCAGAAATTTCATTACTCTACATTAATTAGTTTTTCGTGTTGCGATTTATTTCTCATCTGTGTACCTATATATACTACACACATAAAAAAGTTTTGCATCACACAGGTTCCCAGAACTCCTGAAGGTAGACGTTGACTGTGGATATCGTATCACAGACACTGCCCCTTTGTTCAGAGATGTCAATAAACCCGCCCAAAGATGTGAACAACCATGCATGAGCAGCGCCTATTAGACGGAGGGGGTCCGACAGCCGATCAGTTCCAGTCATTCCATCAGGAAGTAGGTAGACGGCCCATGTTGTCTGTAATTCAACAATGCCTAGACGGTCAATACCGTGGTTCGATAACGTCCGCATTGTTACTTTGTGTCAGGAAGGGCTCTTAACAAGGGAAGTGTCCAAACGTCTCGTGGTGAACCAAAGCGATGTTGTTCGGACTTGGAGGAGATAAGAGAGGTAGGAACTGTCGATGACATGCCTCGCTCAGGCCGCCCAAGGGCTACTACTGCTGTGGATGACCGCTACCTACGGATTATGGCTCGGAGGAACCCTGACAGCAACGCCACCATGTTGAATAATGCTTTTCGTGCAGCCACAGGACGTCGTGTTACGACTCAAACTGTGCGAAAAAGGCTGCATGATGCGCAACTTCACTCCCGACACCCATGGCGAGGTCCATCCTTGCAACCACGACACCATGCAGCGTGGTGCTCTTCAACCAGATAATCGTTGGAGACGTGTTTGGAGGCAATCCGGTCAGGCTGAACGCCTTAGACACACTGTCCAGCGAGAGCAGCAAGGTGAATGTTCGCTTTGGGGTGGCATCATGTGGGGCCGACGCACGCCGCTGGTGGTCATGGAAGGCGACGTCTTCCTTCAGGATAGCGACATCGCTCGAATAGAGTGGCGAGCATGTTCTCCAGACGTGAATCCTGTCGGGAATGCCTGGGATAGATTGAAAAGGGCTGTTTATGGACGACGTGACCCATCAACCACTCTGAGGGATCTACGCCGAATCGCCGTTGAGGAGTGAGACACTCTGGACCAACAGCGCCTTGATGAACTTCTCTATAGCATGCCACAACGAATACAGGCATGCATCAATGCAAGAGGACGTGCTACTGGGTATCAGAGGTACCGGTGTGTACAGCAATCTGGACCACCACCGCTGAAGGTCTCGCTGTATGGTGGTACAACATGAAATGTGTGGTTTTCATGAGGATTTAAAGCGCGGAAATGATGTTTATGTTGATCTCTATTCCAGTTTTCTGTACAGGTTCCGGAATCCTCGGAATCGAGGTCATGCAAAACTGTTTTTGATGTGTGAACAAGCGACGGCATTGAAAAAGATCTAAAATCTTGTTTTCACAAGTGACATTAGGATTGTAGCGTTGCTCTTATCGGCCGAGAAACGTTTCCTTGTCCTCCGCAGATTTCTCAGTGCTACTCTTACTTCCTTGCAGGTGCGTGGTCTGAGTATTGGCGCCTTGGTTACTGCTCAACATGCATCGTGGCAAACGTCTTTTGCTGCTTCCTTTGGGAGAGAAGCTACAATTTACTCTACTGAGCTGCTGTTGATAGAATTTTTGAGTGGGGCAAAATTTAGACCTTTAGCAAGCATCTTCGCTGTATCCTCGACAATGTGTTCGTCAGTGGGATTAAATACAGTACGGCTCCATGCGTCTTGTCTTGGCTTGGCTTTTTGTGTAAGAGATAGAATTTTGGTTTATGGCGTGCTGAAATTTTATTCTGCATTGATTCTCCTTGTGACCATGTCGCATTGTTATTATTATGATTTTCAATTCATTATCAGGAATCTGCAGAAACTGTAACCGACGTGTGAAGATGAAGATGAAGAAGCTCTTTTGAAGCAATACCAGCTTTCATGGAGTGTAACGAATTCCAGAGTACTAGTGCCAGGCGTGCACGGCGCATAAATTTGCCGCTGGTGCGTTTATGTGACGTTTGACTTTGGCGAACTTAGGTACAGCTTGTTCATCTCGTTACCTTTTTAGGAAGGTCAGCGTACTGAGAAGTCGACCTTTCTTCTGGCGGAGCTTATCAAACTCGTGTACGTTGGGTAACATCTCCTCCCCGAAGGGTGATGTTGTTGATTAATGATGTACTTCCGGGTGAACTGGTGAGTTATTGTTTCCATTGTTATTTCGACGACCAGTTGCTGCAAGTTTTGCTCTTTGCGTACTCTCTGCCTGGACTCCAATCTAACTGTTAAAATGAAAGCAAATCGGCAAAGCACCCTGACGAACATTATTAATGAAGCCGAGAAAACCTGAGAGGCTATGTAATCTTTTTCCCAACAATTCCTTTGTAGGTTCCCGAGCACTTCAGTCACACTTTCGTGTGGGCTATACCAATCTATTACCACCCTAGCAAAGTTTCTGTGTATTCGTGCGGCGTCTGTCCAAACACTGGAACAATACTTGAGAATTGGGTTTACTAGCGTCTTGTATCCCATTATGTTCACAGACGCTTTACATTTCGCAGAACCTTTCCAACACTTGTACGTCTTCCAGTCGTCTGCCCTAAGACTGATTTTTACATGATCTTTCCATTTCATATTGCTTCCTAGTATTACCTCTAAATAATTATACGATCTGACGTGCTCAAGACGTTGACCACTGATCTTTTAATCAGATACTATCGGATTCTTTGCCTTTATTACAGACATCATCTTACATTTATCCATATTTGAAGAGAGCTGATATTCATTACACGTTCCTACAATTTCTTACGATTGTCCAGCGGTAATACTTCCTGTACGCAAGTACTTCGTCAGCGAACAATTTTATAGTGCGACTGAACCAATCTGATAAATCGTTTATGCATACTGGAAACAACGGATGTTCTATTACTCTTCCTTGGGGCACACCCGATGTTACATTTGTTTCTGCGAGACATTCACAATCCATTATAACGTACTGCGTTCTTTTGGTTAAAAATTCCTCGAGGCAGTCACCTGTTTGCGGAGATACTCCGTATGACCCTGTGTTGGTTAGCAGTCGATTCGGTGGTAGAATGTCGAAGGCCTAACGCAAATATAAGAAGACGCAAACTACCTGATAACCGTAGTCTGTTGTCTGCAAGATGACGAGTCTTGTATCATACAAATGGTTTTCCTGAATTAGTGCTGCTCTTTTAGAGAAGCTTTGAAAGGATTTCGAACTAACCTGTGCCAGGTACTGGGGAAAGAATAAATTTGTATGAGATTTTATTATTTTGTGTCTGTGGACAAAAGGAACTAGTAATATACCCATTTTACAACAGTGATTATACAATTCTAGTGGCAATTTTCTCAAGATCTCGCATTATTAAACAAGAGTTTTTTCAAGTGAGGAGAGCTGGAATATCAGTAGGCGGAATGCAGACTACAGGTAACTCTTTACGAATCCTTTTACGTAACCATTCTCACTAGTTTACAGGCGCTCGTCGCATGGGCGGACTGAATGAGGACAGAAAAAACTGAAAAGAGACTTTAAAAACAACCCGTGCCCCAAGTGTTGTCCCAATTGGTCGGGAAAAAAAGCGAACTTGGCTGGCACAAAGATTTAGACGGAAATAAACGAGGCACAATAAGTGAAATAAAAAGTGCAGCCAAATACTAATTTATCGTGAGTGTGGTGAACAAATTGTGGATGCCACAGCAAACGACCCTGAACGCTACGAGCGGAAGGAAGACAGTGCCTCGCTGTTGTCGCCGGGGCTGAGTGCTGCGGAAATCGGAGATGTGCGTCATCACGGAGCTGCCTGGATCAGCGAGAAGCGGTGTGCTGTCACCGCTCCAGCCCCTTCTCCCCAGACCTGCGCTGCTGCAGTAGGTGGTACTAGCGCTTTTCAACGATGTTACAGCTGCTTTCATCACGTCGCGTCGAATCACGATTGCTGGTACACCGTTCCAGCATCGCATGTTGATACAGACAGAGTAAGTTAAGTCAAGAATACATATAACCAAAAGACCAGAACGGAGTGTAGAGAAAAGGGTGATCTGAACGTAAAGGTAGAGCAGCAACTAGTATCAGATAGTGAAAGTGAGCATTTTGATGAGGCAGGAGTACCGTTAAGTCAACCAATGCAGGAAAGTCATTGCAGCCTGGTAGAATACAAAATGTGGATGTAGGTTCGCCAGAATGGATACATTTACTGTGTTCCAAAATTCAAACTAGTAATGACGAATTAAAGTCAGAAACGAGTAGTTTGTCAGATATAGACAGTAAGAAATTCGAAATGAGTAGTGTAAGCTAAGAAATGAGTAGCTATAATTTCAAGTTGGTATCGAGTACTGATGAATTATTAGAGGAAATAGTTAATGTCAAATCAAACATGATTGGTATAAAGCCTGAAATGAGTCGTTTGAGTCAGGACGTGTGCGAAAAACCTGATTCAACTACAATTTGGATGTTGAATAAAAGAAGAAGCCGAGGAACAAATAAACAACCTAGAAAGAAAATTAAAGGCTAAAATCGATGAATTTCGTAATGAATGTAAAACGACCAATGAACTATTGGAGAGAGGACGGAAAGTATTTCTCCGAGCTTTGGTCTCAGACACACGGAGAATTAGGTAAAGTAGTTACTTCTCAGAAAGAAGAGATTTCTTGTGAAACAGAAAGCAGAGTAAAAATTGGATGAACAATTAGAGGTATCAATATCATGAAATCTAAGACATTAAATGCCATTATTTGCCTCATTTGTTTCGGTTACAAGAATTTTTGTGTGGCGCCCGTAACCAAAATTCGTATGGCGAGTGGAACAGTAAACTTTCCATGTTTTAGGTGAGCACTACCATCGCTGACTTGTCCGGCCGATGTTTCTAATATACACAGAAACTGTATAATTGAACTTTGATGAAATTTCGAATCTAAAGTGTCAGGTGCTGGGGAAGAATACTAGTTTGCAAGAAATTTTATTGTTTCGCGTGTGTGGACCAAAGGTACTATGCTTATACCATTTTTTGATGGAGCTGGGACGGTATAATTTCATTAGCCATTTTTCCATTACCTCTCTTGGTTAATTAAGAGTTTATTCAGCTAGGGTGACAGCAAGCGGAATGCTGACTACAGGTAGCTCGTTATGAATATTTTCATGTTACCTATCTCGGTAGCTTACAGGCCCTTGTCGCGCAAGTCAGGACAAAATTAAAAACAAACTTTGAAAACAACCCGACGCCCCACGGAACAGCAGCTGTCTGCTCGTGGGGGCCAAAGATACTTTTATTTCGTTTCTTGCATAAGTGCAACATGGTGGTCACGAGATATCGCTTGAACTTACATGAAAATATGTTCTGATTCGGCACCCACATAGCCTATTACATCGGATGGTCCAGATTTACGACGACCAAAAAACGAATGTTTTTGCGACTAGTGCGAAAACGGTGAAAACTAGCCACACGTTACGGTCAACTGTATGCTAAGGTATTTGAGTGTTTCGTTTATACATAATATGATTTCTACGACAAATTGTATTTTATGGGTCTGAAGATTGTTATTACGAATGGGAAGATTGTTATTATGAACAGAAATTAATTACCTGATGTACTGTAAAAAAAAGAGTATGGCCCATAAATAGAATAAAACAGACAAAAATATTTCCTGTTGAATATGAACCAAAGGTTTGATAAACATTTCAAATGACGTCATGTAGCACCGCAATCAGCTGTTTAACGTATTCTTTAATAAGCGACCGGTTTCGGTCAAAGAACATTTTCTAATACAGCTCGGATTGACAAAACAACAAAAATGTACTCTGGAATACAATGACCTCAAAAAAGAGCACAAAGTGGGCTCTTCCTTCTCTCCTGGAATCAACTACAGGATGCCTGCGACAAATTGATTAATGAATAAGCACTTTTATACAGGGTGTTTCCATAAGAGCGTGCTAAAGTGTAACAGGAAATAGAGAAGGGTCCACTGAACGATTTGAGGTAGGAAACCTGGGATCGGAGAAGCCAGCTCAAGGAGATATGGAAGTAAACTTGTCTACTGTTTCGTCTAGCATTACTTTTTACCAGCTTATTTACAACTAACAAGCGTACAAGCTTACACATACAGTGTTGTTTATTTACATGTACATTCTTTCTTTCCTGCAAGGAAACAAAGAGGACGAGCCTGATTATCAGGAAGTCATGATGCAGGTTTTGTTTACGTTACTTGTCCGTAAGGTGGCTCTATTGTTTCGTATTTACATTGTCGCATGACAGAACGCGCAATGAATCGACGACAGACCCATTTATTCAGAGACGAACAGTACAGTACGAAGGAGCAGTACCGGTACAGTACTTGCTGGTCGCTGGATTGGAAGGGGAGGTCCTTCTCCATGGCCTGCAAGGTCACCTGACCTGAATCCTATTGATTATTTGCTATGGGGATATGTAAAATCACTTGCGGCTGAGACCCCATTGGATACGGGGATAGAATTAATTGCCAGAATTGTAGTTGTCTGTGATGTGATTCGAAACGCACCAGCGATATTCGTCAGAGTGCGTCAGAATCTTGCTCACACACGGTTACACCAGGGCAAGTACTATAACCAAGACTCAGATGAACCGGCAATAATATTCATATAAGTCGAATGTTCTTCAAATTGCAGACAGTCATCGCAGTCAAGGAGTAAACGCCGGGACAACTTGGACATCAAGTGTTGAATTACCTTCGTGAGAAAAATTTGTAATATTGTGAAACAAAGGGAGACTCCATACATCGATGTTCCAACAGCACAGTAATCCCTGGTGGCAACGACCTTTCCAAGCACTTTTGTAAGAAACGGCACGCCTTACCTTTTGACGTAAGCATTTAAATAACTCACTTCAAATGATATCATTTACTGCACATCGTCAATGCAGTTTAAATGTCAATGTTCACGTCAGCTATAATCGCAGTCAATGATGTTAAAATATCATTCCGATATTAATTCTAAATGAGTTACAAACATCAGTAATCTACCAAAAATCATATTTACATCGCATAAGTTCTCCAACAACCCCTAAGTGCCGTTAATAATTCTATCGGTTTACTTGGCGTAGCTCACATGCTCTGAATTCACAATCCTAGTAATATCGTTTGGTCATCAAATCAGTATTACATCCGTTAAACATGCATTAACAGTTCGTAAAGCTTCTTAACGCGTTGAATAATGAGGTTCAAAATAATCCGTCTAAATCTTCGCATCATTAAATGTCAGAAACATTGATACATTTCCGCTCCCATCCTGTGCGTAAGTACACTTTCTATCATTTAACTGTCACTTTGAGCTTCTAATAACTTACACTGAGCTATATGAATACTAATTTAAAGTTACCTGGCTAATCTTCATGCTAAGAGAAAGTCTCAAAATTAATGATTGCCGTATCAACCAATTCTTGCAACTGAACTATCTTAATATGTCTTCTCAAAACTAATTACGTCCAAATGAGTCACTAAAACGCATGGATCTGATATACCAACTTTTTAAAGTTAACAGTGGGGCATCAGCCACAGAAGTGAATAGAATTTTACGTTGATTTATTAGCAATACATTTTAATAATTAAATTCAGTATCGAGAGTGCCTTCCATGCTGTCTGGCGCCCCCTGGCCGTCGGTTGGATCCCAATACTGCCCCGTACACCTGCTACCGCGTCCTCATAGTAGAACCCTCGATCAAGGGTCATGAAACAAATACAAAAGAAACATTTACAGTACTTTAAGTTATATAAAATCCGTAATACAAAATTATGACGTATATTTCTACTTGTCTGGTGTCGCTCAGAGGAAACTAACAGCGTTTGTCAGAATGTATCGTAGACACTACAAATGTCAAAAGGTGTTTGGAAACTGTGCTGCACAAACAAGTTTGCTGTTTATACTAGAGAAATGTCTTAAGACTACGAAGTGTCGGTATGTACATATTTTAGAAATGATCAATGAAGAGACGCGGGGTGCTCCTTTGTATCCATCCCATATTGTAGGCAACTACGTAGATATCATATTTCCAGGTTACATGTTACTGTAAAGCTCGCACTCTTGTGGCTCACAGACTACAGTAAAAATAAGTTAAGTTTATATGTTTCGGTGTATATAGATGTCGAGAATAAACAGGTTGCTGGAATTAATGATCCAATATTTTGCAGCAGATGAAAAACGTGCTCTGGTGTAGCGAACTATCCCTGAAAGAAACCTGAATTATTACTAGTAGTAATATTATCCCACGAAATGCAGGTGCGTTTGTACTGTGTTGCAATTTGCCTGTCTGATCAGTTATGCAAGCGAGGTAAGTACCGAACGAGGTGGCGCAGTGGGTAGCAAACTTGATTCGCGTTCAGGAGGATGAGGGTTCAAATCCACATTCAGACATCGAGATTTAGGTTTTCCGAGATTGCCCTAAATCGCTTAAGACAAATGCTGGGATGATTCCTTTGAAAACGGCAAGGCCGATTTCCTTCCCCACTCTCTTATAATCCAAGCTTGCGCTCTGTCTCTAATGACCCCGTTGTCGACGGGAACGTTAAACTCTTATCTACATAACTCTCTGCGGCGTAGTAAGAGTACACCAGTTAAAATCTCGCACCAAAACCTTGCGTCAATGAGCCGTTCTGGGGTTTACGATGAGAAATACGGGTTTTCTCACTGTACTTGCTTTAGAGACACATACATATCGTGTGCTCACACAGTGGTTTAGATGAATTCGTTAACAGTTTCGCGCCATTGTCTGGTGTAATAGAATGCCATTTGTTAACAGGTGGGACAATTAAAGCTAAGTACCCGTAGCACAGATAGACAAATACGCTGGGTAACAATAAAATTGAAGCACCCTGAAGACATGGGTCGACGTCAAAGTAACTTCGTGTATATACAGCACCCTTTTTCAAATCATCGTAACATACTCAAAAATGATATTTTCGGAAATGCAAAAGACCATGTGAAAAACGTGCAGACTAACAGTTGCAGCGGTTACAGATAACTGTCGGTAAGCACTGTCTGTTCATTTGTACATTTTTGACATGGTTTCTTGCATTTTTGACTGTGTTACGATGACTTGAAAATGGGTCCCATCACGAAACTAGTCATCGAGTGAATAAAAAAAATGAAATTTGCAACTTCAGCTGGTTTTTCGTTGTGTAGATTAACAGAAGTTCCTGACCTACCATTATTCCATCACGCTGGAAGTTAGTAATTTTATTTGTACCTGTACATCTGTTTTACCCCCTTCATAATATTCTCCATTAGCTATTACAGACTTATGTCAGCACTTTTCCAGTGCTTGTAACACTTCTGGAAATCGTTCTTTGGGATAGCTTTTAGCTCTCCCCACTACGCCTTCCTAATCTCATTTACGCTTTTAAAATAAAGACCTTTTAAGGTTTTCTTTATTTTTGCGAAGATAAAAAACCAAACGTTGCCATGCCTGGGAACGTGGGTTCTGTGGCATCATCGATAATTTTATTTTTTGACCAAAATTTCATGAACAAGCAACGAAGTGTCAACAGATGCGTTATCGTGATGCAAAAGCCATTGTTTGTTATGGGACAAATCTGGGTGTTACGGCGTTAAGCTTACAAATAGTACTCCTTATTGATCGTTCGACCTTGTGGCAAGAACTCATGATGCTCTATGTTGTTACCATCAAAGAACTTGCTTGTTGAGCTTTTATCGTTGTTGATGATCCAGAATGCTTTTTCACTGGAACCCCTGAGCCTTAGCTCCGACGCCATATCCGTGGACCCATTTTTATGATCTGTTATGATACGTTTCAGGAGTTCTGCATCACTGCTGACATCAGATAGCGACTTTGAGCAACTGGCCCCTGTTTTCTCGTAATTCAACAATTACGGAAGAAATTTTTCTGTCGCAAGATTCAAAACCAAAATATATCTAAAAGTATAACAACACGAGCCAGTTGATATACCAGCATCATCAACGGCATTTCTGATTGTGATTCAGTGATCATTCATAATCATTTCTTTCGATTTTTTCCGCGATTTCACTGTTTGATGATGTGCTGGACCGTCCTGGGCTGTCGTCTTCACGACCTCCTTCGAAATGCTTGCACCGTTCGTAAACCAGTCTTTCACTCACACCAGACTCACTAAGAGCAATATTTACCAGTTCTAAAACTTTGATGCAGTTTATTCCGTTCTTATAGGAAAAATTAATGCAAATTCTGTGATCCAATTTTGTTCAAAAGAAGCAATCGTTGATACTACCGAGACACTTCTAAGCTTTCGACAGCTAACGACAACTGACTGACTGACAAAGCTAACTCTGTTCAGATACTTCTCAACCCAACAGCAATGAAATCGTTAGAATCAGACTAACATAACACTCGACATAAAAATTCCGCTACTTTTTGAACACATCTTACATGTAAATTTCCAAATTTCAGGTCTAATGTTTGGAAAACAAAAGAGCGTGGAAACTAATTTTAAGAGTCTCGAAAATGGCAATGGGTTACAGGACTTCACTATTTACGTTTAACTGCTCAGTTGGCAATGCGATAGCCTGTTCATATGGTTGGGCTTCCGGTCTAACTGGTAACATTCAGCTAAGCAGAAGCACCCATTAACAAGCTGACGTACCTGCCGGCAACATCAAATCCTACACTGTCCGTGAATATACAGGTCGCTCCGGCGAAGCAGGTAAATCTGACTAAGGAAAGACAGAAAGGGAAACCCTCCACTGAAAAGAATAGGAAGAAGAAGAAGAAGAAGAAGAAAAGAAGAAGAAACAGACTTCCCGAACGTAGGCGAAAACGACTCAAATAATCAGTATTCCCCTCATTCACACACACTTACAGCCATAGTTGGCAAAGTAGACTACAATCGTTGTGCTAAATAAAATACTGATTAAAAGCAGGTACACATTTTGATTTCGTATTGTGTAATTATAACGTCATCGATGTTCCTGTTATAGTTCTTAAATTAACTACGTGGCACATGCAGTTCTCAAATTTTTGGACCTATGCTTTCCAGAAGCAATATTTTTCTGAATTACAGTTTGATGGGTATTATGCTGAAGCTTTATATTATTCACTGATGAAAACAAATTATTATTATTACAGTTGAATATTTCATCTATTTTATGGTAATTAATTTATTTATTATTGTTATATTGAAACAGTTCCTAAAGTTTATTGTTATAGAAACTATTACGCATCTGTGTCCCCCTCCAGAACAGAATCCTGGATTATATACTTATATGGATATGGTATCTGTTCTTTCGGACATGTCCGAAAGAACAACCACCATATCCATATAAGTAGTTCTGGCATCACCAACCATGACCTTCTTCGTCTGTGCGGATGCACACATATTCCCCGAACTCTTACGGGACTTGGAAAGAACGTCTTCCACGAATAATGAGTGTGTTAGTGTGGGACACTACGAATGCTGTGTGTGGACATACAAGGTGAGAATGTCAGGCTCGCGGGAGTCGTGCGCGATATATTCCCTGCAGTCGTGCTATCCTCTGTGCCCACGGTGGCTCAGATGGATAGAGCATCTGCCACGTAAGCAGGAGATCCCTGGTTCGAGTCTCGGTCGGGGCACACATTTTCACCTGTCTCCTTTGATATATATCAACGTCCGTTAGCAGCTGAAGGTATTAATATAATTCTAATTTCGAATCCTGGATTTGTTCCTGCTGTAAAGAACGCAGAATACAGTGTATTCGTGTGAGACAGCGTTATCAGTACCTGACAGTGTTTGAAAGGGGCCACATTGTGGGTCTCCATGGCTGGCTCGTGGAGTCGTGTAATATCCAGATGTTTGGGACATTCGGATGTGACAGAGGCACAATGCTGGACTGCACGGAGACGTGAGGGCAGGCGCACTTGTCGTTGTGTTTCCGGTCGACCTGACAACGACAATGGAGGATAGCAGTATTGTGCACAACACACATCGAGAGCCCACATTTGCGCCTGCTGTCCGGAAACAAGTAATGAACTTCCTGAAGCATCCTGTGTAATCCCGCACCATTTGTCGGAGGCTAGCAGCAACAGGGTTAGGGAGTGGCATTCCATGAGTAGATAGCCTTTGCAGTGGCTGCGTTTGGAGTTGAACCGTGACCGAGAATCTTGGTCGGCTGGCGAATGGCATCGCATTGTGTGCAACGGTGAAATGCGGTTTTGCATTAACTGGATGACTATCATCGGAAAATATGGCGGCGACTTAGGGAGAGAACCCATTTTTTAGGCTTCCGTATCTTAATCGGTGAAAATGAAACCCTTGTTGTCCGTCAGTCAGTCAGTTAATCTGTTCTACTGTCAAAAAACTATTTTCTCAGGAACGGTTAGACGTAGCTAGCTGAAATTTAAGTCACATACCAAGATCTATGATCTTTGGCAGTGTCAAAAATTGAAGCTTCTTAGTCAATGCAATCAAAAGGTACGGCTATTTAAGTCACATAATACTCGCAAATTTACTCATTATTTGCATGGCTCTTCAACCAGCTTAGGATTTGGAGGATCTAACGTGGCAGTTGGATAGAATTTTGTAAGCTATCCCTCAGGACGATCATCTGCAACTCTACCAATGCCAAGCCGTATAACTGGGCCACAGGTGGATCAACGCGTTATTGACTTGCGCAATTTGCGAAGCTCTATCTCTTGAATAAATCATCCGATTTATTCTAAAATTTTAATCATTTGTTTGTCTGTAGATGTATATCATCGGATAAATCCTTCCTCAGTGCCTCTTTTTTGTCTTAGTGTATTTACATTCTAACCATCAGGGCTTACGTTATCAGTATAAGGGTCATCTATTGTCATCACACACACACACACACACACACACACACACACACACACACACACACACACACAAAACCTTACAAGTCGAAGCAACCTGGAATGACCTACCGGTATGTCATCAAAGTTCAGTTCATCTCTATGGTCATCATATTTACTCATTGTTTCTGCCAGATGTGGCAGCTCTGCGTAATAAGTATCGCAATCTGTTTACCTTCAATTCAGTTGAAAATTTAATCATGTATTCTGTGTACGCAGAAAAAGTAAGTATTCTATATTCGTTTTATAAATTATGAAAACCCTGACATGATAAGCAAATCCAGCAGTAGGTCACACAGCTCCGAATAAATCGTGACATTAAATTAACCAAAGTAATACGAGTAACGAGTGAGCAAATGGAATACCACAGACTAACACAAGAATGCCTAAATGCATGTCATACCTTCCCACCGTGAGACAGACGCAGTTCCGAGGGGAGAAACGAGAACAGAAGCCGAGAGCAGAACCGCGTTAAGCTAGAATGCCCTACGATAAGGTACGGACACCCACGTCGCCAGCTAACCACCAGGACCACCCCCCAGCCTATGTTAAAAGCTAGAGCCCTCCAGAAGAACAGTATAGATCTTACGATAACACAAAAAGGGCCACACCAGCCGCAAGTTTTAGCGTGAGACTTTCTCGCGTCTCTGTTACGTTGCAAACGTTAAAAACATTGCCCCACCACGAAAAGTAACCGACAGGACCAACCCTCAGCCCATGTTAAAAGATAGAGCCCTTCAGAAGAACAGTACAGATCTTACGATAACACTAAAAGGGCCACACCAGCTGCAAGTTTTAGCGTGAGACTTTTTCGCGTCTCTGTTACGTTGTAAACTTTAAAAACATTGCCCCACCACGAAAAGTACAGCGTTTCTCATTGGATAGACAGAATTTTTGTAGGCGGAGCTTAAGGTTAACATTGAGACCCTGATTGGTCAGATGAAAACACAGCCAGATAGTTTTCTTTTTAAACCAACTTCGGTAAATTGTAGTAAGGAGAAGCTAGGAGAGAGTTGCTTCCGAGACGGCGAGCTGTATGGATCTGCGCCGGCCGCCGCCCCCTGACGAACACCGACAAGGTAATGAACGCACGCGATGCGGCATTTTTGAGCGCATAAGGCTTCACTCAGAACTGCAGAAGTCTCATCTGTTACATCCCCTTTTTACATAATACTAGTGTCCACCGTCAATTGAAGCTCATGGTATTCACATTTGCTATGTAAGTTAAAATCTGAAACACGATGATTTTTCTGTTATATAATTATTGAGAAGCCACATCAGCCACTGTAATTTACGACGTTAGATAAGTAATTAAAGATAATTGAGGGTCACTATAGACCATTTTGATAGTTTTCTCTTTTGTGAAACTTAATTTAAACCTAGATTATAGATGTGATATGGCATAGGTCATCCTTCGATCCATTGTAGAACTTGGAAACCCATTCAGGGAATATTCGTTCACATTTTTGTTGAACGCAGTTGGTTTTTATCATCCTGTATTAAAACATTTCGCCCGCATCTCGTGGTCGTGCGGTAGCGTTCTCGCTTCCCACGCCCGGGTTCCCGGGTTCGATTCCCGGCGGGGTCAGGGATTTTCTCTGCCTCGTGATGGCTGGGTGTTGTGTGATGTCCTTAGGTTAGTTAGGTTTAAGTACTTCTAAGTTCTAGGGGACTGATGACCATAGATGTTAAGTCCCATAGTGCTCAGAGCCATTTGAACCATTAAAACATTTCCTTTTATCAATAGTGCAATTTATAAACAATGTTTTGTGAGTAGAATAAAATTTCCAATGGTAAACCTAACTGCTTTTTCGACGTTATTTTACCAGCTAACTAAAAATAGGAAAGCCTTGAACCCCTTCCACTAAATTTAGTTAGTATTATGATTCTTTTACAGGGAGCGCAGTGGAGCTGACGCTGAAATCATTAAGTATTTGGTTATATCATCGCTAGTCTCACTGAAGTCTTCTGAACTCTACATGTCATGTGTGGTCTGGCGTCTCCTTGCCAGCAACAGGTCCCAGGTTCAAACTAGTCAATTCCCTAAAAAACACGCTCAGAGCGTCGTTGCGCGAAAGTAATAGGGAGACACGACTTAGAATAGACAGACACCACGCAGAATGTTAGAATTAGAAAACCTTTTTCTTTCTGCATTCTATATTTACGTTCCAGACACTGTTCGTCTTTTACGTTAAAGCATCTTCAACAGAGTGATTCCGGAATAATACAGTTTCGTTTTCTATGCGATGGGTATAGATTGTTGGACATTTCACGTCATAACTTTTTACATTAATAAATTTTCGTTGTTTGATACCCTTCCTCGTTCTGATTATACCTGAGGGTGGAGCAAACCAGAGATGGTTTAATCGTCTAAAAAAAAAAAAAGCTCCGTCTTTAGGCCACAAGTGGCCCTTCCGGGACCGTCCGGCCGCCGTGTCATCTTCCGAGGAAGATGCGGATAAGGAGGGGCGTGTGGTCAGCACACCGCACTCCCGACCGTTAGGACGGTATTCTTTGACCGAAGCCGCTACTAATCGGTCGAGTAGCTCCTCAATTGGCATCACGAGGCTGAGTGCACCCCGAAAAATGGCAACAGCACATGGCGGCGGGATGGTGACCCATCCAAGCGCCGGCCACGCCCGACAGCGCTTAACTTCGGTGATCTCACGGGAACCGGTGTAGCCACTGCGGCAAGGCCGTTGCCTTTAATCGTCTAGGATTATGATAATAACGATGATGGACGAAAATGTTAGTGACAGTGCAAAACTTTGGATGGTACATACCAAGTACCAGACGACAGCAGCAGCAGCCTACCTGATGAGTAGGGGCGGGTCTTAAGAATTTACCTCCGTTGAAGCTGTGTGGGTGGTGCGCGTTTGGGACAGACGAAAAGTGGGGCAGGCGGCGGCTGAGGCAAGCGCAGTGACACGGTTGGCCGCTGGCTCTGTGCTGGCTTCTGTCCAGCAGGGGCGCGTCAATGCTGCTGCTGCTGCTGCTCGCAACTGCCGAATCACCTCTGTGTGTGCGTGTGTGTGTGTGTCACACGGGCCGAGGCGAACTCGCTGCTTCTGTTATCCTACACTACACAGAGACTCTCGTTTGTGAGTAGTGCCGTAAGCTTCCCAGCCGACCGAGCGAGGTGGAGCAGTGACAATATACTCGTATTCGGCAGGGCTTCGGTTCAAATCTCCTTCCAGTGACACAGTTAAGTTTTCCCTAAATCGATTAATGAAATGCTGGGATGGTCCCTCTGAAAGGACATTCAGAGCAAGCAACTAATAAATGCTCGAACATGCACAAACAACTCACTACTAAGCCAAGCCAAAGAGATTGCACACACACACAACTTTTGTCTACGATACATGACACTACGCAGATAAATGTACTGTAAGAGTACGTATACGTGAGCGTGTTGTTTGAGTCCTGTACTGCAGATTGTTTTCAATGCTACAAGCGCAACAACATTTTCACCAGCAGTGCAGCAAAAGTACATGCTGAGCAATATCAGCACACACACACACACACACACACACACACACACACACACACACACATACACACACACACACACAGTAAGTAATAAGACATACAGTAAGCAAAAAGTACCTACCTCAAAACTACTTATAACTTGCATGTACAGTAGCAGAATATGTAACTTAAACGAGCTGCATACAAATAAAAACGCATATGTATTGCATGCCACTGATGACGCCTTAATAAACGGTGGCTTAAGACATCTGCTAAAGTAAGTATTGCCTGTACCGAGTTGTTTATAGATGGTATTAGCCAAAAAATCCACTTTGTATAATATTACAACGTTGTATTGAACAGAAGAAAAGGTAAGTAGAAGGAAGAAAGACGGATGGAAATGCTTAAAAAGGAGCAAGGTAGTGAACATTAGCGGTGCGGTCATTACGTGAGACGTATATTGGAGGAATTAATAAGTTTTGGAATGCGTGCTCTTAGAATTTTGAGTAAGATTCTCCACGACGGACGTCTTCATCGTAACGCCTCCCTCAGTAGTTCGTTGAGCATGTCAGACTCTTTCACATTGTTAACCGTACCGGTGACGAGGCATGCTGCTCTGTTTTGAATTTGTCCTATCTCTTCCTTGATTTACAAATTGGTAATGGTCTCAGACCGATGAAGAGTACTCAAGAATTGAAGAAGGGTAAAGGAAAATGTTCTAAGTGACATTTTTTCACAGAGCGCGTTTCCAGTGCCGTTGTGTTCTCGGTACACTGTTGGATGTTCGTAGACTTCATCCAGGTGCCAAACCATGGAGAAAGCCTTTCAAACACTGGTTATTAGAGGGCGCATGGTCTTTGTGCCTTGCTGTGCTCTCCTCTGGAGGACTAAAATTTGGATAAAACATATGAGAAGTGACTTTTGTTGACTACCGTTCTACTAGTTAAAAACGTAATAGTGTATTTCTCTACTGGCGTTATCACTAATAAAACGTAGTGCCTCCGTATAATGGCACTTGGAATAAATACTCCCTTTCTACTGTTTTGTGGAAAACTGACATTTTAGAGAACATGGTTGTGTACAAAAAATTAGTTGATTCTTGCAAAGAAGAAGTGTCAACCAACCACTGTTAATAATACTATTTATTTACACAAAAAGTGCCGTTACCGGTTTCGAAGCGACAGGTTCATCTTCAGAGTAATGTTTTCTTTCACGAGCTGTTCCCAGCTACGCGTTGCTGTGGCTCAGTCTGGTTAAAGGGAAAGGAAGAAAAGAGAAAGCACCTCCTGATCTTCTCTCTGTCCATCTCCTCCTCCCCCCCCCCTCTCTCCGCCAGCCCCCTCTCGACCTACCTGCTCCCTATGTCAATGTTCAGTTTCTTCCCGACCCCTCTGTCTTCTCCTCTCTCCCCTCTCTCTCACCTTGAGCCTTGTTTATTGTTATTGCAAGTTCAGGATTTGTAGTCTGAATTATATTTTTAAGAAAGTATCGTTTAAAATTTGAAGTAAATCGAAAAAAAAACATTTAGAGATCTTTGCTAACAAAACACACACACACACACACACACACAAGTGGGGTTCTGCTGGTTAGTCATAGGTGTAATACAATAAGCTTAGGCATCTGTCAACATAACGCCATAAAAATATTAGTCGATTTGTGATTGCATCATAAGGTTATTCTCGATTAAGTACGTCAACTTACGTATCCATTTCTCTGCATGTGCGGGAAGTTTTAATTTTCTGCTTTAACGTGAAGAAACCTGTGGCTGTGCCTCTTAAAATGCTGGGTAAGATCAATGGTGAGGGAACTGTTAGTGGAAGGACGTGCAGAGAATGTTTTCAACGCTATAAGAAAGGTGATTTTGATGTCGAAGACCAGCATGGCGGGGGAAGTCAGAACGTTTTCGTAGCTACTGAAACAGACGAAGACAGTCACAGGACATCATTATCGAAAGCAATTGATGCAGTCGAGCCCAGCACTGAAGCACAAACGGCCACAATACAGCGATAGACACGGAAAGGTAAGTTTTCAGAAGGTCAGTGCTCGACCCCATGTCGCAAAACCCGTGAAAACATAAATGGGAACGTTGAAATGAGACGTCCTATTCCTCCCGCCGTATTCTCCATACGTTGCTCTCTCTGACTACCACTTTCTTCGATCAGTGGTATACTTTCAGCACTTCCGATTATATGAACAAGTGCAAAATTGAATCGATTCATGGATTCTCTCAAAGACGCCCAGTTCTTCCGTCACGGGATTCGTATGCTATCCGAAAGATGGGAGAATGTAGTGGCCAGCGATGAGCAATACTATGAATCATATTTTTTTAATGTAAGTTTTTCACAATAAAGCCTCGAACTTCCAGAAAAAATGGCGGAAGCAAAGTTGTAGACCAAGTATATATATATATATATATATATATATATATATATATATATATATACTTGGTCTACAACTATATATATATATATATATATATATATATATATATATATATATATAGGGTGAGTCACCTAACGTTACCGCTGGATATATTTCCTAAACCACATCAAATACTGACGAATCCATTCCAGAGACCGAACGTGTGGAGAGGGGCTAGTGTAATTGGTTACTACAAACCATAACAAAAAGCACGTATGTATGTTTTTTAACACAAACCTACGTTTTTTTTAAATGGAACCCCGTTAGTTTTGCTAGCACATCTGAACATATAAACAAATACGTAATCAGTGCCGTTTGTTGCATTGTAAAATGTTAATTAAATCCTGAGATATTGTAACCTAAAGTTGACGCTTGAGACATTGTCCTCACTTCATTGCAGGGGCCCACACAGCTGCAACATACATCGCGTTTCTACAGAATGATCTGCCAACGTTGCTCGAAAATGTCCCACTGGAAACGCGTCGACGTATGTGGTATCAGCATGATGGTGCACCTGCACATTCCGCAATTAACACTAGGCTGACCCTTGACAGGATGTTCGACGGGCGTTTCATAGGACGTGGAGGACGCATAAATTGGCCATCCCGTTCTCCTGATCTTACACCTCTGGACTTCTTTCTGTGGGGTACGTTAAAGGAGAATGTGTACCGTGATGTGCCTACAACCCCAGAGGAAATGAAACAACGTATTGTGGCAGCCTGCGGCGACATTACACCAGATGTACTGTGGCGTGTACGACATTCATTGCGCCAGAGATTGCAGTTGTGTGCAGCTAATGATGGCCACCACATTGAACATCTATTGGCCTGACATGTCGGGACACACTCTATTCCACTCCGTAATTGAAAACGGAAACCACGTGTGTACGTGTACCTCACCCCTCATGGTAATGTACATGTGCGTCAGTGAAAAAGACCAATAAAAAGGTGTTGGCATGTGGACGTAATGTGCTGTTCCAGTCTCTTCAGTACCTAAGGACCATCACCGTTCCCTTTGGATCCCTACGTAATTCGGTGCTCTCCGATACACACGATCGAACAGCGGAGGAGTGGTACTCAAGCGTCAACTTTAGGTTACAATATCTCCGGATGTAATTAACATTTTACAATGCAACAAACGGCATTGATTACGTATTTGTTTATATGTTCAGATGTGCTAACAAAACTAACGGGGTTCCATTTAAAAAAACGTAGGTTTGTGTTAAAAAACATACTTCCATGCATTTTTTTATGGTTTGTAGTAACCAATTACACTAGCCCCTCTCCTCACGTTCGGTCTGTGGAATCAATTCGTCAGTATTTGATGTGGTTTACGAAATATATCCAGCGGTAATGTTAGGTGACTCACCCTGTATATACAGGGTTATTACAAATGATTGAAGCGATTTCACAGCTCTGCAATAACTTTATTATTTGAGATATTTTCACAATGCTTTGCACACACATACAAAAACTCAAAAAATTGTTTTAGGGATTCACAAATGTTCGATACGTGCCCCTTTAGTGATTCGGCAGACATCAAGCCGATAATCAAGTTCCTCCCACACTCGGCGCAGCATGTTCCCATCAATGAGTTCAAAAGCATTGTTGATGCGAGGTCGCAGTTCTGACACGTTTCTTGGTAGAGGAGGTTTAAACACTGAATCTTTCACATAACCCCACAGAAAGAAATCGCATGGGGTTACGTCGAGAGAGCGTGGAGGCCATGACATGAATTGCTGATCATGATCTCCACCACGACCGGTCCATCGCTTTTTCAATCTCCTGTTTAAGAAATGCCGAACATCATGATGAAGTGCGGTGGAGCACCATCCTGTTGAAAGATGAAGTCGGCGCTGTCGGTCTCCAGTTGTGGCATGAGCCAATTTTCCAGCATGTCCAGATACACGTGTCCTGTAACGTTTTTTTCGCAGAAGAAAAAGGGGCCGTAAACGTTAAACCGTGAGATTGCACAAAACACGTTAACTTTTGGTGAATTGCGAATTTGCTGCACGAATGCGTGAGGATTCTCTACCGCCCAGATTCGCACATTGTGTCTGTTCACTTCACCATTAAGAAAAAATGTTGCTTCATCACTGAAAACAAGTTTCGCACTGAACGCATCCTCTTCCATGAGCTGTTGCAACCGCGCCGAAAATTCAAAGCGTTAGACTTTGTCATCGGGTGTCAGGGCTTGTAGCAATTGTAAACGGTAAGGCTTCTGCTTTAGCCTTTTCCGTAAGATTTTCCAAATCGTCGGCTGTGGTACGTTTAGCTCACTGCTTGCTTTATTCGTCGACTTCCGCGGGCTACGCGTGAAACTTGCCCGCACGCGTTCAACCGTTTCTTCGCTCACTGCAGGCCGACCCGTTGATTTCCCCTTACAGAGGCATCCAGAAGCTTTAAACTGCGCGTACCATCGCCGAATGGAGTTAGCAGTTGGTGGATCTTTGTTGAACTTCGTCCTGAAGTGTCGTTGCACTGTTACGACTGACTGATGTGAGTGCATTTCAAGCACGACATACGCTTTCTCGGCTCCTGTCGCCATTTTGTCTCACTGCGCTCTCGAGCGCTCTGGCGCAGGAACATGAAGTGCGGCATCAGCCGAACAAAACTTTATGAGTTTTTCTACGTATCTGTAGTGTGTCGTGACCATATGTCAATGAATGGAGCTACAGTGAATTTATGAAATCGCTTCAATCATTTGTAATAGCCATATATATGTGGGTGTGGGTGTGTGTGGGTGTGGGTGTGTTTGTAGCTTATATTCGTACAAACAGTTATTATAGTAACGTATATATATATATATATATATATATATATATATATATATATATATATATATATATCCGTCCGAATGTTCATTAGAGTATCGTGCAAAAATTTGAAGTAAATTGATCAAAAGCTTTCGACACTTTGGTAACAAAATTTTCATGGTATATGTTAGATATTTATTTATATATTACATACATATTTAAAGTGGGTACATAAAAACACGTCCGTTTTCGAATGCAACGTTGTATTAAAATCTCAAGTCAATCAACAGACTATTTTCGAGTTTTGAGAGCACAAACATACGCAGGCTGACTGTATAAACATTTGTTCTTGTCTATATTAGTTATTGGACAAAAGAAAATGTAATATAAATCTGAATTGCCATCTGAAGAAGAACCGGTCTGTTGTAAGCCGGTAATGGAGCTATTTGTGTAAACAAAGAACATCGGTATCAGTGGCTGGTTGCTGTTTTCTTGTTTGAAAGAATCAACTTGTGAGAACTTTCTTATTGGCGGTTTCCTGGTACGGCATTTAGAACGCCCTTAAAGTATTTTTTTTTCTCATTTGACTCATTATTGCCTGCGATGATTCGGTGAGAAGAATAATCCTGTGGTATCAGAATACCTTCTCAATTTTCTGGGTATAAATCAATTATGTACAAACGGAGGTACAGTCATGCTCAAAAGTATCCGAACGACCTGAATTCCATTTCGCCTGATTCGCATGCAACCCACATAACGCAGCTGTCTAGCAGGTCCTCTAATCGCTCCTTGGTACAGTCGTTTGACTATTGAAAATGGTTCCAACAAGTTACCACTAGAAAACACTGCACTGTATCGCAATAACTCAAGATGTTAAGTAATACCACGATACTACAAATATCAGGGAACATCTTATCACAGATAAGACTGTCCTTGAGGCTCGTAAGCTCACACTTATTACAATAAATGACATACCTGAAATGTTACCACTCTCATTATTACGTCAGATAGGTAATGCAAGTAGTAAATTCGTCGTATTCATGATTTCCTCTTCAAAGTAACATATCGTACTTATTATTTAACACAAAATGACATAAAAAATTTAAGTTATTGATGAGCGGCTTGTTGAGAATATGTATGAACTTCAAATGACGCGACGAACCGTCTCGTTCTGCATATGGATTCAAACCCAGGTCATGCAGACTAAGCAAAGATTTCGTGACTGACGGAAACTAACAGTCATTCCTGATTAGGCATACAGAGAGTGCTATACCTCGACTTTAGACAGTATCAGTTAGGAAATGCCAACTTTAAACTACATAACGCAAACTTTTTTAACGGACGCGAATTCCCACCCAGCATCTATTGTCCTTCTTAACGAACTAGGAGACAAAGAGTTCAGTGCTGACTGGGAATAGAGCCCCACACATATCGTTGTTGACTACACACAAAAAGACGTCAGCTACCGAATTTTTCTCCACCAGCAGCTCGGAATAACATCTTGAACTTACAGTGATTTCGCCAATAGTTCTGTGTCTAACTGGGAGTCAAAAACGTCAGATATCGTTAGCGTTGGCAACGAATGAAAATACATTAAATATCAAATTTATTATCCTCCAGCAGATAGGTGTTCTCATGCTAGAGCTTGATAATACGTAATGAAATCTTTAGTGCCGGGCCAGGATTCGACCCCATCCACGGGCAATATGTGGAGATGTTGAGGAATCTGCAGTTTTGAACAAACAACAAATTGTAGCCGAGCTGTATTGTCACGAAGGGATCAAATTCCGCGTTAAGGGCGGTCTGAGTTGCATTCCCTGTTCAGAACCAATTTTATCGACATACAGAAGCTCAGTTAAAAGATGGAATAACTGTCCTGTGAGCCTACATAGCATTTGTTTCGTCACTAGAAATAAATACCTAGTATAAGAAAGGTTACTGGTGATAGAGTTTCTACATGTCGCCAGTCCAGACTTTATTCTGGTCGAGCCTAACGCCTACTTGGTAGAGAAGGAATATCATTTTTAATGTGAATTTCAGATCACAATGCTATTATATCTTCTTCACTCGGTGTAGCCAGAAGAGAATGGAATGTGTCTCTCCCTATCTAAAATCATTGACAGAAGTTGGGATTGAACCCAGACCATAGGTATTTGAACATATCATCAGTCCAACAGACCACCCAATCCACTGCCCTGTGGCTCCCTTTTCTATCATAACGCCGTTGCGCCACACTGGATGAGAATTTTGTCACACAGGCTCCCTGTAGTAATTTGCAGCATTTTCAGTAAATTCATTTACTTGGTTTACCATATCACCATGAACTAGATGCCTCAGCTACCCAGTGCATACATTCGACTCTATTTTGTAATCACCGAAATAAAATCACGTAACTGCTACCTACACAGAACTGTCAACAGTGTAGGTTGCAGAAATTTAAATAGGAAGTGTTCCTTTCCACTTGAGCTACTGTATTGCGCTATCTGTTTGTTGAAGACATCGTAACTGTGGCTCTCTCAGAAGTCCAGACCCGGCCATATGCTTTATCTCACAGCGCTGTGGAATACAGAAGTTATGCAGGAAATGTGTTTGAGTTCTGGAAGTGTTGTAGCTACCTCTCAGCTAGTAGCGTAATGGAAAGTGTCGCACACACTAGATAAGATGCGTCATTATTACTATCATTTTCTTCATACCGCTGCTGGAACACTGTACTTGAAGATCATTTGATACCTTTTGGTCACTATAGAAGTAGTTTCCCAAGAACAGGTTCTTTCCCTGTCTACGGAATCCTTTTCATGTTAATATCAAACATCAGCAATTACTCGTAGATTACGTTAAAACTAAAGTAATTGATGAAGACGTTACTTGATAACAAAAACGCGCTGCCTTTCTTCATTTACTTGCGCCTAGAAATGGCTATCGAGTACTGCCAAACCAAAAGGCAAGAGATCTTACTGCCTTCCGATATACGTCGCTGTCAGTTCTTCCATATGATTTGGTCGACATTACCTGGTTCAAGTTGTGTATGACAGACAATGTTTAAGAAAATCAATTGTTTTCCTTTGCAATAAACAGAAATATTTTCATTCTAAGCTATCCAAGTACAAAATTTTCGCAATATTAGTTCAAATTTAATATTCGCTTGTGTAATGTAGGAAAGTATTTCACAGTTGCAAAAGTCGCATCCGACTCATTGACCCTACACTTATTGGCTGACCAAAAATTTTAGCTAAGAGTGACAACAGATTAAGTAACCTAATGTAGCGAAGACTGTTTGCCAGTGCTCTTTCTATCTGGAAAATACGCAATTCACTCATTTGGCTCCATAAAAACACTGTAACGGTAATTTCTGTGTGTATGCAATGCTTACGGATTGTACAATTTAGTGGTGCTCTCTCTTCCACTTCTGTATACAATATGCCTGACCTAAACGGGCCCTTTATCATTAAAGACCCTGGGCAGTGCAACATCATACTGACAACAGTAATGTGCTTATACTGACAACCTGACTGTTCGTTTTACCTGATTTTGTAATCATTTAAATAAAACAACATGACCTCCCAGTGGTAGACATTTCGTCCCCCTTTTCCTTCTGTGAAATTTGTCAGGAAGCTTTTTGCCTTCGAACCAGCGAAATGCGGCAGAGTAAGGCCGGTAAACGATTCACAAACCACGAGTTAGTGTCGTTAAGACGATTTATTTAAACATTGTCGTAGCTGAAGGAATTTAGGTCCGTCTTAAGTCGTCTTAAGCAGCAACGTTCAGAGACATCTCAAATAGGAAGAAGCTCATTATCCAGCTACGAAGGTTGTAAAACAAACTTTCTGCAGTTTGTGTCAGGTTGATCTTTTCGTCTGATAGCACTGTGTAAGTATTTTGTCTAAGATGTATCACAAGTAGTGTTCCTGTAGCTGTGGAAATCATTAGTTGAAAACAAGTTTAACACCAATGGGTACAGTACTGCTAAATATTCAAAATGATTATCAACCTAAGTCTGAGTTCATCCGCAAACTGAGGCGCATTTGTAATATTGAAGCTAGACTGTGTATCCTTGTCTTCCTTGAGTGGTCATTGGAAGGCGTTTACACACACGTATAAAATACTATGAATACTTCGAACGCTGTAGTTATCGTCGCTCTCATAAACTACTTTTGTTTTTTTTTAATTCTTCTGGGTCTTCAGCGTGCAATATGTGTTGCAGATACAGTCTTAGAGCAAAAAATTGACCTCCGAGTCGTTCACGTAAGGTGGACAATACAGTCGTGCTCCTCTCAGAATCCTAGTCCGGCAGTATGCTCGATCTGGCAACATTGTAGACTGCGGCACTTCCCAGAGGAAGTCTTGATTTCAGTCTTAGTACACTGTGCTTGACTACGACCGTAGTCTTGAGGTAAAACGCGAGACTAGCTAATATGACGTCTAGCGACCAAAAGCACACATCGACAAAATTTTTATCGCCCCTTTCTTCTCGGTGCTGAAGCTATGAGTGTAATTCAAGCGAGTCTATAATATATTTCGCTTTCTGTCACACTGGTAATAACAGTTTGGTTCAACAACGTTTTAGCGAAAGTTTTATTTGCCGACTATCTGCCTCTGAACACCGTATGCGTCTGAGTTCTCTGGAACCCGTTTACTGCCTACCGGCGGGGGCTGAGGCACTGCATTGTCTCGCCTTCTGCCGACAACGTCTGCTCCACTCCGCTCTCTTGACCATGTAAAATGCTTTAACGTTGGTGAGTGGTGACCCATAAAATCTGTCTACGATTTGTGTTTCACTCTTGGTAGCAACGGAGGCACAAAACCGTTTTTATTTGATGGTTATTTTATTACACTAGAATGCAATACATCAATGTGGCACAGAATTAATTTCATTGTTTCTGATCCAGTGCACTGTAATTAAAGCCTCACATTCTATTCTTTTTCCTTTCACAGGAGATTCTTCAAATAATTTATTATTATCATGGGTTCATATGTATTAGTCAAGGCACAGAGAGTAAATGCAATGTCATGTGTTTTGTTTCTTTCTTTGATTCTCTATGGTAAATAGATGCGAAAGATTGTGTCAATACCTATCAGAACCTGCTCCATAGCTACTCAGGCAAATTGCTTGTTTTGAGGTCTATACATTAATTAATGGAGAAGTGAACGCTGTTCACAAGTCATATTTAAAATATTCAATTGGATTTAAGGCGACAAAATTGCCCATATTTGAAGCTACCCATAGAAAAAGTAAGTTACTAGAGCCACTGTTGGCAAATGTCTGCAGAGAGTTCCTAATTGCTGCTGTGGAAATTTAGCATAGAGGCCCTATGGTAATTAAGAGGTTCATTTCCTTCACCCTGGCATGTGAGTCTTAAGTGAAGAACAATATTGAAATTCGTATCGCTGATGGTCGATTCGAATTTCTTCAGAGACGCTGGTATTGCGAAGCAGCTTGGCAGTCAGAAAGCCAAGATCTATGACCGTTAACACAACTTACTGAATCGAGCTACCAAGAGGATTTGATGTGTAAAGGTTTTCTTCCGATTTCGTTACAGAATTTTTCTGGAAATTCGCAGCTCCATAAAATATATCAGAACAAAAAAAGCTCGTACACGCTGGCCTCTACCACGGTTAGAACTGGACTGACTGAGCCGTTCTGACACGAGACACGGGCGGCACCACCGAACTACGGACACACTGCTGCCTGTACGCCACTCTCATCATGGTATTGGTCGCTCAGCTTCATAACGCATCGTGAAAGATAATAAACGTTGTCACTTATGTGAATAATAGCATTTCTTTAGCCAAAAAATTGAATTTTCTGTCTCAGTGTCTTAGTTTACATGAGGATTATAGCACGAGTCATGCAAATGGAAAGGGAATATCAAGTGAATTTAGAGAGTCAATTCAGTACCATACGCGGAAGTGATTGCACTGTCACATTGTCGCCTAATGTTTGTGACGATGTTGCCAATTCTCAGCTGTGCTAGGAAGAGCACTGTTGCGGTATGCGAGGAGAATCCTGTGCTCGTGTGATAGGAGGATACGGAGAGGAGGCGTGGGGTTTGGTTAATATGCAACGTTTTCTCCTACCGGTTGTGTCAAACATTCAAGTGTATAATCTTCCATCACGATTACAGTTTCCTACAAAATATATACGAATAAAACACGTACCTCGTTAATATGTGACAAAAGATTATTTCAGTACAATAAAAAGTCTTTGGAAATCACTTATGCCCACCTGTCACGAAAGTAAGATAATAAACACTTTACACCTCGAAATCGATTGCATCTATGTGCAGTCTTGTGATATTTAAATAAATCGTCTTAACGGCACTAAATCGTGGTTTGTGAATCGTTTACCGGCCGCACTCTGCCGCATTTCGCTGGTTGGAAGGCGAAAAGCTTCCCGAGAAATTTCACATAAGGAAAAGGGGGACGAAATGTCTCCCACTGGAAGGTCATGTTGTTTTATTTAAATGATTACCAAATCAGGTAAAACGAAGTCAAGTTGTCAGTATAAGCACATTACTGTTGTCAGTACGATGTTGCATTGCCCAGGGCCTGTAATGATAAAGGGCCGGTTAGGTTCAAAATTGGCTCTGAGCACTATGGGACTTAACTTCTGAAGTCATGAGCCCCTAGAACTTAGAACTACTTAAACCTAACTAACCTAAGGACATCACACACATACATGCCCGAGGCAGGATTCGAACCTGCGACCGCAGCGGTCGCGCGGTTCCCGACTGTAGCACCTAAAACCACTCGGCCACCGCAGCCGGCGCCCGATTAGGTCAGGCATATTGTATACAGAAGTGGAAGAGGGAGCACCACTAAATTCTACAATCCGTATGCATTGCATACACACAGAAATTACTGTTACAGTGTTCTTATGGAGCCAAATGAGTGAACTGCGTATTTTCCAGTTAGAAAGAGCACTGGCAAACAGTCTTCACTACATTAGGTTACTTAATCTGTTGTCACTCTGAGCTAGAATTTTTGGTCAGCGATTAAATGTAGGGTCAATGAGTCGGATGCGACTTTTGCAACTGTGAAATACTTTCCTACATTACACAAGCGAATATTAAATTTGAACTAATATTGCGAAAATTTTGTACTTGGATAGCTTAGAATGAAAATCTTTCTGTTTATTGCAAAGGAAAACAATTGATTTTCTAAAACATTGTCTGTCATACACAACTTGAACCAGGTCATGTCGACCAAATCATATGGAAGAACTGACAGCGACGTATATCGGAAGGCAGTAAGATCTCTTGCCTTTTGGTTTGGCAGTACTCGATAGCCATTTCTATGCGCAAAATGATGAAGGAGGGCAGCGCGTTTTTGTTATCAAGTAACGTCTTCATCAATTACTTTAGTTTTAACGTAATCTACGAGTAATTGCTGATGTTTGATATTAACATGAAAGGGATTCCGTAGACAGGGAAAGAACCTGTTCTTGGGAAACTACTTCTATAGTGACCAAAAGGCATCAAATGATCAAGTACAGTGTTCCAGCAGCGGTATGAAGAAAATGATAGTAATAATGACGGTAATAATCGAATTATCCACTAACTTCACACTTCCCAGTGCATTTTCTCGAACTAAGAAATTTTCTGAATTTGTGAAAATTTCAAAATGGCTTCACATCGAACCTACGATGCCTAGAAGAGTCTTTACATCCTGCTGACATGAGAACAGCATAATCTCCGCGTCAGAAGCTTGCTTCTACTTAACCATTTAATAGACTCTCATTTTTTCCACCATGACTAATTTTGTAAGCAAAGCACATCATCCGTTACAGCACACTCCTGGGGCTGGGAAATGTGGCCACAATGGTCTGGGGGAACGAACTATCACAGGTGTAATGCGTGGGTTCAGGAATTTACTTTTAAGAGGCGAAAACAGATTTACTTTAGCTCTGGTAACCTCATACAACATCATGAATACGATATTTCGTAATGATGTGGAGTGTGTCATTTTAATGAAAGATTTCTTCACATACCATGATTCAATTTCTTTACAACAATTTTTTTACTCTCTCTCATCCTATTTAATTTTTATCTCTCTCTCTCTCTGTCACACACACACACACACACACACACACATACACACACGCAGACACAAACATTCTTTTCTTATTTTTATTTCTTTGTTGTGCTCCACTATAGGCGAGGCACGAAAACGTCTGTGAATGTGTTTCTTAGTTTTGAGTACACTTACGAAAGAAATATAAAAACAACTATGAGAGTTACTGACTTATGATGCTTAGTTTGCAGTCAGTTGAGAGTATTATTAGTAACTACGCTCCAGTCCCTAAACCTAGTTACAGAAATGCGAATCAAACGCATTACGTATTCCATCCAGGCCTTAGCAGGTGGTGGTGGTGGTTAGTATTTAACGTCCCGTCGACAACGAGGTCATTAGAGACGGAGCTCATGCTCGGGTTAGGGAAGGATTCGGAAGGAAATCGGCCGTGCCCTTTCGAAGGAACCATCCCGGCATTTGCCTGAAGCGATTTAGGGAAATCACGGAAAACCTAAATCAGGATGGCTGGAGACGGGATTGAACCGTCGTCCTCCCGAATGCGAGTCCAGTGTGAGGCCTTAGCAGCCGCGACTTGGAGACACCAGTTATGGTCACTTCCCAGCCAGCTGAGGGATCACATCTGTTCGTCTTCTTCGTGCTGGTACTGTAACTGAGATTTGGCAACAAGGCAACGTATGTTTGGCAACTCTGTGATCGACGAGTTACTTCCTGGTGCGCACGGAATTAAGCCTCAAAGTTCACTTGATTTTACCTGTCATTTATATTGAATAATCTGAGTTATTATCGCTTGAGGTGTAACTAATGATTGTAAATTTGCGGCTTTCAGCCCAGGAAGGCGTTGCACGACGTAATCTCGTCCTTTAAATAGCGGTTTACGAGTTCTAGCCACTATTGGTCTCGTAACGGGAGGCTACGACATGTCAGTCTTCGCTAGCTCTGTGGTAACGTGGTAACCTGTAAAAAGCGTCTGTTGTGGTTCGCAGTTCCAGTCTCACTGAGTGTACATTGTTTATCTCTTCTGTGGAAGAGCTACAAGGAGTCAGATCAAACATCGATATGAAAATCGCAAGAAAATACTTTTGGCTCATGGTGCAATGGTGAAAAACTTACAGTGCTGCACAGCAGGTAACGCCTCTTTCCATTGCTGACAAGCAAATTTTGGGTTTCTGGGAATACATTTGCATACTTCTTGAGCATGACACAGCATACCAATTAAACACAGACCCAATCAAAATCTAGTATTTTACTAATACGTGTCGATAGAGGCACGCTTGTGTACAGATGCTCAGTTTTATTGAAACAGACTTTCGTCGTAAGGTTATTGTGGGTAGTTTTATTTCATTTATCATGATACAGTTTACAATTTTCATTAGCTTTCCTTTAGTTTTGTTAAAACAATACTAAACATGAGAGAGACATCAACGATGTATGCGAATTCTCTGATGTTATCTATAACAGTCTGAATATGCACATGCAGTTTATTGATTACATGCATGTAGAAAACTTGTTCTGAGTTAAAGCTGTCAAACAAGGTATGAAGAAAAATAAAATGCCACTACCAGACGACAGCTAATGTAGAAAATACTTTTCCGACGTATTCTGGCACGATGCGATCTCCCCATGCATAATACAAAAGTTTCGAGATGCATCTGCTGCCTGGCTGTCTATTAAACCTGAAAAGAACAAAATGTTGCAGAAGTTAGCCCTTTTTTCACATGCGACTATTTTGGGTTGAGAAGCGAGGGGAATTATGTTACAAGTTCCATTAGATTGATAACTTCAGCAGACGCAGAACTGCGTATTAAAAAATGTAGCAAAGAATGTACTCGAACTCGCGACATCTTACCTAGTGTGTGCGACACTTACCATTACGATACTAGCTGAGAGGTAGCTACAACATTTCCAGAACTCAAACACATTTCCTGCAGAACTTCTGCATTCCACAGCGCTGTGAGATAAAGCATATGGCCGGGTCTGGACTTCTGAGAGACCCACAGTTACACCTTTTCTTTTGCACTGCACGATGTTTTCAACAAACAGATTGAAATTGTACAGTACCGCCCAACATTGAAAATAGGTACGAAATTCTTGTCAGAACAACACATTTTTTGTGTAAAAGTAACTCAATTTCAATTAATACAGCGAAGCCGGATACCAGTGTGGGAAAGAATGACAATTTATTTATTTAATTGATCACATGTGCACTCCCTCAAAATAAATCCCTACATCCAGTTTGGTGAGATCTGTGAAATGAATGAATGTATGGTCGTCTGCTAACCACAGATAGTGAATCGGAATATATGATCATCTTTGAGTCGATCCTTTGGCTACCTTTGGTGAGACCAAAGAGATGGAAGTTACCAGAGCTTTGAGCGTCTGAAAGGTGGCTGACCAATAAGGTAGCAAGGTGCTTCTCCCACTTCGACAGAGGTGCGAGAGAACCGGAATACGGCCATGTTTTCGGCACTCTGGCGCTGAACCTTCTGCTGTAAAGACCTGTTTTTTTGTTGTGCTCCGTAATGAAAGTGTGGAGGCATGGTATGGATGTGGAATATTTAAGAGTAGTTAGAACTAATCATTTCTCTTTCCCAGGAACTTTTGTGGGGAAAATTACAAAGTGAGGCAGGTAATTTTAAGGGGATTGTAGTAAACCAACGGTCACAATGAGCCCACGTGTAGTTATAAGTTGAGATACTAGCGTGTGTACAATAAGCTGAAATATTTAAGAATTAATAGCGTGTGTACAATAAGCTGAAATATTTAAGAAATAGCGTGTGTATCATAAGTTGAAGTATTTAAGAAATATCATTCCGTGTGACGCTAAATTTAAACTCTGAGAGAGAATCAAGGTGAGTCGGCCGTTTTTCCAGCAACGCCACTTGGCTTGCATTGCACAGGAAGACGTGCGTTTATCTCCAGAGTTCACAGTAGGAAAGTAGAATTACAAAGTGGGGCAGTGTCGTGTAAAACTGGGATAGATATTGATTGAAGTGGGAAAGCGGAAAGTGATGATGTTGTAACAGTTCTTTGTGTTGCATTTCATATTGTTGTGTTGTATATGACATGTAATTTGGGTATGTGTGTTTTGCATGGGGGTAGCAAGGTAGTTTCGAAAGATTTGTGGGTATGCCTGTTCCTTCTGTATCGCTCGATCTGGAGGAAAGTTTCGTGAGGATGATTGTGAGAGGCGAAGTGTGAGGAATAATAAAAGATCCACCATCCGATCCAGGGAGTGCACTGTTGCGGTAAATAGATTACGAGACCATAGTATAGAGATTCACTAACGTAAAGCCATGCCCACTGGGCGGAATTTCTCATGTGATTTTGTTGTAGGTTGTAGAATTTGTGTGTTTAGGAATAAATCAGATAGTGAATAGAAAGAGATTGGTGGCCTTTTTCATTAAATTGTATGTTGTCATAATGTCCCGAATTTATATAATAGCCGTTAAATCAAAGACAAAAAAGTAAATGTGGTATTGCCAGTGCGTAGTGTGCAGTCAGAGTTCTATAAATCACTGATAGTCAGATGCGTGTTTCCGTTGCGTATTATTCATGCAGGAGGATAATTTGTAACTAAATAGTAAGATACCAGAATTCATGTTGCTCGACAAATTAAGGAAGAATCCACTCGCTTGGCAATCCACTCATCTTGCAGGCCTGACTGCTTGATGCCACAGTATGAGAAAGGCAAGTGGGTGCCTCTCATAATTTCGACCCTGCCAGGATTATTTTTGTTAGGATATTTTTTGCTGCCAGAATTATTTTATGCCAGGATTATTTTATTGGTTAGGATATTTTGTTGCCAGGATTCCGTTTTTGTCACGATAATTTTGTTGCCAGGATCATTTTTGTTAGGATATTTTGTTGTTAGGGTTTGCTGTTAAATTTTTTTATGGAATGTATTGTGATGGCGCTAAGAAGTAAAATTTTTTTCTGTTTGCAATTTCTTTCTGGATTGGTGAGGATCTTTTATTTGTTTTATGTAATTAATTGCGGTATCGCACAAGGCTAGAAGATCGTTTTATAATTTTTTTTGCGTAATGTCCGTAGTAACAAGGTCGCAGGCTAAAAGTATAGTCACCATGGAGAATAACGATTCTGGCGTGAACGTAGCAGTGCAGCAGGAAGTAGCTGTGGACCATGGGTTAATGAGGGAGAAAGACAAACACTCCGAAGAGGCCGTATTGTTCAGTGGACCGCTGCAAGGGGATCCTTTATGCAGCGGGCTTTGTCCACGAACGCGGGCTTTTCCAGACGACGCGGGCGAGCCGAGATTAGGACAGGTATGCAGTGAAAGTGCAGCTACTCTTAGCGAGGCTACGGTTTCACAGGCGAACGAGGTGAGCGCGTCGAAAGTTGCAAATGACGATATGATGCTACAGTTGTTACAGAGTTTGGTGAGAGATAATAAGGCGAGAGATAGGAAGAATGAGGAGAGAGATAGGGAGAATAAGGAAAGGTTAGAAGCGATGAATAGGGAGACTAAGAAAGGATTGGAAGCAAATAACGAAAGGTTAGAAGCGATGAATAGGGAGACTAAGAAAGGATTGGAAGCAAATAACGAAAGATTAGAAGCAATCAATAGAGATAATAAGGAGAGAGATAGGGAGACTAAGGAGAGATTGGAAACAATGGATAGGGGAAATAAAGAGGCAATGAGGAAGCTACACACAGTTATCGATGAGCATCTGCCCGCAGTCAATAATCGGTTAGGTGAGGGGGAGAAGAATCTGGATGCGGTAAAGCAAGTGTGTGACGCAGTGAAAGAAAAAGATAATAATTTGGAGGTACAAATATTTGCAATAGAGAGTGATACTACTGAACGTAGGGACGTGTTGCCGGATGAGCGAATCGAAGAGGTAGTGGTCAGAATGAATACGATTAGTGCAGATGCAGAAAAGATCAGTAAAAGAGGCGAGACAGGTTCTGACAGTACGCAGCGAGAGGTTTATGCCGATCAGGAGGAGATACAATCACCATTACAGTTTAAAGAGGCACAATTAGAAATAAGTAGGAAACATAGTGAACTAGCACAGTTGCAATTAGCGTGCAGTAGCGAAGGTGACACACCACCAGGTAGATTGCAGAGGGAGAGTGAGATAAACTCAGAAAGCGAAAATAGGCAGAAAGAGAAAGGCGAATTCACAGAGTCAGAAGAACGGTTGTGTCGGATAAAACAGGTGGCAGACTCAACTGGGTATAGTCCAAGGCTGTCTCAATTTCACGATTCGTTACCTTCATCGTGGGGACTGCTCCGCAAAACGAAGTTTGTGTATAACTATTTGAGGGACGAGGCTAGAGCGAAAATGCAGGAAGACCTTAAAGACTGTAGTAGCTATTTAAATGAATTCGGGCCGAAAAGTAAGCAGGACCAGGTTACGCTAAGCATATTGATGATGCAAAATCGTAACGAAGGTGGCATAAGGGATTCAGTGTCGTGCTATCAGGAAATGTTCAGACGAAACAGGTATTTGAATGTGACATACGAACCTGGGGAGCTCTTTAGGATCTGTATAACGAAGTTGCCAGTGAAATTGAGCAGAGGTATAGCGATGGCAGGCAGAGGCTTAGACGATTCCGCGTCATTTCAGCACTTGTTACAAGGATTGGGTAATGAGAGCAATATCGTGAACGGAGACACGACTCATAGGTCAGTTAGTGTCGAGGATAGGAACGGCAGAAACTATCATAATGACAGGAGAGCGTGGAATCCAGGCATTTCATTCTTGTCATAATGGATTCAAGAATAGGAGAAACTAATCCAACATATCAGCCCTTAATATCTTGCTCTTAAAACACATGCAGCTGGCACTGAAAATTGTCTATGTAGCAGACAAACTCAACTAATATGTAGGAATGCAAATACCATACTTCTGATCAGAGAATAAAACGCCAGTAATGGAATCTATTAGGCTGGTATCTCAGTAAAATTTGCAAATTTTATTTCGAACAGTAAAGTAAAAGAATTGTTATGTAATAATGCCAATGAGTCCAGTTGAATTAGTGTGATTCGACTATTGTAGATACTAAACAAGTAATGTAAGAGGTAAACATTGTGATCGAAGTTTTTAAATTAGATGCCATCTGATCTATAGTATGTCATTGTCGTGGTGACAGCTATAATGAAGTGCTGTGTATGGTTGTTCGGAATCTGGTGTTAGTGAAAGAGGCCACTAGCACCAAAGTTACTAACACTTGGGCTGCCCAATTCTCCCAGCTTGTATATTCTCTGCACACATTTAATTTTCGTGTAAGCACATATTCCTAACTAGCGAATTCTTTATTGTGTATAGTGGACCATTCAGAGTGAGGCGGATTGTCCATGAAAATGCTGTACTGATTGAGACGATCAAGGGAAAACAATCTCGTGGGCTTCATCACATTTCTAACATCAAATTATGGAAAAGTTAAGGATAGATCTAAGGTAGGCAATTTATGGTAGATAGTCAGTGTATTTAATTGTGATGTGTAACGTTGTGCAGGGTCAAATCGAACATAAGAATTTACGGTAGCTGACGTCTCTTTGTGTGTAGTCAACAACGATTTGTGTGGGGCTCTATTCCCAGTCTGCACTGAACTCTTTGTCTCCTAGTTCGTTAAGAAGGACAATAGATGCTGGGTAGGAATTCGCGTCCGTTAAAAATGTTTGCGTTATGTAGTTTAAAGTTGGCATTTCATAACTGATACTGTCTAAAGTCGAGGTATAGCACTCTCTGTATGCCTAATCAGGAATGACTGTTAGTTTCCGTCAGTCACGAAATCTTTGCTTAGTCTGCATGACCTGGGTTTGAATCCATATGCAGAAGGAGACGGTTCGTCGCGTCATTTGAAGTTCATACATATTCTCAACAAGCCGCTCATCAGTAACTTAAATTTTTAATGTCATTTTGTGTTAAATAATAAGTACGGTATACGACGAACTTACTACTTGCATTACCTATCTGACGTAATAATGAGAGTGGTAACATTTCAGGTATGTCATATATTGTAATAAGTGTGAGCTTACGAGCCTTAAGGACAGTCTTATCTGCGATAAGATGTTCCCCGATATTTGTAGTATCGTGGTATTACTTAACATCTTGAGTTACTGCGATACAGAGCAGTGTTTTCTAGTGGTAACTTGTTGGAACCATTTTCAATAGTCAAACGACTGTACCAAGGTGCGATTAGAGGACCTGCTAGACAGCTGCGTTATGTGGGTTGCATGCGAATCAGGCGAAATGGAATTCAGGTCGTTCGGATACTTTTGAGCACGACTGTACATTGTTCTTTCATTCTCCTGAGAAATGTCATTATTGGCTATAAGAACATTTTCAGTTTACGCTTTTCAATATCTCGAACAAAGCTTTTTTTTTTTTATAAGCCGCTTGAAGTACAGTCCCTGCAGGTTCTTACAAAACATGTACTGAAGGCATAAACAGAGAACCAGTATATAATTTGTCACTTAATGAAGAGGCTCCCAATTTGTCACGAGGCTCATGGTTTGATCTACGGAACTAAAGGCGCCTGCGCTTAATACGCTACAGCGGTAATTTGGCAAAGCGCCATACTCGCTTAGAAATTCATACTGCTGCCAGAATTGCCGCTTCCAAGCAGCGTTTTCTCGTTCCTCGAACAATGAGAAGATATGGGGTTACGTGGAAAAGGTAATTCATATTTCTGAGAAACAGTTTTAAGTGCAAGACCATTTTCTAGTAAATTTCAAGAAGCTACTTTTAACGTTACTGTTGGTTATTTTTGAAGTCCATCGACTGACATAAGAAGAATCAGACGTCGGCTTTAATAGCGATGTTTATAACTACTGGTAAAGAGAATTCATAGAATTTCAGGGATAATGGCAAGCACTCATGAATCAAGGGCGTTACGTGAGTGCATTGAAATTAAAGATAAAGCTGTCTCAACTCGGAGGTTGGTTTAAACCACAGTGCTTTGCCACGCATGGTCCTCTTAAAGGTCGTATGCCGTTGCCTTCCTCCAACCTCCCATGTGACTTAACCAGTTACTTGCAGAGGCGGAACTGCAGTTTAAAGCGGACTCAGAGCCACGCTTGAGTTACTACTAACGAATTGACCACTAGGATAAAAATCGTTAATTTAAGTATATTTTGACGGCATATCTTTTACATAGTTTCAATGAGTTTGGAAGAACCAGACTAGTCCTTTAATCGAAAATAACTGCCAGGGGAATTCTAGGAACACCATTGAAAATAAGGTTAGTTTAGAATAACACTCAAGAACTGGCTGGACACTGATTTGGTAAGCGACCTCTTAAGTGCTTGAATTAATCTTCCTTACCCAAGATCATCCACAGTGACTGCCAAAGAAGAGCTAAACGTTCCATCCGTCGCCTCTAGAAAATAAAAATTATCTTTGGAAACCAAACACTTATAAGGCGACCATAACTTCGGAAACCTTCGACATTTCCTCACATTTTTTATTAATCGACAGACAATTAAAACTTTTGCTTAGGTAAATGAATATTTCAATTCATTCTAAACTCATCCTCATTTTAATGCAGTAGTCTGATGAAAAAAAGCACTGATTAAAAAAGGGGAGTTTGGAGCAGTATTGCAATCATCGGCCAATCACGCGAAACAATATGAAAAGCATACCGTTTGACATAGGGACGCTAAGCCACCGGAGGGGACTCCAGGAGCGATATAGGACACCCAGAATGGTGAATGTAACAGTGAACGACGGTAAATGCTGGAGGTGCTGTAACAATAATATAACGCAGAAGAAGGTGTAATTAGATGAATGACGAACACTAACTTCCCTTAACGAAGGTTTATTCAGCACTTGCACATACAAGAACGCGGAGCGAACTGCCTCCGGCCAGAACGCATACAGTGTATATATAGCTACAGAACATTCCAGTACATTGATTCTTGACATTTGTGAATACTTCTAGAATGTACTCGAACCGAATATAGAAATTAAAATCGTACAGTCCAGGGGAATTTGGAACTCACGACTCTGCATGCAACAGTTTAGTATCATAACCACTACACCACGGTGCTACTCAGCTTCTGCTGTGACAATACTGAGTTAGTTAACAATTTTTGAAAGAATACTGAGTGAAGAAGACAGTTGTGATTACTTAGTTAGGAAGGTATCGAACAAGTTTTACTTTTAACGATGTGTTAAACATGGGCGAAAATGTGGTGTCTTCAGTGCTAATACTGTATGGCGACGGCTGTAGAACAAAAACGGAAATAAAAAGTAACTCAAAATGAATAACTGTAGGTGTATTGTTTAATCATTTACCTACGAATCGACGTCAAAAAAAGATCCATCACTCAAGCGGAGCTCACCATTAACTTGAAGATAACAAAGAGCATATTATACCTATGTGTAATGTAACACCCCACCCGTCACTTAGATGGTTTTGGCGTGTGTTCACCCCAACTAATTGACTAACAGATCAACAGAGAGTGCAAAACTGCCGCAATATCGGATAACGCAAAAAAGTAATATGGCCCTGTGACTCCTGATTGAACTGCTGTGGCAGTGTTGACATTAATGTATTCAGAATTGATAACTTTTAATTAAATAGGGGTGCAAATTGACGTTATATTCAGCTATTGCACACCAGATGCAAATGTTGAACATAAAATTAATTAAGAAAGTGACTTGGGATTTCAACTACTTGATTGAGAACATATGCAGTCGATTAGCACAAATTTATTTTTTAACTCTCGACCTTCAATCATCACTTTACAAGACTCTCCTATCAGGCAGTGGTAATAAATTGCGTTTGCGTGGAGTAAAGCGCGACAACTCAAAAGTAATTCCTATCGACTGACCCAAGCGTAATGCGAAATGCGAGAAGAATTCTACAATACCCGGCCCATGAAATCCTCGTGGAAACTTTGCCGACGTGATCCAACAAATTAATCAGTGGCTGGAGCGGGCGCAATATCACCGAATACAGCGTGGCGGAGCGGCGTCGTTGTGTGGACATCGGCCGACCAGTGGTGCTGCAAGTCTGCGCTCGTCTATTCACTTCTAGCTATCTTGCTCAGTACATAGCTGAACGAAAACTTTCTATCTCCAAGCTCAATCGTTCCATTTGCTAAGTCCTAAACTGCAGAGATGCTCACTCTTTCTCAGGCAAGCTGAGTAAAGAACGCCACGTCCGCACTCTAGGCAAGCTGGAAACGGAAGACCACTAGGGAGACTTCTCACAGTCTGCTCTTCGCCTCGGTTTCCCCTCCAGCAAAATCACTTACGCCAATTGCAGCGCAAGTCGCGTTAATTATGTATTGCTTCCCAGCACTGACCAATGCCTGCTCTGGGAAGTGAACAAATTCCCACAAAATTTCCCTTCCTCTCAACTTCTGTTATTTAGCTCCTCCCAGGCCACCCATCAAGGTTATCGTCTGCACAAACACCAATTTTTCCGGAATTCTGACTCCCAGGAGAGTACTTCAAATTCCTCGGTCCTATGTTCCCATCGGAGGCCGGCGTATTTCATTGTGTCGCTCTTCACCTGATTTACTTCAGACTCTGTGGACCGTGAATTCAGCGTGAAGTTGCTACAGTCACGAACACGCATATTGTGACCTCTATTGACCGCTCCACCGTAGCTTTGCACGGCTTTCTCGCATGTTTCACTGAAAACGGGATGACGGACGTTTATCAACAGGCATACAAGTTCTCTGTCTGCTTCCCGGTACACCAGCATTGGGTCGGGGTCAAGCACCCATGCTGTCACTCATCTTAAGGCGGCTGGAGGCCGCGCCCCGTTACCACTTTCTCAGAGCTTGAGCCGCCCTAAGCTGCCCATTGTCGCTTCCCTTAGCCGCTCTCCCGGCGACCACGGTCAATTCTGAGTACTTCCCTAGGATAAACTAGCCTCCAGTAAATCGACGCATTTCCACAAAGTTTTCATGTCGTGTGAATTACTTTAAAACGATCACCCGACATTAATTATTTCAATATGTCCATACTATATCCTCTACAAGATGCACTGTGCCTTGTCAGTCATTTTTTTTGTTCAGCCCTACTGTTCGCTCAACGTGAGTTAGGTGATCTTTAATGACTTCATGTAAGGGGCATGCTTGCCATCTTACAGTAAAAATCCGTGCACAAATAAACACTTAAAAATTAACCGTTAACACTTCAAAAACAGTTATAGTCTTGAGCTGCCACGACATAATAGACATGCGTATCAATTCAGTATCATTATGAAGAAAATCAACAATCAACAGCGTCAGGGTTCTCAGAATGTGTACTCAGTGCTGTTTGCCAGAGCTATTTCGCCGTTTGTCGTTGTTTCCTTATAACTGAAAATGCCAGATGATGCTGGTTTCTATCGACATCCAGTAGCGTTGTACCTCCAATTTGATAAGTTTCTTTGTTTTCTTGTCTTACCATCAAAAGTTGCAACCTAACAAACATGAAATGAAATGATCGTATGGTATTGTTGGCCGGGAGACCCCATTCGGGGGAGTTCGGCCGCCGTATTGCAAGTCCTCTTTAGTTGACGCCACTTCGGCGACTTGCGAATCAATGATGACGAAGGACACACAACACCCAGTCCCCTGCCGGGAATCGAACCCAGGCCCTCTGCGTGGTAGGTGGCAACGCTAACGCTACTCTACGGAGGCGGACGGAACCTAACAAAAAGGTGAACATTAAAGCGTATTCCGATGTATCTGAAAGCTACCTGCCTCAAATAAATATGTCTACGAATGTCACACAAACCCTAATACCTCAGTGAAGTACGTTGCACGTAGTAGGTAGCTATTATAAAGTGACAGCATTAGTACGCTCTCTGATTAATTAACACAGTATGAAGTTTTATTTTGTAGGAAACTTCATACATAAGGTGACTAGATCTGAATGGGGTACCCATCCTCAGCCAGGAAGGACAACCGCCGTAGCCCTCTGCTAGCCCGCCGGACACCAGCCACCGTCAGCTTGTCTCAAGTAGGAAGAGCTTCTTACTGTCTTCTGCTCCAATTCGCTCATAACCATGGAAATCTAGGCCTCAACTATGGAAACACATGTCTATTGAACAGACAGAACGTATCAAAATTGAAGAAGAATTGACACCTTGTCACGAAGAAGGATGATGTGCGTGGAACTCCTTAAACAGACTGCGTACAGGCGTCACCAGACCCAAGGACAACCTCAGTAATTGGGGCATCGTGCAGGATGGAGACTCACGATGCAAGCAGGGTGGAGATAAACTTCTAGTCAACTCATAAAGTGCCGCCGATGTCCAGATTCGTACACAGGGTTAGATGTGGCACTGGCTAAGGCAATGTCATCAGTATAGCCAAATACGGGTCACTGCGTGCCTACATATAAAATGCCAACTGATTAATCTGTCAAGGCAAATTTCAAATTCGTTATATTTAATATCTGTTTCGTTCGGCGCTTCTGACGTGAGTAAATAAATGAGTGAATGTAGGGTTGGTGCATAAGTCTTGGCTTTTTTTTTACGTTTTGGTTTCCGCAAAAATGAACAGGAAGTAAACAACAAATCAATGAATAATGTATTCTCCGTTGTTGCTTAAAATTGCTTCCCAACCTTCAACAAGCTTTTCAGTGCTTCTGCGGGACAAGTAACCTTGTTTCCAGTCGAAGAAATCGTCCAGGTCCTCAGTTCCACGTATTATTGAGCGAAACGCCACACAATGCATTCAAGAGGAATCGGAACAGATGGAAATCCAAAGTTGCCAAGTCGAGAGTGTGGAGACTGGAGCAGCACGTCCCAGGCAAGCGTTTGAATGGCTTCCATGGCGATGTGAGGACGTTATTGTGTCGCATAACAACGTTGTGTCGTTGCATTTGTTGGACGTAAAATTTTGCATTCTGATTCGTTCCGATCAAGTGATTCGTGGTGCATCACGTACATCTTTGAGGTCGAAATTACCGTCTTTCAACCGCTTAAACATATTCTGAGCCGTCCTAAGAGGCATCGCTTCTACGCCGTACACTGCACAAATATCTCTGAGCTGCTTCTGTGGTTCTGGTACCTCAATTAAATGCAAAAAGCAGAAGCTGTCGAAAATACTCTTTCGTGTCGAATTGACACTCAGTTTTAATGATGTGGAAAGAACAGAAGGTGTATCAGCATAAAACAACTCAAAATATTGTTTTGTCGAGCACGTAATTCCCTATCAAATAACATAAAACGCATTGCAAACACATTTTAATTTTCACTCAAAGTATTCACTTAATAAAAGTCAGGACTTCTGGGGCAAACCAGTACTTCTGTCCGTAGGATTCTTCCAGCAAGTCTGAGTCTGACATCCGTTGTCCCCACGACTAGATTTACGTGGTTATTCCTCCCTAAATCACACCCGACAGATACTCCGTGATGTCTGAATGGTCATAGCTAATAGCAGTGACTGATCATCGGTCACCTAATTAAGTGATATCAGACCTGTTCGTCTATTTCTACATGTTACGTTACTTTTATTTATATTTAATTAGCGACCCTCTCTAGCACGCACGCGTAGCTTAAAGTATCTATAACGGCAAGACTGTTATGATGAGCAAATGCGAAGAGTTATGAATAAGAAGTCGGAGAACAGCCGTAGGTAACCGAATATCATCACTTTCACACGAACGATTGAAGCAGCACACGCCAGGAAAGTCCTCAGGAGGCATGAATGTTACCTATTTCATATATAACTAACATTTGCAGTAACATCTCTTGGTAATAACGGTAGTACATCATGATTTTATCAATATGTTTACAACCACTGTAAATACTGAACGTGGATCCTGGGAGTACGTCGTTTAATTTGTAGCATATCATGGTTGACTGGCTCATGTCCGAGGGCCACAAATGAATGAAAATAAGTAAAAAAAAGCCACACCTGATGTACATATGAAACCCGTGACAGCACTACCTTTGTAAAGCTTAGTACACTGTGATTCATTGTACAAACTCATTACCACATTTCTTTGTCGCGAACTGTTTGTGGCAGACTTTTTCCCCCTGTCACGCAAAGAATCACCTCCGCAACTCGGTTACATTCAAGGAAAGTAAAAAGCTGCAGCTGAGTCATCTGCTACGCTGCTGAAAAAGCTTTCTTTACGTAAATAAAGTAAGCTGCTGAAGTACTGTTTACGGAAAAGGTTTTAATCTTTGCATAAAAATTGGAAACTAGATTTTGGATTTGTTTTTTCGCTATACAGAGGATATGGAATGACTGTAGGGAAAGTATTAGGTAAAAGTATTTTATTTTTTCGCATTTTTTAGTCCCGCATAGCTGCTTGACAATGAAGTGGTTATCCTCTCGTTTTAGTCATATTTATTACGATATTTTGAAGTTGAATAACTCACTGCCCGTTGTTCACAGAATTTATATTGAATTATGATCGCAAATTCCAATTGCTAATCTAAGGGAGGACAAACTGAAAACCTGAAGTTATTGAATTTTTTCGAAATATCTTGTAAGTAGGCTGTTTAGGTTTTTTTTATTGTTAACGCCACCTCTGTTTGAAAATCACTGGCTGTGCTGTGTGCAGCCTGTGGCTGCTTTGCATTGTTGTAATACTCGCCATTGTAGTGTTAGGCAGCTGGCTGTGAACAGCGCGTAGCGTTGTGCAGTTGGAGGTGAGCCGCCAGCAGTGGTGGATGTGGGGAGAGAGATGGCGGAGTTTTGTAATTTGTCATGAACTGCTATATATATGATGATATCAAGGTAAATACATTCTTTGTTCTCTATTAATATCTTTCATTTGCTAACTATCCCTATTAGTAGTTAGTGCCTTCCATAGTTTGAATCTTTTATTTAGCTGGCAGTAGTGGCGCTCGCTGTATTGCAGTAGCTTGAGCAGCGAAGGTTTTTGTGAGGTAAGTGATTTGTGAAAGGTATAGTTTAATGTTAGTCAGGGCCATTTTTTTGTAGGGAATTTTGAAAGTCAGATTGCGTTGCGCTAAAAAATATTGTGTGTCAGGTTAAGCACAGTCGTGTACTATTATTGAAAGGGGACGTTTCATACATGTTGTAAGATAATCTCTGTGGAAGTCTCGTAGTTATCGTCCTCCGAAAGCTAAGTTCTGCAGAAGTCAATGTACTTACCTGATGATACACAAAAGTGAAATGCTTTGCGTATAGATATCTTAGTTATTACGCTCATTGTTGTGATGAAGAAAGTACTGTGCTGTAACGTATTGTTGTGCTACGGAAAAGGCTGCCTCATTATTGCTATACCACAAAAGTTACTACTAAAACATGTTTGACTTTCCAGAAGAATTCAGAAAAACTGTGCAGATATAAAACAGATAGACCGCAAAAGCAACAAGGTGAATTGTGTCACACATTAGTAGCGTCGTGATATAGTCGTGTAGCTGTCAAATAAACTAACCACTGTGTCACCTGGTATCTCTCAGAAAGCACCTTGAATCCATAATGTATTTGCAAGTAAACCAAAATGTTGCATTAAAAAAAAAAGCCGATTATCTTTCAATAAACGGTTTTACATGTGAAATGTGGTGTAAACCTTTACTCTTCCTAGTACGCAGAGTTTCAACTTCAACGCAATTATCATGTGGTATACGTCGGATTCTGTAAGGTCCATTGTAAACGAGAAAGAATTTGTGACTCAAGTGTTTCTTCTTATGTGACAATGAATGAGCTTTAATGAGAACTTTCTGACCAATATACAATTTCTTTGCATTTGCTTTTCCGTGTAGTTTTCTCCTTTTGTCTGCTGCAGATTTTATATTTTTTAGAGCCAAATCAATTATGTCTTTGTGTCGAAGTTTACGTGTATTCGGGAAAGGTACAAGCTCTCTGATTCTGTTCGGTGGTTTTTCATTCTTCAGCACAAGAGTAGGTGGTAAAGCAGTGGAGTCATGAGGCATTTCATTCAGCACGTTTTGAAATAAGTGTAAATATCTGTCCCAATGCTGATGCTTTCTGTGACAATAAAGTCTGCAAAGCTTATTGATTTCTTTCATAATCCGTTCGGAGGGGTTACAATGTGGTGAGTACAATGAAATTAAAACAGGTTTGATTTTATGGTTGCGAAGCATGCGAGACCAAACAGCAGATCTGAATTGCGGTCCATTATCTGAAATGACTTTAGCAACGTGGCCAACTTCACGTAAGAAATTTTTAACAAACGCCACTACTGCCAGCTAAATAAAAGATTCAAACTATGGAAGGCACTAACTACTAATAGGGATAATTAGCAAATGAAAGATATTAATAGAGAACAAAGAATGTATTTACCTTGATATCATCATATATATAGCAGTTCATGACAAATTACAAAACTCCGCCATCTCTCTCCCCACATCCACCACTGCTGGCGGCTCACCTCCAACTGCGCAACGCTACGGGCTGTTCACAGCCAGCTGCCTAACACTACAATGGCGAGTATTACAACAATGCAAAGCAGCCACAGGCTGCACACAGCACAGCCAGTGATTTTCAAACAGAGGTGGCGTTAACAATAAAAAAACCTAAACAGCCTACTTACAATCTTTTTTCGAAATACGTCCCCCAAGCATCTGTAGAAGTCTTTCAAATCTTCTGTAGTTAGCCGCAAGGAATTTCTGAATTTTACTCGGTCCTCTACGTTTAAGGCGTCGAGAAGATCGTGCCCATGTTTTCTTCCTTTTAAAGAAGCTCACAAATCCACCAAAGTTTACGCAGTGCTGATACTTTTCGACTGTTCGACTTTAGGCTATACATTGCTGTCTACGAAATGCAGCTAACACTTAGAAAAAAATTTCATAGTCATAAAAAGGCCTATATCTCTTTTAAGCCAGTGTAGATTCACTTATCATGAAAGTGCACAAAGAAAGCCTTGTCAGCCAGTCTACTGTGCCAAAATCCCAGAGGTGTTTCTGAGATTAGCCCATAGATAGAGGGAGAACAGTGGCAGGGAACCTCAGTTTATATACATGATGAATGAGAAATACCGATATCAACAGCATGAGAACATTGAAATAATTCAATGGTGACAAGCGAAAATTGTGCCGTATCAGGACGCGAACCCGGATTTCCCGCTTTACATGGGCGGGTGCTTTAACCTCTTCGGATATCCGAAAATGCTTCCCGTCCAATGGAAATTTGCAGTTTGTCACGCACTACTTCTGTAGTGGCTCCCTGTCCACAATCCTCATTATTGTTCGCAGCATTTTAGTATGTTTCCTGCAACAAGTCGGACAAAAGGTGCATACACACTGAAGACATGATGAAATGCTGTCAGGGTGCGCGTATCATTATTATATGTATAGAAGGAGGTCGCTGAAGTCAAATTAAACGACTTGCACTAGGTGGCCGAACAACGCCATGTGGGGTCTTCCGGTCAATAATGCCATACGATCATTTCATACAGAAGAAGAAGAAGAAGAAGGAGACGACTAGGTAGAAGGTAAAAGTCAGCTTCCAAACTTTGCACCAGCTGCTGATGATCTGCACATCTCCTTACATTTCGTAACAAGTTTATAGCTATCAAATTCCTATAGACAACCCCCTGGCAAGCCTACCAAATCCAGTCAGGCCTTCCTTTTTAACCTACCCTTTATTTCCCTGAGCAGCCCATCATGCGCCTAAAATTGCATCTCCCAATATCGAGCAAACCCTCCCTCTGCGCCTGTCCTCACATGAAAGTTGACCAAAAGCCGAAAATGGAGCATCTCTTATTGGACCAGTGGTAATTTCAGCAAAGGTCTGTACACCCCTACTCTCAATGATATGCGATTTCTTTGGCTATCGTATCTGCTCTTTCTTTTCCAGGATTGGAACAGTGAACTTTTTCCCAGCACAATACCTGATTCTTAAAAGGAAGTTCCAATTCAGGTTCATGATGTCACTTGCCCCTGGATGATCGTTTGCTCCACTGTTGAGGTATTTCAGCAGTCGGAGAGGATAGCGATCTAATCATCCTGATGATTCTAGGCACATAGAAGCGCTCGTTGTCCTCAGGCAGCACGAATTTGTTACGCCTGTGACAGCTCCTGTCCCTTTAAGTACAACCACATCCATCATCATTACTGGAAGCATCGGTGTAGATGAGCCTTACTTTTCTGCGGTTAGACAGATATTCGGTACGAATCATTTGGGTAACAATAGCCAAAGATTAATTTAACACAATTTCTGTTTCTAATGTACTGTTCTACTAATCCGGATCATTACAGAATAGTCTGTGTGGATGAACTTCTTTTGACAAATGGTCTACCCTGTGTATATTCGGGAATAAGATCAGAAATAATTTCGTATCTACGTGGAACGCACGCCCCATTAAGGGATGCGTGGCTTATACTATAAGCCTTATAGTTTTGATAATGTATGAAGTGCGACCATTTTAGAAGTTTCGCTAATAAATACCTGTGGCAAAGGTGTAAGAGTGTCTCGTTGGAGTAGATTTCTTGACATCAGATATGTTCTACGTGCTTTATAAAGATATTAAATGTTTAAATTTTAGATACTCGTACTGCACAATCTCGCGCAGCAAGGGCAAGGCAGATTTCTGCAGAGACAATCGTGTTTTAGGACATGTGACTGGTTGTGATACATATGCACAATAAGCTCGTCGCTGCTGACCGTAATTACTGGGCTTTTGTAACATAATCATTCTCTGTCTTGCAGCTCAACCAGGACAAAGGGGCTACGTCGGGTGAGGTCACCATATGGAGCTGCCAGTTGAAGTCATTGGGTTGAGAGTATGGCAGGGCAACAGCTCTACGTGATAAGTTCGTCTTGGAATTACAAGAAAACCTAGCCAAGGGTTACACTTCGAATTTCATCGGCTTTGAATATGTTGTGCTATAGAGCAAAATATGAGATATACATTTTTTATACGTTAGAATACGGCCCCCTTAAAGTTGAATGAATAACGTTGAAAGGCAACAAATATTAAAAAATTTCAAATAAAAGTTCTACAATGGTGCTCCCAGGTCGTCGAGAAAATAAATTTTTTCGAAATCCTCTCCTCCCCACAATTCTGTTGTTATTTCGTCACCTGACAAGTAGTAGAACATACTGCATAGTTAATACCAAATCCAGTCATATATGATGGAGAGGTATTCCAAAAAATGACCGCGTCATGAAACTGCAATTTTCTGATGTGTTTGGTGTGCAAAATCAAAGTGCATACAGCATTTTTTGACCCAGACAGTCCTGCACTTACTCATATTGTGCAGATTTAGAATAATTTTACAACAGTAATGTACAAACAATTACAAATATAACGTAATTATATCTGAAAACGTTTCAGCAAGAAAAGAAATAAAGTACACCTAATGCAAAAAGAAAATCCCAATGCAACACTATATATTTTTCATAAAAATCAAAAGAAATTATGTATCAGGAGCAATACATGTAGAATATATTTGTCTGAGAAAGACATATTAAACAATCCAGCATGACAATTGGCACTGAATCGAACACATATTGGGTGTGTGTACAGTGATATAGCGATATCTCTAGGTTATTTCTGACAAAAGCGCCTTTGGAATATCACTTCATCACATATGACTGAATTTAGTATTCACGATGCTACGAGGGTAATGCCAAAAGTAAGGCCTCCTATTTTTTATAAGTACATAGACCTGTTTATTTCTACAATGGTTTACATCAATTTACAGCTTGAACATCTAGCTATTTTTCGACGTAATCACCATTTCTGTCGATGCATTTTTGTAGACGCTGTGGCAGTCATACCAGATCGCCACCATGCTGTTCAGAAAGTTATGAATCTCTTCTTTCACCTCGTCGTCGGAGCTGAATCGCTGGGACCACAATTAACGCTGACAGGTACTGTGAGACTCTGAAGAAACTCAAACGGGCAATTCAGAACCGGAGAAGAGGAATGTTGAGCAAGGGCGTACACATTCTCCATGACAACGCTCGCTCACACATCGCTCGGTAAACCGTTGCTCTCCTGCAACAGTTTCAGTGGAACGTAATCACCCACCCACCCTATAGTCCTGACTTGGCGCCCCGTGACTATCACCTGTTCCCTAGGTTAAAAGAATATTTGGCTGGAAAGCTCCGACGACGAGGTGAAAGAAGAGGTTCATAACTTTCTGAACAGCATGGTGACGAGCTTGTATGACATGGGCATACAAAAACTGCCACAGCGTCTACAAAAATGCATCGACAGATATGGTGATTATGTCGAAAAATAGCTAAATGTTCAAGCTGTAAACTGATGGAAACCACTGTAGACATAAACAGAGCCGGCCGGGCTGGCCGAGCGGTTCTAGGCGCTACAGTCTGGAACCGCGTGACCGCTACGGTCGCAGGTTCGAATCCTGCCTCGGGCATTGATGTGTGTAATGTCCTTAGGTTAGTTAGGTTTAAGTAGTTCTAAGTTCTAGGGGACTGATGACCTCAGCAGTTAAGTCTCGTAGTGCTGAGAGCCATTTAAACCATTCAAACATTAACAGATCTATGTACTTTTAAAGAAATAGTAGTCCTTACTTTTGAGATTACCCTCGTATATGTTTTGCTATTAGTGAAATGTCGAAATGAAAAACAAGATAGTGGAAGAGAGGGAGGGAGGGGTGGTGGGGGACGGATGATAAGACTGAACGGCAGCCTGGATTTGTTCAAATGTGTGTGAAATCTTATGGGACTTAACTGCTAAGGTCATCAGTCCCTAAGCATACACACTACTTAACCTAAATTATCCTAAGGACAAACACACACACCCATGCCCGAGGGAGGACTCGAACCTCCGCCGAGCCTGGATTTAATCATCTAAGGATGATCGACGTCAGCCTAAATCTGTAATTTCGTTAGAAACGAAAATGATTTTGCCAAATATTTAATTGTTCCCAATTTCTCTTTTCTCATGTATGACTTGCTTGTTATTGCTAGTTTGCATCTTATACACAGTCTACATCGGATATCGTCAGTTATTTTGCTGACAAAATAGTAAAACTTACATACCACTTTCAATTTCTCATTCTTCAGAGTCACCTGATCTAATTCGAGTAAATATCATGACCTTCGTTTTAGTTTCGTTCTTTTTAAAGACGATATGTATTTAAATTGCTATACACTTCGTTCAGATACTCTTCCTTTGCCGTCTCTGACAGAACTACAATGTCATCCATGGGTGTCCTCAAAAAGTTACTGATGCAGCTGTCTGTGGGGAAAGGGGGAGGAGGGGGAGTAGCAAGACGATAAAATTACCATTTTCTCTTTATAAATGACTTGATTATTTTCACAAGCACAAAATTTTATAATTACTCAAAAGCTTATTATATTCAGAATGTTGATGGTTATCCACTCACTTCTAGAAATGTGTGAGAATTCTGTAATCAATAGTAATCAATAAAAATTCTCTACTCTAAGATTCCGGTAACAAACGGCGGGGGGGGGGGGGGGGCGGCAGTGACTTCTCTCTGCCCCTAACTCTCGCTTCGCTTCCGAGGCATTAGCAAACCCAGATAATTTTATTTCTACGATATCAACTCTAGTTCCCTTTCCAAATTATTCTTTGATTTCCTCCGCAGCTTGCTCAATGTGCGGAGAGAATAACATGTAAGATAGGCTAGAACCTCGTTTGACTTTTCTTTCCTGTCCTTCGACCTAATAACGTCATTCTCGTTGTTCTCCAAGTTGTAGATAACGTTTCGCGCACTATATTTTATGCCTGCTGCCTTCAGAATTTCAAACGATGTCGTCCAGTCAACATTGTCAAACGCTTCCTCTATAATTACAAATGCCATGAACGTATACTGACAAGAATTATATGTAAAACAATAAAGAACATTCTACGAGTCGGGGAGGGGGGGGGGATGCAATGTCAGAAGCTTGGACGTAGTAGAGAAGCTAGAAAATCTGAAAAGGGGAATGTAAACGCTCAATCTAGATGTAGTGGGGATCAGTGAAGTGAAATGGAAAGACGACATTCAATTGTGGTAATATTGGAAAGTGTTGGGTATTGAAAATTCTGGGAATTAATCCTGGTGAAAATATGATCACTGGTTTGCAACATTGCGATAAAATGAGGATAGCCGATGCAGCCAGGTCTGCATCTAATATGACCAAGAAATCAAGACAAACATCCAGGAAGGTGAAAAAGAAGCTGGAAGACCTGCTAGAGGCCAAAGAAGGTCCATTATATGCAGCAGGACAGTTTTAATGAACTGTAAATAACAAATTTCAGAAGTTTTTTCTTTAAAGTCAATTTCCCACAAACTAAAATTTTCTGTACATATGCTCCATTATATCAGAAACTATCATAAATAAAAGAATGAAATTTGCAGAGACTCTGCATAACATAAAAAGCCACCTCTGGTAATACATTCATTAATATTTTTCCATTAGGAAGTTCACAAAAAAATTTCTACAGAAAAAAGTTAATATTTTTTGTTAATAAATTTAAAAAAGTATTTCTTAAAAACTATGAAATGGATAAAGTAGATTTTAGTACAGTTGACTCTATTAGCATCATGTAACACACAGTAAAAATATTAATGTCCTCCATAAAATAGTTTTGTCATAAATGCGTCAAATACTTGCCTAAATTAACATGGGTTAAATAGGCAGGGTGTGGTACCCTTAATAAATCAGACACTAAAAGTAGTAGATAAGTTTTGGAGTTTTGTGCAACAACACAAATGATGGCCGGAGGGAGAAGATATAAAATACAGAACGGCTATCGTAAGAAAAGCATTTCCGAACAAGAAAAATGTGTCAGCATATAATATAAATTTAAATGTTAGGAATTACATTATTATCTGATGTGTCGGCAGCTGGGCCAACACCTTGTAGAATGAAGTGGCTGAAAGTGCACGCTAAACTAACGCAGACGGGCGTGAAGTACTGGAACATGAGACTTATTAATGAATAAGAAGAACAGTACGTAGCTGGAATAATATACTTAACTTTATTCTATTGTTAGAATACATCTCTTGAATAGTAGTAAGCTATAAGCACTGATACAAATGGCGCCTTGCTAGGTAGTAGCTATGGAATAAGCTGAAGGCTATTCTATCAGTCTCTCGGCAATTGAGAGGAAGACTTGGTAGGTCTGGTCGCAAGCTATGTCGTCCGTACAACTGGGGCGAGGTCATGTCCGTGTCTTGTGACCTGCCATGTGGTGGCGCTAGGATTGCGATTACACAGTGGCGACACGCGGGTCCGACATGTACTACAGGACCGCGGCCGATTTAAGTTACCACCTAGCAAGTGTGGTGTCTAGCGGTGACACCACATTATCTGAAGGTGTTTGTCTGGAGTGTATTCTCGCAGGGAAGTGGAACTCGTACGGGACTTGGTAGATTAATCTACCACGAGTAATGAGTATGATGGGCAAACATCTATTAGGCGCACTACGAATGTAGTGGTGTGGACATGTTGGGAATGTGGATCTCACGGGGAGCGTGCAAGGGATAAGTCCCTGCAGACGCACTATCCTCTGTGCCCGCGGTGGCTCAGATGGATAGAGCGTCTGCCATGTAAGCAGGAGGTCCCGGGTTCGAGTCCCGGTCGGGGCACACATTTTCAACATGTCCCCAATGAAGTACATCAAAGCCTGTTTGTAGCTAGGGTGTCCATTTAATTATCATTTAAGGAAACTATGGCTACTTCTTAGCGGTAAGCAAGTGCTGTCTCTCTGCGTCACCCCGGATTACGGAAGGGCAACTTGCAGAAACATGTTCTTTGTACAGTTGCGGCTGACAAAACGGTTTTGCGCCGAGGAATGCGACTGCTTACATTGAAGCCGAATCTGACAGCAACTCGCGAGCAGAGGAAATGGGGAAATTAACAGTTGGCTTCGCGGTCTTCATCTGTTTTTCCCGTCTGGCATCCTGAGAGTCTCTTCCTTGTTCTCAGCTTTACCTCCCTCCCCTCCCCTTTCCCCTCAGTCTTTTCGTCTCTCTCTCTCTCTCTCTCTCTCTCTCCGTGCAGACCCAGAAAATTTCAACAGCGGTTTTGTGTGCTGACCAGTGTAACTTAAAAGCATTCATCTGCTAGCCAAAAAATCACGATTTGTCTTTAGCCAATATATACACACAGAAAAAAATTGCGTAGTTGCGCTAGTTGCTGAAAACTCTACTACATTTACAAGCAATTTTAGAATACGTGCCCAGAAGTGAGCTCAAGATCACATGAGCAGGAGCGATATAAAATCGGTAAAATTTCGAAAATTGAGGGAAAATAGGCATAAATGAAAGGATAATAAGACAAAATGCGGGAAAATTGAGGGAGTAATTACATGTATGCTTGGTGCAGGAAAATTCTTGAACATGGAAACGAGTGTGCGACAGCAAGAGGAATGTTGACATGGAAACACCGGGAACAGAGGACACAGTAATTTTTTCGTTAACAACGATAAGATGGCTGGAATAGATCGATTAACGTAGACGGCCACCAAATGTAGAGTAATAAATTTATATATGTCGGATCACAAGCCCAGATGTGACCTCGTGGGTAACGGTAACTCCATTATAGATTTTTTTAAAGCTGTCTGACATGTGACAACGACAAATTTCACGTCCTCCTTAGCTTAAGAGCACTGTATTACCAGCTCTACCAACTGAGCTACCCAAGCACGACTCACGCCCCCTCCTCACAGCTTTATTTCCGCCAGTACCTCGTCTCCTATCTTCCAAACTTCACAGAAGCTCTTCTGCGAACCTAACAGAACTAGCACTCCTGGAAGAAAGGATATTGCGGAGACATGGCTTAGCCACAGCCTGGGGGATGTTTCTAGAATGAAATTTTCACTCTACAGCGGAGACGAGGTACTGGCGGAATTAAAGTTGTCGTGCTTGGGTAGCTCCGTTACTGCCGGCACGGTGGCTCAGCGTGTTCGGTCAGAGGGTTAGCTGCCCTCTGTAATATATATATATATATATATATATATATATATATATATATATATATAAACTGAGTCAATGGCTCAATACTGAACTTGAATGGGTGTCATGGGACATCCGCACCGAACAAATGCAACAAACAAAATCGAAAAAAATGAGAACAATTTTTTTAAAAAGTTGGTAGAGCACTTGCCCGCGAAAGGCAAAGGTCCCGAGTTCGAGTCTCGGTCCGGCACACAGTTTTAATCCGCCAGGAAGTTTCAACTACATCCCTGTCTCGGACTGGGTAAAGTAGATTTTTTAAACTGGAGGGTGTCTATGTTTGGGACGAATTGCAGTTGGAACCATGTGTCCAAGCCGCACCTGCTTTTTTCGAAGTTCTGTAGCCAGTGGCCGACTGGAAGCTGTGGCTTACAAGGGAACCTCCCCATCGCACCCCCCTCAGATTTTGTTATAAGTTGGCACAGTGGATAGGCCTTGAAAAATTGGACTCAGATCAATCGAGAAAACAGGAAGAAGTTGTGTGGAACTACGAAAAAAATAAGCAAAATATACGAACTGAGTAGTCCATGTGCAACATAAGCAACATTAAGGAGATTGTGAGCTCAGGAGCGCCCTGGTCCCGTGGTTAGCGTGAGCAGCTCCGGAGTGAAGGGTCCTTGGTTCAAGTCTTCCATAGAGTGAAAATTTTACTTTCTTTATTCTCGCAAAGTTATGATCCGTCCGTTCGTTCATTGACGTCTCTGTTCACTGTAATAAGTTTAGTGTCTGTGTTTTGCCACCGCACCGCAAAACCGTGCGATTGGTAGAAGAAATGACGTGCCTCTCCAATGGGCACCGAAAACATTTGCTCGCAAGGTCATAGGTCAACCGATTCCTCCACAGGACAACACGTCTGATATATTCTATACGACACTGGTGACGGCATGTGCGTCACCTGACAGGAATGTGTTGTCGACCCATCTAACTCGTACACTTGGTGAATGGGTAAAAAGATTCTTCTACCTTGCCGATTTAGGTTTTTTTGTGGATGTGATAATCACTCCCAAAAAAGTGATGAAAACATAAGAGTTCGTCACATGAACTGCAACAAATGAATGCAGCAGTTTCACAGTCGCACAGTTTTCCCTGTGCTCTGTCAAAACATGTTTTTAACGTTTTCAAATTTTTCCGTGTGTAGACCGTCAAATCCTGCATGTGTCCAAGCAAATCTGAACATGTCCTGGAATTTTGGAGAGCGAAGTTGATTATGTTTAAGTGCCTTAACTTTGATAATAGTCTGAAAATAAAAAATTTTCACTCCATGGAGGCTTGAACCGAAGGCCTTTCGTTTCGCAGCTGCTCACGCTAACCACAGGACCACGGCGCTTCAGAGTTTGCAGCGCCCTTCATGCTGCCTATCTTGCGCATGAACTACTCAGTTTGTATATTTTGCTTATTTTTTTCATAGTTCCACACAACTTCTTCCTGTTTTCTCGATTGATCTGTGTTCAGTTTTTCAAGGCCTATCCACTGTGCCAACTTGTAATTAAATCTGAGGGGGGTGCGATGGGGAGGTTCCCTTGTTAGTAGCCACTAGAAGGAAGGAAGGAAGGAGGGAGGGAGGGAGGGAGAGAGAGAGAGAGAGAGAGAGAGAGAGAGAGGGAGAGCGCAGAGGTGGTTTCCCAGGTATTAAATATCAAAGGACGCCGACTTCTGCTCCACAGTCACTGGACTGTCCAGGTGGCAACGTTCGAGGCGCCCTCTAGTGGGTGAATAGCTAACTACTCTCACCATGCTTTTGCCTACCTTTATCGTCACATGGGTTACGGGCAAAGCGTGATCACCAGTCAGTATTTGCTACTGATATCGCCTGGGGCGCTGGGTTCACTCGCTAGTTGTCCGCGTGCCTAGGCACAAGGCTGCTGGACACCATGCGAAGCAGACGTGTTGCTGCTATACTTCCAGTGAAGTGCAGTAAGGGAGTTACTTTTCTATCACTGTGCATCTGCTCGGTGCTATTAGTGGGTGCGTGTTTTATAGTGTCTATTGAGGTATACATGTTAGGCGGGGTTTTGCGCTATCTTTGTGGAATGTTCAGGTCTTTATTGGTGATGCTTTTTTTTTTGTAATACGCTGCTCCCATAGACAATATGAGCACTATAATCAGAACAGGACATCATGTCTGATGTCTGACAGCAGATAGCTAGAACTTTATACCACCTTTCACCCGTCGGAACAACTGCGTAATGGGTTGCCATCACCTGACTCATTGTTTGGGGATAAACATGACTTCCAGTCTGCGTGCCTCACGAGCCACCCCAGTGTGTGAGCCTCTCTCCCAGCTTGTGTGCGCAGGTATGCGCGAGACGGCCAGCGTGGCTGCAGTTCCTGGTTTGATGTCGTTGACAGACGGTGACACGTGGCTCTAATATGCGTCTTTAGCAGTGTTATATGCACTTTCATATATACTTAGTGCAATAGGGAGTGGATTAGTGCTCCCAAATGGAACCTATCGATGTATTTTTGTGATAGGAATTTAATTACTTGTTTTTCGGAATATGAATATGTGGGTGATGCTCAAGCATTGTTGAGGACTTCAGACTTCCTGCAAATAAAACTGATGTTGTGAACACACAAAACATTCCCCATCAAACTGACTATGCTTGGTAGTGTCAAGAAAATATGTTTAAATAAATTGAATGCACAAAGTGAAAACCAATCCACAAATTGCTTACACAATATTCCAGTGCCATAAATTGTGTAATGCAATCTGGTTGACAATATAATACTGTCATGAGATTCTTCCAGTCGAGCAGCTCATCGCAGACTGAGCGTTTTTTCCGGCAATTTTCCGGATGGGGAGGGGAGGGGTGAAGTTGGGGAGGGGAGAGGGCTGGAGGATTTCCCAGGACAGGGACAGCTGGCTCAAAACTGAACAAATGCCTGTTTTCCCAGAGGGGTAGGAGAGGAAGAGGGGGATGGGGTGGAGGTTTCTGAGGACAGATTATGCCCAGGGGGCATAAATCAATTAGCGTAACAATAGGTATCCCCAGGGTGTAATAAATCACTCAGCAGAATGGCCATAGAATTAATGACAGAGATGTCTGTATACACCAGCAGCCGCTGTACAAGCTTTATTTATTTGTGGTGCTAGTTTCGGTCTATAAGGACCATCGACTGGTACCTGACGACAATTTTAACAATATTGACAGTCGGGTTTGTTCGTAATTATCAGGTATCTAAGATGGTCCATAGAGGCCGACACCAGTTGAAAATTTCAATAAAGTTCGCACATCATCAAGTTGTGTACACAGACATGTCCCTCATTAGAGATCTTCCAGCGGTGGATCATATTCTCGCAAAAATAGATCCGAAGCTTCTTTGGTTAGCAAGTCTGAAATGATAGTAAATGGTATTCATTACAAGAAAGACGGCACACACTATCTCAACACCACTACCTAATGCGGAATTGACCGGCAGATGTCATGAGCGGCGGAGCTACCAGTAAAACAGGAGGGCAGTATAATGTCGTCAGCAGAGAAGGAGTAACACCAGAATGGGCGGCGGGTCGGGACAGTTGAGTGACTTCGAACACGGACTGACAGAGTTCATGTACTGACAGACAGGGACTGTGAGCATTGCGGAAGCTGATCGCAAAAAAATCGCATGAAATCAACGGAAGGAATCATACGTGAGCTCCAAAGTTCCACTAGCGTTCCACTTAGCACAACTGCGTACTGAGGTAAAAAAGAGTAGGGTACAGTGAACGAGCAGTTCCTCATAAGCCGTACGTTTTTATAGTCAATGCTAATCGACGCTTGAGGTGGAGTAAACAGCAACGCTACTGGACAGTGAATGAATGGAAACGAATGATTTGGAGTGATGAATCACTCTATATTCTGCGCCAATCCAATGGAAGGGCTTAGGTTTGGCGAATGTCCGTAGAACGTTACATGCGAACATGTGCAATGCCAACAGTAAAGTACGATTCGGTTACAGTATTTTGGTGTTTTTTCGTGATTAGGATGTCGTGCCCTTATTGCGCTTGAGAGACGTTAAATGCCTAAGGATATGAAGATATCTTGCAGCGTACAAGCTGTCATGACATAGTATCTAAATTAATGTCTGTGGCACTAGCCATTTACTGGGCTACTGGCCTGACAAGGTAGAGTACTGCCTTTTCCGCCACGGCACTGGGAACTGTCAGATAGCGAAAACAATCCTGACATTGAATGGCCCACGCAGAGTCTCGACCTGAACGCAATACTTGGGATGAGTTAAAATGTCTGCCTCGCCACAGGTTCGAGACTCCAACATCACTACATTCTCTGGTTTCGGCTCTTGGGCAAGACTGAGGTGTCAGTCCTCAACAGGTATTCAGACACTTCATTGGAAGTGTTCGCAACAGAGTTCAGGTCGCCGTAAAGGCGAAGGGTAGACACATCTCACATTAGTGTCCACTAACAAGTGTGCGGATACTTCTGAACAGATAGTGTCCATATTGCGAGAACCTGCTTACGAGGCTTCAAGAACCGTCTTTCAGGGCTGAAACAGCGCCCATTGTCCAGCCTTTTCGCTATCTATCCTGCAGATATCAAGCGGATAATCTTAGACAAATGACAGCTCGGACAGAGATGTACAAACAGTCATTTTTCTCTTTCTCTGTCCGCGGACGGAGCACGAAGAAGCCATAAAACACGGTAAAATAAACAGTGTCGCTTTCCAAGCCCTTTACAGTGAGTCGCATATTGTAGATGTTGTGTGGATCGTTTTGATTGAGAGTTCTATTGAATCTAGCGAGTGTACGAGGAGGTGGTTAGCTACCACGGTACTGGCCAGAATGGAGCCGGCAGGCTGACCGTTAATGCGTCCGCATTGTGAACCCACGGCGCAGATAAATAACTACCTAAGCGACCGCCGCTGCCAGATTTAGTACATTATGAATCACCTCGCTGGCCCGGTTCGCTCCCGAAAAGTACGCTGACACGAAAACAGCAGCTGTGCTGTACGTAACGGCAGCTTCTGTTTTCGTGACAGAATGCCTTTCGCGAGCTATTCAGGCCAGCAAACAAACAATGGGCCCCGCCCCCTGTACCAGCTACACAGTTTCTGTAACACGCCCTCATTTCAGGAAGAGTTTTCCTTCTTCCTTTGCCATTTTGATATCATTATTTTTTAACACCTTCATTATTTTCGAAGGTTATTTGAGAGTCTGTAACTAATTAAGTGATAGCGTTTTGGAAAAAGAAGTTCGACAGATGATTATTCGACTGGTTTTGGATCGCAACCTATTCCGAAGCGTTCATTCATAAATACAGCCAAGCTATCTAGCAAGGTTCAAATGGCTCTGAGCACTATGGGACTTAACATCTGAGGTCATCAGTCCCCTAGAACTTAGAACTACTTAAACCTAACTCACCTAAGAACTCTATGCTGAAGCGCCTAGAACCGCTCGGCCGCACCACACGGCTGTCTAGCTAGTATTTGGCATAATTGGTCATAATTTATTATAATCAACAGTTTGTGAGTAATGATTTTGCTCTTAACAGTTTGTCTGTGTACGTTAATAAATGCTTGAGGATAGGGCTACGACCCGAAAACTAGACGAAAAACGATGTAAATAAATAAAATGAGGACAAAGTGTGGCTGTAAAACCATTGTCAGAATTTAATTTTTCGCTCTACAAGTCTATAAATCAACTGTCACTAAACAGTACAAATGAAATCGGATTAATACCATGCACGCAGAATGAATACGTGCCAAGAACGAGTATTTTTATCATCCATTTACTGACAAAAAATATTTAACTGTCAGGGCGTTTCTTCACTTCCAGTTAAAGCAAATCTGCCTAAAAGGTTATCGCTAAGTTATTTATCAAACAGTACTCGCAAGCCTTATTTGAATATACTATTGTAGCTGTTCAGTTCTGTTTATCGGCTCAGGAATATTAATTTACTTGTAAAGTGCTTTTTAAATACTTAAAGTTTGCTTAACAGTAAACTATACTACGGAATACGAGGAATGCCATGATCTCATTAGAGTTGTAAAATGAATATACATTGTTTTCAACATTGGAAGCAATAAAGATATTACAGTGAAGACGACACATGAAGCACGACAAGGGTGCAAAATATCCATACACAGTCCGTCCAAAAAGTTCAGAAACTGATTTTACTCCTGACGTGTAAGTGACGTCAGTGCGGTAACTATGATGACATCAACTAACAACTGTAAACATTCGACCAATAGTCGTGACCAAGCTCCCTTAAGTAACGGACGTGCAACCATAGTGTGTCAACTTTGCTTTGCCTCAAATCTTAATGAAGCGCATGTCTAAGTCGAGTTCTCGAGACATTCACCAGAATGTTCTGAAGAAGAGAAAAATGTGTGCAAAGTTTCTCCCGTACAACTTGACTCCCAGACAGAAACAACTACACTTGGTCGCCTGATGCGACTTGATTGACATGCAAAATGCAGGCAATTGTTTCCTAGAACAAATCATCACCTGTGATAATTTGTTCCAAAAAAGACTTGGTGTTATCAACGCGAAGCTGTCGCAAAATGACAGAGAGCAGAAATTCACATGCAGGGTCAATGCTTTGACAATATGCGAAGCGCGTGTTGAGCAACGTTTCAAAGGAGGACTTCCCTGAGTGTTTCACATGTTTATCGTTCTCATGTAGGAGGGGGGACGACGATGATGCTGATGATGTTGATGATGTTTGGTTAGTGGGGCGCTCAACTATGCGGTTACCAACGCCCGTACAAAGTCCCAATCTTTACACAGTCCAATGTATCCACGTTCACGAATGATTATGAAATGATGAGGACAACACAAACACCCAGTCACCTGACAGAGAAAATCCCCAACCCGGCTGGGAACCGAATCCGGGACCCCGTGATCCAGAGGCATCAACGCTAACCACTAGACCACGAGCTGCGGACAGGGGGACGACGACGCCTACTAATATGTAGAACACCTAAAGCATTAAAAACCATCATCTTAACGTTTCTCGGTTTTTATTAATCCAGTCTCAAAACTTTCTGGACTGACATTGGTCTGGGATATAGATAATCTATGCGGTGAAACTATGGAAGAAAGAAGCAAACGGCGCGGAATATAAAACCATTTAGTATATAAATAAATGACGACACAGTAATCAACATTCTTCTGACGTCGAAGTGACTTCCAACGGTTCGTTAGAAATTTTGACACATTATATGAGTACGAGGCACTAACAAACATCTCAGCTCCAAAGTGACTGGGTTTCAATGTAAATATCCTGTCCCTGACACTCGTCGAACAGATGTCACTTCCTTTACTTAGATGATCACTTAAGTTACCAACATGGACAGAGATGAAGAAGTAAAGGTACAATGTTTCGAACGCATATGAGACACCATCAGCGGAACACAGCCTAATAAAAAAAGAAAATGTAACTTAACGCACATGAATCGGAAAAACATTTGTGTAGTGTTCGATACAGTTAACATAGTCACAGCGATTAAATATCGCTAGGCTTCACGATGTAAAGCGTTGTGGAATGCAACGACCACATAAGGTCAGTACTAGGGAAGGCGAATAGAAGATTGTTGTTTATTGTGAGAATTTTTGGATATGTAGCTCATATGAATGCGATTGCTTATAGAACGCTTATGCGATCCATTCTTGATTACTGCTAGAGTGGGAGACCCACGCCAGGTCGGATTAGAGACAGACATTGAAGAATTCAGGGGCGTGCTGCTAGATTTGCTCCCGGCACTTTCGAACAGGGCACCAGTATTATGGAGGTACTTCATGGACTCAAATGGGAATCTCTGAAGGGAAAACGACATTCTTTTCGCGAAACACTATAGAGAAAATTTTCAAATTGTTCAAATGGCTCTGAGCACTACGGGACTTAACTGCTGAGGTCATCAGTCCCCTAGAACTTAGAACTGCTTAAACCTAACTAACCTAAGGACATTACACACATCCATGCCCGAGGCAGGATTCGAACCTGCGACCGTAGCGGTCACGCGGTTCCAGACTGTAGCGCCTAGAACCGCTCGGCCACCCCGGCCGGCTCTGTTTATGTCTACAGTGGTTTACATCAGTTTACAGCTTGAACATTTAGCTATTTTTCGACATAATCACCATTTCTGTCGATGCATTTTTGTAGACGCTGTGGCAGTTTTTGTATGCCCATGTCAAATGGTTCAAATAGCTCTGAGCACTATGGGACTCAACTGCTGTGGTCATCAGTCCCCTAGAACTTAGAACTACTTAAACCTAACTAACCTAAGGACATCACACACACCCATGCCCGAGGCAGGATTCGAACCTGCGACCGTAGCAGTCGCGCGGTTCAAGAACTGAAGTGCCTAGAAGCGCTCGACCACCGCGGCCGGCGAGAAAATTTCGGAAAGCAAAATGTTTGGTTGGCTGTAGAACTAATCTACTGCCTCCAACGCACATTCCGCGAAGACGAGATAAGAGAAATTATTTCTCGTAGGGAGGCATGTAGTTAGTCGTTTTTCCCTCGCTCCATTTGCGAGTGGAACAAAAACATGAAAAGGGAGGACAACTGGTGGTGCTAGGCACCCTCTGCCATACACTATACGGTTGATACTGGGCAGTGCATAAGAGGCATTCAAGTGTAAACGAGACAGATGGAAAAAGTAATCGCCGTGACTATTATTACATTTATCCTACTATGAGACAAGATGGTCAATGACTCTACAAAAAAATGTTTGCTGTCGTCTATGAACCCATGATTGAACACAGGTGTGCACTACTTTATCCGAAGCAAATGGACGGCCGTGGACGTCTTTCTTCAGGATTCCCAAAATATGGAAATCGCATGGGAAGAGATCAGGAGAGTATGAAGGATCTGCAATGGTTCCTAAGCGAAAATTCTGTCATAAAGCAGCATCTGTGAGGCATTGGTAAAAGTTATAAAGTCTGTGTCATAACCCGTGACTGGACTATTGGCCTGGCTAGATACAGTACAATACAGTCTTCCTTTGCCGCGACAATAAGAGCGGGCAGGTGGCGAGCCCAGAATCACGGCCACATTTTATTCCTAGGAATAATACCCAGTACCCATTTTATAGCAGTCAGAGTGGACCGCCCTGGAGGATCTGGAATGAGCAAAAATCCCCAGCTCATACCCAGGAATGAAACCGGTAACTCCAGGTCCGTAGTGCTAAAACTACTAGATCTGAGCCGTGGCGGCTTTAATTTTGGCAGCATGGCACTCCACTGGCTCCACTAACTACTTGGGTTGCCGATACCTATCTCATCATATGTCGCGAGCTAGGCCTTTGGTCGAGGCGTGTATTGTTGGTTTGGCGGGCCCTGTCAGTCAGTTGGCTGGAGTACAAGTGGGTGGCAAATTGTGGCTTTTGGAGGACTCCGACTGTCCCGTACGGGCCTCGAGAAGCAGCGAATGGTTGAATCGGTCGGTGGCAAGCCTTGCCGGCTCGCTTAAGGACTGGTAGGGGCGTGTTACGGGAAGAGCAGCAGGCGTCGAAAACAACCTGGTCGGCAAGTTCCCGACCTACTCTGAAAGCTTAAATTTTAGGGAGCCTCGAAGACCGCCTGTGCGGATTGGAGCCAGTAACACCCCGGCTTGGAATCCTGGGAGTCACGGCTCCTTCACATCTGAGTGGAATTAAGTGTTGTCTTTTTAATTTTTTGGATACAAGGCCAGGTCTGTATTAATGTGGAGCTGGAGGTGTGGAAGCAATATTATTGGACCTGTTGTGAGGTATCAAGACTACCATCAGGCAACGGCTTGTGGGCAGTAACATTTCCGGAATGGAATAGCCCGCTCAGAGAAAGTTTACTTGCCCTCTCTTCGTGAGCGATCTGTTCTGTGTTTGCGTTCCTCAACAGGACAAACGGAAAAGAAATTTAACAACATAGACAACGGTAATAAGGAGGTAAAAATTACGACGATTCCTGCTAGAACAACCGGCATAATCCAGCCACTTGATATTTACACATTCCGTCAAAGAATTTTCTAAAACAGTTCTCTGATGTGGTCCTACTATACGGATAGGATGTAAATTTCCACCTGAGGAATAATTTCTTGAAAATTCAGGCTTAGATTGTGATCAGTCTCCATCCCCTCGATTTTTTAACATGTTTAGGTACGCGTGGTTCAAGACCGGATAAATCACAGAAAAACCTGATAAATGTGAACCTCCTGTTAATTTTTGTTTTAAAAATTGTGATACATGCTGTCAATTGTGCAATAATCAGATATGCATGGTGCATATTGTGTGTGTGTACGCAGCACTTCTTTGTAATGTATAATACAACGTCCCCTCATTACTGCACTGACTATCAAAGGTAATGCAACACAGCCTAAATACTGTAAAATCACAAAGTAGATGTCAAACGAACCAAAACAAACAACAATAAAACAAAGACTGTCAAAGAAAAAAACGGGAATAGCCTCTCGCTACCTCCACTTTGGTTATTCCCGGATTCTACATAGAGTGAGACATTTCAGTTGAATCCTTCAGGAGCCCATCTGTGAAATTACAAACAACACTATCGCCATGTATCACAAGCGTCATACGGCGGACAGAGCGCGCGTACAGTCACATATACAATATGGATACTTCCAAGTTATATCTGACTACTGCGACTTTGGGACAGAACCTTGTCATATATAGCTGAATTTATTGTTAAATATACTATTAGATTTACGACACACAAACCTTTTACCGTTTCAAAAATTGTGAGGTGAGGGGAGGAGTTGCAAATATAAAAAAATGTTTAAAGACGTGACTGCTCAGTTGTAAAGTACAGTAGCAACCCTGGAAATTGTATTTCAGCATTTCTGTTATATCTTCTATTGTTTCGATGATATGTGTTCAGAAAGGAAACAACTATATTTTATTTGGGAGGGTTTTCACCACTTCAGCAGCCATATGAGTACATAGAAAAGTACGTGTGTCATATTTTGACCTAGTCTACAACATATTCGAAGTGTATCGGAATCAGGGAGTGGCACTTGGATAATGTCACTTGTCAGAATGATCTGGCTGTACATCTCTAGTTCCTTAATCCTTGCATGCAAGTCGTTGGTCATTCTCAGAAGGGCAGGGCACATCTCTCTAGGTCCTTAACGTCCCATATGAGAGGTGGTTGTTTTCTATCTGTGTAGACGCATTCTATGTCTATACACATCCATCCTCTCAGGCTGAGTGCCTGACATACATGCGAACTTGTCCATGGCACATGTAATGTACTCTCATTTTTTCGTAGCTGTATATAAAGAAAGTCCTGTATGTTCCGTCTATACCTACCAGTTTTCTTTATTTATCAATAACGAGAAACCAATAATGTGTGTGATTCCAGCAGTCTGTGCAAATCTTTACAAAATTATTGAATGACATCTCGGTTCCTACATGGGCCTGGTAAATATGTTTCAAATTCAAATTGTCCTGTTTGAAAGCTATAATGAGATTTTCATTATCCCTCAGCAACTGTTTCGGGATTCTGGGATATATTTAACTCAAATAAAATATGTCAGCACCCATATGACGACCAAAACAGAAATGTCGTAGAATTTGAGCCTGGTTTTCCACAGCAACATTGTCAAATATAAGCACAGTTGTTGACTTTACTTTTTCCGGTGAAAGGATTGGACAGCTCAGACTGAACGTCATGTATATCAGACCATGTACACCCTGCACTATCTTTGGCAGCAAATGGTACTTCGGCTGAACCAGCGTTTTTGAAAATACATGTACATGCTCAAAGTGGACTCTGTCCGGGTGTGTTAGCACCAACGCGAGAACATTTATCTCACCACAGTTGCGTGGACCTACCATTATCAGTCATATATTTAGTGTAGGAGTATCTTCTTCTTCTTCTTCTTCTTTTTTTTCTTCTTCTGCTCTTTTTATGCTCAATCATAGGGCCAGTCACAACAAAGTTCCGATTTTTCTCTCATCCTGATATTATAACGACTACATCAGGTTTTGGTGAGAAATGAGATTTATATATATATATATATATATATATATATATATGTCACCAACTCAGCTGTAATGCTCATAGGGTATATATACACATTAAAGTATGGTATCTCATTCAGTTTAACAATGGAAATGTCACGTGGCTAGGGCCTACCGGCGGATAGACCGTTTGCCTGGTGCGAGTCTTTTGAGTTGACGCCACTTCGGTGACTTGCGTGTCGATGGGGATGAGATGATGATGATGACAACACAACATCCAGTCCCTGGGCGGAGAAAATCTCCGACCCAGCCGGGAATCGAACGCGGGCCTCTTGGCATGACATGTCGTCGCGCTGACCTCTCAGCTACCGGAGCGGACAGTTTAACAATGATTGAAGATATCGACGGTGGTGATCAACTTGGTGCTGCTGCAATATTCCAGACATTATAGTGAAACCACTGGTAGCATTATTACGAGAGGTATGAATAAAATAAAAGTCAGTTTGTGGTAATATAACCGTTTTTATTCAACAGCCACACTTGGGTGCACTTCATCAAAAAATTCAACTGGCTCTTTCTTTATCTTCACATCCACAGAATTCAGCGTGTATTTCTCTCCAACTGACGGACGTTCCTTTAGCTTCTTCTTTTGACACTGTATTGATGCAGTATTCTAAATCATCTGCATGCACGCTGTATGTATGGCGATAGATCACATATTGATGCAGTATTCTAAACTGTCTGGATGCACACTGCATGTATGGAGATAGCTCACAATGTCTTTATACACAGTTCGAGCACACAGCAGCCCATGGTTCAGTCTTTCCAAGTTGAGGGGTAGCACCATCCATAGGCCAACGAAGTTTGTAATGGCGTAGCGTTGTAGATAAACGGATCGACCACCGGATCTCACCCTGAGTGCCACACCATCGTACAGTCATGTTATAGTGTCAGGCCAGCACAATAAATGTCTGCTAGTGGACGAGATGGATAATGCTTTGTTATCTGTTGACTGATATAGGGTTTCTGCAGGACACAGTTCACCCCATTCCATCCCTGTGAAATGTACTTGAACACTCGTCCATGCATTTTTTATATCTCTAACAAAATCACTTTTAAGCTCTAGCTGTTAAATTATAAGTTGAAAGGAAAAGCAATAGAGCACCGAGAGGAATCAGCAGCTCCTCATCCACCACCTCAACACTCTGTCCTTGCAGTAACACTGAAATGTTCTGGGATGGTGCACATGTAAGATACCAGTACTGACCTGCACTGCATGCTGTAGGACCATCCCACATAGTTTTTTGAGAGCTGGGGACTGGCTGGGTGACTTCATTACACAAATATATGACTGTACTGCTGCAAAGAAGAATTTCAGCGTCGCCATAGGTAGAAACTGGCGAAAGTGATTAATCGCAAATTAATATGTAGCGAGTCGAAAACCAGACCAGTGTTGTTTTATATCAGATAAAATAGGGTTCTATACATTACGTAAAGGAAAACCTTTGTCTCTATTAATAATGTCATCAGGTAATCATATTTTGATGGATTCCTTGAGCACACAATCCCAGTAACGAGAAGCCGGGGCAATAATGTGCTTCTCTTTAAACGACACGTTACGCCCTTCATCGAGACATCGAGACAGGCTGGAGCAAACGTCAGTGACGCTGATGTTCCACACATCGATCATGAACAGTGCGAATAGTTTGTCTAATATAGGCCTTTCCACAATGACTGGAAATTTTACAAACTTCAGGCTTTCTCAGTCTGGTTGCATAAATCATGGAATACTTCTAGAAAAGCTCAAGTACTGTGGTATGAATGGGACTGCTCTCGAATGGTTTAAATCATACCTAACTGGAAGAATGCAGAAAGTTGAAATAAGCAGTTCACATAATATGCAAAAAACTGGTGATTTCTCAAACTGGGGAACAATCAAGAATAGGTTGGTGCAAGGTTCGGTCTTGGGTCCTCTGCTTTTCTTAATATATATTAATGACTTGCCATTCTATATTCACGAAGATGCAAAGCTGGTACTTTTTGCCGATGATACAAGTATAGCTATCACACCCAACAGAAAAGAATTAACTGGTGAAATTGTAAACGACGTTTTTCAGAAAATCATTAAGCGGTTCTCTGCAAATGGGCTCTCATTAAACTTTGACAAAACACAGTATATACAGTTCCACACAGTAAATGGAATGACACCATTAATATATATAGACTTCGATCAGAAATCGGTAACTAAGGTAGAATATTCAAAATTTCTAGGTGTATGCATTGATGAGGGGTGAACTGGAAAAAACACACTGAAGATCTGCTGAAACGTTTGAGTTCAGCTACTTATGCTATTAGGGTCATTGCAAATTTTGGCGATATACATCTCAGTAAATTAGCTTAACACGCCTATTTTCATTCTCTGCTTTCGTATGGCACCATGTTCTGGGGTAACTCATCATTGAGTAAAAGAGTGTTCATTTCACGAAAGCGTGTAATCAGAATAATTGCTGGAGCTCATCCAAGATCATCCTGCACACACTAATTTAAAGAGCTAGGAATCTTCACTGAAGCCTCACAAAATATATGTTCACTTATAAAATTTGTTATTAACAATCCGAACGAATTCAAAAGTAATAGCAGCGTACATGGCTACAACACTAGGAGAAAGGATGATCTTCACTACTCAAGGATAAATCTATCTTTGGCTCAGAAGGGGGTAAATTATGCTGCCGCTAAAGTCTTTGGCCACTTGCCTAACAGCATCAAAAATCTGACAGATAGCCATATAGCATTTAAAAGGAAATTAAAATAATCTCTGAATGGCAACTCCCTCTACTCATTAACCTGAAACGTTCCACATCATTACGAAGTGTCGTATTCATGATCTATGAAACAAGTAGTAATGTAATCTAATCCCAAATCATCTCTAACAGATCCAAGCAGCGCTCCAGCCTGGGGCAAAGGCAAAATAACACTTTTAATATCGTATTTCCTGAGAATTCTAGAAATTTTTGAAGAAATATTTCCAGTAAAGGGTAGAAAAGCAACTAATTTGGCTGGTTCACTTGATGGTCCAAACTGAAAAGTACGATTAATTTGATGAATAGTATATCCGTTGAGCTTGAAGACAGCCTTAAGATGATCCAGTTCCTGTGTCAAACTTTCGGAATTTGAAATGGCATAAGCTTTCTTGACCAATATACGTAGGACTTCCATGTGCTGATATGGTGGACGACAACTCGTTGAATGAAGACAGCCGTCCGTATGTGTGAATTTATGGTATACGCCATGTCCCAAGGTACCATTTCCGTTTTTGTGTACTAGAACATCCAAAAAAGGTAATTTGCCGTGTTTTTCAATTTCCATCGAAAATTTGATGCGTGGATGACGACAGTGCAAATGATCTAAAAACCGATTAAGAGCACCCATTCCATGAGGCCAAACGACTATCTTCATTCTGCGAGTTGGCATCTACCACATCAAACTGTGCTATCGGTGTCGTACTTCTTAAATTACACTACTGGCCATTAAAATTGCTACACCACAAAGATGACGTGCCACAGACGGGAAATTTAACCGACAGGAAGAAGATGCTGTGATATGCAAATGATTAGCTCTTCAGAGCATTCACACAAGGTTGACGCCGGTGGCGACACCTACAACGTGCTGACATGAGGAAAGTTTCCAACCGATTTCTCATACACAAACAGGAGTTGACTGGCGTTGCCTAGTGAAACTTTGTTGTGATGCCTCGTGTAAGGAGGAGAAATGTGTACCATCACGTTTCCGACTTTGATAAAGGTCGGATTGTAGCTTATCGCGATTGCGGTTTATCGCGACATTGCTGCTCGCGTTGGTCGAGATCCAATGACGTTAGCAGAATATGGAATCGGTGAGTTCAGGAGCGTAATACGGAACGCCGTGCTGAATCCCAACGGCCTCGCATCACTATCAGTCGAGATGACAGGCATCTTAGCCGCATGGCTGTAACGGATCGTGCTGCCACGTTTCGATCCCTGGGTCAACAGATGGGACGTTTGCAAGACAACAACCATCTGCACGAACAGTTCTATGACGTTTGCAGCAGCAGCATGGACTATCAGCTCGGAGACCATGGCTGCGGTTACCCTTGACGCTGCATCACGAACAGGAGCGCCTGCGATGGTGTACTCAACGACGAACTTGGGTGCACGAACGGCAAAACGTCATTTTTTCGGATGAATCCAGGCTCTGTTTACAGCATCATGATGTTTGCATCCGTGTTTGGCGACATCGCGGTAAGCGCACATTGGAAGCGTGTATTGGTCATCGCCATACTGGCGTATCACCCGGCGTGATGGTATGGGGTGCCATTGGTTACTCGTCTCGGTCACCTCTTGTTCGCATTGACGGCACTTTGAACAGTGGACGTTACATTTCAGATGTGTTGCGAGCCGTGGCTCTACCCTTCATTCGATCCCTGCGAAACCCTACATTTCAGCAGGATAATGCACGACCGCATGTTGCAGGTCCTTATGGGCTTTTCTGGATACAGAAAATGTTCGACTGCTGCCCTGGCCAGCATATTCTCCAGATCTCTCACCAACTGAAAACGTCTGGTCAATGGTTGCCGAGCAACTGGCTCGTCACAATACGCCAGTCACTACTCTTGTTGAACTGTGGTATCGTGTTGAAGCTGCATGGGCAGCTGTACCTGTACACGCCATCCAAGCTCTGTTTGACTCAATGCCCAGGCGTATCAAGGCCGTTATTACGGCTAGAGGTGGTTGTTCTGGGTACTGATTTCTCAGGATCTACGCTCCCAAATTGTGTGAAAATGTAATCACTTGTCAGTTCTAGTATAATATATTTGTCCAATAAATACCCGTTTATCATTTGCATTTCTTCTTGGTGTAGCAATATTAATGGCCAGTAGCGTACTTACGTACTTCAGGAAACTCTCCGCATTCTCTGCTGCAAGCGCTACCTCAATATATTAAGTCCTCCTGGATGTATTTGAGTGGGTCTGGTAGCAGCCTCAATTTATACAATGTACAAATCTTTGAGCAAGTACGCCTAGTTTTAAGTTTGTATGCATGAAGTTGTTACATTCTAACTGTTACTACTGTGTTAAGCTGAGCTGTTTAGTACCAGTCTAGCATGATGTGTGGGTGAACAAACAAGTAGATAAGTAACGGAATCTCAGCTATGAAGGCGGCTAGTAGCGAGTAAACTAACAAGGCTGCTAGAGCGCAGCTACAAATCAAGTACGCACGGCAATAGCGAGTGAAAGGCGATCGCAGCCGGCCGGATAGCGGTAGCGGTGCGCGGCTCTGCGTGGAGGGCAGCGCGGCCGCTTGCACAAGCCGGCACACACCTGGGCCGTGTCCCGCGCCGAGCGCAATGCACATAGGCTGCCGGCTTGCACCGAGAGCTTTGCGCAAATCTTGTGTCTTCTGGTGTTCCCAGCAGCGAGCTGATGTCGCGACTTGCAGCCGGTCGAGGAGTTGGATCGTCAGCTATTTCTGATGCTGGATTTTCACCAGAACGGACTGGTTGTTTCGCCGTCTTCAAATAGGAGAGGTAGCCATAAGGCCTTAATTATCTTCTGGATACACTTTTTTCCTCTGACGACATCTTGCAAACCGTGGCTGAAACAAACCGTGCAATTTCATACCCTCAGATTTTCGAAAAGCGTTTATGGCAGTGCGTCCGCAGCTCGTGGTCTCACGGTAGCGTTCTCACTTCCCGAGCACGGGATCAGGGGTTCGATTCCAGACGAGGTCAGGGATTTTCACCTGCCTCGAGATGACTGGGTGTTGTTGTGTTGTCTTCATCATCATCATTCATGCCCATTACGGTCTGAGGAAGGCAATGGCAAACTACCTCCACTAGGACCTTGCCTAGTACGGCGGTGCGGGTCTCCCGCATCGTCCCCCTACGCTCTGTCAAGGACTGTGGGACTTGATCATCATCATTTATGGCAGTGCCACACTGCAGACTGTTTACGAAGGTCCCAACATACAGCTGTAGTTCTCACATGCGTTGTCGCTTGAAGACTTATTAAGTAATAAAACCCAGTCCTTTGTCATAGACGGCGAGTGTTAATCAGACACAGATGTACCGTAGGCAGTGACTGTGGGAAATGTGATACGAGCGCTCTTGTTCTCTATATGCGAGTGGCGCTAATAACTAATCCAATACTTTTTTCTCTGCCAATTTCTGGTTGAAAAAATCCGTAATTTGTTGCGGGACTTCGTGGAATATTTCCTGTTCACCCCGTATAGTTTCATGTTCAGATAGTTGGTGGCACTATATGTAGCCTTCAAAATGGCGTCTGTAACGAAGGTGCGTTCCAAGAAGAGAGATTTCATTCAGTTTTTCTCGCGGAAAACCAGCGAATCGCAGATATTCACAGACACTATCAGAATGTCTACGGAGACTTGGCAGGCAACAAAAGCACAGTGAGTCGTGGGGCCAGGCGTCTGTCATTGCAACAAGTTCGCGCAAATCTGTCCGATCTCCCGCGTGTCAGCCGGCCGCACACAGCTGTGACTCCTGCAATTCTCGAATGTGCAGACACCGATTACAGACCGAAGACCATAAAGAGCAACGAGCGACGATATGTACGGAAATGCTGTTTGGCCCAAAGAAGGGTGCCCTTCGCGGGAAGCAGAACGTGGATGATGGGGAGGCTATTGATCAGCAAGGCGTTGGCACTGACGTCAACAAGTAGAGTGGTACCATGCCTGTAGGTCCTCCCAATAAGGCCGTCGCATTCAGTGGAGATATTGTTGATGTTGTAACTGCGACCAGGACGGTCGCGGGGTTGAAATGACGGAAAGCGCCTCGGGACCCGCGGAGAGGCCCGCGAACAACAACACAATGGGAGAGGACGGACACGACCAACGAAGGACAGAACGAACAACAACAAGATCGAACAACTGAGTCACAAGGAAACCTAACAACCACGTCCACTCGTACACAGAACAAGAAAGTAAGTGAGCTGTCTAACGCGAGGCGATGTGTCCACAGACGTACGCGAGATTAGACTGACTGGACGAGCTTCTTTTTTTTTCCTTTATTGTATTTCGATTCCCCCCCGAAGGGGGCGGGCTGGCAGCAGCTTATTACGCTGCTCTACAGCCTACAGACTTTTTAAAACGTAAGAAAGAAGATAAGAAACAATAAAAGCAGGCGATAAAACGGTGACTGAAATTGTAAAACAGGGGAAAATTGTGGAAAGTTAAAGCATAAAGCAAAGGGTTGGCAAAGCTAATAAAATACATGGGAAGCAGACAGGGAACATAGTAGACAGACAATTAAAGAACATGTCGACAATCTGGTTTCTGTTCGCAAGAGATATAAAATCACACCCAGCGGCAGTATGATGTCCGTTCGCAACACTTCGGAGAAGACACAAAACACTGAACACTCACTGTAAACACTGTACTAAAATGTTGGCACAAAAATAACACACCATAGCCGAGGGCAGATGGGGGGGGGGGGACCTGGGCAGATTGGGGGGGGGGGGGGGGGAAAGAAGGCGGGAGGAGAGGAAAAACGAAAGTGGGGGGGAACCAAAGGAGGGAGAGGACTCATAAGGGGGGGGGAGGGGCAGGGTAGACGCGAGAGGGAATGGGAAAAGGAAGAGGGTAGAAATGCAAAAGAACTCAGGGGAGAGTAGGGGGGCAGAGAGAGGGTAGGTGGGGGGAAAAAAAGAGGATGGAAGGGGGGAGAGGGAGCCCAGGAAAAGGACAGAGGAAAGGAGGGGGGGGGGTGAGGATCAGAGTTGATAGGAGGGATAAATGGAGGGAGAGAGGGCATCATCCGGGAGGGGGAGTTGATGGAAGTCACCTTGGGAAAGGAGGTGAAGGGTGGAGATGGAGGGTAGCGGGGACACAACAGTGAAGACGTGGCAGGGGGTGGACTGGACGAGCTTTTTTTTTTCCTTTAATGTTATTTTCATACCTGTACAATCAGGTAGGCTGTCAGCGGCATGCTACGCCGCTCTTCAGCCATAGAGTTGACAATGATATAACACAGAATGGAGATCCAGAATAAACATAGTGACGGGCAAAAAATATTGGACACAGAAATACAAAAAAACACGGAGCCGTTCACACTCGACGATAACGACACTGAAAACACGGTGACACGGCGCACATAACACTGATGAATCCGAATGCACAAGTGAACGTATGAGCGTGACGGCGGACACTAAAAACACAAAACGACCGCACACACACGCGAAACTGATGGCGATGATCTCCGGTGCGCGAATGTCCGCAGAGCATGTACGAGTCCGGGGACCGGCCAAGAGGGGAAGAAGGGGGGAGTGGGAGGGAGAGGGGTGAGCAAGGATGCCAATGGCAGAGGAGACAGGAGATGGAGGAAGGGCTGGAGGGGAAGCCCGGGGGAGGAGTGGGGAGAAAGGGAGGAGGGAGGGAAGGGGGAGAGAAGGGAGGGAGGGTGCCCAAAGGAACAAACACAGGAGGTGGGGGATCCAGGAGAGGCGACGGTCAAGGGTGACACCAAGGTACTTAAGGGTGGGGGTGAGGGCGATAGGACGGCCATAGATGGTGATGTAGAAATCGAGGAGGCGGAAGGAAGGAGTGATTTTGCCTACTATGATCGCCTGGGATTTGGCAGGATTGACCTTAAGCAACCACTGGTTGCACCAAGCGGTGAACCGGTCAAGATGGGATTGGAGAAGGTGTTGGGAGCGCTGCAGGGTGGGGGCAAGGGCAAGGAAGGCAGTGTCATCGGCGTACTGGACGAGCGAGAGGCAGGCGCTTAAGTAATCCATCGGGGGCGCCGCTATTGGCCGCTGGAACCACTTGTTCCCCTGTGGCGCCCTCACTCTAAATGCGGGCCAGGAGGAGCGCGCCACCACAGCTTACGGCGCGATGGTGCAGAGACCTCTAGGGGTCTTCGACGTCCATGACGTCTGGCGGGGATTCAAATTCCGCGGCGCGCGGTACCATAGTTGAAAAATACAGTTTTGTAGCCCAAAGAGTGGGAATAATACGGTGTACTGGAACCATGTATAAAACCAATCTGCTTTCAGAAGAAAATATGTTACAATACTTACCGAACACCCCTCACACATCTGATGAAAACTAACGCGGAACTGTTTACTAAATGCTAAGACAGATGGACCCGATAGTATAAAAGGAGGCGGGAAGTATTGTGTTGTCATTAGAGAAGCAGTAACAGCAGAACGAGTACGACAGGGGAGCTCAGTCACTTCGAATGTGGACTAGTGACTGGATGTCACATGAGTGATAGAAGCATCGGGGACATTTCTACCCTTTTGAAATCACGCAGTTCGATTGTTAGCGATGTGATGGTGAAATGGAAACGCGAAGAGACACCCACAGCCAAACCAAGACCAGGTGGACGTCGTGCACTAGTAGACAGTTACCGTCGAGCATTGAAGAGGGTAGTTGTACAAAACAGCCTGAAGTCAGCGGAACAAATCACCTGTGATTTCCAAAGTGGTACCAGCAGTCCATCTTCCGCAATTTCTATCCGCAGGAAGTTAAAAAGATGGGGTACAATGATCTAGCAACCCCTCATAAAGCAGCATTTCTGTAATCAATGATAAGAGACGCTTGAGGTGGTGTAAAGAGTGATGCCACTGGACAGTGAATGACTGCAATCCAGTGATTTGAAGTTACGAATCACACTATACCTAGTGGCAGTCCGATGGAAGAGTTTCGATTTGACGAATGCCCGACGAAAATTAACTGCCATGACGCGAAGTACCAACAGTGAAGTACGGAGGAGGTGGTGTTACGGTATGGAGGTGTTCTTCGTGATTAGGGTGTGGTCCCATTACTGCACTTAGGAAAACAGTAAAAGCGGAAGGATATTAACACATTTTGCAACCTTGTGCACTACGTACAGTATAGAAACAGTTCAGGAAGGATTGTTGTTTTTATCAGCATGACAAAGGGCCAATTAATAAAGCAGTATCTATGAGGCAGTGGTCTGCGCACAATAACATTCCTGAAATGGACTGGACTGGACTGGCCTGCCCAGAATTCCGACCTGAACGCAATGGAACACCTTTCAGATGAGTTACAACGTCGACTTCCTTCCACACCGCAGCATCCAACATCACTGCTATCTCTTTCTCGGCTCTTGAGGAAGATTGGGCTGCCATTCTTCTCCAGACATTCAGATACTTCATTGAAATCGTCCCCAGCAGAGTTCAAGCCTTCATAAAGAGGAAATGTCTTCACGGTGCATATTAATGTTCACTGATGGGTGGGTGTCCGGATACCTTTGATCAGAAACTGCACCTTCTATTGATCTTACGTATATTCAGTGTAAGTTTATTACATTCGCCCAGCCGTAAACAGCCTTGAGCAATCCATTTGCCTTCTCACCTGCGTATTCTGTCGTTTTATCGGTGACTATAATGTTGCTGTCGAGCACCATGAATTTTCGCTCCTTGTCTTATACTGTATAGAAATTCATTGAGAAGAAATAGTCTAACTAAAATATACCGGCAAATTTTAAGGCGTTGTAGAGAGTGTCTTGAAAAACAAATTGTGGAAAGGAATCTCTGCGAGTAAAGATCAAACACAGCAGAGCGCCGACGTTACAGGGGAAACGCTTACTGCCGGGGTGGCCGAGCGGTTCTAGGCACTACAGCCTGGAACCGCGTGACCGCTACGGTCGCAGGTTCGAGTCCTGCCTCGGGCATGGATGTGTGTGATGTCCTTAGGTTAGTTAGGTTTAAGTAGTTCTTAGTTCTAGGGGACTGATGACCGTAGAAGTTGTCCCATAGTGCTCAGAGCCATTTGAACCATTTGAAACGCTTACTGCTAGGCCATCTCTTAGACAGATGAGTTACAAACGCCCACGTAGACGGTCAAACCGTTTGTGAAATCTCCTGTTTCTCAAATTATTTGCTACTGTACTTTGTGTGTGATGAGCTTGCAACAAATTTTCATTGACGGCCGATTTGACAAACAAGGTTGACTATTTTCGTATGGTAAATCGTCCCGGAAAGTAAAGAAAACAATTTGTTTGTCATCAGTCGTCTAACTGGTATGATGCGGCCCGCCAAGAATTCCTGTCCTGTGCCAAACTCTTCGTCTCAGAGTAGCACTTGCAACCTACATCCTCAATTGTTTGCTGGATGTATTCCAATCTCTGTCTTCCTCTACAGTTTTTGCCCTTCTCTCTCGGTTTTCCCAAAGTCCGTGTTTCACTACCATACAATGCTGTGCTCCAAACACATATTCTCAAAAATTTATTTCTCAAATTATGTCATATGTTTGATGACAGTAGATTTCTCTTGACCGGGAATGCCTTTTTTGCCAATGCTAGTTCGCTTTTTGATGTCCTTATTGCTCCGTCCGTCATTGGTTATTTGGTTCCTAGGTAATAGAATTCCTTAACTTCATTTACTTCGTAATCCTAATGTTAAGTTTCTTACCGTTTTCCTTTTTGATATTTCTCATTACGTCCGTATCTCTTCGATTTACTCTCACTCCATATTCTGGACTCATTAGCCTGTGCATTCCATTCAGCACCTCATGTAGTTCTTCACTTTCACTCAGGATAGCAATGTCGTCAGCGAATCTTATTATTGATACCCTTTGACCTTGAATTTTAATCTCGCTCCTTAACCTTTTTTATTTTCGTCATTGCTTCTTCGATGTACAGATTGAACAGTAGGAACGAAAGACGACATCCCTGTTTTACGTCCTTTTTAATGCGAGCACTTCGTTCTTGGTCGTCCCCTCTTATTATTCCCTCTCTCCTCTTGTACATATTGCCCATTATTCGTCTCTCGTACAGCTTACCCCTATTTTTCTCAGAATTCCAAACATCTTGTACCATTTTACATTGTCGAACGCTTTTTCCGGGTCGACAAATCCTATGAACGTGTCTTGATATTTCTTCAGTCTTTCTTCCATTATCAACCGCAACATCAGAATTGCCTCTCTGGTGTCTTTACCTTTCCTAAAGCCAACCTCATGATCTAACACAACCTGAACTTTCTTTTCCATTCTTCTGTATATTATTCTTGTCAGCAACTTAGATGCACAAGCTGTTGTGCGATAATTCTCGCACCTGTCAGATCTTGCAGTCTTCGGAACTGTGTGGATGATCCACGTCCGGAAGTCAGATGGTACGTCGCCAGAATCATACATTCTACACACTAGCGTGAGTGGTCGTTTTGTTGCCGCTTCACCGAATGATTTTGGAAATTCTGATGGAAAGTTATCCATCGCTTCTGTCTTATTTGATCTTAAGTCCTCCAAAGATCTTTTAAATTCTGTTTCTAAAACTGGGTCCCTATCATTTATATGTCGATTCCTGTTTCTTCTTCTGTCACATCAGACAAATCTTCCCCGCGCTCAGAGGCCTTCGGTGTACTCTTTCCACCTACCCGCTATCTCCTATGTATTTAACAGTGGAATTCCCGTCGCAGTCTTAACGTTACAACGCTTACTTTTAATCTCATCGAATGTCGTTTTGACTTACCTATATGGTGAGTCACTCCTTCCGTCAATCATTTATTTTTCAATTTCTTCACTTTTTCATGCAGTCATTTCGTCTTAGCTTCCCTGCACTTCCTGTTTATTTCATTCCACAGCGATTTATACCCCTGTTGTCCTGAATTTCCCTGAACATTTTTGCACTTCCGTCTTTCATCGATCAGCTTAAGTATTTCTTGTGTTACCCATGGTTTCTTCGCAGTTACCTTCTTTTTACCTATGTCTTCCTTTCCAACTTCTGTAATGGCCCTTTTTAGAGTTGTCCATTCCTCTTCAACTGTTCTGCCTATTGAGCTATATCTTATTGCTGTATGTATAGCTTCTGAGAACTCAAGCGTATGTCGTCATTACTTAGTACTTCTGTATCCCACCATTTTTGCGTATTGATTCTTCCTGACTAGTATCTTAAAGTTCAGCCTACTCTTCATTACTACTACATTGTAATATGTGTTACAATCTAGTATCTGACTTCGGAATATCTCTTTGACCATGATGTAATCAAACTAAAATCTTCCCGTATCAGCTAACCTTTTCCAACTATACCTCCTCCTCTTGTGATTCTTGAGCAGAATATTCGTTTTTACTTGCTGAAATTCGTCTTTTCCTTCTCTCATTCCTTGTGTCATGCCTGTATTCTCCTGTAACCTTTTCCTCTCTGCTTTCCCGTACAACTTCATTCCAGTCCACCAGGACTATTAGATTTTCATCTCCTTTTATGTACTGTGTTACTCTTTCAATATCCTCATATACTTTCTCTATCTCTTCGTCTTCAGCTTGGGACGTCGGCACGTATACCTGAACCATCACTGTCAGTGTTGGTTTCTTATCGATTCTGACAAGAACAATCCTATCACTGAACTGTCCACAGAACACACTCTATGCCATGTCTTCCTAATCATAATGAATCATTCTCCCGTTATATCATTTTCCGCCGCTGTTGATACTACCCTATACTCATCCAACCAGAAGTACTTGCTTCTTTCCGTTTCATTTCACTGAACCCCTACTATATCTAAATTGAGCATTTGCATTTCCCTTTTCAGATGTTTTAGCATCCCTATCACGTTCAAGGTTCTGACATTCCACGCCCGAACGAGTAGAACATTAACGTTTCGTTGGTTATTTAATCTTCTTCTCCCCCTTGTCAGTCCCCTCCCGCAGATCCGGATGGGGAACTATTCTGGAATCTTTTACAAAAGGATAGATCATAATGATACTTTTTCAATTACAAGCCACATGTCCTGTGGATATACATTATGTCTCTTTAATGCGGTGGTTTCGATTGTTTCCGGACGTTGTAGCCGAGAGGTTCTAGGCGCTTCAGTCCGGAACCGCGCTGCTGCTACGGTCGGAGGTTCGAATCCTGCCTCGGGCATGGATGTGTGTGCTTGTCCATAGGTTAGTTATGTTTAAGTAGTTCTAAGTCTAGGGGACTGATGACCTCAGATGTTAAGTCGCATAGTGCTCAGAGCCATTTGAACCATTTTCGATTGCCTTCTGCATCTTCATGTCATTGATCATTGCTGAGTCTTCCGCCTTTAGGTGCAGTTTCCCACCCCAGGGTCAAGAAATTGCCCTGAACCTCTGTTCGCTTCTTCGGCTACTTTGACGAGGCTGTTGGCAGAATGAGGGTGACTTCTTATGTCGGAAGTCTACAGTCGCCAATGCTGAGTATTAATTAAAAGTGGTGTCGAGTTTCGAACCCAGGACCGAGGACATTTTGATTGCTAATCTAAGGCATCATCCCTAGACGACGGGTTCAATACCAACAGGAGTTACAAACAAAATACTTTAAGTGGCCTTCAAAGTAATCCCCCTTCTCTACAACGCACTTCTGACCTCGGTTGTACGGCTGTTGGAAACTGGCTACAAAGTGTCACCTAACGTTTATTCCGGAATCGCTTAAAGTACAGTTGCCACGTGTTGTTCGATTGTTCGATATAACCACCATTACAGATGAGACGTGGTGCTACCAGCATGATATGGAGACTATGAATGGCATAGTGTTTATCTATCGTCTTCCTCGCTTCGCAAAAAGAACCTCGGGTAGCAAAACCTGCGACCGTAGCGGTTGCGCGGTTCCAGACTGAAGCGCCTAGAACCTCACGGCCACACTGGCCGGCTCGGGTAGCAAAATCCATGATTGACACGATATTGTTAGCCTTCTTCGGCAGGGAGGGCTTGAACCATCACGAATTTCTAACGAGAGGGAGGGATCGTTCACTATATTGCAATATTTGCTTCCATTGAGTGTAACCAATAGGAAACATTATCTTAACAAAAATTATGATGATTTGGTTGGTGGCTGCTTTGCAGGAGAAGATCGCTAAGGTGGGCCCAGAAATGCTCCTTGGAGACTCATGTCTTTTTTTTTGGACACATCCGCAGATTCCTCTCTCCCTGCGTAAAGTACCTATATTTTACTGCCGGCAGGAGCATCGTAAGCGAGTGCGGCATGTACGCGACAAGGTAAAGCATTCTTTGGTAGGTGAGGACAATTCACTATGGTTAGGTAATTGAACTTTCTGAAAGTGCTATGCGCCACCAATAGACGGACAAGCAAGAGCTTTCTACGCCTGACAATGAATGCTTGCTGCTTTCTTATTATCTTTGAAACTGCCTAATGACGTATTAACTTTAATATATGTAATACAATACGGCACTACAAAATGGTTCAAATGGCTCTGAGCACTATGGGACTCAACTGCTGTGGTCATCAGTCCCCTGGAATTTAGAACTACTTAAACCTAACTAACCTAAGGACATCACACACATCCATGCCCGAGGCAGGATTCGAACCTGCGACCGTAGCGGTCGCGCGGTTCCAGACTGTAGCGCCTAGAACCGCTCGGCCACTCCGGCCGGCACGGCACTACAGATAGGTCTACATTCGATATGTGTTGCAACGTATAGTAATGCAAAGTAATGATGTTGGGACGTGTAGTAACGCAAAGTAATGACTGTGTCTCCTTGTTTCATAGAAGTTGACAATGGCATAATGTAACATGCTGTGCTAAATAAATCACAGATTGTGAGACTTCTTGGCAGATTAAAATGTGCCGGACCGAGGCTCGAACTCGGGACCTTCCATGGGCAAGTGCTCTACCGTCTGGAAATCACAGATTTTCGACAGCCTGTGCATAATAATTTCCGTACTGACTGTATCGAGTTCGAAGACCTCAAGAAAGCTCTGGGGCAGGCGTTTCACAAGCGATGAAGACATGAAACCGCCGCGCACTCGTGGCTGCATTCACAATCAAAAGAATTCTTCTCAGGGTGTCTTCTTACAGTTCCGAAGCAGTGGAGTGTGTGCATTACCGGCATCGCAACTACGTTGTCGTCGTGTAGAAAATTTAAGCTTTTACGTCAATGCAATCAAAAGATACGGCCATTTACGTCACATGTTTTGCTATCTTCCCAGTATAAAAATCGGTAACAGGCAAAAGTCGTCGAAACTCTCAGTTCCCGCTGTGGATAAACTATCCACATACACAATGAAGTTTGTACGGAACCCTCGGCGCGCGAGGCCTGCTCGGACGTAGCCTGATTTTTTTGTGTTACCGAATTTGCAAAACATAATGTTTTAATTTGAATCACGCTGTTACACTAAAGAGCCAAAGAAACTGGTACGCGTATCTAATATAATGTAGGGCTCTCGCGAGATCGCAGAAGTGGTGTAGTACGACGGGGCATGGACCCTACTAAAGTCTGAAATAGTTATGGAGGGAATCGACACCGTCAGTCCTGCAGGGCTGTCCATAAATCCCTAAGATTACTAGGGGGTGGAGATCTCTTCTGGACAGCACGTTGCAAGGCATCTCAGATATGCTCAATAATGTCATATTTGGGGAGTTTGGTGGCCAGCAGAAGGGTCTGAACTCAGAAATGTGTTCCTGGAGTCACTCTATAGCAATTGTAGACGAGTAGAGTGTCGCATTGTCCTGCTGGAGTTGCCCAATTCCGCCGGAATGCATAATGGACATGAATGGATGCGGATAATCAAACAGGATGGTTACGTACGTGTCACTCCAACTGCACACGCCCCAAGCCATTACAGAGCCTTCACCAATTTGAACAGTCCCCTGCTGACATGCAGGGTCCATGGATTTATGGAGTTGTTTCCATACCCATTCACGTCCATCCGCTCGATACAATTTGAAACGAGGCTCGTCTGACCAGGAAACATGTTTCTAGACATCAACAGTCCAATGTCGGCCCAGGCGATGCTTAAAGCTTTGTGTCATGCAGTCATAAATGGTACACGAGTGGGCCTTCGGTTCCGGAAGCCCATATCGATGATGTTTCGTTGAATGGTTCGCACGCTGACACTTGTTGATGGCCCAACATTGAAATCTGCAGCAATTTGCTGAAGGGTTGCACTTCTGCCAAGTTCAATGATTGTCTTCAGTCGTCGTTGGTCCCGTTCTTGCAGGATCATTTTCCGGCCGCAGCGATGTCGGAGATTTGATGTTTTACCACCTACCTGATATTCACGGTACATTCGTGAAATGGTCGTTCGGGTAATCCTCACTTCATCGCTACCTCAGAGATACTGTGTCCCACCGCTAGTGCGCCGACTATAACACCACGTTTAAATTCACTTAAATCTTTGTAACCTGCCCTCGTAGTAGCGGTAACCGATGTAACAACTGCGCCAGACACCACTTGTTGTCTTATACTGGCGTTGCTGACCGCAGCGCCGTATTCTGCCTGTTTACATATCTCTATACTTGAATACGCGTGCCTATAACAGTTTCTTTGGCGCTTCAGTGTAGTTAAAAGATGAATTTTAAGTACTTTAGATATTTATACGTCCACGCAAAAGCCGTGTTCGAAAATCGGTGAGTCGTGGCGATTGGCGGTAGAGTGTTCTACTTGCATCGCTGATATCGATATTCGGCTGCCTTGCTATCTTTGACTGCTCCTCCCGGCGGTTTTCCGGGTGAACGTGTGACGAGTGTCTACGGTCGGCGTTCAACGAGCCATCTTGTGCTGAAGACAAGCCCGCGTCCCTAACCGTGGTGCAGGGGCCTCGCCGTGCTCGCCGCCCTTGTGTTTTATCGCGCCGGATGTACGGTGCCGATCATTGGGCGCCTTGATTTGCAAAATTGTGGTTGGTTCGTCGTCTCACGCTGAACAGCTTCCCAGCTCGTAATTTGCAAGCTCCAAGTTACGTATGATTTTTATTCTGTGTTCAACTAAGAAGATTGTTGAAACTTGTTGTGGCATGGGTAGCTGCGGAGATGGTTCTGAACTTGGTTCCACAGTGGATATTTTAAGGAGGCTGATGTTCCTCATTTCGTTTCTCATCATCTGTGAAGTGTGTGTTTTAAGGGTTTTTCATGCAAATTTTAACCTGTTTTAGGACATATTGAACGCTTTGGGACTGGTTGCGGTTGTGTACACGCCCGGCAATCGTCGAGTTAATGGTTTAATCATTTGTTGCGGCAGGATTTGGTACGTTTATTTAATGTTGAAAGTGCCTTAAGCCAACTGGAAGTGATCTCTAAGTTTCCCGCTAATTTACTGGGAGAGGGGTAATGTTAGGCCGGCCGAAGTGGCCGTGCGGTTAAAGGCGCTGCAGTCTGGAACCGCAAGACCGCTACGGTCGTAGGTTCGAATCCTGCCTCGGGCATGGATGTTTGTGATGTCCTTAGGTTAGTTAGGTTTAACTAGTTCTAAGTTCTAGGGGACTAATGACCTCAGCAGTTGAGTCCCATAGTGCTCAGAGCCATTTGAACCATTTTTTTTTTTTTTTTTTGGGTAATGTTAGAGTATTGCTCCATAAGAATTTGGGGGCATGTTTATTATATATTCCAATGTGGCTGTGATTTGACCTTGTTTTCATTGCAATCTATTTGTGCTGCAGGCCATTTGTTAAGTCTGCTCGTTTCCTAGCGTCGGATTCTTGTCAGGACTGCTCATTGTGAGGCCGGTCGGACTATGTATAAATATACACTTCTGCTAGTGAGCCTGTGCACAAGCCGTGGGGAGTGAACGCTCGTATTGCCTGCCGGCCGTAGCGTTATTGCTTCCAAATCCTGCTGTAGGCCTTAACGCTGTTCCCTAAAGTTAAGTCAATTTGGGAATCATTCTGAGTCATTATGTCCGTTAGTTAAGTGAGGCCACTTTGTTAACATTAGCGTTTCGTAAGTCATTTGACTGGTTGAGTTATTACTAGCCATTCTTATTTAACAAAAAAAAAAAAATGTTTCAAATGGCTCTGAGCAGTATGGGACTCAACATTTGAGGTCATCAGTCCCCTTGAACTTAGAACTACTTAAACCTAGCTAACCTAAAGACATCACACACATCCATGCCCGAGGCAGGATTCGAACCTAGCGGTCGCGCGGTTCCAGACTGAAGCGCCTAGACCCGCTCGGCTACACGGGCCGGCTCTTATTTAACACTTACGTTAATCATTTGTGTATCTTTAATGAATGTGCAACTTTTTATTTTACCTGTGTGCCAGTTTTGCGACCTTGGTTGGCCCACTTTGCATTTTTAGTATAAGCATGTTTCACTGTGGACTTTTATGTGGGCAGTTCAGTTTTATTAAGGTTTAAGATCTTTGTTTTTTAATTAAGTTGTCGTATTATGCGGTTGTGTAACTTTGGGTTGGAAGTGTATAGTGTGAAACGTCCCCTTAGAAAAATTTATGAATTACTGTGCTGGTAAACCCCTTACGTTATTTGATTTTCGAACAGCTGAGCAAAACTGAACGTGCTCATACATTTCTCTCTTTACTTATTTTGATCATCAATAAAATGACACACAATATTTTTAGCGCAAAGCAATCTGACTTTCAATAATCCCTACAAAAGAATGGGCCTGACTAACAATAACCTATACCTATCACGAATCACTTACCTCACAAAAATCTTCGTTATTAGAACTACTGCAATACAGCAATACAGCGAGCGCCAATACTGCCAGCTAAATAAAAGATTCTAACTACTGAAGTCACTAACTACTGATAGGCATATTTACCAAATGAGTAAATTCGTAAGACTGGATGTCATGAACTGATATATATAATGTATTTACCTTAATAATGTTCAAAAGTCGTAATATATATATATATATGTATTGTTGTTGTTGTGGTCTTCAGTCCTGAGACTGGTTTGATGCAGCTCTCCATGCTACTCTATCCTGTGCAAGCTTCTTCATCTCCCAGTACCTACTGCAACCTACATCCTTCTGAATCTGCTTAGTGTATTGATCTCTTGGTCTCCCTCTACGATTTTTACCCTCCACGCTGCCCTCCAATGCTAAATTTGTGATCCCTTGATGCCTCAAAACATGTCCTACCAACCGATCCCTTCTTCTAGTCAAGTTGTGCCACAAACTTCTCTTCTCCCCAATCCTATTCAATACCTCCTCATTAGTTACGTGATCCACCCACCTTATCTTCAGCATTCTTCTGTAGCACCACATTTCGAAAGCTTCTATTCGATTCTTGTCCAAACTGGTTATCGTCCATGTTTCACTTCCATACATGGCTACACTCCATACAAATACTTTCAGAAACGACTTCCTGACACTTAAATCTATACTCGATGTTAACAAATTTCTCTTCTTGAGAAACGCTTTCCTTGCCATTGCCAGTCTACATTTTATATCCTCTCTACTTCGACCATCATCGGTTATTTTACTCCCTAAATAGCAAAACTCCTTTACTACTTTAAGTGTCTCATTTCCTAATCTAATTCCCTCAGCATCACCCGACTTAATTTGACTACATTCCATTATCCTCGTTTTGCTTTTGTTGATGTTCATCTTATATCCTCCTTTCAAGACACTGTCCATTCCGTTCAACTGCTCTTCCAAGTCCTTTGCTGTCTCTGACAGAATTACAATGTCATCGGCGAACCTCAAAGTTTTTATTTCTTCTCCATGGATATATATGTATATATGATATATATGTATATGTATATGTATATGATATATATGTATATATATATATATGTATATGATATATATATATATATATATATATATATATATATATAATGACTTTTGAACACTATTAAGGTAAATACATTATATATATATATATCAGTTCATGACATCCAGTCTTACAAATTTACTGTCTCTGATGGACACACGTCCAGATCATCCGCTCTCAAAACTCCGTCATCTCTCTCCCAACATCACCACTGCTGGCGGCTCACCTCCAACTGCGCAACGGTAGGCGCTGTTCATATCCATCTGCGCAACGCTACAATAGGAAATTCCAACAATGCAAACCAGCCACAGACTGCACACAGCACAGCCAGTGGTTATCATACAGAGCGCTACGTGGCGTTACCAACATAAAAACCTAAACAGCCTACTTACAAGTGCTATTAGTCTTTTGAGATATGGTTAAACAAGAACGATTGTTTATGATTGATTAGTTTACCGTGCCTACTATCTATGATTTTGGTTGCGGACGCAAAATGTGATACTTATTCGTGTTTATGCAATTCAAGTGAAGTTTTGTATATTGCATCAGTAAGAGGGCAAATGTCCGAACTGAAGTTTATTATAAAGTCTGTTTTGAGTCAAACTAAAATTGTAAAACTACCACAAGCTTGGCCATCACTAGTGATCCAATGCTTCCTACTTCCTTTAAATAACTGTGGTGAGATTGTAATTTTTGATTTTCTAAAGAATTGAGTAGTACCACGGTACAATCGGCTTACGGAAAAATGGGGTTTGGAACCCATCTGAAGGTAGTGAGGGAAGACAGCGAGTGAGGCAAGGACTAGCTAGCCGCGGCGGTCCATTGAGGCGTCAACGGTGTCCGCTGCGCCGCGCCGTTGTGAATGGGGGCGCTCTCCGAGCCGCCTCAGCGCGACGGAATGCGGCGCCAATTGGCTCAAGTGGCGGCCGGCAGCTGCCGACTCGGCCTCTGGCACTGTCTCGGCCACTGGCACTGCGGGGGCCGGAAGTGCACGACGGGGCGGGCCACGCCGCAGTCTGGGGGCGCGCGAGGCGTCTCCAGGGGGCTCGGCTCTAGCCTGCAGTAGCCCCGGTCGAGTCCATCCAGCGGAGGAATAGTTAGCACTAGGATTTCACCCGTAACAAGTCCCGCACACTCACCCCCGCTTTTCCCGCTCTTTGTTTGGCGCCTGGGCAAAGTTTCAGTTGACCCACGTGGTTTACCGTGTTCAGCTGCACTTGGAGTAAATGTTAAATTGAAACTTCCTGGCAGACTAAAACTGTGAGCCGGACCGACACTCGAACTCGGGACCTTTGCCTTTCGCGGGCAAGTGCTCTACCAAATGAGCTAACCACGAACGACTCACACCGTCCTCACAGGTTTACTTCTGCCAGTATCTCGTCTCCTACCTTCCAAACTTTACAGAAGCTCTCCGGAGAAACTAGCAGAACTAGCACTCCTGAAAGAAAGGATACTGCAGAGCCATGGCTTAGCCACAGCCTGGGGGGTGTTTCCAGAATGAGATTTCCACTCTGCAGCGGAGTGTGCGCTGATATGAAACTTCCTGGCAGATTAAAACTGTGTGCCCGACCGAGACTCGAACTCTGGACCTTTGCCTTTTGCGGGCAAGTGCTCTACCAACTGAGCTACCGAAGCACGACTCACGCCCGGTCCTCACAGCAGTACTTCTGCCTGTATCTCGTCTCCTACCTTCCAAACTTTACAGAAGCTCTCCTGCGTGAGGAAGGGACGTGAGTCGTGCATGGGTAGCTCAGTTGGTGCCGGCACGGTAGCTCAGCGTGTTCGGTCAGAGAGCCGGTTGGCCTCTGTAATAAAAAACTGAGTGGAAGGATCAACCACCGAACTTGACCAGGATGTCTTGCGACGTCCGCAACGACCAAACACAACGATCAATAACGACCAAAATGAAAAAAAAAAAGTTGGTAGAGCACTTGCCCGCGAAAGGCAAGGGTCCCGAGTTCGAGTCTCGGTCCGGCATACAGTTTTAATCTGCCAGGAAGTTTCATATCAGCGCACACTCCGCTGCAGAGAGAAAATCTCATTCTGGAAATGTTAAATTAATATCTTGCTAGGTCTTAAATTTTGCCACATAGTTAAAAGACACGTTACAAAAAACGTGCACAATTGGCCTCAGCTGTGCCAGGTACTTCCACAGCAAACACAAGAGAAAACAATGTATCACTGAATTCCTTAAATACGAAAACTCAGTATTCAGATGAATAGCCTATGAAGAAACATACTTCTACGTGAGAAAAAGCACCCAACGCTACATCAGGAAAAACCTACCCTCAAAGAATAATTTGCTTGGAGAAAGAGCAACCACAGTATACTTGACACTTCAGTTTCAGAACTCAGACAGTATATGTGAAACAAGCACCGAAGTTCACTATAGTTCCAGATGACATCAAAATTACTTTGTTCTTGCTAAATCGATCCAAGCTGTCTTTGCGTGTTATTCACTGAATAGTTCTGCTGAAAAGCTTTAGGGGTGGAAGGAGAACTAGCGCAGCATGAAGGACGTTTTACAGCCGTGAAAAACTGCAGCATTTATTTCCTCCATAACTGCTCTGTGACAAATACACACAACATCATTATTATTTTTAAAAAATGGTTTGAATGACATTTACGAAATTAATAAATCTTTTGGTTAAAAACAGACAGGACAAAGAATAACGACAGATTATTTTCCTGAGACGTTTGCAACAGCATATAGGACACTAATCACACAGAAACAGCCACAATACTTAATAACCTCGTTTATAGTGCGCAGGTGTGGCATAGGAAGAATTTACAAGTTAAAATTCACCCATTACCCGTGCAAATACTAACGTAATATGGCATATAAGCAAATATCTTACTGCTTTGTTTAGGCATTTCTATTTTATGGCATTCTTATATTCTTTAATTTTCGTGAGCTACTATGAGGGCCTACATAAACAAAATGACTTTCACTTATTTCTATATAACGTTGATTTTAGACAATAGAGTTAGTGGACTGCATCCGTGGCTTTACTACCGACATGACAGATTCAAGACCACTGTTTTCGCACTGTATGTTTGCTCTGCTGTTTTCCTCAAATAAACGTATTATAATAAGTGAATTTGTTAATGAAAATTTGTCATTATTGCACTTAAATATCATTGAGTTATTTTTTGTTTTCTATTGCTACCGATACTTTCAATTCTCTATAAATATTTTTATTTCTTTAATAATACACATTCATATTATATTACTATCCAGAAAAACTAAAAATTTCTTATCATTACTGAATCTCATCACAGTGTAACATATGTTGGACTGTGACGATAACAACTTTGATGTAGCTTCCAGATTGTGGAACTGGCGGCTGTTTAGGGGAGGGCCTTACACTATGGATAGGCGTGGAGGGGGTGAATGGGTGGGACTTGTTCCGGGTGAAATCCTAGCGCTAAGGGCACATATCCAGGAGGCTGCGTCGCCACCATCGAATATGCCTCGACCAGTGGCTGTAACTAATCCTCGCGACTATGCAGAGGACGGCAAATAGTATGCCTAAATACAAGAATATCGTCGTAACTGTAGTGACTACGAGGGTGATTTTATGTCTAGTAAGAAAAGCAAGAAAAATGTTTGTTTCGACTTACTTCTCGACATAGTCTCCTTTGAAGGATATGAAATTGGTCCGGCGATCCTCCAGCTTTTTCAGCCCATCAGAAAAACAGATTCTGTCAAACTCCGCAAAGTACTCGTTGACCGCAACTGTCACTTCCTCATTTGAAGCAAATTTCTTCGAAGCCAGCCACAGTTTCAAGTTAGGAAACAGGAAGAAGTCGCTCGGGGCTAAGGCTGGTGCATAGGATGGATGAGGAACTAATTACAAGCCCAATTCATTAAATTATACCCTTGTTATCGCTGATGTATGGGATGGTGCATTATCCTGTGAAATATTTTATTTTTGCGCGCCAATCTTGGTCTTTTTTCAGCCAACGCAAGTTTCTAACGATCCTGAGCCGTGTGCTGCTCGCGTTCTTGCCGCTCACAACTTGGCGTCTTGTAATAGCGGTAGTGGCGTCTCGTTTCCTTCTTGTGTTAATGGCGCCACTGAGTTTGCTAGTATTGTTTGTCCGCGAGTGGCAGCAGCAGCGGTTATCAATAGCCAGTACCGTGATACTATCTTTGGTGCGACCACTTGTATTTCCGGGTCGTCGTGTGTGTCAGGCAGTTGGGCTTCAGACGGAGCAGCGATGAGGTCCATAGCATGAGGGCAGGCCGGGACCACTGGCGGTGTGCAGGCACTGTCGGATCGAGGGGCTGTAGCTGACGTTGAGTGAACTGTATCCAGCAGTGAAACCTCCACTGAGATCTCGCTCTTGTTTGCGTGTTCCTGCTCCCAGGGTCAAAGAGACCAACCGCAACAAGTGGAGTCTGTCGAGTTGGCGGAAGCTATTAGCCGCCTCCTACTGCTTGATATTAGTTTGAATTTGGTGTTGTTGTTGGTGAATTGCAACCATCGGTATCTTACTGTCTAGAGGCCGCTAACGCCCCAGTTACCTGCCCTGGAGGATAGCATGATTTGTGGCAGTGTATTTTTCCTTGTCTTGCCGATGCCGTCCGGCATGGCGTGTAATTTGACAGCTTTCTTGATTGGGGTATGCATAATTGTTTTCCTTGCCTACCTTGGTTATGGTGGTTCCTTCTGCCTTTTGGTGTTTCAAACACCAGATTCTGGAGACGCAGTGCTATCTGTCACTTTGCCCTCGCCTGAATTACTCCATCATTATACTGGTTCTCTGGCGTCAGGTGGATTTGGTAAGAGAGTTGATCGGCGTTTAAACTGTCTCTAGTTTGAGTTGCCCTCCTCAGGTGAACATTACTCTTGGTTGCCAGTCTCACCACTTGCACAGCTGTAGTGACCTTCCTCAGGTCGGTCCGTGGAGCACTGTTTGTGGATCACTCCGTCTTACTTGGTCAGGTTGTCATAACTGTTTAAAATTAATGTTTTAACGTGTAATTGCCTTCCTCACTTGTAATTCAGACCATCAGCCGTTAATTGTTTGTAACATTGCTTGTGGCCTTCAACCGACAAATATTTTTGAATTCTTCCTTAGTAAAGCCTTAAGCCGTTAGCGTAGTAAATTCCTTTAAAATGATTGTTGAAAATTATTTCCTGAAATAAAGTCTATGTGTTACTGTAGTCAACGGTAGCTGATTACGGCCCCATCCACAATCGTTGCCTTATCCTGCTCTCCCTGACTACCAGGTCTCAGATCCAACAACGAAGCGTAATAGATTGCAGTTATGGTTCTGCTTCTTTCCAAATAATCTATGAGGATTATTCTATGGGATTTCCAAAAAACCGTGGCCATCACCTTACCAGTTGACAAAATAGTCTTTGCCTTCTTCGGTGCAATCACCAGCCTTTGTAAGTTGTTTCGACGGCCGTTTTCATTCTGGTGCGTAATATGAATCCAGATTTCCTCAACAGTTACAAATCGGCGCAAAATGTCTTGCGGACTACGACTAAACATTGCAGACAGTGTGATAAAATGTTGTTCCGGAAGCGTTTTGGTCGACTGTGGGCAATCGCGGCACCTACCTCGCAGACAGCTACTTCTTAGCTAACTCTCCGCGAAGAATACTATGCACTCGCTCAGTCGAGATGCCTACAGTCTCAGGAATTTTTATTCAGCATTCTTGCATTACCGTGTCATGGATTTTGTCAATACTTTCCTTTGTGGTGACCTCAATAGGCGCTTCAGTCTGGAACCGCGCGACCGCTACGGTCGCGTGTTCGAATCCTGCCTCGGACATGGATGTGTGTGTTGTCCTTAGGTTAGTTAGGTTTAAGTAGTTGTATGTTCTAGGGGACTGATGACCTCAGATGTTAAGTCCCATAGCGCTCAGAGCCATTTGAACCATTTTTTTTTTAACTCAATAGGACGACCAGAGTGCACTTCGTCTTTGCTGCTTGTTTCTCCACGTTTAAATTCGTTAATTCCAAAAGTAAATGGTCAATGTCAATAAAATTCACCAACAGCCGTGTGTTTTGAGATATCTCTTTACTTTATTCTTAAAGCAACCAGTTTCGACATTTCGTTATGCCATAGGCTTCCATCCAAATAAACGAACTTGTCATACAGTGCCATAAATCACTGGACATGGTGAATTCTAATCGTTATTCTATTGCTTCATACGAAGACGTGACAGAAACTTGAGTTCATGATGTCCAGTGATTTATGGCGCTATATGAAAAGTTAGTTTATTTTGATACAAGCGTATGGGGCCTGAAGATGGCATAATGAAATGCCGAAACTAGTTGCTATCAGAATAAAATAAAAAGATAACTTAAAGTATACAGCTGTTGGTGAATTTTATTGACACTGAAAATTACATACCAGCCGATGTCCCCTGGCCATGATGGACCAACACGTATTAAAAGTAAATAGTGTTGATGCAGAGTCTGTGTGAACTTCATTCAGTCCTGCTTCTATTTGTGCGGCATTCCAACTGTTCATATCAAAATATGTAGTAACGGCACGAAACTCTGTTTCGTCACTTTCAATCGAAGTCGACACACTGACCAATTCAGAGAGCTGTAAACAATGAATTGTATGTTATACATTGCTGGAATTGTTTATACGATCCGTGGAACAATCAAGCTTACTAACCATGAAGACGCAATGAAAATGTTTCATTCTTTCATGGAAATTTATCAGGCTTATCAAATAACCTTCATACTTTTGACAAAACTACGTCACTGAAATAAATGGCTAACTTGATAGTAAAAATCGTCCACTGTCATATATGTGGCATATATACAAGGCGACAAAGTAAAGCTGGCCTGGAAAATATGTCATGCACGTTAAGACAGCCAATCCAACTTACATCATCGACCCCAGGTGCGAATGATTAAGTTGTGTTGCCTATCTTAAGGTGCATGACATTTTTCGGACCACTTCTATTTTGCCCACCCTCTACTATGGCAATGTACGTTTCGAAGTCAGAGGTTAATTAAGGTAGATACAAAGTTGATAGATTATATAATTCACATGAGATTTAATCATGGATCATTCCCAGCCATGTTCGCCGATTACGTACTGAATATAAACCTTATTGTCAATGTGACACAGTAACAGTAGGGGATATATTTTCCCGACTGTAGACTTTAATGCAAACCAGCAAATTGATTTCACACTACAGTTAATCAAATCTCTTCAACCATTATCAGCTAATACAGCAGCTCTCCTTCATCAAAATAATATGTTGATTAAAAAAAACTAAACTTTTACAATATAAGGCTACATTCGTTTAAAACTCCAGAAAATTCTTAAAATACGGAGGGAAACGGCGGTATGGCCTTCAGGCCAAAACAGAGAAAAATAAAGAAATAGTTGTAGCTTCATCATTAGGGCTTCACTTAGTATAGCCTATTGTAACTTTCATAGATACGCCTTTCTGGGGTGTCGACATCGCAGTGGTGGTCTTACCTGAATACTGAAGTCCTGTTAACGAAGCTATGACTAGGAAATGTAAACTGGAAAGGGATAACGCTATTTAAAGGACAGAAGACGAATTCTATTTCTACATTTCTCAAAATATAATATCTCACACCACCTTAAAAAGCAATACCTCTGCCACAAACAATATGGTAATCTGGCTGCCGGGCCAGTTCTTTGTTTATATGATAACAGAATCGACGAGTTTAACCGACTTCAAATTTAGACCCACAACGCCACATCGTGAGTAGCAGATAAAGCGAATTACGAAACCAGTTTCGTTAACCACGCAACACATTGATTTCCCTGCATCTGATCATCATGAGGATGGTTGACTATACTTAGTTATATTTTTGTGGAGAGTTAATATTTTTATCCACTGTGTTAGCCGCATTTTCACTACAAACTAACGTATATGATGCAGAGCAAAGGCTACATCACAAGAAAAATTGTTAGAACACAGGAGGAGAGCTTCAAGTTATCAAAGAACTGGGATAGTAAATTTTGCAGACTATTACTTTCAATAAAAACAGATACAAGAAAGAAGAAGAACGTTAAATTTTTCACATAACGCGACAAAGAAGAGGAAGAGTTTCAGTTTTGGAAAGAAATTGAACTTTTAGGCATAATGTTTAAACACAATCTTTAATTTTTAGAAACAACAAAGAGATACAGGTTTTCAGAAGAGGCAACAAAAACGTAAATTAAATAGAATGGGTGTGAACTTGCAACGCTCCCCATCAGCAACCTTTCAGAAGCAAAAATGTTTTGTGAAAAAGACTAATTGTAGATTCTAGGAAAAAGCTTCCAAGGAAGGACATTCAACTTATTTCCGAAAGTGTTATACTTTTAAAACGGGGAGACTTTGGCTGCGACAATGCAATGAAGGTGAACGTAAGGAAAGACTGTAGGGGTGGAAGTAAGCCCTCAAGAAAAACCGTGATGGGAGTGCAAATATTCTGAATAAACCTAATCGATTTATACAAAGGGGTAAGCAGCACACTCAAACTATTCTCTGAGGGTGCTGTACGACATTGGGGGAACGGCTGAATGGATGCGAGCAAATGCAGAGCGACTTCGATAAAATTTCACCTTCTTATACCGCAGTGCACTTAATTTTAATATTGACAGATTCATGTGGGTTTGATTGGCAAGTATGAGGCACGCATACGAGGCGTGGTTGGTGGGAAACGAGAGACGCTCTGTTTGACGAGCTACTGCTCGTCAATATGATATCAATAGATTTGATGGAACAGTTACGTACATGCGCAGAGCGCAACTTGCGTTCGAGCGAAACATGTTGGAGGATTGGCCTCCGTGGTTTGAAACCTACAAAAGCAGTCACAGTGCGTCAGAGGAAATTTTTCCAGTGTCTCGAAACAGTAAAGGCCACTTACGCGCAAAGCTGACTGTTCGCAGAGAGGCAGTTCCCCCTAAAATGAAAACAAAACTGACTTTTTTGAGTGGGAGCAGTCAACAGAATTTAAATAAATCCATATAGTCACATTAGCTAGAGTAATAAGTTATTGTAAGAAATAATTTGTTTCAAATTTCTGATTTCATTTTATTTCCACATAATTAGCAGAGCAAGCACTAATCGTCCTGCACAACGTTATAGTCACTTTTCCTAGTTTGTTAAAAAAAGCTTGCATTTATACATTTGAAAGCTTTCCGTGCTTGCGGTACATTAATAAACTAAAATGGCCTCCTTTTTTTCGCTGATGATGTCAATTTATTTGAAACAAAAGTTTCAATTTTCGCTCCTGCCTGACTTCAGCTGTTCACGTAGTTCCAAGTAGCTGTTTTCTATGGTATTAACAGATCATACATGATGCCCTAATAAAGAACCAACCAACACACAGTACTTTACGAAAATTGGTACTCCGGAAACGGCACTGAAAAGTGCAGTACCCGGTACTTCATTGTGAATATGGACATACGGATGTGCGTTGTAATCCAGATTACAAGTATGGTTTTCAGTGTGTTTTACGAAATTTCGATGTTCTTGCAGTATTCTCTCATGTTTTGTTCTTTGCGACGACCTAATGTCCGTGCGGCTGGTCCTGGCGGAGGTTCGAATCCTCCCTCGAGGATGGGTGTGTGTGTTTGTCCTTAGGATAATTTAGGTTAAGTAGTGTGTAAGCTTAGGGACTGATGACCTTACAGTTAAGTCCCATAAGATTTCACACAAATTTGAACATTTGAACCTAATGTGCGAGCTGTAACTGCTACGGGCATGTAGATTAGCATATGTTTAGCTGAGAGAGACAGAGTAGCTGAAATTGGTCAGTAGTGTGGAATAAAACATTTCGTCCACAAAATGTATTTCGACACTTGTGTATTATCTTATCTAGGTCTCACCTTATTTCTTAATTAGTGTTGTTTACGTCTTCAATTTACAGAACGTCAATCTTTCGCATGTTATGGATTAGCAGCATGTAGAGTTTTATCATGACAATTTATTTTTCAAGTGTAAAGTGTGAGATAGCCAACGGCCTTGCCGCAGTGGTAACACCGGTTCCCGTCAGATCACCGAAGTTAAGCGCTGTCGGGCTGGGCTAGCGCTTGGATGGGTGACCATCCGTTCTGCCGAGCGCTGTTGGCAAGCGGGATGCACTCAGCCCTTGTGAGGCAAACTGAGGAACTACTTGATTGAGAAGTAGCGGCTCCGGTCTCGTAAACTGACACACGGCCGGGAGAGCAGTGTGCTGACCACATGCCCCTCCATATCCACATCGAGTGACACCTGTGGGCTGAAGATGACACGGCGACCGGTCGCTACCGTTAGGCCTTCCAAGTCCTGTTCGGACGGAGTCCAGATCAAAAGGTGAGGTGTTTCGTGAACAGTTTCTTTATACCGTTATCACTTCACTTCTTTTTTCAGTAAAACACTAAAAAAGAAAGAAAACACTTTAGTTGTTTCGCTACTATTGATGCTCTAGGACATTGACTGACATCCTATAGAAATGCTAAGGGCAGCAGATTAACTTCAACTTGAAACTACGCAGGGCCACGCACATAAACTTCGGAACTTATCAGTGCGCTCGCGATAAGCTTCTAACAGAGACAGACACATTTAATAATTAAGAACAGAATTTTCCCAGTGACCAGACCACGGCTGAAGCTGTTCTGGAACTATCAGTTTTATTTGGAGCTTCCTTATATTTAACTTGTAGTTCAACAATAGAAATTGCGGGAAAAAGATCACCGGTGGAACTGTGGTAGAATATGAAACCTCTGTCTGCAAAAGAGGTGGTCAGTTCCCACAGCATCTAATACGTGGCTTCTGCTTCTATTGTGGTTGACTGACATCGATCCTATTTTCTAGGTTAGGAAGGTCATTTATGTGCAATATCTCGGGGGACATAAAAACCTGGAGCGCAACCACCACTGTTCTTATTCGCTCATTCCCTCCTCTGTTCACCTGTCCATATCTTCCAGCAAATCATCATGCCGTTCGCACACAGACGTCAGCGGTTTTAACTGGCGTACATCACCATGTCACGTCTCGACTGAACACCGACAGCGCGAGGCAATTGGTAAGAAGCCAAAGCAGCCAACTCCTTTGCCACTTCGATTACGATCTAATGGATTCATTACCTTCTCTCTAGCATCTAGTAAACTACTCATCCGCTGTCATTCAAGCCCAGTGCTAGTGCAGTTTCGGGCTAATCATTTGTATATTTACATGTAGGTAAGTTTACTTCATTTCTTTGATCAGGTTTCCATTGAGGAACCAGGCGTTACTTTGTATTGATTTGAAGTCAGCGAAAGGTTTCTCTCGGCTTATGTTAGTAACCCTATTTTCATTATATATATATATATATATATATATATATATATATATATATATATATAATAACCCTATTTTCAAAATATAGTAACCCTATTTCCAACATGTATATAATACCCTTGTTAATCTTTAATATGTTTTTAATTTCGAGTTGTAACCCTATTCACCACCCTCAGTCGGTTAATTATTCAGGAGCCCCTTACAAGTAGATAAGAAGCCAATGCTGTCCACGGTCGACAGTGAGCAGGAAGTTACCTGTTCTGTAGACCAGACCAGACTCTGTAGAAACGCCGTCTGGGGGTGGATATTGACAACAGAAGAGTGATAAACATCAAGAGTGAAATGGAAACTTGATATCTCTCCCGACATAGAGACTAGATTTTTAGACTTGTGTATCGATATCAATGATACACGTACGCCATTTTAGATTAACTTGCGCTTCGCGGTTTTAGGCGCCATGTCACGGATTGCGCGGCCCCTCCCGTCGGACGTTCGCGTCCTCCCTCGGGCATGGGTGTGTGTGTCTTGTTCTTAGCATAAGTTAAAGTAGTGTGTAAGTCTAGGGACCGATGACCTAGGCAGTTTGGTCCCTGAAGAATTCACATACATTTGAACATTTTCGAACAGATTAACTTGCGGCTTGAACGAAGTATGCTACATTAGCGCATTGCAGCACAGGCGCAGCGACCACAATGTACTATGTCTGCCTCAGTAGTGTGATACCTGTTCTGGTTCATCTCTGCAACTAACTCAGACACTTCATCTACCTGAGGAAAGAACCTTGAAATCAATGATCACTACAAAGCCGACAGATATAGGTAGATGAGACGTCTTTTCCAATACTCGCATATTACACGTCTTAACACTGTCTACACATTGTGAAAATCTGAAATAACCGCATGAAACTGAATTCCCAGTGTAAAGTAAAACACAGAAAATGAATATCAACGTTCATACAACAGAAGCTTTTCGCTTTACATAACTAGCACTTTTCAGCAAGGAATTCAGATGTGCAATTTGCGGACGTAAATAAAATACAATTCCTTTTCCTCGTTCAACGAGAATCTTAAAGGTTTACTGCCTGATAGTTGTTTTCAAAATGTATTTTTTTGCGTATTAGCTCAAGTAAATGCAAGAATAAAAGATATAACAAACTATGCAACATTTTTGCGAATGTAAGTTTTTTATAAGGGCAATCGAACAGTTTCCATTCGGAGGCCGTACAGTCCAGGATCGGTATGCCAATCAGAGAAAACCGCACTGACGCACTAGATTGAAGAATATCGTTTGGTAAAACACCGTATCCTGCAACGTTAAGAAATCCGTAACAGCCAGCTGCGCATCCTTGTTCGATAGGAATCGTTGGACCTTGAAGGTGTTTTTTTAATGGAGCGAAGGCGTGATAATCGCATGGGGAGAGATCAGGACGGCAAGGCGGGTGTGTCTCCCACTTGAGTTGGCGTAACTTCTGCTTTACGACATCTGCGGCATGGGGACTCCATTCCACAATGGTGGTGTTCCATAGACATGCTACCCCATACACATTTTTCATTCTCCAATAGCTGTCTACCGGTGTTTGCCTTCGCCGGCCGCGGTGGCCGAGCGGTTCTAGGTGCTTCAGTCCGGAACCGCGCGACTGCTACCGTCGCAGGTTCGAATCCTGCCTCGGGCATGGATGTGTGTGATGTCCTTAGGTTAGTTAGGTTTAAGTAGTTCTAAGTTCTAGGGGACTGGTGACCTCAGATGTTAAGTCCCATAGTGCTCACACTCATTTGAACCATTTTTTTGTTTGCCTTCCGGTGGTCAAGAGAATATCAGCAAGTTGGTCCCGCTTGGGCGCTTTCGGTAATAACGTTGCTTACGTTACGTTTCCGCATTTACCGCACACGCGTCGGAAAGACAAGAGTGCCACACTGATCCGTTGTCTACATGTCGGTGCTTGTATACGGTGGTTGTTCTACGTTGCCTATATGCTGCAGCGACGCCCTAAAACAGGACGCGCTAGGGGGCCTCGAAATGCAATACTGAAAATTGAAATAAAAATGTTGTATATTGTGGCAGGTAAGAAAACAATCGACTCTCTTATCTTAAAGCCTGATAATTGACTTGCAGTGGTACAACGATCGTAAGAAGACGTTTTTGAAATCGAAAGCTCGAGCCGACACTGCGACTTAACCAAGAGGCGCAACTTTCCGAGAGTGGCGTAAAATTCTGCACAAAAATTTCCATATTCGGTATATTTTTACTCAAGGATCTCTTGTTAGAACTACCGAATTTGTCTCATCGAAGTCTACTATTATGGCGGCAGAAAAATAGCACAATTCCATTAAAGAAAAACAACGTTGATACCTCTATCTCTGTTATTAATAAATTTTCAAGGATGCATTTCTGTTTGTCTCCTGAGCCCCTGGTCATCGTTCATTTAGTGAGAACAAATTATAAATGCCTTTAACGGATCAAAAGCAGTTTCAGATGAAAATGCTACATGCCTCGCTCTGTACATTTATAAATCAGTATCACTTCCTTAGAAACATTCCACAGCCAGAACTATTTCAGCAGTTTCTCAAAAAAAAAAAAAAAAAAAAAAAAATCTGAGAGGCTCACAAACACTTAATTCATACAGATAGTTCCTTTGGGAGTAAAGAAACTCAAAATTGCCGTTGAAATCCAACATTAGTATGCTAATGTGCGTAAGTCTCAATGTAGGAATACCTTTAATTTGTATACACTAGTTTCTTTCGTTTGTTTTCTAATGTATACACAAAACGCACATGTATCTTACTAGCATGTGATGAAACGTGCATTTTCAGTTTACATTCATCTCTGCTCAGTGTAGTACGCGATATTTACGCATCCAGCAAGGAGATTCACAAATAATTTAGTCATATTACTTTGCTAATATCACGTACCAGTGTATTGTGAGATAACCAATTTTTATTTCGCCAACAAATACATAATTTCACCAATCTGATAAAGAAGCCGTAAGTTATGAATGATGAAATGTAATAAATAAAGTACAAGTTTTGCTGGGAGCGGATTTCTCGTTCGAAAACCTCTTTCCATCTGCGTTCGTTGTGGACAGCTGTCGAATTGTGACACGTCAGCGTGGTACCTGTTGTCTTGCGTACCCTACAGCACATGATCCCCGTTTCCATGCTCCTGTTTCTTTGTTGTTATTATTATTTTTTACCGAACTCAGAGATGATCGAGGACACTGATGCCTTTTCACGGTGTGTAAAACTTTCTCCAAAGCTAGAGCGTAAACGACAAGTTTGTTCGACATGTCAAAGTCATGTGAGGTGTGTCAGTTATCAAGTTACGCTGTAAAGAATTCTTGGTGTAACTACACTGGAAAACTCGAGTAATGACAAAAGAGTTTCCTGTGTGGTATAGCTGAAAAGAGTATGTAATACAAAAACGAAAAAAGTAGTATTAGTGCGAAACTTAAAAATCATGTGTACAACTGGAACAGAACCAATAGACTCGATATTTTGGAGAACTTAATTGCCAGAGACTGTGCTCTGGCTGTAACATAAGTGAGAATTATTTCATACGCGTAACACATCCGTTAAGAACATTCGACGAACACTGACCAATCAATAATTTTGTTAGCGGTCATTAACTTGTGTTGGATCTCTTATGTTTTGTTTCGCCTAAATTAAAAATAAAATTAAGCTTGCGCGTTCGTATCGATTTGTGTAGCTATGAAAACTGGTATAGAAACTGACCTACGAATTCATTTTCTGTCTTCTACTGTGTGAATATGTGACATTATCCGAGGCATTAATCTGGAACCAAAAAGAATACTTGCTCCGCAATTTGAATGTATCAGATTGATATACAGTTATGGAGGGAATACTACAAAGGCAATCAAACCCGAAACTGTACTTGATAAACGACGTTAAGAAAAAACCTATAAGCTGTGCGCAAATTACTTATAACTCTACCGATGTTCGGGACCGCTCAATTATCAGATTTCGTACATTAACATTAAAAAAAAATATCCAAGTTGGCGTGATTTACACTGATGAGCCAGAACATGGTGACCACCTACCCAATAGCCGGCGTGTTAACTTTGGCATGGATAAGAGCGCCGAAGCGTCGTGGCATGGGTTCAATCACATCCCACATGTGTGCGACTGGGTTCAGATCTGACGAGTTAGAGGGCCAATACATCAATCAGAACTCGCCACTGTGTTACCCCAACTACTCCATCATCACACTCCTGGCCTTGTGATATGGCGCATTATGTTGTTGAAAAATGCCACTGTTTCTCTGGAAACACGATCGTCATGAAGGGTTGCACGTGGTTTGCAGCCAGTATGCAGTACTCCATGGCTCTCATGGTGCCTTGCACGAGCTCCACTGGATCCATGGATGACCACGTGAGTGTTCCCCAGAGCATAATGGAGCCACCGCCAGCCTGTCTCCGTCCAGCAGCACGGGTGTTCCCCTGGAAGACGACAGATTCGCGCTCTCCCTTCGGCATGACGAAGAAGGTGTCGGGATTTATCACACCCCGCATCGCGCTGCCTCTGCGCCATAGTTCAGTGCCGATGGTTTCGTACCCATTTCAGTCGTACTTGTCGTGATGTTAACATGGGCACATGAGTGGATCGTCGGCTGCGATGTTCCATCGTTAGGAGTGTACTCTGCTCAACATTAAAGTCTGACGTTAGTTCCGCCACAGTTCGCCGCCTGTCGTTTTGCCAGTCTGGCTAGCCTACGACGTCCGACGTCTGTAATGAGACGTCCCACGACGTCTGGACGTGATTTCACCCTGGTTTCGCCACATATTGAATATTCTCACCACAGCTCTCGTCGAACACCCGACAAGTCGTGCAGTTTGCAAAATGCTCGTGTCGAGCCTACAGGCCGTGACAATCTGCTCTCAGTCGAACTCGGATAAACCGCGCGCCTTCCCCATTCTATACATAGACGCTCACTGATACTACGAAGCACCGTACGTATATCTGACGAGCAGTCATTCCTCGCCAGGTGACGCTGCTATCGTCTGACGGCTTTATATCGATTGCAGGTCGATAGTTTTAATGTTCCGACTGATCAGTGTATGAAAATTCCTGGCAGATTAAAACTGTGTGCCCGACCGAGACTCGAACTCGGGACCTTTGCCTTTCGCGGACAAGTGCTCTACCATCTGAGCTACCGAAGCACGACTCATGCCCGGTACTCACAGCTTTACTTCTGGCAGTATCTCGTCTCCTACCTTCCAAACTGGCAGAAGTAAAGCTGTGAGTACCGGGCGTGAGTCGTGCTTCAGTAGCTCAGATGGTAGAGCACTTGCCCGCGAAAGGCAAAGGTCCCGAGTTCGAGTCTCGGTCGGGCACACAGTTTTAATCTGCCAGGAAGTTTCATATCAGCGCACACTCCACTGCAGAGTGAAAATCTCATTGTGATCAGTGCATACTGCCTCGCAATTGGTAGCGTTAGTATGTCAGAGAAAAAACTTGAAAAATACAGCCTAGTAAATATACGGCTACGTGTTAATACGAGTATGACGCATTGGAACCTATAGGCTCTGCTAGCTTCAGGAGAGAAGTAAATGTACCAAACCAAGCGTTCTGGTGCTCCGTGATGTTCGTTGCTTAAGTTCCTATCACCAGCTGGTAAACAAGCACCTCGGTCTTGCCATAGGAGTACGACAGACAGCGTCTTTAACGTGTTATTTATCAAATACATGGTAGCTGCGGAGCGCCATGCATTCAAAATGTTCGTGAATTTTATTACGCTGCAGCACGCACATTGTTATTGCTTGTGATTAAGTGAATTGATTCTATTTAAAACAGACAGTCGTTGTAGTACAGCAAGCAACCATAACAGCGACAAGTTTAGTAAATCACTGGACAGCCCGAAGGTCAATTCAGAGGACGTTGCGAGGTTAATTGACGCGTAATAAGGCCAACTGGTGACTCAGGAGTGCAGTTTTGCGCTCCCTACACGTGCGTCGCACGGTAGGAAGAGCCTCCTTGTTCACTGAATCAGTTTTCTGTTTCTCAAAGTTATGGCAAGGAAGCTAAAGCAGCGTATTACTTCTATAGAATCTAATTTTTCATTCAGTCCAGATAATATTTACTCCACATTTTTCATGTGGATTCGTGGTAAGCGTAGATAAACCAACAGATGTTCCCCAATTTCTCATCAAGAACAATGTTTGCGTGCATCTTCTGATTTCTCGCTTGGCTCTTTGTTAACCGTATCGCACACAATGAATTCATGAACTTCAAAAGTTTTTGGAGCGAAGAAGGAATATTAAGCTTTAACGCATCCTCGACGAAGAGGTCATACGAGACGGAACATAACTGAATACATTACATGTACAGAGAAAGATATAACGCGGATTCTTTTCAGGAGAACTGTACTGGCATTCACCACTGCCTTATTTCGATTTCTATGGAATTTTAGACCACTAACCATCATTACTGTCGATTTAATAACCAAGAAGACGGGTATTTCAATTCATCTGCGTGGCTCATTCAAAATCGGAGAACTTTTAATGCTTACCTCGTCTACTCGTTGTCTGTGTCAATCAAGTTGTAGACGCTTGCTTACAGTATATCGTACCGGAGTTGCTCAAATGATGTTACAACTGTGGCAACATACGGCATGTGTGAGAAAAGTAATGAGACTGATTTTTTATCTGCGAAAGTTTTTATTTTTTCAAACAACACGGACGGAGTCGTTATACACCGACGGAGTCATTATTTCCACTGTTGGTACCAGCATCTTTTCTGTTCCACACTGCATGTTTATCCTGCTATTCTTTTTTCCCCCACCCTTGGGGAACATGTTTGGGATTTTTTTCAGTAGCCTGGTGTTAGAACAATCACTCCACTGTTTTTTCTTTCTTTCTTCATTCTCCATCTCCTATCCTTCCGCTACTACAGCATTTGAGGTTAGTTTCTTCTTCCTTCCCGTGCGCTCCTGAATGCCGGCCCACGCTTCTGACGCGTAAAAGGTGACTGAATAACGGGTAATTCCTAGCCCCGGGTCGACAGGTAGGGTTCGCACATACGCCCTAGTACAGGCAAGGCCCAGGGAGCGGTGAAGGCCTGTGCTGTTACATTGCCGACTGGTGGCTGTCATGAGTTCAGGAGGTGTTACCTGAGGTGTGAACGATCACTTGAGGCGAGTGAGGCCCCTCTGAAGGGGAGGGGGGGTGGGGCATCGCAGATGCTGGCAAACATGGGGGATTTTCTGGTAATGAGCCAATCACCAACTCTGTCTATGTGTACTAAATGCAAATGGAAAGAGGCTAAAGATTCCAAGACTCTCGAAGCTGCACCTCAGTTCCTTGTAATACGTACTGGAGGAGGTCAGTCCTTTGCTACATTTAATCTATTAATTATTCAGGAACCGTGTTGATGGAATTGCCAGCCCTGTGAAATCTTGCTCTCGTTTACGCAATGGCGCTTTGCTTTTAGAGACTAATTGTGATTCTCAGGCACAACAGCTGCTTGCAGTTCACTCCTCCGTGGCAATCCTGTTCATGCTGTGGCCCATCGCACACTGTATTCCTCATGTGGTGCTATTTACACTATGCTGCTCGATGGTGTGACTGAGGGAGAAATCCAAACTTACCTCCCTGTTCAGGGCGTTGCTGCAGTCCACCGCATGATGAAAAGGGTTGATGCATCCTTCGTGCCTACACACATTCATTTTCTCATGCTTGATTATGTAGTGCTTCCATCAAAGATCAAAGCCGACTATGAATCCATCACAGTCCAACCGTACATTCCGAACCTGATGCACTGCTATCAATGTTAACATTACAACCACACTCAAATAAAGTTTCGAAACCCGGCCAAAAGCGTTAATTCTGGCAGGGATGCTCACAAGGGAGATTGCCACATCCTTCCGCCAGCCGTATCAGTTGCAATGGCGACCGTGCAGCCTCATCCCGAGAGTGTGCCGTGTATCTCGATGAGCGGACCGCCCAGGAGATCAGGGTGAAGCAAACAGTCCCTTACCCTGTCGCTCGCGAGTTGGCTAGTTGGAAGGCATGCCTTTTATCATCTGGCACGTACAGTGCTGTTCTCGGTACACGTCGCTCCATGAAGGACACGGCCACACAGACATACGATCTCAAACTCAGCACCACAGGTGTAAACTGGCCCAGTTTCATGGTAGCATCCCCGTCTCCTTCCAGATGTGCAACATGCCCGCCAAATTTTCGTCTCTAGCGGCGAAATCGCCTGCTACAGAAGAGGCAGGCCGGAAAGGACAGAAGGAATACTCATGGAGACTATCCTCCAGCCTCTGCGCCCTGTAGCAGTAAGTCTTTGAAGGCTGCCACTATGCAGCCGCCGATGTCACAACCCTTCAGTTTTTCTCTCCTCCCCTTTCCCCATCATGGCTCTCCTCCAATGGAAGTTTGTGGTGTTAGATCCAACAACGAGGAATTGCAGCTGCTCTTGAAATCACAGCATCCACTTTTTTCTGCCTCCAGGAAGCAAAATTGCGTCCTCTCGACTGCTTTGGTCTCTCGCAATCTTTCTGATCCTCTTTGGCCATCCCCCGAGGATGGCATTCCATCTCACGGGGGAGTCACGTTGCTCATACGGGATGACGTTCATAGCCAAATCAGCGCACTGAACACTCGGCTACAAAGTGTTGCAATCTGCATTTTCCTTTCTCGTTTCAGATTTTCTCTTTGTACCGTCTACATTCCTCCGTCATTCATTGTCACAAGGGCGGACTTCCTCCAGCTTATTGGGCAACTCCCTTACCCCTTTTTCCTGCTTGATGACTTCAATGCAGACCATCCCCACTGGGGCTCACTACGAAACCGTCCAAGAGCTGCCCTCGTGGGTGACCTTCTCAATCAACTCAACCTCATCTGCCTTAACACTGGAGCACCCACATTCGTCCCAGACTCCACGTACACTTATTCCCATTTGTACATGTCGTTCTGCACTGCTCAGCTTGCCTATCATCTCGAGCCGTCCATTCTCTCTGACACATACTCGAGTGACCATTTCCAGTGTGCTATCTGTTTGCTGACTCCTACCCCACGTACATGTAAATGTCAATTTGACAGCTTTCAGAGACTGCCTTTGACGGGCAACATTTCCACAGTTGGGATGACCAGGTAGAATACCTTACAAACGTTGTTCTTATCGCCGCAGAACGTTCTATTCCCCGCACTTCATCTTTACCACGCCGTGTCACGGTCCGTTGGTTGACTGAGGCGTGCCGCGACGCAAATCGCACTCTGAGACTTGCTCTATGCGTTTTTCACCATAATCCTACAATGGAGAACGGCTTTAATTGTAAACAGTTACGTGCCCAGTGTCACAGTATTCTTCGGGATAGCGAAAAAGCTAGCTGGATTTCATTTACTTTTTCTTCTGTCAGTTCCACTCCCTCTTCCGTCTTGAGGGCCAACCTCCAACGACTCCCTGGAACTTAGGTCCATATCCAAATTTCTGGCCTCACCATAGCAGATGATGTCATTGTAGACCCCATTGTAATCTCCAACAACTTAGGCCTCTGTTTTGCAGATATTTAGAGCTCCACCCACTATCACCCCGCCTTCCTCCATCAGAAACCAGTGAACAAAGGTGATACCCTTATCCTCTCAGAATCTTGAATGCTTCAATGCTGCGTTTACTATGTGGGAGCTAGATCATGCTCTCATTTCATCCCGATCTTGCTCCCCAGGGCCGGACGATGCTCACATTCAGAAGTCGCAACACCTTTCTCTTGCGGGCAAGCAATTTATCCTCCATACATACAATCGCATCTGGGCAGATGGCACATTTCCCAGACGCTGGCGTGAAGCCACTGTCGTACCCATAGCTAAGCCCAGTAAGGACAAACATCTTCCTTCTAGTTATCACCCCATTTCTCTCACCAGCCATGTTTGGAAGGTGATGGAACGTATGATCCATGCCCAACTGGTATGGTGGGTAGAGTCTCGCAATTTACTAACCACCGTACAATATAGGTTTCCGTCGCGCTGTTCTGCAGCTGACCATCTCGTCACTTTTATCAACCCATGTCATAAACGGTTTTCTGCTGAAATATCAGACTGTGGCCATGTTTTTTGTTCTGGAGCAAGCCTACAACTCCTGCTGGAGGACTGGTATCCTCTGCACTCGTTGGAGGTCGCCTGGCCTGTCTCCTTCAGGAATTTTTAAAAGACAGAGTTTTCAAGGTAAATGTGGGTTCTGCCTTGCCTGACACCTTTATCCAGGACAACGGGGTGTCTCAGGGGACCGTCCTGAGCCTTGTCCTCTTTGCTATCGCCATTAACCCTATTATGGGCTGTCTCCCGACAGGCATCTACTGCTCCCTTTTTATTAATGATTTGGCAATCCATTGTAGTTCCCCTCGGACTTGTCTCCTTGAGCGGCGTCTTCAGCGATATCTCGATCGCTTTACTGACAAAACTGTTTGTATGAATTTCTGGTGGCGCAATGGATCGTCTGTTCCACCGTCTTTACATCTTGGACCTGTTGCTCTTCCGTTTGCTGAAACTACGTAATTCCTAGGGCTCATGCTTGCCAGGAAACTTTTTTGGTCTTCACACGTGTTTTACTTGGCCACCCACTGCACCCAGTCCCTCAGTGGCCTACATCTCCTCAGCGGTACTTCCTGGGTGGCGGTTCGGACCACTCTCCTCCATTTGTACCAATGACTTGTCCGTTCGAAACTAGACTACGGGTGTATCGTTTATGCATCAGCATGTCCGTCCATCTGTTTGGCTACTGGCGCCTTTTACACTAGCCCGGTTGAGAATCTATGCAAAGCTGCCGAGCCACTGCTGTCATACTGACATATTGCTCTCCTCAGCAGATACGCATGATGTTTACCACCAAGCCCAGCCACCCTCCTATACCTCTTTCTTCGATGACTCCTTTGACCGCCAGTATGGGGCGCGTCCCTCTTCTGTTACCTCCTGGTGTTCGTTTTCGGCTGTTGCTCCGGCAGCTTAACCTCACACTCCAGCTGCTTTCCCAATGAGTGTAAACCCTTCGACACCTTGGCTCGTACAATGGGCCTTGTTCACTTCATTCGCTTCCTAAGGACATTATTCCAGATCGTACCTATCGGTGCATATTTCTTGACCTTTTCACGGAAATCAGTGATAGTACCTTTGTGTACACTGATGGTTCTCGGACTGGCCGTGGTGTCGGGTGTGTGTTCGTCATTGGCACCAATCATTTTCTATATAGGCTTCCAAAACACTGCTTAATATTTACAGCACATCTCTACGCCTCATATCAGGCCGCGCAGTACATCCAGTGACATAGGCTTTTCAATTGTGTCATATGCTTCGATTCTCTCAGTGCCCCTCAGAGCCTGTGTGTGCTGTACAAAGCCCATCCCTTAGGGCAACGGGTCCAAGAAAGCTTCCACTTGCTCGGTGTTGAGGGAGCCATTGTGATGTTTATGTAGGTCGCTGGTCACGTCGGTCTGACGGGAAACGAGGCTGCTGACGTTGCTGCCAAGGCTGCAGTCGTCCTACTTAGGCCTGCTAGTTCTTCCATTCCTTCCGATGATCTCCGAGTTGCCGTGTGTCAGCAGGTGGTCTCACTTTGACATCACCACTGGTCTTTCCTTCATGTGAAGAAGCTCCGGGGAATTAAACCTCTCCCAGCTACTTGGCCGACCTCCTCTCGGCCATAGGACATCATTTTAGCTAGGTTGCGTATTGGGCACTGTCTTTTTAGCCATCGCTATTTGTCAAGTAGTGATCCCCCACCACTTTGTGCCATTGTCATCAACCTTTGAGGGTTCGCCATTTCCTCATCGAATGCCCTTTTCTCAACCACCTACGTTCTGCTGTATGTTTGCCGTCTGAGTTATCGGCCGTTTTAGGGAACTACGCGTGGGTTGTTGGCTACGTCTTTTTTTTTAATCCGTATTAGTAGTATGGCGAAGGACAGCTAATCATTAGTTCAGAAAGTCCGTTGTCTTTACGGTGTATTTTGCGGACCTTTCTCCAAGAGGAAATATTTGTTTGTCTCTGCCTTTCCTTCTGTCGAGCGGGCTTAGTGTGTAGTCGCTTTTAACTCCTTTTTCGTCTTAGTGTTCTAAGGTTCTGACATGGACACGTATAACCTTAGCTGTTTTAGCGGCCCAAAACAAAACAATCCATCTGACAGTGAACTACGAAGAGTTAGTCTGTGTTTGCATTCGGGAATAGTTAGCCTCCAATACATTAGTCGTATCTCTGGAGCCCGTGGCGAAGGTTTAATAAAATCGACGATTGTTATGTGATGATGCTTAATGAGTACTTCGGACAAAAAATCAGTAACCCTAAAGAGACACCACACTCCAGAATGAGATCTTCACTCTGCAGCGGGGTGTCCGCTGATATGAAACTTCCTGGCAGATTAAAACTGTGTGCCCGACCGAGACTCGAACTCGGGACCCTTGCCACTCGCGGGCAAGTGCTCTACCATCTTTTTTTTCTTTTTTTTATTTAATTATGTGTTTGTTACATGTGTAAGGAAAAAAACTTAGAAGAGGAGGAGAAAAGAGAAGTGAAATAAAATAGGAATACTTTCCGCGCCATGCTCCACTTTGGCGCGCCATCAGAACAAAATGCATTCTATCATTGACCATTAAAGGGGAACATGGGATCGTCCAGTCTTGGCTGGCACAGTTCGTTGAGATTCCAGCTTTGAGGCGGGTTGGTGAAAATACTCTGTAAATAGTTCGCGAAAGTGGCCCGATAGTGTCGATGTCGGCGAAAGGTGTGGTGATGTACTTGGAGGCGTGTCCAAAAGTCCGCCGGATCGACGATGTCGTCCTGGAAGAGGTAGTTGACAGCCATGCCACTGATCCATGTGATGGCGTGCCACTTAGCCGATGGAAAGCAGGTCGAGTCGGGATATATCATCATGGTAGGAGAAACGTGATGTGGTGGTACTCGCAGGTAGAAAGCCACAATCTTCTGTGCGAGGGTACAGACAGCTCCTGCTGGCCCACACTCAAAACGATGTAAATCTGTATCTTCGACACTGCACTTGAGGTACAGGGGTGAGTCCACCAGTGCGATGCGATGCAGTTTCTGTCTTGTAGTATACTTGCCGTTGACGAGAAGGTACCACATAGAGGTGGTGTCAGTGGTGTGATATGGTTGGTGGATCGCTTTCCAAACTGTAGGCCATGAAACCTGGGGGTGACGTGTTTCGACGGGATTGCGGGGTGGAGACTTTCGGAGAAGGCAATAGATGTCGCGTGTGGTCGTCTTCCTGGTCCTGGGGAGCTCGGTGCATATGTAGCTATACTCCAAAAAGAAACGGCCGATATGTGACATCGGAGGTGGGATGTGTGCCAGAGACGTCGGTGGGCGTCTCGAAACAGGTGCGAGCTCAGTGGTCAACATTCCAGTAAAACTAGCATTTTGGCTTTTCCATAACCGGAGCATAGTATTGGTGTAAAGTGCCGTAGTCCTGGCTCTCACATTAACCAGATCGAGGCCACCGTCCCGCTTCGGTGAGAGCTTCATACTGGACTTTGAAGATGTGTCCAGAACAAATAAAATAGCCGAAAGCCGCCTGTAATCTGGCCGCCATTGTCGCAGTGATGGGCAGAATCTGCGCTATATGGGGTATCCGGGCTGCCAGATGGGTATTGACGAAGGTGTCTCTCTGGCACATATTCAGCGGGCGTAGTATGTGATTTTGTATGTTGGCCCGGATGCGTTGCAGTAGTGCTCGAAAATTGATCGCCGAGATGCGGCGAATGTCTCGCGTGTACACCAATCCGAGACAACGAAGGGTGTCCACCAGTTGAAATGGGACTACGCTGTCTGCGGGAAGGCCGCGGCCGATCTTCATGGCGCATGATTTTGCCACGCTCATAGCGCTCCCTGCCCTGCACTGTAACGGGTAATCCACTGCATCGCAGCTTGTACGTCGGCCGCTGAACGTACGACGAGGGCCAAGTCGTCCGCGTAAGCTGGGCAGCGGAACATATGACCCCGGAGTGGAATACCTGTCAAACGTCGCCGTAATCCGCAAATGAGTGGTTCCATCGCAATGACATAAAGCACCGTAGACAAAGGGCAACCCTGCCGTACTGAGCGTTCAATCCGTATAGGTTCTGTAAGTCTGCCGTTGACGAGAAGTCTGGACGTTGCTCCACGAAGGAGCCGCATAATCACTTGCGTGAACGTCGGGGGAAGTGCCATTCGGTCCATCACTGCGTTGAGGAATGCATGATTGACGCGGTCAAACGCTTGTTTGAAGTCGATGGAGATTAAAGCGCCTGGCAGTCGCGAGTGTGTTGCCACAGCGATCACATCTCGATATTCACTGAGGGCTGTCTGTATATTACGATCGCCGCCTAAGGATGTTTGTTCGTGGGAAACAATGTCTCGTAAGACATGTTTGAGTCGCACTGCTAGAAGGCGTGTGAAAATCTTGAAGTCGGAATTGAGTAACGTGATCGGCCGATAACTGTCGAGTCGTGTTCCTCCTGCGGGTTTCGGGACTGGTACAAGCAAGCCTTCCATGAACACTGGTGGCGGGTTCGCCGTGCCGGACAAAAGTTCCCGGTACATGTCCGTCCATCTTGGCATCATCAAATCTTGGAAGGTTCTGCAAAATTCGAGAGGTAAACCATCCGGGCCGGGAGATCGATTCAGAGACCCTTTGGCCACAGCGCCTTGGACGTCGTTGGTGGTCACTTCAGAAGTCAGGAGGGTTGCAGCTGCTGCGTTGAGAGTACCAAGTGTCTCCTGGGCAACCTCAGCAATGGCCTCTGCACCGGCAGGTACTTCTTGATAGAAAATTCTATAGTGCGTTGTGAATGCATCCGCAATGGTAGCTTGCGAAGTCAACCGTCGTCCATCAGGTAAGTCTAAAGTTGTCATTAAAACCTGTCGGCGTCGACGAACATTTTGAACAATATGATGCATAGAAGGTTCTTCACCGTTAATCCTATCTTGGCTGCGTGCCCGTACAATGGTTCCCTCTAGACGGCATCTGGTCAAGGTTAAAATCTTTGCCTTGATGCGTTGAGCTTCTTTTAGACGATCCGGGGATGGAGGATGATCCATGAGTTCATGTAGAGTGCAATATTAGAAATCAGTTGTATGGTGATTCCACCTGGCTTTGGCTCTGCCATAGTGTGTCAATGTGCGTCGGATGGCCGGTTTGGCGCACAGCAACCACCACTGCAGTGTGGTCTCGTAACGCATAATGCGCTGAACACAGGTGTGCCACGTGTCGGTGACCTGTTGTCGACATTCAGGGTCCTGCAGTAGCGCGACATTGAGTTTCCAAGGTCCTGCACTGTGCCACATAGATTGTCGACGTAGGTTCATGGTACAGATGTAGATGTCATGATCCGAAAAGGCAGACGGCCAACGTTCCGCGTCGAGGAGAACTGATTTCAGAGCGTCAGAGATGTATATTCTATCAAGTCGGCTGGCGGAGTGACTCGTGATGTGTGTATACCCCGGGCGGTCGCCGTGTACCACTCGCCAAGTATCGAGGAGACGAAGGCGGCGGACGAGGAAGCGAAGTTCCGGACATGTGGTGAAATGGGGGTATTGGTCTGTGCGCTCGAGAACATAGTTGAAATCTCCACCTAAGATGAGGTGATCGTATCGGCCGAGGAATAAAGGCGTGGTATCTTCTGCGTAGAACTAAGAGCGATCCCTCCGTTTATCAGTGCCCGATGGGGCGTAGAGATTTATGATTTTGAGTCCTTCAACTGTTATGGCCACCCCTCGCGCTGTTGGGAGGTATGCGACATCGGAAACTGCAATTCCTTCTCGTTGGAGGATGGCTGCGCCTGTGTGTTCCATAGCTGCAGGGGCAGCGTACGTCTCATATCCATAACACCCAGTCCAAGTTGCTGTCCTCAGTTCTTGTAACAGGGCGATGTCGATGTCCGCTGCTCTTTGCGTGTCACGGAGCAGTTGAAGTTTAACGTGGGAGCCGATATTATTAGTATTGATAGTAGCTATTCGGTACGCCTGATGGGAGATCCGTGCTGCCGATAGGTTCGTAGCTGGTGAAGATTGTCGTGGTGGATGCGTGAAGTCCATAGAAGTCGCAAGAGTCGCCGTAGAAATTTCCCCCATTTTAGTGTTGGTCTAACGGAGGAACAGATCTCATTTTCGCATCGGATGGAGGTGAGAAATCCGTGTCATCCGCCCATGAAAAATGTCCGACAGGTTTGACATCGGCGAGAGGTGGCAGCGCTGGCCGAGTCGGCTCAATTGCGTCGGTGACAACAGGCGTGCTATGTTCCATGGCTTCTGGGGGTGGGGCTTGCGCACGATCTCTGTTGGACGGTTCACCGTCTTGCGGATGACGCGTCTCCGTGGCAGAGGAGAAAGTGTTATCGTGTTCTCCGTCAGAGTGATGTGCCATCTCTTCGTCCTGTGGAGGGGGCTCAATGGTCGATTCTGATGTCTTGCGACGTTTTTTTTTTTTTTCGTCGTTTGGGCGACTTCTGCTTTCGGCAATGAGTTTCGGTGTCTGAGGAAGGAAGAGATTCACGTCGTTCCGGTACAAAAGCCACGGGTGTTATAATGCGGTCGACATTCTCCAGAACAGTCTCGTTGGTATCCTTGTGATCTTCTAGCGTGGGCGTGTCCGGCTGTTGGACATGTTCACGGGCGGCGTCGCCGGTGTCATGGTGCTGGGACGCCTCCGGGTGTATCGGACCAGAGAGACGCTCGTGAATGGCGTCTTGTGAGGGCTGGACGTGCAGTGTCGCTGCATAGGTGACTGGAAGGGTGGTTGTGGTTCTGTCGGTGTTCGTGTCGTCGTGCCTTAGTTGTGTGATGCGGCGTTGCAGGCATTCATTACGGACGTGGCCTTCTTTCCCACAACCGGAACATGTTCGAGGTTGTCCGTCGTAAATGACCACCGCACGGCAGCCGCCGATAGAAATGTACGATGGAACGTGCCGTTTGAGATAGATTCGGACTTGCCTCACACCATTAAGCACCGGATACGTCGTAAACTGTGCCCATGTCTCGGCTACGTGGCTCTGGACTTTTCCGAACGGGCTTAGCGCCGCGATGACTTCATCTTCATTCACCTCGAAGGCAGTTCGAATACACGGATCGTCCGAAGGCCAAGTCCTGCATGGTCGACATCCAAGGGTCCGACGTTCCCGTCGGAGTGCCGAAATTTTAGTCCATGTCGTGTCCTTTGAATAATCTCATTGCAGGCAGCGTCGGAAGTCATCTTAACATAAACGACGCTGCTAATGATCGATAGGTGTATGCCGATGAGTTCGTCACGGGGGATCTTCACGTCTTAGCGTAGGAAGCGTTCGACGGCCAGTGCTTTGGGTCGTGCGTATTCATTTGAGAAGGTGAACTTAAGAGTGTTCTTCCTGTAAGAGTTGGCCATTAGAGCTTGCTCAACTGAGAAGCGCGGTGACGACGAAGTAAACAAAACACTCCGCGCGCGCAGCGGCGTGGACGGCCGAGCGCGGTGCACACTGCTGACCTGCCGAACGCAGACTGCCGACCATCTGAGCTACCGAAGCACGACTCACGCCCGGTACTCACAGCTTTACTTCTGCCAGTATCTCGTCTCCTACCTTCCTAACTTTACTGAAGCTTTGCTGCGAACCTTGCAGAACTAGCACTCCTGAAAGAAAGGATACTGCGGAGACATGGCTTAGCCACAGCCTGGGGGATGTTTCCAGAATCAGATCTTCACTCTACAGCGGAGTGTGCGCTGATATGAAACTTCCTGGAAGATTAAAACTGTGTGCCCGACTGAGACTCGAACTCGGGACCCTAGTTTCATATCAGCGCACACTCCGCTGCAGAGTGAAGATCTCATTCTAGAAACATCCCCCAGGCTGTGGCAGTATCCTTTCTTTCAGGAGTGCTAGTTCTGCAGCCGGCCGAAGTGGCCGCGCGGTTCTGGCGCTGCAGTCTGGAACCGCGAGACCGCTACGGTCGCAGGTTCGAATCCTGCCTCGGGCATGGATGTGTGTGATGTCCTTAGGTTAGTTAGGTTTAACTAGTTCTAAGTTCTAGGGGACTAATGACCTCAGCAGTTGAGTCCCATAGTGCTCAGAGCCATTTGAACCATTTTTTTGCTAGTTCTGCAAGGTTCGCAGGAGAGCTTCTGTAAAGTTTGGAAGGTAGGAGACGAGATACTGGCAGAAGTAAAGCTGTGAGTACCGGGCGTGAATCGTGCTTCGGTAGCTCAGATGGTAGATCACTTGCCCACGAGAGGCAAGGGTCCCGAGTTCGAGTATCGGTCGGGCACACAGTTTTAACCTGTCAGGAAGTTTCATATCAGCGCACCCTCCGCTGCAGAGTGAAGATCTCATTCTGGAAACATCCCCCAGTTTTAATCTGCCAGGAAGTTTCAGACACCACACTATTTCCAAGTAACACCACCTCTAGGCTTGATAAGATCTCAGTTCAGCAGAGTCCACAAATTTCTTCAGATCTGCCGTATCAAGGAGAAGTCATTCAGTGATGATTGTTATACCCCGCACTTCTAACAAATTACGAGGATTTTGCTTCTTACGTTTCATCTGCTGTTCCATATTGTCTTATGCATTAAGGGATTGAGATTGGATGATGTAGCGGCCAGTTGAGGTGCGATAGTGTATTCGTCAAAGCTCTGCAGCTCTGTGAAGATGGCTGTTACTTTGGAAGGCGTATGTTTTCACAGGATGCTCATCATGAAAATGTAGACACAAGGGCAAAAATTTACTACCAAGAACGTTAAAAATGAAATCATCCTGAATCACTCAACCTCCCAGCCATGTCAGTTGGTTTAAAGGCCACGAGTTCTCGGCCGAGCACTCCTCGGTCACTGTCAAGCGGTGACATCACTTGAAAATAGCTAAGGAAGTACTCGACGGAAAACCAGTGGATCTTAAACCACTTGAAGCGGCTGGAATTTAGAGAAATTTTATCAGTGCATATTGCCGTGAAACCATGCATTCTTATATTCTGGATCACGTTCATGATAACTTGGATGATCAATTCATGATCTGAAAACCATAACAGAACCACGCCCGGCCCTAACTACAATCATCATCCACTTGTCCAAAAGAACAGACACCACATATAAAACTAAGGTGAGGACGACCATTTGATCACATCCATGCGTATACAAAATATGCTCGAACTCTTACGGTAATCGGCGAAATGCCGCGAGTAATGAGGATAATAGGCAAGGGTCACAACATTAGCAGTGAGTGGATAAGACGAGACTTTGTGTCTTACAGGAGGCGTGCTAGGGTACTCTATGTAGATGAGACGACCATTATCTTAGTAAGCAGGGGACTAAGTTCGACTCCCGGTCTGGCACAAATTTTCAACTTGCCCCATTTATTCCTTTGTTTCTTGATTGGCACATATTGTAGATACGTTGGTCAGTACGCGGCGATACACAAACAAATCTGACAACGTCTTTTATGTTGTGCTCATGGTGACGTCCAAACGTAATGGCTACTTTCTGTTATGGCCGACGTGAGGGATGGAGGGTCACTTGACGTTTAGTGTCAGATCTACAGCACCTTAGACAACGAATGTGCTTCTTTAATGGGGTGAGCTTATTTAGTAGTGGACGAACAGATTCTCGTGATGAAGACTCGGCGCCGCACTTCGTCAAAAGTATATAGTCTAGAAGTATATGAAATTTTCCTGGTCATCATCAGTTCAGCAGGACCTGTACATCATGCACACCGCAGATACTAAAAATGGAAGCTAAACTCAAATGCGCAATATCCTACAGCATTATGGCAACTCATTCTGCGATAAAAACGTCATGAGAGAAGAGACACATCTTTTCTACAGTACCTTAAGTTAACAATTCAAGGTGTGGCGTCAACAATAGTCGCCATATAACAGATGATGATTCCAAAAAACTGCCGCATACCGAACTGTGATGGCTTCATTACTGTGGCCAGCTAAAGGCTATAAGATTCATACCCCATAGCGAAGCTATAAACTCTGCTGCCCGCTGTGCGTATTGGGATATGAAGAACAGCTGCAGAGGCAAACACTCACATGGCAGTGTTTCGCATTCCGTAGGATAGACGTAGACAGCGCTGCACGATGAATTCGACCGCATACGTTTTATCATTTTCTGTAACGCACATTTCAACAATTACTTCGTATTCTAAAGATGCGGCTTGCTGATCACAGCTTTTCGTATTTTTGTGAACTCCAATATTCTGTGATGGACGATGAGCATGTGTACCATTTATATCATGTACAAATAAATCATAAAATTTTAGACCAATGCTAATCTTACTTGTACAGAATCAATATTACACCTACTCACAGCGAACTGCAACAATGAAATCTCTTTGCTCTCCCGCTTTCATTCGAAGCTACGTAGTTACGGAAATGCTGCTCGAAAACATAGGTGTCCCACTGACCGGTTAAACTCACATGCCTTTTTGAAGATACGTGTGGGAGAAATTGGTGGTCCATGAAAGAATTGTGACCTGCTCTTACATGATAAATTTACGCACCTGAGAACAGTAGTAGTAACCATGCGACAGTTCATACTTAACAATTTCCAGGGTTCGACATTTTCAATCGTAGACAGATTTCCCTACAAACGTCTGACGAACTTCAGCAAATTGTCTCGTGTCTTTCATAAAATGACCCGAATGTTGTTGCTGTAACTCACTGTTTGAGAGGTGGAACGCATCACAATACTTCGACACCCACCTCATATAGTAGCATTTTGGTCTAAATCATTTACGTACACGTTTCTTAGGAAATGCCTCTGTGGGCTACGAAGTATAGGAGGAAGTTCAATATGATCGTTCTCCCGATAAGATCATTAGAAATGAATCACATACTTCCACAAGACTGGGGAGTATATCGGCCGCGTCTTTGAGGAACCATCTTGCATTCCCTTCAAGTGCTTTAAGGAAGCAATGGAAAACTTTAATTAGTGGCGGATACAAAGATCTGAACCGATATGCTGTGCAGTGTGAGTCTTTATCACTCTGCCACCTCGATCAGTGCAAATGAAAACATTTCAGACTGCTTGCGTTTCAAGAAATGTTGTTAAGCAATTTTTTGATATGTCTACAATCTGGCAGCGTCAGAGTGCGCTACCTACGAGGTCCGTAAAAAACTTTACGGGAATTTTTTAATTTGGCACGCTGTTTTTGTCCTATTTGCGAGATTTTTTCGTTGCTGTATTGGTAAACACGCCTGAAAATTACGAGAGTCACTCCAAAAGAAATGCACACTATTTTTTTTTAAATCCATCCTTCAGTCAACATGTTTGAAAGTTTTACAGTGTGTAGATACATCCTTCAGGAACAATATTTTCATTTCTCCACATAATTTCCATCCCTCTCAACTGCCTTACGCCATCTTGGAACCAGCGCCTGTATACCTGCACGGTAAAATTCTGGACCAACCTGTTGGAGCCACTGTTTGGCACCGTGCACAAGGGAGTCATCATCTTCAAACCTTGTTCCACAAAAAGAGTCTTTCAGTTTCCCAAAGAGATGATAGTAACATGGAGCCAGGTCAGGACTGTAAGGCGGGTGTTTCAATTTGCCCATCCGAGTTTTGTGATCGCTTCCATGGTTTTTTGACTGACATGTGGCCGTGTACTGTCGTGCAACAGCGAAACATCCTGCTTTTGCCGATGTGGTCGAACACGACTCAGTGGAGCTTGAAGTTTCTTCAGTGTCGTCACATATGCATAAGAATTTATGGTGGTTCCACTTGGCATGATGTCCACAAGCAAGAGTCCTTCAGAATCGAAAAACACCGTAGAGCTAACTTTTCCAGCAGAAGGTGTGGTTTTGAATTTTTTTTCTTGTGTGAATTTGCATGATGCCGCTCCATTGATTGCCTCTTCGTCTCTGGTGAAAAATGATGGAGCCATGCTTCATTACCTGTCACAATTCTTCCAAGAAATTCATCCCCACCATTCTCGTACTGTTCCAAACGTTCTCTGCATACCGTTTTTCTTGTTCCTTTGTGAGCCACTGTTAACATCCTGGGAACCCACCTGGCACAAACCTTTTTTAACGCCAACACTTTCAGTATTCTGCAAACACTTGCTTCCCCTATCCCAACGTAGCGTGACAATTCGTTCACTGTGATGCGTCTGTCAGCAGTCATCAATTCGTTAACTCTCTGCACATTGTATGGAGTGTGTGCACTACGAGGCCTGCCGCTGCGAGGACAATCCTCAATACTGCCGTGCCCGCTTTCATCACGTAACCTGTTTGCCCACCGACTAACTGTACTACGATCGACAGCAGCATCTCCATATACCTTTTTCAACCTCTTGTGAATGTTTCCCACTGTCTCGTTTTCACATCACAGGAATTCTATGACAGCATGTTGCTTCTGACGAACGTAAAGTGTAGCACCCATGTTGAAGACATGCTGTGACGGCGCCACTCACGGGAAAAGGTTGAACTAAGTTTCAAAACAAGCGGGAAGGATGTATCTACACACTAAAACTTTCACACATGCAGAACGAAAACTGTATTTTTATAAAAATAATGTGCATTTCTTTTGGAGTGACCCTCGTATCCGTATATTGTTGCCATATCCGCTAGTTACGAGGTGCATTCAAGTTCTAAGGCCTCCGTTTTTTTTTCTAATTAACCACTCACCCGAAATCAATGAAACTGGCGTTACTTCTCGACGTAATCGCCCTGCAGACGTACACATTTTTCACAACGCTGACGCCATGATTCCATGGCAGCGGCGAAGGCTTCTTTAGGAGTCTGTTTTGACCACTGGAAAATCGCTGAGGCAATAGCAGCACGGCTGGTGAATGTGCGGCCACGGAGAGTGTCTTTCATTGTTGGAAAAAGCCAAAAGTCACTAGGAGCCAGGTCAGGTGAGTAGGGAGCATGAGGAATCACTTCAAAGTTGTTATCACGAAGAAACTGTTGCGTAACGTTAGCTCGATGTGCGGGTGCGTTGTCTTGGTGAAACAGCACACACGTTTTTGTTGCAGTGCAGGAAGGAATTTGTTCTTCAAAACATTTTCGTAGGATGCACCTGTTACCGTAGTGCCCTTTGGAACGCAATGGGTAAGGATTACGCCCTCGCTGTCCCAGAACATGGACACCATCATTTTTTCAGCACTGGCAGTTACCCGAAATTTGTTTGGTGGCGGTGAATGTGTGTGCTTCCATTGAGGTGACTGGCGCTTTGTTTCTGGATTGAAAAATGGCATGCACGTCTCATCCATTGTCACAACCGACGAAAAGAAAGTCCCAGTGATGCTGTCGTTGCGTGTTGCTTGGCAACATGCCACACGGGCAGCCATGTGGTCGCCCGTCAGCATTCGTGGCACCCACCTGGATGACACTTTTCGCATTTTCAGGTCGTCATGCAGGATTGTTTGCACAGAACCCACAGAAATGCCAACTCTGAAGGCGATCTGTTCAACAGTCATTCGGCGATCCCCCAAAACAATTCTCTCCACTTTCTCGATCATGTCGTCAGACCGGCTTGTGCAAGCCCGAGGTTGTTTCGGTTTGCTGTCACACGATGTTCTGCCTTCATTAAACTGTCGCACCCACGAACGCACTTTCGACACATCCATAACTCCATCACCACATGTCTCCTTCAACTGTCGATGAATTTCAATTGGTTTCACACCATGCAAATTCAGAAAACGAATGATTTCACGCGGTTCAACTAAGGAAAACGTCACCATTTTGTTTAAAACAGTTCTCATTCTCGCCGCTGGCGGTAAAATTCCATCTGCCGTACGGTGCTGCCATCTCTGGACGTATTAACAATGAACGCGGCCTCATTTTAAAACAATGCGTATGTTTCTATCTCTTTCCAGTCCGGAGGAAAAAAATCGGAGGCCTTAGAACTTGAATGCACCTCGTACTCCATGAACTGTTAAAATGTGTTATATTCGTTTCATTGTCGGCGATTTTTTTTTTGTATGCCACCGTTGGGTGGCTTGCGGAGTGTGGATGTAGATGTAGATTGGGCACTCAATTTAAAATTTTGCTGTAAGAACTGAATAAAGTGCAGTAAAAATTTAAAAATGTTAACTATTAATTTTGGAGATTCTGCTATAAGTAAAACAAGGGTTGGTGTGAGCTGAACGCCACGAGGGACCTGAAAATGTCGAGCGCCCTGGATGTTCTAGCACATCAGCCAATGAAATTGTGGAAAAAGTGAAATGATTATGAACGATCACTGAATCACAATCAGAGAAGTCGCTTGTGATGTTGGTATATTAATTAGCTCATGATATTAAAACTTTTCACGTGGTTTCGATATGAAACGCTCGAAGACCGAATCTCTTCCAACATTTTTGACTTTCGAAAAAAAATAGCGGCGAGTGCAAATTGCTCAGGAGTCGCTAGATGAAATCAATAACGATGCAGAACTGCTGGAATATGTCTTAACCGGTAATGAAACGCGTGATTACGGATATTAAGTGAAACTAAGCCATTGGATTTATTGTGGATCACCAAAATGAAAAAAGCCTGCCAAGTGCGGCCAAATGTGAGAGGTACGTTCACTCTCCACTTTTAACATTTTAATGCACCACGAGTTCGTGTTGCAGGATCGAAAGATCAGCAGCAACTGTCATTTTCAAGTTCAACACCATTTGCGTGAAGGAATCCGAAAAACAGCGGCCCATACTTGTGCTGAAACAATTTATGGCTTTCGCCCCACTATAAAGCAAGTATTCACACTTGGTTGTTGAGAGTGAATTTTCGGCCAAACACAAGTCTGTATTGATGACCCGCGTTCACATACTCCAGACATGGCAACATGTTACTTTGTTATGTTCTCAAAAACAAAGAAACGCTAAATGACAGTAGTTTCACAATAATGGATGAGAATAAAAACGCAATGCTGAGAGAGCTAATAGCGCTCTCAGCGGCCGAGTTTTGGAAGTATTTCGTGAGCTGCAAAAAGTGCTGGCGTAAGTGTATAATATCTAATGGGGACTATTTTGGAGGGGATCCCACTGACGTAGAAGAATAAATAATTCATTCGTTATATCGCTGTCGCTCTATTTTCACAAAGGTGTTTTTCAGATCTGAGGACCGCCCGTTTTTGACGAAGGAGATCGAAATTCACTTCCTAAATACTAAGAAAAGCCTGTTCGCACAACGATGTCACACTACTGCAGCTTGTCTTATGTTTATTAAACAGTTCTTGGCTAAAAATATATATATTATAGGGCTGAACTCCATCCCCTATAATTTGTTGTACTTGTATTATGTAAGATCTTCCCAGTCATAAGGAACTTCTCAGCGTTTCTGGCACATGTTAGATAGGTGCGAGATCTTAGTCTAAAATGTTAATTGGCTTATTTCTACTTATCTCATTTTACCAAATCCAAACCATCTGTTTTTCGATTTTCAAAATACTAAGCGCATTTTCTGTTTATCTAATAATTATGTTAACATTTCTGTCTGCTGTCACCTGAACAATGACACTTTATAATTTGCAACTGGGAGAAAGGTTAGGCAGAATTAAGTACAGGTAAATATCACTTATGAAGTACGTGGAAAAATAATGAATGAGAGGCTCCATTCTGTATTATATAATCTGTTGCCCGAAGAATAAACAAAGTTTATAAAATGTCGATTAGGCACAGAAAACGTACTCTCATATGAAAATATTTTGCTTTCACTCATCACGAGAACCAGGAGAGGGTAGTTGGAAAGTAGAAGAGAGATACTGGTAGAAGTGAAGCTGTGAGGGCGGGTCGTTTGTCGCCCCTGGACAGTTCAGTCCGTAAGAGAGAAAAGTAACATTCTGGGTTCAAGTCCAGGTCTGACACACACTTTTAATCTGCCAGGAAGTCTAAAAAATAACTCCCTGCTATAGACCCACTGAACAATTATCTCGCTTACAGCATCTTGGCTGTGCTATGACTTATGGCAGTGATCATGATGTCGATAACAAGTCGAAAAAGTTACAACTTCTGCATGGAACAATCAGAAGAGCAGTATCCAGGAAAACGGGGAAGAGAGAAAAATAGAATACTATAAAGTGATGGCTGCACTAGTTTTTCTCTACGGCTCAGAGACATTGAGGGACAAATACAAATTACCTTGATAACACAGAGGGACAGGAAATAAAATTCCGAGCTCCGTGAGAGGAAGACGAAGAAGAAGAGGAAGGGACAGAGGTTACTTGGATGTTAAGTCAGACAATATTGTCGAAAAACCCTTCAGCATTGTGACAAAGATGTAACGGTAGAGCTAGTACCATGGCAGAAAATATGGTCTAATTATGTAGGACTACGTAAATCAAGAAACCTAGGCTCTGAGGATTGAACAGAGAAGAGATTAAACTCTTTCGGCATGTGTTACAGAAGCTTGCTCGGAGTAAAGTGGACTGACACGCTTAGAAACGAAGAGGTCTTTTAAAAGAGTGAGCGCCAAGAGAATTCTTTGAAAATCAACTGTCAAAAGAAGACTGCAACTTATTGTCATCCAATGACTCATGAGAGCTTCCTGAACACAATAATACACTACTGGCCATTAAAATTGCTACACCAAGAAGAAATGCAGATGATTCATTGGACAAATATATTTTACTAGAACTGACATGTGATTACATTTCCACGCAATTTGGGTGCATAGATCCTGAGAAATCAGTACACAGAACAACCACCTCTGGCCGTAATAACGGCCTTTATACTCCTGGGCATTGAGTCAAACAGAGCTTCGATGGCGTGTACAGGTACAGCTGCCCATGCAGCTTCATCGCGATACCACAGTTCATCAAGAGTAGTGACTGGCGTATTGTGACGAGCCAGTTGCTCGGCCACCATTGACCAGACGTTTTCAATTGGTGAGAGATCGGGAAAATGTGTTGGCCAGGGCAGCAATCGAACATTTTCTATATCCAGAAAGGCCCGTACAGGACCTGCAACATGCGGGGTTTCGCAGGGATAGAATGAAGGGTAGAGCCACGGGTCGTAACACATCTGAAATGTAACGTCCACTGTTCAAAGTGTCGTCAATGCGAACGACAGGTGACCGAAACGTGTAACCAATGGCACCCTATAACATCACGCCGAGTGATACGCCAGTATGGCGATGACGAATGCACGCTTCCTATGTGCGTTCACCGCGATGTCGCCAAACACGGATGCGACCATCATGATGCTGTAAACAGAACCTTGATTCATCCGAAAAAATTACGTTTTGCCATTCGTGCACCCAGGTTCTTCGTTGAGTACACCATCGCAGGCACTCCTGTCTGTGATGGAGCGTCAAGGGTAACCGCGGCCATGATCTCCGAGCTGATAGTCCATGCTGCTGCAAACGTCGTCGAACTGTTCGTGCAGATGGTGGTTGTTTTTCAAACGTCCCCATCTGTTAACCCAGGAATCGAGACGTGGCTGCCATGCGGATAAGATGCCTGTCATCTCGACAGCTAGTGATACGAGGCCGTTGGGATCCAGCACGGGGTCCGTATTACCCTCCTGAAGCCACCGATTCCATATTCTAACAGTCATTGGATCTCGACCAACGCGAGCAGCAGTGTCACGATACGATAAACCGCAATCGCGATAGGCTACAATCCGACCTTTCTCAAAGTCGGAAACGTGATGGTACGCATTTCTCCTCCTTACACGAGGCATCACAACAAAGTTTCACTAGGCAACGCCGGTCAACTCCTGTTTGTGTATGAGAAATCGATTGGAAACTTTCCTCATGTCAGCACGTTGTACGTGTCGCCACCGGCGCCAACCTTGTGTGAATGCTCTGAAAGGCTAATCATTTGCATATCATAGCATGTTCTTCCTGTCGGTTAAATTTCGCGTCTGTAGCACGTCATCTTCGTGGTGTAGAGATTTTAATGGCCAGTAGTGTAGCTGGGCGTGTTGACGTAAAGAGACCTAAAGCAAGACCACAACCTAGGTGTAGGGGTAGGGCAAAAATATGGAAACACTGCGAGAAATGAACGCTTAATGAGATGCTAGCCAAGCCTGGAGATTGCGCTGTTTTGTTTCACCAAGGACGGCCCCTGCGCAGTGACGTCAATACATTGCAAGCGTCAGTCGTGTCGGAACAGTGTTCTGTGTAGTTGTGAGTGCGTTATGTCGAAGATAAGTGAATTTGAACGTAGGCAAATCATTGCTGCTTTTATGGTGGAAGCTTCCGTAACTAAGGAAGCCGAAGTGTTTGGTGTGTCAAGAGCCACCGTATCTAAGATCTGTGCCACATACGAGAGAAGCAGAAAAACATTATCCGCTAAGTGACAGCGCGGACGGAAGTGTTCTCGTGCGTGATTGTGACAGTCACTAAAGAGGATTGTGAGGAAAAATAAGAGGACAACAGCTGCAGAAGTAACTGCTGCAGAACTGAACGTTGCTCGAACCCCGTCATCACCGAACAAACACGAAGGGAGCTCAATAAACTGGAAATTACAGGGTGAGCTGGAATTCATCAGTGAAACAAATGCCCAAACAAGAAAACGCGGTGCCGAAGCCGTAAAAAATGGTCTTCAGGAATGAACCAGGACGGGGGGAGGGGGAGGGAGGAGGATATTCGATTTTCGGTAGCCATATCCTGGTACTCTGTGGGCCTCTGGGTATTATGCAGATTCAGCTTACTGCCAAGGATTATGTGAGCATTTTGGCTGGTCAGATCCATCTCATGGTACAATGTTCGTTCCGTAACAGTGAAGCTGTGTTCCAAGACGAAAGGACCTTTGTTCATACACCTCGTACCGTCGACAACTGGTTTTGTGAGCATGAGGATGAACTGTCGCATCTTCCCTGCCCACCACAGTCGACATTATTGAGCTTCTGGAGGCGACTGCAAGTTGTTTTGAATCCCAACGTTTCTCCTACAAGCCATCAGGCGTTGCGTTTTTGGTTTTTCCATATTTTTGGCTGTTCCCTGTACATAAACCAAATTATGAAACACGTTGGATGTGAGACCTTCGGAGGAATGAAGAGGAAATAACAAAGACATGAAGAGCGGCGTTCTGCTGACAACTTAATTACTGCCAACCAATCCTGATGAACCGTGGTAAAAATTGCTGTTGTGAAGAGCGCGCCGCAGCGCGTAGTGTGAAGCAGTCGCCCTCCGTTTCTGGCGGTGGCGCCGCTGTGGCAATCGCAGCTTTGGTGTCTCCCTCTGGTGGAAAAGGGGAAAGATTGCCTGTTCACGTGCATTTAAGGGGCGCTATGAGCTCGCCAAGGGATCAGTTGGTCAGCCGGGTCAGTGTGGGGAGTCAGTGTCTGTCTGTCGTCTGGAGTGCTAGTATGTGTTAGGCCGCCAGTCTGCTCGAGTTTGTTCAGGCAATGGTCATTGGCAGTTGGATCGATCGGTTGGTCGGTCGCGCACTGGGACACAAGATGACTTGTCCGTCTTGAGCGTCGGCGCATGTGAGGTCGCCACGTCAGTCCAGTGGGCCGCGCCGTATAGCGAGGGGTAGTGGCTTCGAGGCCGACACGAGAGCAACAGGAGTCAACATCGGTCTGGCCGGCGCGAGCTGCGACGTCCTGAGACGGGAGATCGGCGCGGCTTCCAGCGTCCGTTGAAGCGGCTGGCAGCGGACGGTTCGGGAGAGCGTTTTGAGGGTGCTGCGCCAGGTCTTCGCCAGACATCGTAGTTTATTAGAAGTTAAGTGATTCTTGTTATGTTGTTTCATTTACTTGTTAAATTCTACTTCTTTTCTTGGTCAGTCTTTCGTTCCCAGCATGCTCGTCTGTCTCCCGTCTGCATTTGTTAGGCAGTTATTGTCTGTCTGTCTGTCTGTCTGTCTGTCTGTCGGTCTGCCGTACGTTAATAGCTGCCTCTGTCATGTTTGTCGGATTCGGTGTTAACGAATTTATTGCTTGAAGTGTAACGGCCGAATTCCTGAAATATGTTTTTATCTTGCCTATCATCTTGAGAGGCGGTATATGTGTAATGTAGAGCATGTTTGTGTATTTTATGTAAGACTGCATTTCATGGTTTTTTTATTTAAATTGTCATTTTAGTATATATGGTTGCCACCCTTCCACCGTAAGAGGTTCTTTTTTTTTTAAAAAAAAAATCAAGTTGCACTTTCGGTGGCAAGTTAATTTTTTTAATGTTAGTGTTTTGTACCATTTCCATCCCTCCTACGGGGTGCATAGTTTATGTGCTTGTGTGAGTTGTTAAAAAAAATGGCTCTGAGCACTATGGGACTTAACTTCTAAGGTCATCAGTCCCCTAGAACTTAGAACTACTTAAACCTAACTAACCTAAGGACATCACACACATCCATGCCGGAGGCAGGATTCGAACCTGCGACCGTAGCGGTCGTGCGGTTCCAGACTGTAGCGCCTAGAACCGCTCGGCCACCCCGACCGGCGAGTTGTTAAAATTTTTAGTTTAAAGTAACCTGGTGTGTTGCAGATTTGCATCGGTGTAGTCTTTCAGAGGTTGTTGTGAGCGGTCGTGACTATGGCCGTGTCGAAAGGGAGCGGCCAGGTTCTCAGCCCAAAAGCTCATACTTTCAAAATTTGTTCTTTCTGCCTCTGAATAAATTGTAACTTGATATTTAGAGGTTGTTTTCTGATTATAATTTTAAATCTGTTAAAAAAAAAAGGAGGGGGGGGGCTTTTAGGAATAAAATTTCCATTTGTTGAAAGAAATTTAATTTGTTTTCATCAGTTACCCACTGGCAACTACTTCCACGCTCACATAGTGTGATTAAATGTGTTAATGTTCTTGATGAATCGCTAGTAAATAAAGTAAATTCTTAATAAAAGGTTTTGAAAGTAAATTCACGGCTCACCTGGGATTGATAAACGCAGAAGAAAAATATAATGTGGAGAGATGAAACAGGTGGATTAATCACTTTAAACTTCAGACAGTGTGTGTTTGTAAGAAAAGCCAAGACTGTAACTTAAAATGCTAATTTTCTCAGGCACTGACCTCAATGGAAAAAAATTATTTGACGGGCGCAGCGCCCCGCACTTCCAGGCCGTAGGCCTGCAACATCTGGTCACGGACTTCACCGGTACTTCGGCAAATTAGCTGCAGTAAGAGGACGTAAGTCGCTCCAGCCGGTTGCCAAGACGAACGTCAGTTTTATGAGCTACTCCGTATCCAGTTACGCAAATAAAACTGTGTGCTATCCTGTATCGCCTTAAGCGTATTTATTCCCCACAAGTAATACAGGGTGTTTCAAAAAGGATATACATATTTCGAGTGCATATATGTATTAAACTTTAAGACATACGAATATGAAACTTCACACACATATTTACGAACCTCTCAAGTTCATATTACAGATGTTCAATATGTCCTCCATCAGCGACACGAACAATATCACTTCGATACTCAGATTCCTCCCATACTCGGTCAATCATGTCCTTCGTCACTGGTGTTATGGCAGTACGGATCCGGTTCTTCAACTCTTCCAGTTTCTGTGGGAGTGGTGATACATAGTCTTTAAAGAAACCCCACAGGAAGAAGTCAGAAGGTGTCAAATAGTGTGACCGTGGAGCCCAGCTGAGACATGTTAAGTCGCCAGCTCCTTGACGACCAATCCAATGGTTCGGCAGAGTTTCATTCAGATATTCACGCAATTGGCGACTCCAGTGAGGGAGTGCTCCGTCTTGTTGAAAGTTGTCTTCGTGCAGCCTCGGAAACAACCAGTTTTGTAACATCTACATCTACATTTACACTCCGCAAGCCACACAACGGTGTGTGGCGGAGGGCACTTTACGTGCCACTGTCATTACCTCCCTTTCCTGTTCCAGTCGCGTATGGTTCGCGGGAAGAACGACTGCTGGAAAGCCTCCGTGCGCGCTCGAATCTCTATAATTTTACATACGTGATCTCCTGGGGAGGTATAAGTAGGGGGAAGCTATATATTCGATGCCTCATCCAGAAACGCACGCTCTAGAAACCTGGACAGCAAGCTACACCGCGATGCATAGCGCCTCTCTTGCAGAGTCTGCCACGTGAGTTTGCTAAACATCTCCGTAACGCTATCACGGTTACCAAATAACCCTGTGACGAAACGCGCCGCTTTTCTTTGGATCTTCTCTATCTCCTCTGTCAACCCGACCACTGACCGTCAAACGTGTTTCCATCGAGGAAGAATGGTCCATAAACAGATGATCAGGATATTGCACAAAACACATTGACTTTGGACGAATCTCGTACAAGTTCAATTGCTGCATTTGGTTTCTGTAGGCCCCAAATTCGAACACTTTGTTTAATTACCTGACCACTAACATGGAGAGTCGCTTCATGACTGAACAGATGTGTTGTGCGAAAGTGTTATCATTGCCAATAGCATCAAGAATCTCGTTACAAAATGCCACACGTTTGCGTTTGTCATCAGGACGTGGAGCTTGTAACAGCTGTAACTTGTACGGCTTCAGGCCGGCCGCCGTGGCCGAGCGGTTCTAGGCGCTTCAGTCCGGAACCGCGATGCTGCTGCGGTTGCAGGTTCGAATCCTGCCTCAGGCATGGATGTGTGTGATGTCCTTAGTTTAGTTACGTTTAAGTAGTTCTAAGTCTAGGGGACTGATGATCTCAGATGTTAAGTCCCATAGTGCTTAGAGCCACTTGAACCATTTTGTACGGCTTCATAACCAACCCACGTCTCAAAACACTGCAAGGAGTGTTTGTAGGCAGTTGTAACTCCCGACTGTCACGACGAGTTGATTTTGAAGGACTACATTGGAAAGCAGTTCGAATTCGTCCACCATTTTCTTCAGGAATACGAGGGCGGCCAGGACTCTTTCCTTTACATACACATCCTGTATCTAGAAACTGTAGATACCGTCATCGAATGTTCCACCCATACGGAGGATCAACTTGGTACCTCAGCCTGGAAGGTCTTTGCACTGTAATCACGAAATTGCACTTCGCAAACTCGAGAACACAAAATGATATATGCTGCGGAGTAGGCATTTTAAATATATGACGGTTACCAAGCCAAACACAAGACAATTGATATCTAGAGGCCTTTAATATAAACTAGACTACGTATTCGTTTCTCCAATAGCAGAGCCGAGGCGCAGCGATCGATAGTTTGGGCAAGATAATACTTTGTAATACTTATATTCTTCTTACTGACCCTATGACTTATCTTAGAAAATAGATTAAGGAGAGGCAAACCTACGTTTCTAGCATTTGTAGACTCAGAGAAAGCTTTTGACAATGTTGACTGGAATACTATCTTTCAAATTCTGAAGGTGGCAGGGGTAAAATACAGGGCGCGAAAGGCTATTTACAATTTGTACAGAAACCAGATGGCAGTTATAAGAGTCGAGGGGCACGAAAGGGAAGCAGTGGTTGGGAAGGGAATGAGATAGGATTGTAGCCTATCCCCTATGTTATTCAATCTGTATATTGAGCAAGCAGTAAAGGAAATAAAAGAAAAATTCGGAACGGTATTAAAATCCATGGAGAAGAAGTAAAAACTTTGAGGTTCGCCGATGACATTGTAATTCTGTCAGAGACAGCAAAGGACTTGGAAGAGCAGTTGAACGGAATGGACAATGTCTTGAAAGGAGGATATAAGATGAACATCAACAAAAGCAAAACGAGGGTAATGGAATGTAGTCGAATTAAATCGGGTGATGCTGCCGGAATTAGATTATAAAATGAGACGCTTAAAGTAGTAAAGGAGTTTTGCTATTTGGGGAGCAAAATAACTGATCATGGTCGAAATAGAGAGGGTATAAAATGTAGACTGGCAATGACAAGGAGTTTCTGAAGAAGAGAAATTTGTTAACATCGAGTTTAGTTTTAAATGTCAGGAAGTCGTTTCTGAAAGTATTTGTAGGGAGTGTAGCCATGTATGGAAGTGAAACGTGGACGATAAATAGTTTGGACAAGAAGAGAATAGAAGCTTTCGAAATCTGGTGCTACAGAAGAATGCTGAAGATTAGATGGGTAGATCACATTACTAATGAGGAGGTATTGAATAGAATTGGAGAGAAGAGAAATTTGTGGCACAACTTGACTAGAAGAAGGGATCGGTTAGTAGGGCATATTCTGAGGCATCAAGGGGTCACCAATTTAGTATTGGAGGGCAGCGTGGAGGGTAAAAATCGTAGAGGGAGATCAAGGGATGAGTACACTAAACAGATTCAGAAGGATGTAGGTTGCAGTAGGTATTGGGAGATGAAGAAGCTTGCACACGATAGAGTAGCATGGAGAGCTGCATCAAACCAGTCTCTGGACTGAAGACCACAACAACAACATATTCTTCTTGAAACACTTTGCATTATTAGAGGCAAAAACCAAAATCAGTGGTTTTACGTCATCAGACACGAAAGCAGTATTAGTGTGCACGTGGTTAGTAGAATAAAACTGTGTCTCTTCTGGAGGGCTGACTTCGACAACTTAAAGTTTCAAGTAGTTGTAAACGTTCACGACCGGAAATGTCAATAATATTTTCGGGGTCATTATGTCGTGGTCAATGGATTTCACATTAAAACCCCAACGTTTTGTTCCCATATGCGGACAGTTTCAGGACGGATCGCAGCTTGTTTGAGTGTCCGATTCACACCTGGCTCGCTACTGACTGCATCAAAATTTCGTGCGCTTGCTCGCGCGCAGTGGCGTGACGCCACATACTTAGAATAACCGAGCGCAATTTGCCGTTGTCGGTTGCCATCGTCCGCTGTCGCTATTGCCCCATGGTGGAAGACTCCTACGCGTCTTCGTCAGCACCGGGCTCCAGATGTCATTCAATTTCACGCCCTCCTCCTTCCTGTTGAAATACCTGGTGTGTTTAACAATTAATGTGGCCTGTCTTTACGCCATTACCTTTCGTTAAGGAAAAATGCAATGAGCAGGCATTGGAATCTGCCAATAAAAGAACAAATATTTGGTTGCGCTACGTGGATGACACAATTTGTGGAAGCGTGGAAGAGAGGAACTAGGTCGTTTTCATAAGCATCTCAACGGGAGGCAAACTTAACAATAAATTTTATTGATGTGGTAGTTCTTCAGAAAGAAGATGGTACCTGAGGCCCCACAGATAACTGATAACCCACGCACGCAGACCATTACGTACACCAGGATTCGAAACACCACCCACAAAAAAGCGAGGCATCATAAAATCGTTGGCGGATAGAGCAAGCAACATCTACCAACCGGAGCTGGTTGACGCAGAATTAAAACATCTCACTAAATCTTTGCAAAGAATGTTTATTCGTCCGCTGAATTAAAAAGAGCGTTGAAGCCATCTCGCGAAGATCATAGTGACGCACAAATGAGTGTGAAAACAAAAAGTTTTCCTCCCTTTCATTATGGACGTTACTAACCGCAATGGAAAAATCTTGAAAAAACAGAACATCGCTGTAATCTACAAACCCACCCCGATGTTGAAGGATCACCTAAAACTGGCAAAGATTGCTCACAAACCTCTGAAAAAAGCAAGAATTTATAGGATTCCATATAGTTGTGGAAAGGTGTACGTGGGCTCTACAAAAAGATCAGTCGATAAACTACTATGAAAATACAAGGGAAATTGTAGAAATGGGGAGATTGACAGATCAGCTTATGCGGAACATGCTTTGCAGCCAGGAGGCCACATACTCATTTTTATAGGACTCTAGCACTGGCAGCCACAAGCAGATACCATGAAAGGCAATACAGGTGGCCATGGGGACTGTTGATCATCCCTGGAGTTGCAATAGGAAGGGGGTGGGCTTGAAACTGAATGAAATCTGGATCCCTGTGCTGAAGAAGATGTGTACGAGTCTTCCCTCACCGGGTAATAGCAACAGCGGGCAACGGCAACCGACAAAGGACAGTTGCTCTCAGATGTTCAAAGCTATGAATAGGAAGGTAGGGCAGAATATGTTACTGTGAACAGTTCAGTGACTGGGTTGTTCTTATCATTATCGACAGCAAACCAACACCGACAACGATAGTTCAGGAATACATGCCGACGTCGCAAGCTGAGATGAAGAGATAGAGAAAGTGTATAAGGATATTGAAAGGATAATAAAGTATGTAAAGTGAGATGAAAATCTAATAGTCATGGGGGACTGGAATGCAGCTGTAGGGGAAGGAGTAGAAGAAAAGGTTATTGGGGAATATGGACTTGGGACAAGGAATAAAAAAGGAGAAAGACTAATTAAGTTCTGGAACACGTTCAGCCAATAATAGCCAATACCCTGTTCAAGAATCACAAGAGAAGGAGGTATACTTGGAAGAGGCCGGGTTATACGGGAAGATTTCAGTTAGATTACATCATGGTCAAACAGAGATTCCGAAATCAGATACTGAATTGTAAGGCGTACCCAGGAGCAGATATAGACTCAGATCACAATATAGTAGTGATGAAGAGTAGGCTGAAGTTCAACACATTAGTCAGGGAGAATCAATACGCAAAGAAGTGGGATAAGGAAGTACTAAGGAATGACGGGATACGGTTGAAGTTCTGTAAGGCTATAGATACAGCAATAAGGAATAGCTCACTAGGCAGTACAGCTGAAGAGGAATGTACACCTCTAAAAAGGGCCATCACAGAAGTTGGGAAACAAAAGATAGATACAAATAAAGACAACTACAAAGAAACCACGGAAAGCACAGGAAATACTTCTGATCGACGAAAGAAGGGAGTACAAAAATATGCAGGGACTTAAGGAATAGAGAAACGCAAAGTCACTTAGGAATGAAATAAATAATAAGTGTAGGGAAGCTAAGGTGAAGCGGCTGCATGGAAAATGTAATGGTATCGCAAAAGGAAAGATTGTTGGAAAGACTGATTTAGCATATAATATAATCAAAACAACCTTCGATGAAATTAAAAGCAAGGGTGGTAACATTAAGAGTGCAAGGTCAATTCCACTGTTAAATGCAGAGTAGCGAGCAGATGGGTGGAAAGAGTATAGTGAAGGCCTCTATGAGGGGGAAGACTTCTCTGATGACACCATAGAAGAAGAAACAAGAGTCTGTATAGAAGAGATAGGGGGTTCAGTATTAGAATTAGAATTTAAAAGAGCTTTGTAGGACTTATGAGCCAATAAGGCAGAAGGAATAGATAAGAATCCATCAGGATTTCTAAAATCATTGGGAGAAGTGGCAACTAACGACTGTTCAAATTGGTGTGTAGAATGTACGAGTCTTGCGGATATACCATCTGACTTTTGAAAAAATATTATCCACACAGTTCACAAGATTACAAGAGCCGACAAGTGCGAGACTTATCGCACAATCGGCGTAACAGCTCATGCATCCAATTTGCTAACAAGAATAATATACGAAATAATGGAAAAGACAATTGAGGATGTTTTAGATGACGATCGGTTTGGATTTAGAAAAGATGTAGGTAACAGACAATCAATTCTGACGTTGCGGTTGATAATGTAAGCGAGACTAAAGAAAAATCAAGACACGTTGTAAGTAGGCTGTTTAGGCTTTTATGTTGGTAACGCCACGTAGCGCTCTGTATGAAAATCACTGACTGTGCTGTGTGCAGTCTGTGGCTGATTTGCGTTGTTGGAATATTCACTATTGTAGTATTGGGCAGTTGGATGTGAACAGCGCGTTGCGTTGCGCAGTTGGAGGTGACACGCCAGCAGTGGTGGATATGGGGAGAGAGATGGCAGAGTTTTGAGAGCGGACGATCTGGACATGTGTCCGTCAGAAAAAGGAAATTTGTAAGACTGGATGTCATGAACTGATATATATATATATATATATATATATATATATATATATATATATATATATATATATATATATATATACTGATCCGAAAGTTCGACTACTTTCTCTGCTAATGAACTAATTTCCTCCATGTGTCTTTCTGAACCAATTTTCAGAGTATCTACTGTGTTCTTTAAGTTTTCCTGAGTTTTTGCAAGTTGCGTAACCGAATCGGTAGATGCAACTGAGTCAATTTTAGCCCGCAAGGTCTCGTTATTTTCATGAATAATAGTTTGCAGTTCTTTTATGGCTGCTTCGTGATTCTGTAATGTATTTTCATACCGCGAAAAAAATAGGTTGAAAATGCTCACAAATTTGTGTTTTTACGTCATTACAGACTTTTTTGACATTTCGATTCGATGTTATGTAACTCAGTAATTAAATCTTCATGTCTTTGTTGAAGTGTTTCTTTAATTCGTTTCTGATTTTGTTCCATTTGTTGCTGTGACTGTTTTTGATTTTGTTCCATTGCGTCTAACTTTTGAAGATATTGTTGTGTTTGTCTCTGATCTTGTTCCATTGTGTCTAACTGTTGCTGTGTTTGTCTCTGGTGTTGTTCCATTGTGTCTAACTTTTGAAGCTGTTGCTGGTTTGTCTCTGATTTTGTTTGATTTGTTGCATTTATTGCAAGAATAATGTATTAGTGTCTGGAATCTGTTCCTCTATGCTTTTCGGCAGTGCATTTGCACCGGCAACATTCGCATTTTGAAAAGCAGAAGATGTGTCTCGACTTAATTGAGAAAAAGGTGAGGGCGCAAAACCTGAATCTACAGTATATGTAAAAAATTTTCCTGTCATTTCGGAATCCAGAGGCGAGCTGTTGCCGACCGATCGATCGACAATACTTCCCTGTTCACTAAATGTTTCACTGTCTACACCTTTATTTGCCGCCTATGCATTTCCCTATGCACAATTACCAAATTACTATGTTGAACATTAATTAATTCATTGCCGGCCGCGGTGGCCGTGCGGTTCTGGCGCTGCAGTCCGCAACCGCGGGGCTGCTACGGTCGCAGGTTCGAATCCTGCCTCGGGCATGGTTGTGTGTGATGTCCTTAGGTTGGTTAGGTTTAAGTAGTTCTAAGTTCTAGGGGACTTATGACCTAATATGTTGAGTCCCATAGTGCTCAGAGCCATTTGAACCATTTGAATTAATTCATTACACGGTGGCGCTAACACACTACTCTCGTCTTCACTGTCCTTTCTCAATTTACTTTGGAGCCTAGTATTACGTTTTCCACACGCCATTATTGTCACAATATTTCACACGATAACACAGAAAAGCACAATTTGAAGAGCAAAAATAAGAAAACACATTAAAATAGCACTGAAAATAATAGCTAATTAATTGCAAGCACAGCTGCGAAATATTGGTGCAAATATACATGCATGCCACAACTGTTTTACTGTACAACAATTAAAACTGCAACTACAAAGAAGATTCTCTCTATAATTACATGCTAGCAATAAACAATAGCTACACTAATTACGCAAACTACAAGAAGAAATCAGAAGATTCCAGTGAGGTATCCTCGGCTAAGGGTCGACATATGAAACATCCCCTTAGAAAAATTAAAGAGTGACAGTGCTGGTAAACCTCTTACGTTATTTGATTTTCAAACAGCTGAGCAAAACTGAACGCAAACAGACATTTTCTCTTTACTTATTCTGATCAACAGTAAACTGACACACAATATTTTTTCAGCGCAACGCAATCTGACTTTCAATAATCCCTACAAAAGAATGGCACTGACTAACAATAACCTACACATTTCATGAAGCACTTACCTCACAAAAATCTTCGTTACTCGAACTACTACAGTACAGCGAGTTCATGACATCCAGTCTTACAAATTTCCTTTTTCTGACGGACACACGTCCAGATCGTCCGCTCTCAAAACTCTGCCATTTCTCTCCCCACATCCACCACTGCTGGCGGCTCACCTCCAACTGCGCAACGCTATGCGCTGTTCACATCCAACTGCCCAACACTACAATATTGAATATTCCAACAATGCAAATCAGCCACAGACTACACACAGCACAGTCAGTGATTTTCATATAGAGCGCTACGTGGCGTTACCAACATAAAAACCTAAACCGCCTATTTACAACGTTCATAGGATTTGTCGACCTGGAAAAAGCTTTTGACAATGTGAAATGGTGCAAGATGTTCCAAATTCTGAAAATAATACGGATACGCTATAGAGAACGATTATTAATAAACAATATGTACAAAAAGCAAGAGATAATATTAGGAATGGAAGGCCAAGACCGAAGTTTGCGAATTAAAAACGTGTAAGATAGTGGTGCAGCCTTTCGACTCTACTGTTCAATCTATACATAGAAGAAGCAATTACGGAAATAAAAGAAAGGTTCAAGAGTGAAATTAAAATTAAAGGTGGAAGGATATCAGTGATAAGATTCGCTTATGACATTGCTCTCCTCACTAGAAACGAAGAAGTATTATAGGATCTGTTCTATGGAATGAAGACTCTCATGAATACAGATTGAGGATTGAGAGTAAATCGAAGAAAGACGAAAGTTATAAGAAGTATCAGATATGATAACAGCGGGAAACTTATCATGCAGGGTGGTGATCACGAAGTAGTTGAAGTTCAGGAATTCTGCTGCCAATGCAGGAAAATAACCCATGACGGTCGGAGCAAGGAGGACATAAAAAGCAGACTAGCATTGGCAAAGAGGGCATTCCTGGCCAAGAGAAGGCTACTAGTATGAAACACATGCCTTAATTCGAGGAAGAAATGTCTGAGAATGTGCATCTGGAGCACAGCATTGCACAGTAGTGAAACGGACTGTAGGTAAACCAGAAAAGAGGGTAAATGGACTGATAAGATAGGAAATGTAGAAGTTATACAGAAAATCGGCGAGAAAAGGATTATATGGAAAACACTGGGACGAAGAAGTGGCAGGATGGTAGGACATCCGTTAAGGGTATACGGAATGAGTTTTTCGATGAAAAAATCGATTTTTGGGTAAATGCATTTTCGAAAAATTTAGACTCTCCCGTTTAATACCATGTATAAAATATTTGGATGACGTGAATAGAACTATTTTAAATAATTTTTTAAAATAATTTCGACACACGATGTTCCGCACCTTGTATATGAGACGCGAAATATACCTGATATAGACAGCCTTGCCAGAGATATAATTGAGCACAAGAGAGTTAGCTTTTCTGTTGGCTACACTGCTAGACAGTTGACAATAGATTCTACATTTGTATTGTTTCCTTTGTGAGTACATCCATGTCATTGTTGTGAAAGTAGTATGTGGAGAAGTCACTGAGTTTTCTTTCCTTCAACATGCCAAGACCTAGTCTGAAGGTATTTAGAAATCGTGTACATTGGCGCAAGAAAGTAAAGTGTACTAAAAATTCGTCTGATTCATCTTCATCAGTATCTGATGTCCCAGTAGCGACTAACCTCAACACTGGTAGTGATACATTGAGTGATGCTGCTGCCACTACACCGGAAAGTGCTTCAAGAAGAAAACTAGCTGGAATTGAAGAAGAATACAAGAAACTAAATGCTGGGACTACAAAATATGAGGTAATTAACGTCTCTTTATTATCAGACGTTTGGAGAACAATGTGTGCTGCAAACAATGTGGAAAATGTGGTGTTTCATTGAAAACAAACTTACATGTAGGACTTGCTTGTGAATTAGAGTTGATGTGCAGTTATTGCAAACACAGTGTTACTTTCTTCAATTCCTCACATGTTACTGCAGATACAGGTAAACTATACGATATAAACATTAGACTGGTTTATGAATTGCGGTGTATAGGAAAGGGCAGGGCTGCAGGTGCCATGTTGTGTGGTGTGATGAACCTCCCTCCTCCACCTTCAAAATTTAACAAACACATAATTGCAATAGGCTCTGCTGTAGAAGATGTGGCACAGGAAAACATGAAAGATGCTGTTGAGGAAGCAGTTGTTGAAAATAATAATAGCAGAGACTTGTCCATAGCTTTTGATGGAAGCTGGCAGAAGAGAGGCCACACATCTCTGAATGGTGTAGTAACAGCTACAAGTGTGGACACTGGTAAGGTAGTTGATGTGGCAATACTTTCCAAGCATTGCAGATGCAAGGAGAAAATGAAAACTAAACATGAAGAGGAGTGCATGGCAAATTACTATGGGTCAAGTGGTGGTATGGAAGTTGCTGGTGTAAGAAGTATTTATCAACGCTCAGTTCAAAATGGTTCAAATGGCTCTGAGCACTATGGGACTCAACTGCTGTGGTCATAAGTCCCCTAGAACTTAGAACTACTTAAACCTAACTAACCTAAGGACAGCACACAACACCCAGCAACGCTCAGTAAAATGGTACAACGTTAGATACATAAATTATCTTGGAGATGGTGACTCAAAGGTTTTCAAAGAAATTGAACTGAGACCCCATGGTAACGATGTGAAAATTTCCAAACTGGAGTGTGCTGGCCATGTTCAGAAAAGGATGGGATCAAGACTTCGACGGCTCAAGGCTAGCATGAAAGGCAAGAAATTGAGCGATGGAAAAACTTTAGATGGGAAAAATAGACTGACAGATGCTACAATAGATCATATTCAGAAGTGCTATGGTCTAGCAATAAGACAGAATACAGCAGATGCAGAATTAATGAGAAGAGCAGTCTGGGCTCTGTTTTTTCATACAGCTTCAAACAATGAGAATCCCCAGCATGGGCTATGTCCAAAAGGAGACGATAGTTGGTGCTAGTACAACAGAGGCAAGGTAACTAAGAAACAATACAATCACCCTCATCACCTGCCACCTGCCATAATGGATGAAATAAAACCAATATTCCGAGACCTCGCAGATATTAGTCTACTAGAGAAATGTCTTCGTGGCCGGACTCAAAATCCAAATGAGTGTGTGAACCATGTGATATGGAATAGACTACCTAAAACTGTGTTTGTGGGTATAAACACACTTCACTTTGGCGTTTATGATGCTGTTTCATCATTCAATCAGGGCAATATAACAAAGTGCAAAGTTCTGCAGAAGTTGGGGCTCTGTGTAGGACTACGAACTGCCGCAGCTATGCTTTGTTTGGACAAGGAACGGCTCAGGTCTTCAGATAATGCCATAAAAGTATATTCAAAGATGGCTAGACAGCATAGCAGAGCCATCAAGAGGAAGCTGTTGGACGATTCTGATGATACAAGCTATGGAGCAGGCTTGTACTGAAGTAAAAACTTTGAAGCTAATTTCCCGTAACTTTAGTTTTTTTGTGTATAAGGTACATTTTCTCAGGGCCTATTTATAGTATAACGATGAAATTTTCTGTAGTTGTTCCTTAAGACCTTCTAATATATCTGAATTAAAAGATATGTGGAATTATTTTGTATTAATGGATGTAAATTTTAAAATACTTGTTAAAATGTATAACTTTTTTAACATTTACAAAAAGTAAAATATCTGAAAAACTATATATTATTTTTTCAAAATTAATAATTCAGAATAAAAGCAGAACATATCTCTGCGTTCTGTGAAAAAATCAAGAGTATCGTCCAAATAACAAATGAGAAAATGTTCCTAACTTTTAGCTCAATTTAACATTGTAAGCATAGGGCGTTCCGTATACCATTAAGACATCACTTAACAACTTCCATGGTACTACAGGGAGCTGTAGAGGTTAAAAACTGTAGAGACAAACAGATTGGACTACACTCAGCAAATAATTGAGGACGTAAGATGCAAGGGCTACTACGAGGTGGAGAGGTTGGCACAGGAGAGGAACTCGTGGTGGGCCGCATCAAACCAGTCAGAAGACTACCGACTCAAAAAAAAAAATTATATTAGTCTTCGAGTTTATAAGTAGGTCAGGTGCAACCGCTCGTAGTAGTTAGACAGCAGCAAAACGGACTGTGACTCCACAGAAGGAATGCCTGCCGGACTGGGTACGACTGAAGACGGCTTCAGCATTTATCTATGCTATGCGGAGCTGGATCAATGTACTGGTAGTAATATCCCGAAAAATAAAACTCGGCCTTAAAAGGTAGTCGTATATTCCTCTGTATTGGCGACTTATGTTTGTTTGCAACTACCCAAAGGTGGACGAGAGTTTTCTCGCAGAGGAGCACAGGATTACCTTACAGGGTGGTCAGAAACTGACTGGAAAGCTTGCAAAGTGTAAAGATGTTGCAGGGCAGGTTGCGCTGAGAAATAATTGTTAAGAAAAAATTTTGATATGTTGCGCCGTTTCCGTTTTATTTAGCACTGAAAAATGAAACGTCGTGTGGCGAGGGCCTCCCGGTGGGGAGAGCCGATCGCCTGGTGCAAGCCTTTGGAGGTGACGCCACTTCGGCGACTTGCGCGTCGATGAGGATGACATGATGATGATGATGATGATGATGATGATGATGATGATGATGATGATGAAGACGACACAAGCACCCAGTCCCCGAGTGGAGAAAATCTCCAACCCAGCCGGGAATCGCGGGCCCCGGCATGACAGCCTGCGCACTGTCCACTCAGCTACGGTGGCGGACTGTTTAGCACTGAAGTTAGCCAACCACGTCGTCACGCGCGCAAATTCAAGCAGCCGGAGACAGTGTCGACAAACTTTTTCTTCGTTTCATTTCCTCAAATGGAGCAAACTTAGTTTTTGCTCAACTAGCTTAAATTTATCACTTTCGAAAAGAGCATTTGAACCAACAGATATCTGTGCAGTAGCGCGTTTTAGCGCGTGTAGATGCTACAATCTGCGCGCGCAACGACTTGATTGGTTAACTTCAGTACTATATAACTCGAAAATGGCGCAAAGTATCTAGTTTTTCCTTAAAAGTCATTTCTTAGCACAGCCTAGACTGCAACATTCTTTCCAGCTTTTCAAACTGTTTCTGACCACTCTGTTTAGGTATTTCAGTATGTGGTGTTTCTCTTAATGTACTATCCAAATATGACAATTTTACAGCTCGATATAAACCTTCCCCTCTGATAACACGAAAATGTAAGGTTAATAATTTCTGTATCAAAACAATTACAGTTCTTTAAGTGGAACTTCGGTAGCACTTGTAGGAGGAATACAGAATATAACTCTGGTAGTACTCGCAGTAATGTGTGTTCCAGAAGGAGCTATTTAGCAAAAAAATGGTTCAAATGGCTCTGAGCACTATGGGACTCAACTGCTGAGGTCATTAGTCCCCTAGAACTTAGAACTAGTTAAACCTAACTAACCTAAGGACATCACACACATCCATGCCCGAGGCAGGATTCGAACCTGCGACCGTAGCGGTCTCGCGGTTCCAGACTGCAGCGCCAGAACCGCGCGGCCACTTCGGCCGGCAGCTATTTAGCATGAATGGGCACCTATTGCGAGCTAAAATCCCAAAGATGTTCGGACTCACATCTGGTTCCTCTTCGTCGAAATGTCGTGGCTCAAACTCGTCTAGGGGTTGAACCGCACGTGTCGCATTACACGCCCTACATTAGACACTTCTGACCCTTTGGTTAAATTGTCTGGCTGATGGCAAGTTTGCGAAATACAAAGTTAACATAACATTTAATAACAGTGATGATAGTATCAGGAACTATATTAACGACTCAAAATAATGTAGGCCACACAGTTGCGATTTGGTTATAATAATGTTTATCCAGAAAGTAAACTAATAGCGAAAGTGGTCGTATTTAGAGTTCGTGTTACACTCGAGCGCATGTCTATTTGACACAGTTCGATCATTCACAATCTCATCTCGATATACAAGTTATCTAAACGAAAAGCTAGAGACTAAGTCCCGCGATACCACAGAACGCGAAATTTTGTAAGCCGTTTCACTTCCTAGTGCCTAAAGACTGACTGTCCGCTTTCGCGTCTCAATCCGAACTGTACCCTCCCTGTTATCTCCAGCCGAACTGTCCGCTTTCGCGTCTCAATCCGAACTCTCCCCTTTGGTGTCTGCACCAAAACCGTCCTATGCCCGTCTCCGACAGCGTTTCCCGAGCGCCGAATATCCTCGCTCAACTGACAAGGGCAGTTACCTTTCCTGAAGCCATCCATCTGATTGGTTACAGCTTATTCTACATTATTATACAATTTAAAGTATTTAAATAATCAAAGCTTGACCACTTTCACGTCTAAATAAAGTAACAGTAATATCCATTACATAATAAACGTTAAATTCTTTTACATAAAACCAATACAATTTCCTTCTTAACTTTGAATGTCACGGCCAGTAGCCTTGCACCATTGTCCTTCCTGATAAGTAAATGCAGAACAAAAGTAACTATTATGCTCTAAACTTTACAGCAAATATTCTATTACCTGATGATTCAGTAATGTGTCATGCTGTCATCGTTTAATGTGTTTTGCGTGGAGGAAAAGATGAACTGTTGCTTAACTGAAAATACTGATGAATTACCTTTACTATATCTATTAAACAAATGCCGGCCGCGGTGGCCGAGCGGTTCTAGGCGCTTCAGTCTGGCACCGCGCGGCCGCTACGGTCGCAGATTCGAATCCTGCCTCGGGCATTGATGTGTGTGATGTCCTTAGGTTAGGTAGGTTTAAGTAGTTCTAAGTTCTAGGGGACTGATGACCTCAGCAGTTAAGTCCCATAGTGCTCAGAGCCATTTGAACCATTTATTAAACAAATGAAGTTACAGAGTTGATATTTACAAAATTTGTCATTTTAATGGTGCGCTTCTATATGAAATGTCGATCGTTAATATCGACTAAAGCGTTCAGATTTTAGCATTCACGTCATCTTTACAAAATTTGTGAATTTCACTTTAACAGTAAATCTTAAACTATTATAGATATGGTCAATAGTCCAGTTTTATTGGGATCACCATGAAAATTTATGGATCATGTTATATTAAAATAACTATAGCTTAATTCCCTGCACTATTACAGAATTAAATATTCTTCATAAATGTTTCCCTTTATGGCCGATCTTAGGTCCGCCATATTTAACACTGCTACATATCCTTGGCCATAAAAGCCTTCTACTGGGTTTCCCTATGACGTAGGTTCTCGTCTGTCTCACTCCACACTACAACGCTTAGGCCTCAAAACACAATAGACGCCTGCGAGTTTCCACATCTCGTGGTGAATATGCGCCCTTTGTGGCATGCGGTCCTGGACGACAGGGTTCGTTTCACAATTCCTTTAGGCTGACTCTTTCCGCCTTATACTTAAATGAGAGCGAAAGCTCGTTAACTCACACTATGCTGGTCATGCCAGTTATACTGGGTTTTCCTGACAGCCTCAGTCTTCTCCTTTTGCACATTTCCTGGCCGCATTTGCTGAAAGTTTCACCGTATACTTCATTTACCTGTGTCTCACTGTACACACCGTTCTCAAGAGGTATGCAGTGATGCGTATTTTTCCAACAAAAACGTGTAGGTACTAAGAAGTGAGTGCCGTAATCCCGCACAAATGGTCAAATGGCTAGATACAAAGTGCCTTGCATTACGGCGCCTGATTGAATGGGAGGCAACCTCGCGAGCTAATGAGCTGAAGAGGTTGCATATCTTCCAGGCGTCTAGGCTAAGCATGGGAAGACTTGAGACGGAAATTCTTTTTACAAACCTTGGATAAGTTTTGCAACGCAGGAACAATTTATGGTGAAATTTAACGGAGACACATTTCTGCAGGCGTGTAGTGTTCGTTAATAAGTACAAAATTTTACACCGTAGATCATTATATATTTAAACAACTTTCATTGATTAGTAAGTGATGTGTATAAACAAACATCACACCACTACGATTGACCACATATAATTTATCGATCTTCGAAAGCTACTCTGATGCCCAAGTTACTCTCGTCTTCAAACATATGTCATTTAATTTAATCTTTCACAAGTCTACTTGACATGGCCCACTAAAACCATGGTGACATACAGGTAATTGAGTTGCTCTGTTCCGAGGTGACCAACGTCAGATGACTGATTGATGTTCATAGTAACGCGCTTGACAAACTGTGAGATGATGTGATGATTATCAAGCGGAAGGCTGGAATCTATCGATGATATCTTTACAGGAGGAGTTAAAAATATTGCTAGTTGTCTTATAATATGAATATGTCTCACTGTGATAGTACGTACACTATGAGATTCATTAGATTTGAAGATCAGGGAATTAGGCCCTGTAACTTTTCGTCTAGCTAACCAAAGACATGATGAGGATTCTAAAACCGAAATTCCTTGAATTTCTATTGAATTCTGCCGGATGGGCGGCTATTTTGGTAAATATCAGTCTGTAAATCAAAAGGTCTGAGACTCTAACACTTACTCTTCTTAGCACTTTCTTATTGGCACTTAACATTACTTTTTTCTCTACCTAAATACATCTGTATGCGAGAAAATCATTATAACTGTCTGCATCAGCCAGTTGCCAGATCAGAAACGCATGCTCCGTAAAAAATATCGCTGTTTCTACCAGCTTTACAGTCGATTCGATTTTTTTTCACGCTCCAAGGATTCCTTTGAAAACGCTTTAAAATTAACAAGTCCGACGGCGCTAGACTAGTGTCTCGTTTTTATTTATTTATAGATTCTGAAGAAACTACAGTTTGATCTACAGGCACTTTTATCGACGTGATGTGACGTCACACCTTAGGAGTTTAACACACACCGAGTAAAAACGGTGGCTCCTGTACGCGAGAGAAATTACGACATCCCGCTCGAAGTAATGAACAGGCAAACTGTGAGTAGCATGCAGGCGGCAAGTGCGAGGAGCGGTGCGCGTTCGTGACTGCGTTGCATGGTGGCAGTCGTCAGTCCGGAAGCAAGCAAACAGAACGGACTGGAACGGCTGTGCCCCGTACTCTTATGGCTAATCCAGTGAGCTTCTGACCCAAAAATATAGGACAAAACTAAAGTGACATAAGGAATTGATCGCGTCTTTTGCCAACGAAGGTTTCGCATACTGCCTCGGTTTCAACGGTCGAAAAACTGCCGTCATTGTACTCCTGCACGGGGAAGATGGAGCCGTTTGATTCTTCGACAATCTTTTTTTGTTGCCGCCATCTTGAGCAAGCTATTCACTCTTCTCAAAATGATAGCAACAGACATTCCGGATTTGTGTTCCTCGGTACTACATTGATTTCTTTGTTATCGCCCTTCGCAGTTATGAACCATTTTAGGTCGGTTTGTGTTGTGTACGTAGTTCCGCGTAGTCAGCGCGTACACAACTTTCCCACTAGAGCGCGCCCCGCTAAGCACAACAGCGCAGGCGCAGCGCTCGTCAGTCTCCGCACTATGAGATGGCGCTGCCATAGAGACGGACCAAATTCTGCTTCCGTCGATCCGCGTATTAATATGTAACGCAGCCAATGAGATTGCTGCTAACGTAGAACCTTTTCTCTTCGCGGATCACACTCACGCAGTGATACATGAACGCACGAGATATTATAACGAGTGTACAGACCTCCGATTAGTCAGTCTGCATTTCTCTGCACCAGTTTGTACGAGTCTGCATTTGTCTGCACCAGTCTGTACCATCTGCATTTGTCTGCATTAGTCTGTATCAATCTATAGTCAAGTTTCAGTCTGCACCTAAGAAGATTATCATATTCCTGTACATAGCCATGAAGATAAATGTATAGACACTTTGTCAAGTATCAGAGATATATGAGAATAAGATTAACGTACCAAGACCAAAGGAACTTCAGATTGTCAATTGTAAATAGCATCCAGAATCAAATTGCGTAATGTTTATGCTTGTTATTATTTTAATAAATGTGTGTGAAAATTAATCAAGTTCCGTTTAAAGTTGATCACCGTCAATCTGCTACTCTAAGCGTGCAAGTGGCATTTCTATCGTCTGACCTAACGGTGGAAGATAAACACGCCACGATAAGACCACGAGACATATTGCTGACACTCGCCTACTTCGTTAGAGCGACAAGTCAAATAATCTGATGGTGTGAGTACCGCAGGTCTTACAGTACGCACACCACAGTTTGTGAATAGTATTTGCGCAATATATGGGCGATTCTCTCCGTAACCTTGGGGATGAATGGCAGAAAGGCCGTACCTGACATTTCTTCTTCCGCCGTTTCAGTTTGCTAGCTGTTTGCTTTCGCTGTGCAACACCTGGGATGCGTTCTGAGGAACCATCGGTACTCCACAAGGGTCACGAAATCTAACACCCGGCAAAGTGACGCACCGGAAGAAGTAGTGTCTGGTACGACAGTTTTGCCATACATCACCAGGTTGACGGATGAAATTTCTTCAGTTTCTGCAGACGTGGCTGTAGTAAAGTATCACTAATTAGAACTTCCGGGCTAAGAGGCCGTGATCGAATAGTATGAATTCTTCCTACTGACGATACGTTGCCAATTGCGGGCAATATCTTCCGAGCAATTGGCAACGAAACGTCAGGAGGAAGAATTTCTACTATTCGATCACTGCATCTTAGCCGGGAAGTTCTGATTAATGAAGACGCTCGGCCGTAAAAGACTACTCGTTTTGTAGCGAAGTATTATTTTAGCGTGTCCCACTGTTCTGACGATCTCATTTTCATCACCAATATTTCAACATCTTCATGGGCTATAATTTTCAGTAGTCTCTCAACTGCAATCGGTGACTGGACTCAAAAAGAAAGCACCTCGAAATATTGGAAATATTGTGGGTAAAGATGTAATAGTCAACATAGTATACATCTACTTTTCTACAATGGAAGTCGTGATGCACCACCCATTTCACCTTCAAGTACGTCTGTGTGTATTGTTATTTTGTGACGTCTTTCTTGCGTTCACGTAAAATCAAGATGAATAACGATAAGGGCAGCGAACGGGAATTTCCGGTGTTGAGTAAATATGCACGTGTGTCACCATAAAAATTGATCGAAGTTTTCGCGAAGAAGTCACACATAAATGGATTTCATCTCCATCTACCCCTAGGCCTAGTCTGCAATGAACACTTAAAATTTTGGTAGAGGATTCATACAACGACTTGCAGAGTGTTTTTTCCACTCTTCTAATTTCTAACAGTATATTGGAAAAACGAATGCATAAATGTTTCCGTTCAAGCTCTGATTTCTCATATTTCATGGAAACTCTCATATGCCTCCAAATAGACGGTCTGCGAAAGATAAAGTTTGTGATCGTAGTTTCGTGAAAAGATCTCTTCGCTACAAGTTGTAAGTTATTTTGTAACCGAAAGTGATAAGACTGTAACAGAATGACCCTCCCTAGTCTCGTCATGAGTCCGGACGCGTATATGTGCTCCCGGACAGGGCCTCTAACAAAGAGAGAGACACACTTTTGAGTCATCAATCTTCTGACTGGTCTGGTGCGGCTTGTCACGATTTTTTCTCATGTGCCAATCTTTAGCACTTGCAGCCCACATCCTCAACTTTTACCCTCTACAGCTCCCTCTAGTACCATGGAAGTTATCCCCTGATGTGTTAACCATCCTGTCCCTTCTTGTCAGTGTTTTCCATATATTTCTTATTTCTCTGATTCCGCGCAGAAACTCCTCATTCTTTATCAGTCCACCTATCTTTCAACATTCGTTTGCCGCACCACATCTCAAATGCTTCGATTGCTTTTTCAGGTTTTCTCACAGTCCATATTTCACTACAATACAATCTTTTGCTCCAAACGTATATTCTCGGAAAATTTTTTTCTCAAATTAAGGCCTACGTTTGATACTACTAGACTTACCTTGGCCAGGAATGTCGTTTTTGCCATGGCTAGTTTGCTTTTGATGCCCTCCTTGCTCCGTCTGTCACGTGTTATTTTGCTGCCTTGGTAGCAGAATTCTTTAACTTCATGTACTTTGTGATCACCATTCCTGATGTTAAGTTTCTCGCAGTTCTTATTACTATCGTCTTTGATCCATTTACTCTCAATCCTTACTCTGTATTATTGTGAATGTTCATTACATCCAGCTGATCCTGTAATTCTTCTTCCCTTTCACTGAGGTTAGCAATTTCATCATCGAATTTTATCACAGATATCTTTTAACCTTGAATTTTAATCCCACTCTTGAAAATTTCTTTTCTTTCCATCACTGCGTGTTTGAAGTATAGATTGAACAGCAGAGGCGAAAGGCTACATCCCTATCTTACACCCTTTTTAACCCGAGCACTTCGTTCTTCGTCTCCCACTCTTCTTGTTCCGTCTTGGTTTTTGTAAATGTTGTACATTATCCCTCTCTCTCTATAGCTTTCCCCAATTTTCCTCAGAATTTCTTAAGTCTTGCACCATTTGACATTTTCGAACGCTATTTCCAGGTCGACAAATCCTGTGTCTTGGTTTTTCTTTCGTCCTGCTTCCATTATCATTCGTAACTTCGTAATTGCCTCTCTGGTGTTTTCACCTTTACTAAAGCCAAATTTATCGTCATCTAACACATGCCTCATTCTCTTTTCCATTCTTCTGTATATTATTCTTGTCAATAGCTTGGATGCATGATAAGTTAAGCTGACTGTGCGATAATTCTCGCACTTTTCGGCTCTTGTGATCTTCGGAATGGTGTGGGTGGTATTTTTCCGAAATTCAAATGGTATATCGTCAGACTCATATTCTACACACCAACTTGAATAGTCGTTTTGTTGCCACTACCCTCAATGGTTTTATAAATTCTGGTGGAGTGTTATCTATGACTTCTGCCGCATTTGATTTTAAGTCTTCCAGAGTGCTTTTAAATTCTGATTCTAATACTGGATCCCCTTTCTCTTCTGTATCGAATCCTGTTTCTTCGTCTATAGTGTCATCAGACAAGTTTTTCCCCTTGCAGAAGCTTTCAGTGTACTCTTTCCAGCCATCTTCTCTCTCCTGTGCATTTATAGTGGTATTCTCATTGGTCTCTTAATGTTACCACCCTTGCTTTTAGTTTCAGTGAAGGTTTTTTCCTTACTTTTCTATATGCTGAGTCAGTCCTTACGACAATCATTTCATTTTCGACTTTTTCACATTTTTCATGCAGCCATTTCACCTTCGGGCCTCCCGGCACTTCTTATTTATTTCTTTCCTAACTGACTCATTTCTGTATTTCTGAATTTTCTTGGACATTTTTGTACTTCCTTCTATCATCGATTACCTGAAGTTCAAACGGCTCTGAGCACTATGGGATTTAACATCTATGGTCATCAGTCCCCTAGAACTTAGAACTACTTAAACCTAACTAACCTAAGGACAACACACACATTCATGCCGATGCAGGATTCGAACCTGCGACCGTAGCAGTCGCGCGGCTCCGGACTGGATTAACTGAAGTATTTCTTCTGTTACCCGTGGTTTCTTCGTACTACCTTCTTTGTACCGACAGTTTCAGTTTTCTCTCCATCTTCTGTGATTGCCATTTTTAGCGATGCCCATACCTCTTCAACTGAACTACCTACTGAACTGTTCCTTATCGACATATCTACAGCCTCGGAACTTCAACCATACCTCTTCACTCCTTAGTACTCCAGTATCCCACTTTCTTGCTCATTAGTTCTTCCTGACTATTCTCTTGAACTTTAGCCTTTACTTCATCATTACTAAATTTTGCCTTGTCTATATCTGCTCCTGAGTACGCCTTACAATCCAATATCTGATTTCGGAATCTGTGCCTGACGATGATGTAATCTAACAGAAATCTTCGCTAGTCTCCCTTCCTTTTCCAAGCATACCACCTACTGTTATGATTCTTGACCAGTTTATTCACTATTACTATCTGAAATTAACTGCAGAAGTCAATCTTTCAACTCTTTCACTTCTAGTGCCAACCCCATATTCTCCCGTAACCTATTCTTCTGTTCCTTCCTCTACAACCTCATTCCAGTCGCCCATGACATTTGGTTTTTCATCTCCCTTTATGTACTGAATTGCCCGTTCAATACCTTCTTAAACTTTATCTCTTTGTCTTTAGCTTGCGACGTTGGTACGTGTACGTGAACTGTCGTTGGTGTTGGTCTGCTTTCGATTGTGATGAGAAGAACCCGGTCACTGAACTGTTCACAGTAACACACTCTCTGCTCTACCTTCCTATTCATAACGAATCTTACTCCCGTGATACCATTTTCTGTTGGTGTAGATACACCCTGTTCCCATCTGACTAGAAATCCTTGTCTACTTTCCATCTCACATCACGGCCCCCACTATACCTAGATTGAGCTTTAGCACTACCCTTTTCAGGTTTTCTAGTTTCCCTACTACGTTAGACCTCTGACATTCCACGTCGCGACTCGTACAACGTTATCCTTTCACTGGTTGTTTAATCTTTTTCTCATTGTCACCTCCCTCTTGGTATTCCCTTCCCGGAGATACGAATGGGGAACTAATCCGGAATTTTTCTGCCAATGGAGACATCACTATGACACTTTTCAAATTACAGGCCACATGTCCTTTGGATACACAGTACGTGTCTTTAGTGCAATGGTTTCCATTGCCTTGTACATCCTCATGCCGTTGATCATTTGTTTCCCACCTCAAGGGTAAGTGAGTGGCCTTAACCTCTGTACGCTTCTCCGCCCTCTTTGACAAGTCCATTGGCAAGATGAGGGTGACTCCTTATGCCGGAAGTCTTCGGCGACCACTGCTGATGATTTTCATTCAAAACTTAAGCGGTGGCGGGTTTGGAACTCGGGACCCAGGATACTTTGATTAGTAATCAAACACGCTACCCCTAGTAAAGAGACAATTAATATTAAGTACTCTCAATGTCTGAGTACACTTCGTATCATGTCCTTCCGGAAAGTTTATGTTGCAATGACCGGAAAATCATTCAATGCCAGAATCGTAGGTCATAAACGACATTGCACATTGGGACAGGTGCAGAAATCGACTTAGGCGCAGCAGGCCTGTGTAAGGCTGGTCAGGTAATGAAGTCCGCCGACTTGTAGGTTCTCGATGTAAAGAAGAGCCACTGCTTGTTCTCGGACATCCTTGAAATTCATAAGTGGTTTCTTGTGCTACAGCGAACCATTAAGTTGTGATGACGACGGAAAGATCCCCAGACTTTGATGCGACAGGTAGACGCAGGGGTTGGACAGAAACAAGTGAACGCCTCGCGAACGTTATGTCTGAACATAAATGCTGATATCAGCCAAGCCTGCAAGTCATGCTGTTGTACCTGACTACGAACGGCACGTACGCAATGTCCTCAATAGGTTGCGAGTGTCAGCCATAGTCAGAACAAGGACCTCTGTAGTTGTGAGTACATTATATCGTAGTGAAGTGAATTCGAACGTGTGTAAATTACCGACGCTCTTATGGTGGGTGCTTACGTAAGCATGGGAGGCGCAGTGTTTCGTGCTTTAGGACGCACCGAATCGAAGGTTCGTATCCTATACAGGGAAATTGGAAAATCATTATCCGATAAGGCACAACGCGGACGAAAATGTGTGTGGAGTATCATGGCAGATGGCTATCGAAGAGGATTGTGACGAAAATAAAGGACGACTGCTGCAAAAGTCAATGCAGAACTGAATGTCGCGTTTGTGAACCCTGTGATGATCAAAACAACACGAAGGGACCTCCATAAACAAGAAATTGTAGGGCGAGATGGAATTCCAAAATCACTTATCAGTAATGCAAATGCCTGTAACAGAATAAATCACCGAGCGAGGTGGCGCAGTGGTTAGCACACTGGACTCGCATTCGGGAGGACGACGGTTCAATCCCGCGTCCGACCATCCTGATTTAGGTTTTCCGTGATTTCCCTAAATCGCTCCAGGCAAATGCCGGGATGGTTCCGCTGAAAGGGCACGGCCGATTTCCTTCCCCGTCCTTCCCTAATCCGATGAGACCGATGCCCTCGCTTTTTGGTCTCTTCCCCCAACACAAAACAACCCAACCCAACCCATAATAAATCGTTGACGAAGTCATAAAACCTAGACTATGGACTAATGGAACAAATTCCTTTGGTTGCTGAGTATTTTACACTTTTTTCAACTTCTGGGCAAGTTTACGTCCCAAAAATGAAACATTATAGGAAGACAGGGAGGGTGGGTGGGGGGGGGGGGGGGTTGATGACGATGTAGGCTGCCATATCCGCGTATTCCCTGGACCCCATGCTTACTCTGCAAGGTGACATTGCTGTTGAGGATTAGGTGACCATTTTGACTGATTAGCTCCATTCCCTGGTACACTGTTCGTTTCCGGTTGGTGACGCTGTGTTCGAAGACGAACGGGTCCCTGTTCACATCGCACAGGACTGGTTTTGTAAGCAGGAGGATGAAATGTTCCGTCTCCCTTAACCACAACAGCCGCCAGATCTCAAAATCACCGAGCCTCTGTGGTCTATTATATCTACTTTGGAGAGAATGGAGCTTGCTCACTATCCACCTCCATCATCATTACCTCAATTTGCCACTGTTTTGCAAAAAACAGTGGAGTGATATTGCTTTCAAAGTCTTACAGGACCTGTATTTATCCATTCCTAGACGACTGGGAACTGTTTTGAATGCCAACGGTTTTCCTACGCCGTAGGAGGCACCGTAACGTGTTGCCACAATTTTACATCACATTATTGGGAACCAGAGATCTATCAGTTAAGTAAAATTAATAGAAAAAAATTGTCGATCTCAAAGTCATTTATTAATAATATGACCGGTTTCGTCCTCTAGTTGTAGGCGATCTACAGATGACGCATCATCCGGCTGAGGACGACGACCTTGGAAAAGCTGTTCTGATCCCAGTCGCAAAACTGTAATGTATCGTGTCTTTGGTGTTCCCATATCTTTGTCCATCCTCTGGGTTTATGAAGCTATTTGTTGTGTTGATGCTTGCAGGCAAGCGCACTCACTGTACTTCGAAGAAGCAGGGTAAGGAAGTGAGCTGTCTGGCTGACACGTGAACGTAGCGCAGATGTGGGGCAGTGCAGTGGCGTGCACCGGGTGTCTGGAGAGACGAGGCCGGCAGTGTCGCGGCTGACCAGAGTTGAGGACGGCACAGTAGCCGACTGGACTGTCGCAACCGGCTCTGCAGTCCCGGCACGCAGCCGGATGCGGCGTACCTGCCAGCAAAGGACGCTCGTGAAGGCGGCGAGCTCACGCAGCTGTCGGTATTGCGGTCACAAGTGTTTCCGCGATCTGTTCGGCCTGCGCGCTCAGCACCCCTGCTCATAACAGTTCTCGTCTTGATTGCTGTAACTCTCTCAGAAAAACGCTCGGAGAATAATTAATTTCTCCTCCTCATGTTACCATGGATACCTGAAAAACCACAGCCGATAACTCTAAGAAAAACCACTCGAGCTTTCCGAGACCTCTTACTCATAGTTCTAACTATACTGAAGCGTCGAAGAAACTGGTACAGGCATGCGTATTCAAATACAGAGATATGTAAACAGGCAGAATATGGCACTGCGGTCGAAACTCCTGTACAAGACTAGTGTGTGGCGAAGTTGTTAGATCGGTTATTGCTGCTACAATGTCACGCTATCAAGATTTAAGTGAGTTTGAACGTGTGTTATAGACGTTGCACGAGTGATGGGACACAGCATCTCCGAGGTATCGATGAAGTGTCGATTTTCCCGTACGACCATTTCACGAGTGTGCCGTGAATATCAGGAATCCAATAAAACATCAGGTCTCCGACATCGCTGCACCTGGAAAAAGATCCTGCAAGAACGGGACCAACGACGATGAAGAGAATCGTTCAACGTGACAGAAGTGCAACCCCTCCGCAAATGGCTGCAGATTTCAAAGCTGGGCTTTCAACAAGTGTCAGCATGCGAACCATTCAACGTTACATCATCGATATGGGATTTCGGAGCCGAAGGGCCACTCGTGTACCATTGATGACAAAGACACGAAGCTTCACGCGTCGCCTGGGCCTATCTACACCGACATAGGACTGTTAATGACTGGAAACATGTTGCTTGGCCGGACGAGTTTCGGATGGACGTGTATGGGTATGGAGACAACCTCATGAATCCATGAACCCTGCATGTCAGCAGGGGGCTGTTCAAGCTGATGGAGGCTCTGCAATGGTGTGGGGCTTGTGCAGTTGGAGTGATGTGGGACCACTGATACGTCTAGATACGACTCTGACAGGTGACACATACGTAAGCATTCTGTTTGATCACCTGCATCCACTCATGTCCATTGTGTATTCCGACGGACTTTGGTAATTCCAATGCTACACCCCACACGTCTAGAATTGGTATAGAGTGGTTCCAGGAACACTCCTCTAAGTTTAAACACTTCCGCTGGCCAACAAACTTCCCAGACATGAACATTATTCAGCATATCTGGGATGCCTTGCAACGTGCTGTTGAGAAGACATGTTAACCTCCTCGTACTCTTACGGATTTATGGACACCTTTGCAGGATTCATGGTGTCAGTTCCCTCGAGCACTACTTCACACATTAGTCGAATCGATGCCACGTCGTGTTGTGGCACTTCTACGTGCTCGCTGTGGCCCTACATGTTAGGCAGGTGTACCAGTTTCTTTGGATGTTCAGTGTAAAATACCTTGGACAAGATCACAAGCTAGCTTTTAACCAGCAATAAAATTAAGTGGATCGAGTAGTTTACTAAAGCATGATGGGACACGATGGACAGCATCGTTTGATAACGTGTGTCCGTATCTAAAGAACAATGGGAGATTTATAAACCTTAAGACTTTGACTTGCATACGAGAACAGGGTGTTGTATTATGGTTCACACTTACTCGATTGAAACTGACCAGTCCTGTGTGCAAATTTAAACGAATACTTCTTTTATAAATAAATTCTGTACTGTAGGGTTAGTGAGTTATAGTACAGTTTTCGTTTTGTGTTGTCCGACAGGTATCGTTTAATCCCTTTTGTAATATCTTTGTACACTGCCTGACAAGAAACGTCAAGCACCCACTTGACATGGTCGGATGACATCAACTTCGTTTACGTATACAGTATCGGCGAATTCGTAAATGGTTATAATAGCAGTTCTCTGTGACGTGCTATAACGACCACCAGAATGGAAGAGTTGTTCTTGTTTAGTGATGTTACAAGGCCTCATATGTAAGTGGTGTGAACGGCGTCAGATTTCAGTGATCTCTATGAAGGACACGGAGATGCCATGTACGCCTGTGAGACAGCATTATCAGCACCCTACACTATTTAAAGGGGCGTCTTGTTTGGTCTGCGTTTGGACGGCTGGTCGAATCGTGCAGTACCTAGAATTCTGAGGCATTCGGATGTTACAATGGCAGAATGCTGTACTGCTTGGGAACGTGAAAACATGGATACTTTTCGACCAGGTTGCAGCCAACCACGTTTCATCACCGTATTGTATGCCAAGCACTTTTGTGAGCCCTTTTGCATCTACGCCTGCTATCCGAGAATAAGTAATGGATTCCGTGCAACGTTCTGTGTCATTCCACACCATTAGCCAGAGGTTAGCAGCAGCCTGACTAGAGAATTACCGTCTCACGTGTCGACTGCCGTTAATACAAAAACACAAACGGGTGCGTTTCGAGTGGTGCCATGACTGGAAAGTTTGAAGTGGTGATGAATGACGTCACATTATGTTTAGCGATGAACTACGATTCTTCATTATTCCGGATGATCATGGTCGTCGAATACGGCGTCGACCTGGGCAGAGACACCGTGCTTTCAGTGTTTTAGGGAGAGATAGCGGTGTTACTCTCATCATCATGGTATGTGGATCCATCGAGTATGACTTCAAGTCACGGTTGACTGTGACTGAGGGAATCTGACGGCACGACGGTACATCGCCGATCCCTCATGTGACAGTATATACTACCATTTTTCAACAGGACTATTCTCGTCCACACTGGGATGTGTATCTGTAAACTGTATGCATGATGTTGAAAAACTCCCGGGGCCGATAAGATTCACATATCTGTCCCTGACAGTAAATATGTGGCACGGACGCGGACATTAACTCTGTCCCAGTGCCAGCATCCAGGATACTGAGGACCAATTATGACAGCTGGGGCGACAGCTTGCGCCAGGAGATGATCAACAACTTTACGACGCCTTTTCCAACCGAATCAGAGCATGCATCCAGGCAAGGTGGGGGGGAGGTGTAATGTCATATTGACAAATGGGATTATATTGCTATGTTCTCCCTCTGCGTACTTCACTTTTGTTTGTGAGGCAGTGTATTTAGGGATTCTTCCATCAGTTCTTGGCAGAACGATTTCACATTTAAGGAAGCAAAAATAAATAGAGTTTTTTTTCTCTACTAATATTTATGTATTTCGAATGTGGTTTTCGTCTTACTGGGTTGTCGTCAGGAAACAACCGACTGTGTCACGCCATCATCATCGTCATTATCATCATCGTCATCATCGTATCTCCTTATAAGGATTAAGTGTTGTAATCACCTGTTCCGGTCTCTTTCATCCATCCACATCCATCCATCCATCCATCCATCCATTACGAGGTCTATCTTGTTGTTTTCCGGTCTGTCGATAAGTAGTTTTATTTTTTGACAATCTATATTCTGTCAATCTCTGAACATGATCCTTTCATTTCATTTCATTCTCTTCTATCTTGTCATTAATTGAAAAGAGTTTTAAATCTATCTTATTCTTTCATTCCTTATTTTATCCATTTTATTACAGTCTCTTACATGCCTCATAAACTTCATCTCTGCTGCTTGTGTACGTGTAGTTTCCTTTTTTTGCTACTGCCCATGATTCGGAACCATACACGAGAGTAGGCACAGCTATAACTTTATAGACTTTCATTTGTGTTTCTTTTCCAGTTTTTCTTCCCAAAGGTCCTCCATCTCTTCTGTAGACACCTTGTTATTTATTAACCTTCTTCTTTACGTCTTTGTTATAGTTAAAACTAATAACATTCTAGGTAAATGAAGTGGGATACTTCTAAAATTTTTTCATTCGTTGTTATTTTCTTCCTGACTGGATTCTGTCCTTTCTAGTGTATTGCGTTTTGGCTCAATCTATATACTGCTCTTTGTAAATTATCTTCTGTTCCTTGTATTATTATTTGGTCATCAGCATTTAACCGAGTATTTAATGGCACACTAGATCCCATTTTAATTCCTAAATGTATTTCATCTTTCCACTTCGTAATTGGGTCGGCAGTATGTAAATTGAATGAAGTGACTGATAGACTGCGCCGTTGTCGAGGAGGAGAAGATTAGTGTCTATTGTCCCATAAGCAACGCGGTCATTAGAGACGGAGCACAAGATCGAATTAGGGAAGGATGGAGGAGGGAAGCGGCCGTACCCTTTCGGAGGAACCATCCCAGCATTTGGTGCCGTGGCCGCCCACTTCATACATCGTAGCGCCTACTGCATCGGCATCCCACTTCACTTCCAATCAACACGGGGTGCCTGCATCACAGTACGTATATTCACCACTAAATAAACAAAAATTAGTAGAATAAAAACGCAGCTCGATTTTCAATCTTAAATGAATTAGAAGTTTAATTATTATATTTAAGCTAAAAATTTAAGTGAGCCGTTGCAGTTACAATGTTCATCGAAACAAAATCTGTGAAAATAAATAACAGGAATATCCCTTGTAAAATAAAAAATCTGAAAAATAGTTTGTTAAAATATAATAAAACTATAATCAAAGTAGATTTTTTTAGATGAATTCCGTTGCAAAACTTCGAGCTCTATTGATTTCCACTATTTGAAGGTCAATATTGACAAGCCACACATCTCCATAAAGCCGTTCTAGGGTGGAGGATTTTGTGAAAAGGTTTCAGAGAGCTCAAAGATTGTGTGGAACTCACTGAATAAGGATATAGTGGAGAGATCATGATGAAATTACTTAATATTGAACTGCTGCTAAAAATTACCTGAACCGGATATTTGGAAATACACAGAATGTAAAATTTAATAAAGAGTTTTACGTGATGTGTAACCTGCAATATGAGAAATGGAATAAACAGATTTACATAACATGAAATCTGATTCACAAGACTATAACCAAATTTTTAGTGTCCTTTACCTCAACTGGTAAAAAGAGAAGCCTTATAGGATGGATCACTTCGTTGACCGTCTCTTTGTGATGGCCCCTTTTCCTCAGTGCGGGTTTACGTTGAAGTTTATGCGAAATGCTGGGGTGAAAAATTTTTAACTTTTAAGTCAATGCAATTAGAGGGTACGGTCATTTATGTCACGTATTTTTATACTCGAAATCTCACTCATCAAAACCTGAGCCTCCTCGCGCTTGCCCGTGGTTTCCTTTTTTAACTTTTATGTTTCTACATAGTTGCTGGGACCGTTATGAGTACGGCTTAACGCTGAAATCTAAAATGCAGCGAAAAGAAATCAGGTAAATAGTTTTTCACAAATAGATGGTGTTGGCCTTCCTTTTCGATTTTTGGAATGTATTAGCTAAAAATTAGCATTGAAGCTGCTGTAGGCGAAAAGTTACAAGTTATTTTAAACTTCATTAGCTAACCGTCCAAAACAAATTTCGTAATATATTTTCCGTCCGACAATATCTGAGACTGCTTTTATTCCTGACGTATAACCAAAGTCGGTGCAGTAACTACGGTGGCAACTTTAACTAACACCTGTTAAAAACAGATGCGCATTGAAACAGTCAGCTGTGAACGGCCGACCGTAGTGTCAACTTTGTTATGTCACAAGTCGCAACAATTCTAAATCAAGTGTTCTAGACACTCTCCAAAATGTTCCGGAGATGAAACGAGTGTGCAGAGTTTGCCCCGCACATGCTGACTCTCGAGGAGGAGAAAAAAAAAAAAACCATGTGAGCGCCTACCGCGATTTGATTGAAATGGAAAACTGACAGTTCTGTTTAGGAAAAAAAAATCATCACCGGTAACAAGAGTCTAGTATATAATGCGAACCTACCACAGAATGAAAGAAGGAAGGACGATTGGGTTTAACGTTCCGCTTTCTTCGAGATCATTAGAGCCTGAGCGCAAGCTCGGATGGTCTCAAGGATGGGGAAGGAAACTTGCAGTACCCTTTCAAAGGAGCCATCGCGGAAACTGCCTGCAGTGATTTAAGGAAATTATTGAAACCCTAAATCTGCATGACCGAACGCGGTTTTGAACCGTCGTCCTCCCGAATGCGAGTCCAATGTCCACTGCACCACCTCGCTCGGTACCATATAATGACAAAGTGCAGAAATTCACATGAAGAGTCAACCCTTTGACGTCTAACCGACATTCAAGCAACTGTGACGCGCGAGATGACCATCATCCTAAAACGGTTTCTTTTTTTTTTTTTTTTTTTTTTAATGACAGTTTCACATGGTCGCATGAATGTTCAGTGCATTGTACTCAACTGGTGAGACTGTAGAACACATGAGGCATTAAAACAACGATCTTAACTTTTCTCTTTTTTTTTATTAATTCTGTCTCGAAACTTTTTGGACTGACGGTGTAGATTAACACAACTACCTGACAGAACTTGAGGGTTAATCCCCACAGCTATCATACCTACAAGATCCTCATCCGTCCCATCTTTACCAATAAAAACGATGTTTTTCCACGTTTTACCACTCCCTCCAAAAATCCTAACCATTGACGGGTTCCAACTCCACCTCACTCGATATATTCGTTTACCCTCCTCTACCCGTATAATGCACCGGCTTATATTGTAACCAAGTGTTCTGAAATGAAATGTCGTGTGGCAAGGGCCTTCCGGCGGACAGACCCGATCGCCTGGTGAAAGTCTTTTGAGGTGACGCCACTTCGGTGACTTGCGCGTCGATGAGGATGATGGTGACACAAACACCCAGTCCCTGAGTGGAGAAAATCTCCAACCCACCCGGGAATCGAACCCGAGCCCCCCGGCATGACAAGCCGGCGCGCTGTCCACTCAGCTACAGTGGCGGACACCAAGTGTTCTGAAATACTCTGAATTCCTTCGTCAACCCTACGTCCCACTCAAAATCGAATCCCAGTCGCTGTATTCTCCATCCTTGAGAACCGTGAACTGCTACTACACCTCTACCACCACGTCTCACCACCTTCTTCACGATAATTTCAATCTATCAGGTATAACCTATGCCACCACTTCCTTTTCCAAGAATGCAACCTATTCTTTCCCTTAATAATGGCAATCCTATCCGCCTGCTACCACATACATCGTGTCTCTTGACCTATCCCCACATTCATCCTACATCCTTTCTTATGACATTTACTCTTCGATCTCATCTGCATTTAAGTCACCGAGTATGGTGGCGCAGTGGTTAGCATACTGGACTCCCATTCGGAGGGACGACGCTTCAAACCCTCATCCTGCCAAACTGATTCCAGTTTACCGTGATTTCCCTAAATCGCTTCAGGATTGCCTTGATCGAGCCTTTGAGAAGGTACGACCACTTTCCTTCGCAATCCTTCCCTAATCCGACAAAGAGTAAGATTTAACGTTCTGTTGCCGATGTAGTCATTGGAGTTGGGAGTGCAAGTTCGGTTGGGGACAAAGATGCGGAAGAAAATCGATTGCGTCCTTTATCGAAGGAACTATCTCGGCATTTGCCTTAAGCTATTAGGGTAACCACAATAAAACCAAAATCTCAATGGTTGGTCGGAAAAAAAACCCTCTCAGTGCACCGTCCGCCCCCAGTAGCTGAGTGGACAGCCGGCACGGTAGCTCAGCGTGTTCGGTCAGAGGGTTAGCTGCCCTCTGTAAAAAAAAAAAAAAAAAAAAAAAAAAAAAAAAAAAAAAAAAAAACTGAGTGAATGGATCAATAACGAACTTCAAAAGGCGTCAGGGGCTGTCCGCCACGAAAAATTGCAACGAACTATAACGAAAAAAATGAGGTTAAAAAAAAGTGGTCAGCATGACGGAATGTCAATCCAAAGGGCCCGGGTTCGATTCGCGGATGGGTCAGAGATTTTCTCCACTCAGGGACTGGGTGTTGTGTTGTCCTAATCATCATCATCATTTCATTCCCACCGACGCGCAAGTCGCCGACGTGGCGTCAAATCGAAAGACTTGCACCAGGCGAACGGTCTAACCGACGGGAGGCCCTCGTCATACGACATTTTATTTACTGCAGCACCACCTGCCTTGGTTTAGCGTCTGTAGATATGATTCAAGAGTATGTTCCACCTCTCACTGCAGTTCTTTCTCTTACGAAGACATGAAAGCGTAGCAGTAATTTGTCATATTCTAGGGTCATCAGGACAAGAGTAATGGCATAATGATTCTTCCAACTATGAGAATAATAAAGTAACATTTTGTTTATAACTTTTTATGCTACCAGTCGCGATTTAATTTTTATTTATCTTTCCTACGACGCACTTCGGGGTATGATTCCCGTTTTCAGGTGCGGTGTTTCGTGTATTATTTCATTTATGCGTGACGTTCGCGGTGTGCGAGATGCCGCATTCTGCATCTACATTTACGTCTACATCGACTCTCCACAAGCACAGTAGGGTACGTGGCGGAGGGTACCCTTTACCTTTACTAGTCATTTCCTTTCCATTTACAGGCAGAGAGAGGGAAAAATTACTACCTATATGCCTCTTTATGAGGTCTAATGTCTTATCTTCGTGGCCCTTACGCGGAATGTACGTTAGTTGGAGTAGAATCGTCGTCCAGTCGGCTTGAAATACCGTTCTCTAAATTTTGTCAATAACGTTCCTCGAGAAGAACGTCGTCTTCCCTCCAGGGATTCCCATTTGAGTTTCCGAAGCATCTCCGCAATACTTGCGTCTGTGCGAACCTAACGGTTGACATCGCTTATTTGCTGCATTTGTGCGTTGAAAATGATGGGATGTGAACCTGTCGAAATGTCGGCGGTTGTCCAAGACTTTACCAGGCTGCATTTCCGTGAGTTACCTGATCAACAAAAATACCCTCTGTACGCAAGAACAGTGGATCACATGCTGTGGATGATCTATAGCGTTATCTCCTTGAAACAGTTTTGTGGCTCTCTTTTTGTACGTTTGCTGCTTTAAATGTATACTGTGCACGGTAAATTGGGAGTAATGTTTATTATAGGTGTGTTTCTGCAATGGTGGACTACTAGAAAAGCGTAAATAAAAGTTTTTTTCTAAATTCACCGTTAGCTCTATATTAAGATCAATAAGTAATTACAAAATTGAGCGTGTTTGCCTGCTATACTACAGCCATATGAGCTATGCAGCACTTCACAAAACGAAAACATCAAGAATAAATGACGTAATACAACAAAAATGCAATTGAAAACAGGAATTATTTCCCGTAACGGATAGCGTGTAAGATAAGTGAAAAGAAAATCGTAATTGCTAGCAGAAAGAGTCATTTTAGAAACAATAGCATTGTTTTTTCAGTCGCAGAATTTTATCAACCATAAGTAATGACTGAATTAAGGAAATAAGAAGTCGGACTGGACAAGTGATTGCACTGATCAACGAATTAATACATAATCTATATACATTGCAATGTAGGGCTGCTTAAGACAGTCGTGAGCATCATGTTCGAACTGAACTTTGCCTTCATCATAGTGAACCTACTGTTGTTGACAAACAATTAATGGAAAATGCTCACACTGATTGACAGCTGCTGGGCAACAACAAGGTTTCGACGTAAGTTATCGCGATACCGTTGTTTTCGGCTGAGTAGACTAGTAAGTGATATGTCAAGGTAGTACGCTGTCCAAACTGTCTCACTAGAGCAGTCTGCTGTAGTTGGTCTGAATGAGCCTGACGAAGCCAGGTGATCCCGTGTTCCTTGGCTTTCGGAAAGTATTCAATACAGTTCGGTAGTGTTTGCTAAAGAACACAATAGGAGCGCAGAGAATATCAAATGAGTTTTGTAATTGGACTGAAGATTACCTGGCAAGTAGAACACAGCATGTCATTCTCAACAGAGAGAAATGCTGAGACGTAAGAATAATTTCGGACGTACTCCAGAGGAGTGAGGCAGGACAATTACTGTTCGTAATACACAAGGTGTTAGTTCATATATTTCCTAAACCGTTGAAGATATCGTAATTACGTTTTCACACAGCTGAATTATGAGAAATTCCTCACTAAACGATGTATAGTCTCTCAATATCTTCATTAATTACAGAGATATCGGTATCAACTTGACTTTTCTTTTTCGTGTGCGACTATAGTAATTTCTGCTGCTAATGTCGTTCTGAAAGAGACGAATTCAGTAATATTTAACTCTTCAAATTCCAATTACAAGTTTTGGATTAATAACAATATTTAGAACTTAGGATACGCCTGTTTTGAACGTGAAACAGATTTCTGTCTCATTGGGAATTTCTTCATTTCATACCCAAATAATGAAATGCGTCATGTCTGGTAAGGAGAATTGGGCTACCGTGATACCTGTATAAAAGAAACACAGACCAAATGTAGCTTCCATTCTGTGTGTGTCGTTCACATCTGTCGTGTGCTGTAATTTTCCAGAAGGGGCTAACACTTTTAGTACCAAAGAAATAACAGAAAACGAAAATAATCCTTGGGGCTAGTCACTTTGATGACTATAGATTACAAAATTCTGGCTCTAACTGTTAACTCCAGACAAATAAGTAATGAAAACCTCTGTAAGAGAGCACCAGACCTCCGGTGTGCTATAACTCCTAATGGTAGATAATATTTGAAAACGCTATGTGCCTAGAATTTACATTATTTGGTAATTAAACTTAAATCTTAAACTGTTTGCTAGCTCAAGTTACGTAATCACTATTGCTCTTTTAAAAATCTGTTCACTGCAGCGAACTTTGCTATAACTTCGTTTATAAGTTTTAATAATTTCTGTAGCAACTGCAAGTTAGTTCATTCTTCTGGAATTTGATGACATCAAAATCTGCGAAAGAGCAGCTAAGTTTCTTAACTCAGGCTTTAATTTGTGTAGTCGTTACCTAAGAGATATGAAACTGATGTCAGTTTTGAAACCTTTTTCTGAGTTACATTCAGTGTGTAAAACTTTTAATTTGAGCTTGATTTCACGTGCGTTACCATCAAACTGTGAAGATGGTTTTTCTCGTAACATGGTGTCATTAGAAACTGTAATATGAAGTAAGGGTATTGTGTGGACAGCATATCAGGGCCGATGAGAACTTAGAAAGGCCGAGGGAAGAGGAACGGTGCGGGGGAATAAGTCCTGCTCCCTTTCGAAGGGCTACCATGCTACGTATGCTCTCTGTGCTTCCACGAAAGCAGAACTGACATAACGGTCATGGGGATCGTCGATTCCTTTTGTTGTGGTGACAGTTTCATTGGAATCCCTTGTATGCGCCAGGAACAGTCTCTTAACTCACTTCAAACTTACACAACACAAGCAATCCACAACACAAATTTGAGTACACAAATCATTTGGTAGCGGCTACAGTTCAATTGTTTGCTGCGGTTGTTAGTGTTAGTTCAGGCCCGACTTCTAATGGAATCTTACGCTGCCACAGTTCAAAACACTCCCGACCTAAAACTGCCACCTTGTAGTGATCGCATATGTGACGTTTAACTGTGAAGGAAAACTAAGTAGCGACACAGGTCAAATGTTCAGGGACTGAACTTGTGTCAGACTCACTACAGATTGCAGAATGCAAGTGGCATTCAGTGTTGCATAAAATTACAGGCAGTCTCCAAGCGCACTCAAAGTGTCGTCTGAATACGCCTCATAAGGCAAAACTAGTGGCCGTCTTTATCTTACCCAAAGCTTTCTACGTCGCCTCCGTATTGCCAGTCTCGTCAGAAATAGTTAAAAACATGATGTCAGCTCTAGGATACTTCGTGAGCCGAGGAAATGTATTCAGGATCAAATACAAGACTTCAATCTTACCTTGTGAGAAAGTAGGAATCGACATGACTGATGTAGAAGCAAAGTGTCAGGTCTTTATTTGTACACAATGCTGTCAAAAGGATAAAAGTAAATTCACCAAATCTGTCGGATATCCTTACAAGTACTATTTCTGCTGAAAGCCATATAGCACCTTTTAACGATAGAAAAATACATCCGAACTTAGCTTGCTGAAAACGGCAAAAATTGCGAGTAGCTACGTGTGTTAGGACCATAAAACTGGCGCTATAAGGAATGGCATAGTCATGGCTAGATGCAAAGCGACTTCCAATGCCAAATACAGTCTGATCCTATGGTCAATTTGACCACTCTGTAAAGGGCGTGGCTAAAACAGAGCTCCTGGAATTCGAATACATGGCCGTAGCTGTATATGATAAACTGCAGAAGAAACGTAAAAATAAGGAGATATTTGCTAACAACGCAGTGGTACGGTATTATTGTACTATTGCAGTTATTCTCTTCCTTATTATTTCGATATCCCTAAGGACCATAACATTGCCGCGTAGTTTGAGGCGTCATGTCACGGACTGCGCGGCCCCTCCCGCCGGATGTTCCAGTCTTCCCTCGGGCTTGGATGTGTGTGTTGTTCTCAGCATAAGTTAGTTTAAGTAGTGTGTATGTCTAGGGACCGATGACCTAAGCAGTTTGGTCCCTTAGGAATTCACACACATTTGAACATTTGAACCCTAACATTGAGCGATAAATAAACAGAGGAAATTGCTTTATATACAGCCCGATGTAACTGAGATAAATCAAGAAAATTTATTCCCTGACATGTCAAGTCTTAACTCAGGACAGAAATTTTCATATTCCTAACTGAATGAACTTCATTGTCTTTCAATTCTGCTGTAACTAAATGGTTCAAATGGCTCTGAGCACTATGGGACTTAACTTCTAAGGTCATCAGTCCCCTAGAACTTAGAACTACTTAAGCCTAGCTAACCACAGGACAGCACACACATCCATGTCCGAGGCAGGATTCGAACCTGCGACCGTAGCGGTCGCGCGGTTCCAGGCTGTAGCGCCTAGAACCGCTCGGCCACACTGGACGGCTGCTGTAACTACTTGATGACAAAAGAACTATTCAGCTCAGTCAAGAATTGATCTCTTTTTTTTGTTCTGTCTTCCTTACTGTCTGATTTTTTACACAATTTCGTTTATTTACAAATTTTAATATTAAGAAGACTTGATGTGCTGTTTCATTAATAAGTTAACAAGCAGATACAACAATGCATGAATAGCTCTGCAAGAATGACCGGTAAAATCAATTACGTGGAAAGATTATCCAAACACGTCATCCAGGTGCTACAGAAAATTAGTTTCACACACTGAAGTGCCAAAGAAACTGGTATAGATATGCCTATTCAAATACAGAGATATGTAAACCGACAAAATACGGCGCTGCCGTCGTCAATGTCTATATAAGACAGCAAGTGTCTGGCGCAGTTATTAGACCGGTTACTGCTGTTATAATGGCAGGTTGTCAAGATTTAATTGAGTTTGAACGTGGTGTCATAGTCGGTGCACGAATGATGGAACACAGCATCTCCGAGATGGTGATGAAGTGGGGATTATCAGGCACGACCATTTCACGAGTGTACCGTGAATATCAGGAATCCGGTGAGACATCAAATCTCAGACATCGCTGCTGCCGTAAAAAGATCCTGAAAGAGCGGTTCCGACAACGACTGAAGAGAAACGTTCAACGTGACAAAAGTGCAACCCATACACAAACTGCTGCAGATTTCAATACTGGGCCATCACCAAGTGTCAGCTGCGAAACATTTAACGAAACGTCATAGATATGGGCTTTCGGAGGCGAAGGCCCAGTCTTATATCCTTGATGACTGCAGGTCACAATGCTTTACTTCTCGCCTGGGCCCGTCAACACCGACAATGGACTGTCGATCACTGGAAACACGTTGCCCAGTCGGACGTGTCTCGTTTCAAATTGTATCGAGCGGATGGACGTATTGGGCATGGAAATCTCATGAATCCGTGGACCCTCCCTGCATGTCAGCAGAGGTCTGTTCAGACTTGTGGAGGCGCTGTAACCATGTGGGGAGTGTACAGTTGGAGTGCTATGGGTCCCCTGATACAGCTCTGATAGGTGATACGTATAAGTATCAGGTCTGATCACTTGCATCCACTTATGTCCATTGTCAATTCCGACGGAATTGGGCAATTCCAGCAGAACAATGCTACAGCCCACACGTACAGAATTGTTACAGAGTGGCTCTAGCAACACTCTGAGTTTAAACACTTCCGCTGGCCACTGAACTCCCCAGACATGAACATTGTTGAGCATACCTGGAATGCCTTGCAACGTGCTGTTCAGAAGAGATCTTCGCCTCCTCGTACTCTTACAGATTTATGGGCAGCCCTGCAAGAGTCATGATGTCAATTTTGCGTGCTCATGGGGTCTTACATGATATTAGGCAGGTGTACTAATTCCTTTGGCTCTTCAGTGCAAATGAAGAATATGCCACTCAAACGTGTGCCAGATGCGCTTGATGAGCTTCATGCCAGGCTAAGGTCGAGATCAATAAGGCAGTGGTACACGTAGTTCTTCGAAGAAGAAGATGCACGAGTACTGAGGCCTGTAAAACGTTCCTAAAATAAAAATTACTAATCACTGAACCCTTATAAATTGAAAACGAGACAACATGTTGTATTCAGTGGCATTCCAAAGCATCAGATTCGGGTTTGTCCACTATGTCATTGAACAATGTAGGTAATCCGACTGCAGTCACCATAGTAGTCCATTACTGGACGACACGCGGAAGAGACTTAAGAGTCTCTTCTGCACGTGTCCTCCAGTAATGGAAACAACCACATTTTTCGACAGTACGCCAGTCAGCGAGAACCCTCACTGGCCCACGACAGTCTCTTGCGTCTGTAGTGTTGGACAAAGGAAGCCGACTCAGCGACGTATATACCAAAGGGACAGCGCACAAAAAATGATGTCGACCCGTAGATGCAGGCATGTGCACACCATAGAAGTATCCTATTCAAACACTAGACAGAAATATATAACGTTTTTCACTAATGTGTACGAGGTGGTGGTCGTCCAGTGCTCTGGAAGGATAACAAGGCCCTGTCCTCGTTCGGGTTTGGATAGAATCCTCTCCTACTGATTGTTTCCACACACTAATCACTGTCGCAGCAGCATCGTGACTGCGTCTCGAAGACACAGTTCTCAAAGTCTAATAATTCTTCCTCCTTGTAGTTCACTCGCGTACTGACTTTGCGCTCTTTAACGCCGAGTAGTCATTGTGACACCTGTTCCTCGTTTTAACTTCTTTGCGGCTTTCCACTTTTTTTATACTGGCCTTGATTACGCAAGAGTACAGATCGGCGCACGTTTACCCCAATTGCCATCATCCTCTTTCATGCATTGCTGGCACACTGTTCTGTATATTCCCTGAATTTGTGCCCATTAAAACTAATCTTTCATCATAACCACTACGTCTGTCACTATCAATTTGATCGCTATTTCTCTGTGCCATTGTCACGTTAATTCTCTATAACAGGTCGAGATTTCGATAATATCCATCATTGTCTTCGTCAGAAAGATTTCGTAGACTTCCGAAGAAGTAATGGATCCACACAGATATAAATGATACAGTAGCGCGCACTGAGACCAGAGGTTACTTTGACGTTAACGGCAAGGTGTTTCCCTCCGATGTGTAATAACGGGACGTATTCCTGTGCAGCCATCAACACATCATCCTTGCAATAACACACACGCGCCGGACGTTCAGGACAATGAATGACACTGTCTCGAGACTAAATTAGTTCTAATTCCCTGTTGCGCCCAAGGTTGAGAAGATTTCGTCGGTTGACAGATAAATACTGGAAATATGAAACCCCTCCCATTTGTTACCAGTCGGGACACGCCTTCGATCCACTACCAGTTCGCATGGCATTGGCTGAGAAGAACAGCGAATATTTAATGCGCCGGATCTGTAACATCCTGCTCTGCTTCTTGGAGTGAAAAAGTAAGTTCAGTTAGTCAGTATCAAGTGCTCGCTTCCACGCCTTGCTGAGGAGATAGCTCGTTTTTAGTTTAAAGTTGTTCACTTAACTAAAATTTCCCGAGTCACTTTCATGATCTGGTCCCAGTAATTTGAAAAAAGGTGTTACAAATCGTGGCTGTCCGAACAACAGGTTGTACTTATTCGTAAGACTGTGTTCTGCAAAAGCAGATTTTTCTAGGTGCATGCATCTGATGCACCGCATGTTAGGAACAGTGCTAAGAAACTGCTAGAATCGACTGTCCCACGTTCCGACAGCTGCAGTCACACAGAATATCGTAAACAGCTGAGATTCTGAGGTCATGGCTCCCCTGCGCAGGGCACATCGTCGCTTTGATCAATCTCAATATGCTTTCTCTGTTTACGAAAATGCCTGTTGAAGATACGCTGAGCTTGCTCGCCAGAAATTGTCACTCTGACACTCGTTGACCAGTATTTAATATCTGTGCATTGGAATGACCGTGGATTTACTTTTTTCTCCGGTTGCGGACAAATCTGTTTATTCAAAATTTTGACGAATACGGTAATGGATGCCATCAAAAGCAACCGATTTTGTAGAAAATTAATACAAGTACAACCATAACATTTAATACATCCTTCCTTGGTGTTTTATTTCTTTTTTCGGATGACGAGACTACAAACAGTCTGGAAACAGCTCTTGGTTCAGTTTATCGTCAATACGCACTTATATTGAATTACAAAGCCTTGTATCATTATTTATGTTCCTGTCCAACTTCCAGATAAATTATTATGGAAGTTACATGTACAAGAGCACTTCTGAAACTAAGTTACACGTTAGAGGAGCGCTGGAACAAAACCCGATATATCCGCTTTTGCTGTATTTGCGTGTTTGAGCTGTAGGGGGGAGGGGGGGGGGGGAGAGGGGGGGGGAGAGGGGGGGGGGAGATACGAGAGCAATAATACATGCTGCTACAAAATAATTTTAAGCACAACGCGACATAAAGTGTTTTCTGGTGTGTTTCTTCTTTTTATAGCATGTGGGGCCATTTAGAGATCACTATTTGTTACCTTCTGTATTAACAGCAAATGCGGATTTATTGGTTTTTTGTTCCGGCACGCCTCATTATTAAGGCAGGCCAAGTAACGTCCACTGAATACTGCACTCAACTTCAAAGTGACACAGATACATTGCTCTATTTTTCAACATGGTCGTAAAATCTCTGTAAATGACGATTGGAACGCGACACCAGTCACTCAATTCCCTGATGCAGAAATCCGCTCCTTTGTCGTGGAGCCATTCCACAACATCTGTGCTAAGGTCCTCACCGGTGGACAATCTTTTTCACCCAGATGTTCCTTCAACTTACTGAGAAAATGAAAATCGGATGGTGCAAGATTTCGACTTGGCGATCATCATCACTCAAGTCTGTACGGAAGTGGTCAAGTTATTGGCACCATTTCACCATGGATGGTCGCGAAATTGCATATGGTGCATAAACTGCCAGAAGCGAATTTGGACTTTCGGGCCACTAGTGTCGTACTGTCACTCGTACTTCAACTTTGGAATATGTTTCCAGTTGCAATATCATTTCATTCGCGCAATGCGATGCACCTGTTATGCGTAGCGCAGCAGAACTGTATCTGCGAGAAATCAGAAATTAAAATGATTCGCTCTTGTTGAGGAATGGTCTTACGATGGGCGATATGCGAATTTAGTTTCTGAAGTCATTACGTATGTGCCTTTCTTTAAAATTGCGCTTCGAGTTTAGAAGAGAACGACTTCATGATCTCTCATGTCGATCAATTACGCACCTGCCTTATAGCTTTCCAATGTTAACATGTCAACCACAGAGGACGAGGGGCGCGTTTTTATCGAGCGTCCTCTGGCTGGAAGTTAGAGACAATCATGCAGGCTCGCAGAATTGTACAGAATCCACTACTTGGTAAAAATTAATCGGGGGAATGCGTTCGGGGAACGCGTCGCAAACGAAAACATGCCGGTTACTGTTAAGTCCACGGCATATTCATTTTCCGACAGCTGACAGTCAGCTCGGATCTAAAATTTAAATGCGGCCATTAACATGCGACTCATTCGGCAGCCACGCCGCACGCTAACGTTTCGTCGAAGCCCTTAGCATGGCTGTTTGGCACGGTGCCCGCCATCGCTGCGCCCCACTGCATTGTTTGTTTTGGTTCCTGCTTATTAGCAAGCCAGTCCACGCCACTGCCGGTGAACACCTCCGCACGGGCAGCCAGAACGTCGCTCTTCTGTCTAAGGCGGCGAGTGACAGCAGTCTCCTGTTAGGCTGCTGTTATGTCAAGCGGAGCTGTATAGGATGACAGGAACAATAGCTAGTCCTGTTCTTACGACGTGTGTGAAATGCAGACTCAATTCATCACTCAGGCAGATTTATTTCTGTGTAGAGATGTACAGAGCTCTGACCACTCCCTGTTACTCACGCGGTATTCAAAACAAGAATACTGAACTAAAAATAACCTTATAGGTCTGGCAACCATAGCTAAAACACTCGACACAACAGGGACCACGAATATTTTGGCTTTGGACTTGTTCGGTGTCCTTGGTTTAGGTAATGAATCACGTCCAGCCATTCATCCCGAGTTCCTACCTGCGGTATGTTTGTTCGAAACATACTTTTGTTTTCTCACATCCATCAATCGCCATTACCGACTTTGAAGCACATGTTCCTTTACTGCCATCAGTAATGGCCAGGTTTTTTAAGGCACAGAATGTTCCATCCGTTCTGCGCGACGAGCTTCATCTCAAGCTGTAACGCCTAAGTATGAGGAATTCTGAGCCCTGATACAAACATTCATTCGACCTATTGTGATCTCTGAAATACCGATTGGACCACTGAGGATTTATGGAGACTCAAGTACAATTCTCAGTCCGTCACTGACGCTTACACTATTCCTAAAGTGGGGGATATTATAGCGCACCTAGCCAGAGTCAAAATTTTCGCAGAAATTGACCTACAGGACGCCTACTTGCAGCTCCACTTGGGCAAAATCACCAAAGCATGTTGATTATCATCGTGCCGTTTGGTCTTTTTCGGCATAATCGCATGCTCTTCGGCATCGCCAGCACACCTACCATTACCCAGCGCTATTTGGAACACCTCACTTGGGACGTTCCCCGGACGACGAATTATTCGTACGATATCATTGCCTCTGGTAGAAATGTTCAGAATCTAGCAACCAATTTGAATTTTCAGCGTGCTCAAATGGGCTAGTTTAAATTCATACACAGAAAAACTGTGTTCTTGCCTGGTCGCCATTTTGTCACGACACTGCACTCTTAAGGCCAACTGCTGGGCACAATGCCAACTCTATGAGTTTACGCTTCTATTTACGCATTAATCATATTTTTACATACAATATTATGGAAAATGGAGAATTTTAAAAACTGATGAACCACTTATAGTAGTCCTGTACTTCATTTCGCACTACTAACAGTAATGCTGAATAAAATAATTACTTTAACTACACTGGTGGAATTTTTTCCTTTGAATCAATTAACTAAGAAATCAAATTATAACAATTTATCTAACACAGTCTATCCTAAGTTATGACACCAGAAATATACACCGTTTTTTTAAAAAAAATACTGAAATATAATAGTTTGCCGAATTATTTCCAAGACCCGGAGGAACTTCTTCCGGACCTAGATGAAATCTGACGCGGATGGTTAACATAGTTTTCTTCGAAAATCTGATGTTTTCAACACAACGGAGAAGAAAACTATTCAATTTTCTAACATTAATGCCTGCAATAAAGTTACTGTCACTTTGACAGTGCAGATCCGTCATGCAAAGAGAGAATTCACGTGTTATACGTATGATCCAATAGCCGCTTTCATTCTTATGCCCTGTTTTACTGCTGCGAAAATCCTGAAGGGCAACTGTGAGTTGCATTTAGGAGCTGGCTAACTTCTCTTCTATGACCGTTGGAAAGTAGAGTAACATTATTTCGTTCCTGTTCTCAGAAGTCCGATTCCGTCAGAAAGAGTTGGTATTTAATTATACCGATGGGAGAAGAGTGCGTGATGAGGAATGAAGTAGTCTGCATCCAGAGAAAATTTAGCATTTTGTTGCAGTGGTACAACACGAAAGCCGGCCGTAGTGGCCGTGCGGCTCTAGGCGCTACAGTCTGGAACCGAGCGACCGCTACGGTCGCAGGTTCGAATCGTGCCTCGGGCATGTATGTGTGTGATGTCCTTAGGTTAGTTAGGTTTAATTAGTTCTAAGTTCTAGGCGACTGATGGCCTCAGAAGTTAAGTCGCATAGTGCTCAGAGCCATTTGAACCATTTGAACAACACGAAAAACTCAGTTCACGTGTTTCCTTGTAGCGTTCATAGTACGTAGCGACTGCATTTGGGGGGGGGGGGAGAGGGGGGAGTGCTCGACACCGAGGTTATTAGCGCCCTTAAACACATCAAACATTCTTCAGATTCTTTTTTCTCTGTGAACAAAATATTTAAGTTCTCTAACCTCCCCACAGTATACTACATCCAGTATTGTAACACCGTATTTGTGCCACTTTAATATCACGGACCACAATATGTGCGATTACCTTTTTTTATTTTCTTCAGTGTCAAGGTTCAGTATCAAACCTTACCTAACGAATTATCACCTTGCAACACACCAACGCATCCCCGGTTATTATAACGTTGACCATCTTCTTCACCCTACCCACCTTATCCCCTATTAAATATAGAAACAATACTATATTTGTCTTCCTTGATATCTGGAAAGCTTTTGACTCGAGAAGGCAATCTGATTGCGCTCCACACTACAAACCTATCCACTCCCAGTTAACTATGTCCGCTTTACACCACCCTTCGTTCATCACCGCCTTACGTACGTTGCATCAAACACACCTACTCCCTCATCTTTCACCCTACTGCCGAAGTGCCTCATGGCTCTGCCCTGTCACTCCCTCCTCTTCATGCCGTAAGTCTTAGAAATCTCCAAGCCACCAACCTACCTCTGATAATATGTTGACAATATGCCTACCCAATACACACCACTGCCTCCAACTCTCCCATGTCTCCTTCCAGCCGGCCGGTGTGGCCGTGCGGTTAAAGGCGCTTCAGTCTGGAACCGCGTGACCGCTACGGTCGTAGGTTCGAATCCTGCCTCGGGCATGGATGTGTGTGATGTCCTTAGGTTAGTTAGGTTTAATTAGTTCTAAGTTCTGGGCGACTGATGACCTCAGAAGTTAAGTCGCATAGTGCTCAGAGCCATTTGAACCATTTTTGTCTCCTTCCAACGCCACTTGAATCTACTGTCAAGTGGTGTAATACGCATAAAATCCAAGTAAATCCACATAAATTTCAAGCCACCAGTTTTGGTCTCACCACTAGGCATTTCTGTTAAGAATTTCGTGCCTCCATCTGCAATCAACCCAACCCTCGTACTGATACAGAAAAATATTTAGGATTAACAGCTGACAGTAAACCAACGTGGAACACTCGCATTCGAACAGCTGACAGTAAACCAACGTGGAACACTCGCATTCGGGAGGACGGCGGTTCAAACCCGCGTCGGGCCATACTGATTTAGATTTTCCGTGATTTCCCTAAATCGCTTCAGGCAAATGCCGGAATGGTTTCTTTGAAGGGGCACGGCCGATTTCCTTTCCTATCCTTCAGTAATCCGAGCTTGTGCTCCGTCTCTAATGACCTCGTTGTAAACGAGACGTTAAACACTAATCGAAAACCTTGATCAAAGGTAACACGCACCACTTCACCCCGCACTTCCAGTTTCCTCCTCCATCCTCCCCTCGTAAGCTTCAACTTCCTACTGCGGTTCCACACAGCCTGAATGTAGTACCCATGATTCCACTATCACGAATAAGATTGCTTTATTTCCCATTAGCGACACCATTATATCATCAACATCCCGATCAGAATAACTCAACTATTGTGTACAGTCTTCTTGAGAAGTTTTAGAAATTTATTGATCAATGTGTAATTTTAACAACATTCTATTACCACCTGTTTTATATCTGTTGTAAAACTTTTGCTAAACAAGTAAAATGTTTGGTTGGATAACGGTTTTATCCGTTGCCAGCCGCCCCCCCCCCCCCCCCCCGCCCCAAGTGAGTACTTGAAATATCAATACAGAACAAAACAATATCGAATAAGGAGCTACATCTGCAGTTAACTCGTACTTTACAGTAACTTGATGGGTACATAAACGTGTGCGGAATGAGCGAAGTGACGTGCTATTGTGTATAGTTGTCAACAATAATTGTAACATCAAGGAATGTTGCTCACAGCTTCTCTAGTCAATTCCTCAAGATTTCACATTTTATTATTATTTTTTCTTTAAGTTTGATTCGCAATTTCAGCGTAACAGAAACGCACACATTTCTGCCACCTCATCCACCCAAGAGCAAGAATATTAATATAGAAGATGACACTTGACGGTGGACGCAGAAGAACCGATGTCGATTGTATAGTACACTATAACCTCGTTTATCCGAAATAGATCATCGGCATAATCAAAAAACCCGGTAACCTAGGCAAAAAAAAAATTAATGGCATGTGTTATAAACACGCACATTACATTTATTTTCATGTAAACACAAGAATTATACATTATTTTCAAGTAACCGTTGACCGGATGCTGAAAAAAAGCAGTGATTTATACAATGAACTATTCAATAAGTTTCATTCGAGCCAAATTCGCTTCTTTATGTGAGGCGTGATCAAGCTTCTTCCCAAGCAACATATCGACCTAAGTAGATTTCACCTAGCGTTCCAAATAAACGGTTATCTTGTACAGCTACGGTGTTGCCTCTGCATGACTCAGTGTCTTGCTACTGAGCGCCAACTACGTCAGCTAATCCATCATCATCTTCGTTATTGCCTATAGACTAACAAACGGTGGTAATTTCGTCATCAGAAATCAATCCGCAGCCTGCGTCATTGACATTTGGTAGCCAGTTATTTACTTCTCTAACACTTGTGTCTGAGTATCGTTGAAAATGTTTCAATACCAAATTCAGCATCAATCTTTTCGACAGTTCTTTATCTATCCTAAGACGTGCATCTCATTTTTTGACCACAGACGGCATTACCTATTTTCCCTTCGATATTACTCGTAATTTAAACTCGCAACAAACGCGCGTAATACACTTCTGTACAGCTCATTGTCAACTTGTTAACTGACATTGCTAGGATCTGTAAAAGGCGGTCGGTTGAACTGAAATTTAATAACTGCCGTCGTTGATTATTGCTGTTTTTACGTCCGGAATATCAAATACTGTACAGTAACTGATTAAGAAAAAAACAGTAAGAATCTGATTAACCGGAGATCCGGACTAATGAGGATCGGATGAAAAAGGTACTACTGTGTAATACACTGAAGCGCCAAAGAAACTTCTATGGCATGCGTATTCCAATTCAGAGAGATGTAAACAGGCATCACCTATATGACAACAAATGTCTGGCGCAGTTGTTAGATCAGTTACTGTTGCTACAATGGCAGGTTAACAAGATTTAAGTGAATTTGAACGTCGTGTTATAGTCGGAGCAAGAGCGATGGGACATATGAAGTGGGGATTTTCCCGTACGACCGCTTCCGAGTGTACCGTGAATATTAGGAGTCTGGTAAAACATCAAATCTCCAACATCTCTGCGGCCGGAAAAAGGTCCTGCAAGAATGGGACCAACGACGACTGAAGAGGATCCTTCAAGGTGACAGAAGTGCGTCCCTTCCGCAAATTGCTGCAGATTTCAGTGCTACGCCATCAACAATTAGTGTCAGCGTGCGAACCATTCAACGAAACATCGATATGGAGCCGAAGGCCCACTCGTGTACCCTTTATGTCTGTACACTAAGCTTTAAGCCTTGCCTGGGCCCGTCAACATCTACATTGGACTGTTTGATGACTTGAAACATATTTTCTGATCGGACGAGTCTCGTTTCAAACTGTTTTGAGCGGCTGGACGTGTATAGGTATGGAGACAACCTCATGAATGCATGGACCCTGTATGTCAGCAGGGGACAGTTCAAGCTGATGGAGGGTGTGTAATGGTGTGGGGCGTGTGCAGTTGGAGTGATATAGGATCCCTGTTACGTCTAGATACGACTCACAGGTGGCACTTACATAAGCATGCTGTCTGATCACCTGATACATTTATGTCACTTGTGCATTCCGATGGATTGGGCAATTCCACCAGGCTAATGCGACACCACACATATCCAGATTTGCTACAGAGTGGCTCCGCTGGCCCCGAAACTCCGCAGACATAAACATTATTGAACATAATGGGATGCCTTGCAACGTGCTGTTTAGAGGAGATATCTACCCATCATACTGTTGCGGATTTATGCACAGTCCTGCAGGATACATGGTGTCAGTTCTCTCCAGCACTACTTCACATATGAGTCGAGTCCATGCCACGTCGTATGGCGACACTTCTGCGTACTCGCGGGGGCCCTACACGATATTAGGCAGATATACCAGTTTCGATGGTTCTTCAGTGGAGGACCCAATATTTGTGACAGAAAAATGGCTCTAAGCACTATGGGACTTAACATCTGAGGTCATCAGTCCCCTAGAACTACTTAAACCTAACTAACCTAATGACATCACACACATCCATGCCCGAGGCAGGATTTGAACCTGCGACCGTAGCAGCAGCGCGGTTCGGGACTGAAGCGCCTAGAGCCACTCGGCCACAGATTTGTTACAGAAACGGTGCTCATTTTACCTCTCTGGGCATATGTACTTTTTATCACACCAACAATGACAACATCTTGATAAGGGCGTTACTACACTTAAATTTTTGGAAGTAGTAGAGCGACAGCGGGGCAAGACGAAGGTGGTGTGTTTACCAGATCCTACCACGCCGTAGGGGAGAAGTGAAGCAAACGTTTCCTGACTGAAGCCGCTATTTGCAGGGAAGTTTATAAATGCTAGTGTAGTGATTTGAAGGGCATGAGAGGATCCAAAGGGAAACTTAAAAAGAAAAAGAAAATATATTTACTACGCAACTCCTAATGAGTAATCATGTTTGTCTTAAAACTCTTCTTAAATGAATGTACTGATAATTTCCTTGTTTTCTGTATTACCTCCACATAAGAAGTATGGGAAGTTACAGATATGTATTGAGGCATGTAGAGTAGGAGAGTAAATATGGCAAATTATCGATTCAAGATAGTTGTACTGAACTTACGATGTAGCAGAGAGAGAGGTTATTTTATCGTCCACTCACTTTATCAGTATCAGTTCCTTTTTTAAAAACTCTAAGAAAAAAAAAACCGACGCACCACGGAGGAGTTATGCAAATTGGTCACATATTGATATTCATCCAGTTATTTAAGGGAAATGGAAAAATGTAAACTTTGACGACCGACGGCTGAATGTCTAACGTTGCAGCGCAATTTCACTGCGCAACTAGCAAGGAAACTAAACAGGGGACATGTCAATATGAGGGCATAAAGTCTTTATGAATTTCTTTCCGTGTGCTCAGTTGAACAATAACTATGCCTCTCAGACACCATTCGAAATTTAGATATGCTTACTTTCACTGTCAATGATCTCAGTATGATCATGATAAAAAATGTCAGAATCCCCTACAATCAAATAGCATATTCTCCGCGCCGACTGTTGCTTTGAACACTGTGACTGCTACAATGTACTACATTCGTATATGTACCTCAGTGTATTACTAGACATCTCTGTGAAGGCAGAAGCAGTGACGGCTCGTGAGTATTCCGAGTGTTCTCCCGCGCGGGATTAGCCGAGCGGTCTAGGGCGCTGCAGTCATGGACTGTGCGGCTGATCCCGGCGGAGGTTCGAGTCCTCCCTCGGGCATGGGTGTGTGTGTTTGTCCTTAGGATAATTTAGCCTAAGTAGTGTGTAAGCTTAGAGACTGATGACCTGAGCAGTTAAGGCCCATAAGATTTCACACACATTTGAACTTTTTTTTCTGGGTGTTGACAAATTTTTAGATTCCAAAAAATTTTAGAGTGTGAAACTAATACCGTTTCTGTATAACGGTTGTGCTTATCCACAAGTTTATACAACTACAGCCACTGCCAAAAATAACAGCAAAAGTAGTAGTAGTAGTAGTAGTAGTAGTAGTAGTAGTAGTAGTACTGTAGTAGTAGTAGTAATAATAAGATGCATAACTTAGCTGACAAAAGAAAGAATTGTTTTTGGGGAATTTTGTTGGTTGAGAAAAAATTTAAGTTCGATTTAGGGCAGTAAAGATATAAGGCGTAGGCTTTCGCAACTTTCCAGTTCGCGTTTTTGTGTAAGAGGGAGTTTTCGTGCTTTTCCATTTTTTCGGACGAATGTACAAGACCACTAACAGATGTATTAGTTCACGAATTCATTCCCGGGTTGAAAATCAGATATTCTTACGCTGCACCACACAACAGCTTGTGCTATCTGTACACTTTCTTGTCAAATGTTCGCTTGTAGTCACGCTTACTTTATTTCGTCACTCTCTCAATCAAAGGATCTATTCTTGGAGGTCCTAGTTCCTTTGCGGCTATCGTTTTCTAGTAATTTACTTTTCAGCTCCCAGAATGAGATCTTCACTCTGCAGTGGAAGGTGTGCCGAGTTGAAACTTCCTGGTAGATTAATACTGTGTGCTGGGCCGAGACTCGAACTCGGGACCTTTACCTTCCTCAGGCAAGTGCTTTACCCATTGAGCTACCCAAGCACTACTCACGACGCGTCCTCACACATTTACTTTTCCGTTAGCGTTTAAAATAGATTCAACGTAGTTCACGTTTACACTGCACACGAAAGCCGATTCCCGCACATCAAACAACCAACTCCAAACCCAAAGTGCCGTTTGTGGAAATGATTCAACTCAAGTAGTAATGTCTACCAACGTGGTCACTTGATTAGAATACAAATGAGGCGCTGAGATCCGCAAGGGCCTAAAGCATACAGCCGACGATTCCACTTTCAAGTGAATGTCAGAGAAACCAGTGATACAGCTTTTCGTTGATTTTCTTATATATAATGTGGTCCTACAGCACAGATAAGCCTGACTCACTATAACATCAACAGATTTCAGAAACATGAATAAATGCTACAACCGACAGTGGTGTGCTTTAGGCCCTTATGATTCCCAGTGCCTCATGATGATAAAATTCATAACTTAATGCCCTATAACTCAATCAGAAACCCACAATCTAGGTTTACTGTCAGTGCAACTTTAACATATACTGACATCTGATCTAATTTTACTGGAGTATATAGTGAGGGAATTAACGTATCTGAGGAGTGTGCTACCATCTAGAAGGATTTATGTTGAGCGAACAGGGATAAAAGTCTGCCTGGTGGCACTGACGTAAACTTTTAGTTGCGTGGTAAGGACTAGCTGTGCACATCGTGAACCGTGCGGGTTGTTTGTCAAATCCCTGTGTATTTGGCCCATAAGGCAATTACGGGAAGCGAGTTACGCATGCACAAAAGCTCCGTAAAACGTGCACAACTGAAGGTTTACTCGCGGCCCTGTTGCCAAGTTTCACAGAATCTAGATGAGCAGTAGTGCGATAGATTTAAGTGCCGCATCTTTCAGAGAGCAGCATCTATGTTACATTTAACAGCATTCAAAGAAAAATAACCAATAAATCCGTAAAGTGTCGAAAGTAAGGGTGTTAACGCGCTCTTGTGCTCTTACACAGCATCTGCCACTGGTCCTCAAAGGATTAAGGGGGGAGGTGTATGTAACATTGTTAAAATGTTGAAATTTTTGAGTTTAATTCGTGCTACGAATGGTGTAAAAGCCGTCTAGTTCAACCAATGTACAGTCCAATGCGTCATTTTCTAAAGTACACTTATTTTGTTTGTGATTAAAAGAAATGTGCATATGGTATAACAAAAAACCTGAACTAGAGCTTTAAGAACCTCATTTGGAAGAGATACCAAAAGGCAACATCTTACTCATTTACTATTGTTAAAATTTCCTCATATGGTGCTTGTCCGGTATTCAGTGATGGTAACAATGGAAGTACCAGGACTCTTATGAGACTAGCATTTGATGCAGGTTGCTTCACTGAAAACCTGCTGAAGAAGACTAATGATGTGGTACTTCTCAAATGTCAGCGAAGGATATTGCCAAAAACGGCAGGCCAGAGGTACCAAACCAGAAGAGAAGAGCTACATCAATACCAAATAGACCTAATTGTTAGCTATGGCCAACAATAAGGTACTTTGTTTCGACATAAAGGCTAGTAAAATCATCTTTCTGCATTTCCCACAACTTCATTTTTGAATGTGTATGGAACATTTTCTGCTGAACCATTGCAGACAATGTGAAATTTTCTACAGACTATGTACATACTATAACACAACTTCCTGTCGTACAAAATTTGTCAAAATGTATGTATTTCAAATTTATTAAAATTATACAAATAAATTTTAAGAGTTGTTGCGAGAGTTCTAAGAATGAAATTGAAAACTGATACACAGATTTGTTTAACACATTTTATTACGGAAATAGCTGTGCTATGTGTAGGAACGAAAGTCGTTGCTGCTTGCATAAGAAAAGCGAACGTTATCATTGTATTATCTCTGATTTTCACTATTTATGTTGTTGAATGTAATGTTTTTCTTGCTCTGATAAAGACGACGGGAACTTATAATTGTGAATATTACGTATTAAAACTCGATAACGTGAGTAAAAGTTGTATTCAATGAAGAAATAAACCATGTTCATCTCTAAAAAATAATTAGCTGAGACTCAAACATAAATATTACTCTTTCTGTTCATTCTAATTATAGAGAAAGTTGCAGCTACACTACGTCGACGTGTAGTTGGAGAGACGCTGTGGAGATTGACGAACGAACCTCCAAATAAACACGGTAGCTTTCGACGGACAAGAAATCTGCCACAGCTCTTTACCAACATTTTACCACACAACAAAACACACACAAGGCGAGTTTAGTTTCAATGGACATTTCAATACACCATTTGAAAGCCAAGAATGCATGCTATGAAACCATGAAATACAATGAAAATAATATAATCTATCCAACACTGACAGGACTAACCGCTAGTCGCCGGCCGAAGTGGCCGTGCGGTTAAAGGCGCTGCAGTCTGGAACCGCAAGGCCGCTACGGTCGCAGGTTCGAATCCTGCCTCGGGCATGGATGTTTGTGATGTCCTTAGGTTAGTTAGGTTTAACTAGTTCTAAGTTCTAGGGGACTAATGACCTCAGAAGTTGAGTCCCATAGTGCTCAGAGCCATAACCGCTAGTCTGGAAATACCCAAATCTTACACTACAACAGATTGTATCCGCCACAAATATTGTACATGTTACTGTTGTAATGTGCTAATATTGTATGTCTTTCACATGTAAGATTGCCATAGTGCTGCAGAGCAGATGAATGTACATGAGCAAAAATTAAGTTCAAACTAACTGTTACACTGGACGACTACGCGGCAGTCTACGAATAGTAGATGTATATCTTCTATCTCTGCTGACTCTTCTAGACGGTGCTGAAGGGAATTATCAGTAGTAGATAGGGACTTTCTTTTTTGTAGATTAAAAGTAGTCAGTGCGAATAATTTTTGTGTCAACTATATGTGCGACGTTTCTGCTACATAGTCCACATTAGATTGTTTCTGGTTTGCTGTTTCAGAGTCTCAGACAAGCATGTTATTGCAGGAAAAGACTGCATATTACTCAAGTGTAATGGATTTAATCATTTTAACGGATTACGACATATGTACTAAGAATAACCTACTACATTTTGAGAGTAATAAGTAAAGTAATCTTTGAGAAAATGTTCCTTATGTGATAGCATTGGTTCCAGAAGTATCCAGCAACGTCCTGATCAAATTATTTGACAAAATAATTGAAAAACAAATCCAGATTATAGCCAGCAGCATAACGACATGTGCAAAATTTGATTCAGTTATCTGTCAAACAGTAAAATATACATTAGCTTATATGTACCCGTCTATTTTCTCATATGTCCCCACTAAGTCATAGTATATACAAATATTTTACCAGCTATTTGACATAATTTACTAAATGTAAACATTGCGCTGCCCCAGGACACAAAGTGGCAACTTTTTCTGCTCAGTAAGTAAAAGCTGTACTAGCGCCAGTGTGCCGTCTAGTCGTTTTTAGTAAGTCTGTGGCGTTTACCTGTGAGTGTGAGGAGCGGTTCCCGCGAACGGCGAGCAGCGCGTCGCTGGCGTCCTCGGCCATTGTTGCGCCGTGTTGCTCCTGGACACTACTGGACAGTGGACAGTGGACAGCGGTCCCATTAGCGGCTGGTCGGCGGCGCGCGTGTGGGCACGCCGGCCGCCACTGAAAGTGGCCACCTGTCACTCCCACTTTCTCATCCAACTACTAGTCAGCACGCGCATAGGACACGCATAACAGGCTCGTGATCGACTTGTTCTCGATTAACGGTCCTCGTAAGGACGGACTTCTAGAGAAAACTCTAGAGTTTCACAGGCTTCGTGATATAAACTGCAGCAGAAGAAGAAAAGCGGGAATCACCCAGAAGAGAAGCGAACTAAACTTAATGGACTGACAGAGCATCTGATACTTGAGTGTTTACAACACACAGGGTGAAGAAGAAATGCCGCATTTTGCGGTCGGAATGCGATTCCTCATCCCAATTAAAGACAAAAGTTTATCTTGCATAACCTAGCCCCTCAAAAACGCTTAACAGAAATGATTTTTTTTAAAAAAAAAAAGCTCTACCTACACTGTAAACTGCTTGCAGTGTGGCTGTAACGTTCCCTGGCAAACTCACGTTATTAAAGAACAAGAGTTTATTTGTACCATATACGCCGCTCTGGGCAAGTTGTATATATCGTAATTATTGAACAAAAATATTACTGAATGTGGTGTAAAAGACATTTGTTATTCTCCTTATATTTTTGTTGTAATATTTCTCTGTATTTAGGATAGGAATTTTTCTGTATTTATTATGTGATTGTAAAATGTGTCAATATTTGCGGTATCAGAGATATGAAAATTTGCCAGAAGAGAATAATATCGTCAATTTACAAAGAAATGTTAATAATCAGTACTACTATATAAACACAATGCATTATGTATTCTTTGGTCTTCTCTGTTCAGAAGTCATTGCGGTAGGACACTGCGAAAGAGTTTTTTACGAATGTGTAGACTTCTTTTGTCTCTGTCTGGACTTAGCCGCCATTAGACGATGCGTTACGAATTAATGTGAGTTGTATTACTGTTTGATCTAAATATATTAGAATTTATCAAAAGTGTGAATTATTTATGTAAATTAGCTTGCCCACGTCATCTATAAAATTTCTTTAAGAATTTTTCAGCATTTTTTAGCGGTGTTGCTGGGCTGTGCCGCGACCAACAATAGCAGAGGCGGCACATTTAAAAAATTATCAAACCCGTAAAACGGGAACAGATGCGTAAAAAATCAATAGTGAATTAAGAAATTGTTCTTCCTTTTCAGTGATCCTGTGGCTGATAAAATTTGAATTAATTATACGTTTGTGCATTCGTAGGCGGATAGTTAATGTTAGTTAACATCGAAATTTAAACAATTTGGTTCTTTAAAATAACTCAAATCCATAGTGAAGTAGGTTTGATCAGTGATAAATGTCGGCTTGGCAATAATTAAAACATTTTCTGCTATTAGAGATAATCTTGTGTTCTGTGGCTAGTGCCGGGATAAAATTCAGTAAAAATATTTAACAAAACCCACTGCATCTGGAAAGTGTATGCCAAGGCCGAATGATCTAAAGGACTCAATTCTCAACCAAATATTATTATCCAGTTAATATGAGTGCACGTAATATTTTTCTTTAAATGTACGTAATTCTTAAGAAAGTAAATTTATTTATTACCACACGAAAATAAGAGAGTCGTTCTACAACAAAGTTCGCACGAAAGGTAAAGAAAAATTTAACTTAAAAGAAAAAGATAAAATTTATTATTCTTCTTTAACGAAATCTCAAACCATTCATATGGTGAGATTTCGTTAAATGGCCAAGAAGTAGGAGCATGAAATCTGGCAGATTAAAACTGTGTGCCGGACCGCGACTCGATCTCGGGACCTTTGCCTTACGCGTGCAAGTACTCTACCATCTTTTATTTTTTTTAAATCTCATTTTGTTCGTTTTTGTTCATTGTATATGCTCGGGGTGGACGTCACAAGACACCCGTCGAAGTTCGTCGTTGATCCATTAACTCAGTTTTCTTTTATTACAGAGTGCAGCCAACTCTCTGACCGAGCACGCCGAGTTACCGTGTTGGCGCCATCTGAGCTACCCACGTACGACTCACGACCTGTCCTCAACTTCAATTCTGCCAGTACCTCGTCTCCTACCTTCCAGACTTCACAGAAGCTCTTCTGTAAACCTTGCAGAACTAGCACTCCAGTTCGAGTCTCCGTCCGGCACACAGTTTCAATCTGCCAGGAAGTTTCAGCATGAACTCTGTCAAATTACGGCGAGTTGAAAAAGATAGATTGGGAGAAAGGGATGGAGCAGAGTGAAGGAGGGAAGCGGAGAAAGAAAGAAAGAGAGAGAGAGAGAGAGAGAGAGAGAGAGAGAGAGAGAGAGAGAGAGAGAGAGAGAGAGCGGGAGGGAGGGAGGGAGGGAGGGAGGAGGGGGAGATTTACGTGTGTATCATAATCCCTTTCTCTCTAAAATATTTCTCTCCTTCATACCTCCTCTGTGTTACCACAGATGACGTGTCACTGATCTCGTTTGTACTAATTTTAGTAAGCAGACTGCAGTACACGGGATGTGTATTTGGACCCACCGCTATGAGTGGAATGCATAAGCTCTAGTAAATGTTCACCAACCTGGAGTCTTCTGTAGTAGTTGTCCCCTGCGCCGAAAACAAAACGTAGGTCATGAATCTCTAATCTTAGGCTGTAAGAAACTCTTAGCGAGGAACTTATTTTACAAATAATTACATTTCCCATCAGTCTGTTTACACGTGACGCATTCGCTTTTTATTGCCAGGACATGAGAAACTGCAGAGTTACATTCCAGTTTAGAGTCACAAATAATTTCTATTCTTCAACAAAATAATGAACTGGGTATTTCCGAAATTACAAAATGGTTCAAATGGCTCTGAGCACTATGGGACTCAACTGCTGAGGTCATTAGTCCCCTAGAACTTAGAACTAGTTAAACCTAACTAACCTAAGGACACCACAAACATCCATGCCCGAGGCAGGATTCGAACCTGCGACCGTAGCGGTCTTGCGGTTCCAGACTGCAGCGCCTTTAACCGCACGGCCACTTCGGCCGGCTAACACCGAAATTACAGTTCTCACATTTATAAACTACACATTGCAAATTACATCTTAACTGATACCGCGGCAAACAACATGTCAGTCTTCCGACACTGCCGAACCAGCTCCATTTTTACAAACAATGGATTACTAATGAAATCTTAACTGACACTGACCCCGCCAGACAGAATGTCTGTCCTCCGACACTGCCGAAGCAGCTCTGATCTTACACCTAAACATTTCGCCAGCCAGGTCTTTCTGAAGATACCCATACCGAACAAACCGTCTGTCAACGGTACCTCACATCACATTGCGTCATCTTGTCACTGTTGCCTTCGCAACTGCGCTAAAAACAGTTTCTTGTACCTGAATATGATGGCTGCAAAACCCAAATATTACAAAAGTAGCTCAGTGAGAAGAGGCAGTGCTGTGGGTAACTGATATGCATACTCGTCGACATTGTAGTTGCGTTCGCACCAATTTTTTTTTCACTTAAAGTATCTAATTGTATCCTATTTACACTTCCACAATGCGGTATCTCGTTTACTTCTTTCTGTTACTTATCTTTATTTAAACATTAAGATATACCATGGACTTCTTACAGACGTAAACGACCACTTTCTTTAGCCCATGACACAAATCAAGCCAAGAGAAAATAACAGAGGATAGAGTAACATGAGGCACAAAAAACACTACATTGCACATTATGCTACGCACAATAATTCGATTCTGTACGTTTGACGTCCAGTCCAGGTTTATCTACACGGAGCCGGTACGTACCCGTACGAGCAACGTTCACTTTAGATTTTCAAAGCGACCACCTTGCATTTGCAAAACTTCGCCACTCGCTGTGTCATACTTTGCCGGGCCCTAAGCAAGACACCTGCATCTACCATTGCTCATCCATGGGTGGCGTACTATAAACTTGCCCCACAAATAAAAATCTTGTGGATTAACACCCGGTGAACGTGGAGGCCAGAACATTGGATCTCCACGACCAATCCATTTCCCTGGAAACGCTTTATTTAAACAGTTACGCACATTCATTCCAAAGTGGGGTTGGTGCACCATCATGCTGAAACCATAGCTGTCGCCGAATAAGTATAAAGTTTTCTAATGCATCAGGCAAAATATTTCAATGAAATGTACAATAGAGGGGTGCATTCAACTTGTCCAGCAAATGCACTCCTCCCAAGATTATAGTCCATAGGTTTATACCAAAGCGTGCCTCGGATGACATGCGAGTTGTGTTCCAACTAACAATGGATGATGTGCAGGTTGAAAATAGCTTCACGAGTGAAGCTAGATTCGTTAGTCCATATCATTTATAAAACGTTCGTATCTTCCTCTTGGTGGAGAAGCAGTTCACAAAAATGCACTCGTCGTATGCAACCTCCTGGCCGCCGGTGGTGAGTTAACGTGTAATTATACGGATAGTTCTTGATCGTGCAACACTTCGAAAACAACCAGTCTTTGAGATATCTGGAATTGCCTTGTAATACCGTGGGTACCTCGCAGAGGTGACTCGTGAAACGGTTTCAAGAATTGCGTCCTCTGTCTGTGGAGTACGCCTAGTCCTTCGACGACCTCTGTTCTTTGCTTGTGGACGAAGATCACTGGTTTCCCGAAGGCGTTGCTAGGCGTCGGTAAACAGTCTTATCGGGATGACGCCTTTGAACGTACCGTGCAACAAACGCACGAGGAGCAGCAGGAGCTTGGTTATCGGATGCACCCAGCACAAAAAGCGTGTCAACGTGTTCATCGTCTGTGTACTCAATCGGGAGGCCGCCCTGCATAAACTTGACAGGACCAGTTATGGTTATGCACTGTGCGGTTAGTAGATACACGTACATTGTTTAATGGATCCTGTTATGTGATAGGCTATTGTCATCTGACAAAACGATGTTCTTCTTATAAACGACGAGAACTTGGGAACAGACGTCTAAAAATAAAATAAAGACTGACGAGGACTCGAACCGTAGTTCCAAGGTGGATGCGGCTTTGATGTCCCAGCAGTTTACTCATTTTTTTTGAGCTACGACGACTAGTACGGTAATGGTCACTGATACACGTTTCTCTGTACATTCCGATGCGACTCTGGTGCCAGCTCCTCGTTTGACACGTGTGTTTTCAAAATACACACGATCTGATTTTTTTAGATAAAGTTTTGTCTTGGTCTGGATGAGGAATCTCATGCCGACCTCCAAATGCACCATTTTTTCTTGACCCTGTGCATTCAAATTTACAAAGAACTTGGCAGTATGAGACACAAAGTCAATGGGACGGAAGTTTGCGTCTAGTCCCACATACGTTCTATAGTGAACAGACCTGGGGATCCTGCTGGCCACAAGAATGCCTCATCACGCAGGCAGTTCATAGAGACACGTGCCATGTGTGATCGAGCATTACCCAGTTGAAAAATGGCACCACAGTACTGTCGCATGAGAGGTAACATGTGGACGCAGGACATCCGTGATATGCTACTGTGCCGACCGGGGTGGCCAAGCGGTTCTAGGCGCTACAGTCTGGAACCGCGCGACCGCTACGGTCGCAGGTTCGAATCCTGCCTCGGGCATGGATGTGTGTGATGTCCTTAGGTTACTTAGGTTTAAGTAGTTCTAAGTTCTAGGGGACTGATGACTTCAGAAGATAAGTCCCATAGTGCTCAGAGCCATTTGAACCACATACTACTGTACTAACAGAGTTCCATCTATCACTAAAGGCTGTGGCTTGAAGCCATTCCCAAGGATTCCCAGCACCACGACGCCAGAAGTCACAACGTTATGCCTCTGTAAAACGCTGGAAGAAAGTGATCTCTCCCCAGGTCGCCACTATACAGGCCGACAATTTTCACCCGGGGTAGTGCAGAATCACTGAACACTATGCGACGACATTAATCAGGAGTCTTTGCTTCCCAGTCACGGCACTACTCGAAACTCCGCTGTTAGTTTTGTGGTGTGGTGTTAACGGCCGCCCACGCTTGGGACAATAATTCTGTGGTCTGGCTGCTACTAGTCTCCGACGAATGGCGTGGAATGGCATAGGATGTTGCAAGCAGTCCATTACTTTTTCTCGTATGGCAAGCGCAGATGTGAAGGGCTTGCTATGTGCTTGCCACGCTACACGGCGATCCTCCTTTGTGCCCGTCAGACCCAGTCGGAACCTTGATGACGAGTATGTGGGCCCTCACGTTCCCATGCAGTCCAACATAGACTCAATATCACTTCAGAAAGCCCCCAAATCTGGATACTGCACGATTCAACCAGATGGTCAAATGGGGACCCATAATGAATCAAGCTCCAATCTGGCAGGCGCCCATAAAGCTGTCTCATATGATTTCGTAGCATCTCCGTGTCTTTCACAGTGATAACTGAACATCTGACTGTTTACGGCCCTTATATACCCAGACGGGCCTGGTAACCACACTAGCCACACGCAAAATTAATGCACTCATTGGGCCGTTATGCCTATCAGAGAATTGAAGCTCGAATCATTTGCATACCGAGTGATGGTATGTGATGGTATGTAGATGTACGAAGTGATGTTAACATGTGACCAGAAATCATGGATACATTTTTTCAGCTTTTGCAGCTACAACAGCGCGAGTTAATCAGTATGGAATTGCTATGGTGATGCCCTGGGCTCCTCTACTCTTATACACTGAAGCGCCAAAGAAACTGGTATAGGCATCCGCAATCAAATGCAGAGATTTGTAAACAGGCAGAATACGGCGCTGCAGTCGGCAACGTCTATATAAGACCTCAAGTGTCTGGCGCAGTTGTCAGATCGGCTACTGCTGCTACAATCACAGGTGATCGAGATTTTAACTCAGTTTTAACGTGGTGGTATAGTCGGCGCACGAGCGATGGGACACAGCATCTCCGAGTTAGAGATGAAGTGGGGATTTTCGCGTATCATTTCACGAGTCTACCATGAATATCAGGAATCCGGTAAAACATCAAATCTCCGACATCGCTGCCGACGGAAAAAGATCCTGCAAGAACGGGACCAACGACAACTGAAGAGAACCGTTCAACGTGACAGAAATGCAACCCTTGCGAAAATTGCTGCAGATTTCAATTCTGAGCCATCAACAAGTGTCAGCGTGCGAACCATTCAAGAAACATCGATATGGAGTTTCGGAGCCGAAGGCCCACTCGAGAACCCTTGATGGCTGCACGACACAAAGCTTTACGCCTCGCCTGGGCCAGTCGACACCGACATTGGACTGTTGATGACTGGAAACATGTTGCCTGATCGGACGAGTCTCGTCTCAAACTGTATCTAGCGGCTGGACGTGTACGGGTATGGAGAAACCTCAAGAATCTAAGATACTGCATGTTAGCTGGGGACTGTTCAAGCTGTGGAGGCTCTGTAAATGGGTGAGGCGTGTTCAGATGATGTGATATGGGATCTTTGATACGGCTAGATACGACTCTGATAGGTGATACGTACATAACCATCCTGTCTGATCACCTGCATCCAGTCATGTCCATTGTGCATTCCGACGGACTTGCGCAATTCCAGCATAACAATGCGGCACTCCACATGACCAAAACTGCTACAGAGAGGTTCAGGGAACACACTTGTGTGTTTGAACACTTCCTCTGGCCTCCAAACTTCCCAGACATGAACATTATTGAACATATCTGGAATGCCTTGCAAAGTACTGTTCAGGAGAAATCTCCAACCCCTCGTACTCTTACGGATTTATGGACAGCCCTGCAGGATTCATGGTGTCAGTTCCCTCCAGAACTACTTCAGACATTAGTCGAGTCCATGCTACGTCACCGGACGCGGTGACCGAGCGGTTCTAGGCGCTTCAGTCTGGAACCGCGCAACCGCTACCGTCGCAGGTTCGAATCCTGCCTCGGGCATGGATGTTTGTGATGTCCTTAGGTTAGTTAGGTTTAAGTAGTTCTAAGTTCTATGGGACCGATGACCTCAGATGTTAAGTCCCATAGTACTCAGAGCCATTTGAACCATGCCACGTCGTGTTGCGGCACTTCTGCGTGCTCGCGGGGGCCCTACACGATATTAGGCAGGTGTACCAGTTTATTTAGCTCTTTAGTGTATTTACATATTTTTTCCGCGAGCCACCCCACAGTCCGTGGCGGAGGGTACTCCGTAGCAATATTTCTGAGCTTCTGCCATATTCACCTTGCCTACTGAACCAGTGAAAAGTTATACTCTATATACCACTGCACGGGCCCTTGTGAGTGGCAATATGATGGCAGCAGAATTCTAGCACAGTTCTCTTCGAATTCCAGTTCTTTAATTGTGCCGACCAGGGTTTCGTGACAACGGCGTCGTCTTTCTTCTAAAGATTACTATTTAAGTTTCCCGAGCAGCTCTGTTACACTACCGTATGGTGTACACTGCCTTGTCACAATCCTATCTCTGAATTCGTTCGGTATACTTCATAAGGATGACAAACGCTGGAACAATAATATGTACTGTTGATCTGTCACTCTTCGGTTGCTATTAATCTTATATTAATGATTTTTAAGTTAGGACCTTCTATAGGCAAATGAATAGATATTTGTTTCGCCAGTTGCGTTTCGCATCGCTTTATTAAGGCATCATCAGTGGCCCAAAATTATATTTTCGTTGGGCACAGTCTATGTTCCTTTCGTTTCCGTTGAACATTATCCGTTTACTCCAACGAACTGGCATCTATTATTCGGAAATTCACATACACTGGAAGTGTGTGACCTCGAACTATCAGCAACGGTACGAAATGTGCTTAAGAAATCAAATCGCTCGTCCCACCAACAGTCTTACCGCGAGAGAGGTTTTATTTCCCACCTATTCAAGGTCTGAGAGGAACTTCGGTAACGCGAAGAACAAAATTCGCATATAATAGGAGCAAAACATAACGAACAAAAAATATTGTCAACCTCTCCATGAGTACTTCTTTAGGTAATTTAAGTTCTACATCAGAAGGACCACTGATTTTGTAAGTCTGAAATCACAAGTAACGTTACTCGATCGTTATTTCATTATTAGACTTCAATCTCTGCGGGGAAGTACAGGCCTATGTTACAATATGCATGGAAAAAGGCGCATTATGACACGGACATGCCAATATCATCGTGCGAAAATGTGATTTGTGAGACGGTTGAGCCGGCCGTTGTGGCCGAGTGGTTCTGGGCGCTTCAGACCGGCACCGCGCGACTGCTACGGTCGCAGGTTCGAATCCTGCCTGGGGGACGAATGTGAGTGATGTCCTTAGGTTAGTTAGGTTTAAGTAATTCTAAGTCTAGCGGACTGATGACCTCAGATGTTAACTCCCATAGAGCTCAGAGACATTTGAACCATTTTTGAGACGGTTGACATTGCTCTGCTTGAATCTAGAAGTGATGATGTACGTGAAAAAGTGGCTTCAGTCAGATGTGGATATTGTGCTCCACTTTGCTTTGACCACTTCACTGAAATCCCGCACCTGCATTTTGCACACAATAGTTGAGCAGGTCAGTTATAAAAGTCTGCTGTTCAAATAGCGCAATTATTTTAAGCAGAGGTAAATATAGCAAGAAGTCACTATATTGAAACGTCTGTATCTTTTTTCCTCTATTATATCGATATTTGTTTTTTCATGTTAACGAAGTTTCTCTTTTTAGGCCTTGAAAAGGTGATCATTCAAATGTCTCGTGGGAAGACACGCTGTTTTGCATGCAAGTTGTGCATACTACTGTTTTCGGGATGGGCGATTTATACTGTAAGACATTTTAGTGCGGTTCCGAACGTTCAGAGTCACACTCTTCCCTTGTTAGACAATCGCATATCTGAAGATACTGCGTATGATCGGATCATGGCTATTAGCTGATTCAGTTCATTGTCTAATGCTTTTAGAAAACCTCGAAAGCCAGACAATGTCTTCGACTGTATTTGCTGTACGCAAAATGTCTTGTATGAATAAAGAAAGTAGTTTTTAATATGAGGAATTTTTCCTGAAGTCATTCTGAAACTTTGAGAGGCGATGGCTTTTCTCCAGGAATATCGAAGACTTTCACCTTATTGTATGCTAGAGGATACTGCAATAGACCGATGTCAACAAAGTTGGTTTGTAATTCTGTGTACCTGAACTTTTACCGTTTTTGTAAACAAGAGTGACCTGCGCTCTTTTACATAAATTTGACTACGAAAGGGCCCAACCCCTTAGTGTTTTCCGTTTAAAGTCTAAATGAAATTCCGTGTCTTGTTCGCTTGGAGCAGTCTTTCAATACCAGGTGCTCTTCTATCAATATCACTTATTTCTGCACCTGTACATTGATCGAACGTGGGTATGATAAAAATCCTCAGACACGGATACATTTTTAGAAAGGAAATTTGATATTTCTGCTTTCTGTCTACTGTTTTCAATTCCAGTTTGATGCATGAGGGATGGTTAAATGAAAGATTTTTCCTGAAACTTGACACAAGTATAGAGAATGAGTATTTGACATTTTTGGTGCAATATTTCTATTCTTCCACTGCATATCTCGCGTGAGTGTAAGAACAGGAAGGGTAAATCTCGGGCAAAAGAACAAAGACAATTTCGTCTTCACTCTTCCGAGAGTGAAACTCGATGGTAGGGTTCCTTCACTTAACTTAGGATCCGCTTAGCAACTAATAAATACACGAAACCCTCCGTTGCCAAATTTATCTTTATTGTAATTTTAATTAACGTGGAAGCCATAAAAACACCCAACAGGGAGGCAAAATGTACGCATCTAAAAGCTACTTCAAAAAGGAATAAAATCACTTAAATTTGTTTCCACAAGAGAATACAACGTCCCAATTCGGACCTCGCTAACACTTACATTTTACTGACATTAAATATAACAAGATAAATAATCATACATGTGACGAGAACAAATGAATAACACTATCAATCTTTACAGATGAGAATACGACTATATCCGCGAAGGTTCGCGCCCTGGCAAGGGAGATACTTAACTTCGACATATAAGGTGATTACAGTAAGCCCTAATTCTACTCGACAAACGTAGTAACGATATAAGCGAGACAAATTTACTGAAGGAGGATAGCCGGATGTGCCGTAGTAGAAAGGGCCACTATCAACCCCGCCCGGACGCGACCCCCGTGAACACGTCAGTCTCAGCTACGTGCAACATACACAGAGTCATTTGTAGCTTCTTAAAACAATTAACATGAAAAGGCAGAACGCGTAACACACTAATAAAATATAAAGGAGTACTTCACAGAAATAGCTCCTCTTTAGACAAAGCAAACAGCAGAATATTGAAAACACGTAAAATGCTTCTAACCTATACCAAACTAAGGTACCACGTAGTAGAATATCGGCTTGAGCTCAAAGAATACTCAGGTTGACTTGCCTGTTTATTGATCTTACAACTCAAAAGTGTCAGCTTAAGCAAACCCGCGAATACAAAACTCGAAATATGACAGGAATAATGATTGGAGCCACTGACAATGCTAGGCTGCCACACAGAGGAAAAATAGTAATTTACAGCGGCACACAACCGACGTTACATCTCCAATTTAGTATAATCAGAATAAACAATTTTGTGTATAATAATTACTTACAATACCATGACAACCTCCGAATAACACTTATTACCCAAGATAGGTGCTGGTATGGAAAGGCACCTTTAGTAATACAGAGTTCGAATGTATTCACTTATTGGGAGGGTTTCAACTTTACCTCCCTTTCCACATAGCTCTCTGTTTACACACTTCTGTAACTTCTGCAACAAAAGAAGGGCATATAAATGCACATATAACTGATACAGATTTAAGCAGAATAAAACAGTACCTTAGTATGGCGCAAATGGCTTCATTTGCTTTACATGTGGGATATCTTCACCATTCAATAATTCCGAAATATATTCAACAACGCGTGAGAGCAAGACGTCGCCGTGGTATCAGCTATTTACTTCACATAATTTCCTGCACAGAACAAGGCAAACGAAGCGTTTTCACATGCAACAGTGGCGAGCGTCACACATTTCCTCCGTCACGCCATAGACACATGTCAATTTTAATGGCCAGTAACAAGAACCTGTACATGCCCTCGCAGCAGAAAAAGCCCCAAAACACAATAGTGCACCACCGCGATACCAAACCTGAGGTTCCATCAAGTCACTGCCGGGGTCTCTCGCTAACCCTGCCCATAGCGTACAGGCGTCGTACCACAGGCCTCACGGTAAACGTCAACAAGCCACCTTCGGCCCTGCGAATCCACCCCGCTGTCTCTTTCCTCTCTCCGTTAACCTCCCGACCACCGGCCTGAATCGCGGAAGGCAAAGATGGTGAGCTTGTAATCGATGGCAGCGATGCCATTGTAAGTGCGAGAACACTGGCGCCAGCTGCGCCACGGCTCACTGGAAATGGAATGAGAGATGTGCGAAGTATGTTTTGTGATGTTCTATGTTGCAGCTAGCTCAGTATGTTCAGGTGCTGGGCGAGTAATGTTGCAACTGAAATCGTGCTCGTTCACTACCTATTTTTCACGTGGCTCCTCTGCAAAGGGGGTTGGTAGTAAACGGTTGCTTTTGCGCCCCTATTATTGAGTCAGATATTGGCTAGCTTTTGAACAGCAGTGAATTGAACTATACACATTCAGATTGAAACTTATCTATTCAAAAGAAACACTTTGTGGCCATGCATTTTTTAGTTCACAAATAATAATCGGTGCAATTCGTACACTGTCTCACACCCACACACTTTCACTTTGTTCCTTCGCACACACTGGTTCAAATGGTTCAAATGGCTCTGAGCACTATGGGACTTAATTTACTGTGGTCATCAGTCCCCTAGAACTTAGAACTACTTAAACCTAACTAACCTAGGACATCACACACATCCATGCCCGAGGCAGGATTCGAACCTGCGACCGTAGCGGTCGCGCGGTTCCAGACTGAAGCGCCTAGAACCGCTCGGCCACACTGGCCGGCGCAAACACTGGCGTCCATGCTTGCACTCGCGGCACTTTGCCTCTCCCAACTTGCCGCAACAACGGACAACAAACAAAGACACGATTTTCCCGCTCATATCCGCAGTCCTGAGTCGGGTCACATGACACCACATTAGTCAAAATAATCCCTAAACATGGTCACAATTCGTTTACTATATTTTATAATATTTAAACTCTTAAATCTAAATACATTATATAATTTTACACATTTATCACCACACTTTTATAATTTGTTCCAATTAATAGAAAACCAAAACACTATGCAACGGAAATACAACGCCCATCGAAAAACAAAACAAGTATTTTCCGGTCTATTTTGCCCAGCATATTATCTCTGCTGCTGTGCCTTAAATTTAAATTATGAACTACTTGAAAGAGCTCCATATTATCCCCTGCTACCTTACATACCCCCAGTTCATGGAGACATTATCTTAGTAATGGCAACATGAAGTAGCACCAAACAGAACCAACCCATATTACATTATATTTTAAATATTTTAATTATAACTATAATGGCACCAAAACCTGTAGAACAGTGTTATATTGGTGAGTTAATCAGTGTAAGTACTGTCATGAGAAAATATACAAACATTATCCAACAATGTATCCAACTCAATTATACAATTAGATTGTCTCCTATTGAATCAGATTGGGCTGGCAAAATGGAAAGAAATTTATATTATATATTTATATTATATATATTATATATGTTAGTCTGTATGTAGGTTGCACACTCGCTGCACATTAACACTTCAACTTGGCAGCTTGTAGTCGTGTTGGTCGGTGGCACGGACGACGGCGTTGATCTTCGGCAGCACGTGGATACAGCTTCGATTGCTTTACCTGTAGCAACACATGGACACTGCACAGACAGCAGTTTTCTTTTTTTTTTCGCGGCAACACGTGGACACGGCACGGACGACTGTTTTACCCGCGGCAACACGTGGTCGACTCATCACATCAGGCTGTGTAAATGACTGCCCCACAATCGTGATGGCCTTATATCGGCATAACCAAGGGACAGCGCGTACCTTGTCAAGCACAAACACTTCGCTACTGCTAATGCACCGATTTAGCTTAGAGCCCCCACACTGACTGTTCAAAAGCCTAAACATCAGACGGACTCCCGATTCCGAAATACTATGGAATAGAGAAGAAAGTCGTATCCCGGACGAGCCCCCAATTGCAACTGAACTCGGGCTCGTTCACTACCTATTTTTCACGTAACTCATCTGCAAAGGGGTTTGGTAGTAAACGGTTGCTTTTGCGCCCCTATTATTGAGTCAGATATTGGCTAGCTTTTGAACAGCAGTGAATTGAAGTATACACCTTCAGATTGAAACTTATTTATTCAAAAGAAACACTTTAACCTTGTGGCCATGGATTTTTAAGTTCACAAATAATAATCGGTGCAATTCTTACACTGTTTGTCTCACACCCACACACTTTCTCTTTGTTCCTTCGCACACACTGGCGTCCATGATTGCACTCGCGGCACTTTGCCTCTCCCAACTTGCCTCAACAACGGACAACGAACAAAGACCCGATTTTCCCGCTCATATCCACAGTCCCGAGTCGGGTCACATGACACCACATTAGTCAAAATAATCCCTAAAAGCGCCCACAATTCGTTTACAAGATTTTATAATATTTAAACACTTAAATCTAAATTCATTGTATAATTTTACACATTTATCACCACACTTTTATAATTTGTTGCAATTAATAGAAAACCAAAACACGATGCAACGGAAATACAACGCCCATCAAAACACAAAACAAGTATTTTCCCGTCTATTTTGCCCAGCATATTATCTCTGCTGCTGTGCCTTAAATTTAAATTATGAACTACTTGAAAGAGCTCCATATTATCCCCTGTTACCTTACAATGTGAACAACGTGGTGTGAACATTTTTTTTCTAGAGATGGCTTTCAGTAAGTCGTGATCGTTCCGTTTCCCGCTTGTGTTGTACCATTTCTGTAGCGTTCTGAGCAGATAGAACATCTGATTATCATTGTGATACACCCAGACTTTCGTCACAGTCCTGGATTAAATTCCAAACCCCTCCGTAGTGTGTCATGACGTGAGAGTAGATGACACTTAATGGTGAGCCGCTTGTCGGATTTGGATGCTAAGCTCGACGGGCTTCTTGACTCAAAAATACACTTATCAAACAACTGTCATACTTCGCACAAGAAAGTCATCAGTGTGTGTGTGCGAAGGATAGGAAAAATCTTCAACTTTTGTACTCCTGTTCTCAGTTGCGTGTAATATTACGGTATATTGATAATTTTTGCTTTTTGGACCGTCCGAAGTTTCAAGCATCGTGTCTACCTTCCACTTGTCGCAGAGGTCAGAAAATGGAACAGGAGACAGTAATCTCAACTGCCCCTTAACGCCTGTCAAACTACTGCAGCACAAACCATTAAGGTACGACCCTGTAAGGATGAACATATATGTCTTTCGTTTGAAAAAAAAATAGTCGCTAGATGAAAGTAACGAGTATCAAATTACAGACATGATAGTGTGGGGTAGCCAATCACAGGCCATCCGTATCAGCTACGACCTTCTAAAATTCGTCGCTGAAGATGCTTGCCCAATGCCGTAACCAGTTAGATCATGCAAAACAAAGAGATGCAGAACCGTAGTCAAGTGACAAGTTGACTTGATTACAGATTACTGTGGAGTGACGTGGCTTTGTGATTTGACACGCATTCAGGAGAATCGTGGTTTGAATCACGTCCGACAGTTTAGGTAGGCTGAAGTCGTGGCAGGTTCCCTTGAAAAGGACACAACCGTTTTCCTTACACGTCTTTATCCAGTACGAACTTCTACTGTGTTTCCAATGGCCTAGTTGTGGACATGACTACAAACTCTTATTTTTCTTCCTTGAAGACTACTCCAGTCAACTGGCTGCATCGGCTTGCGCTACTGTTGCACCCAGTGTTCGCAGATAGAAACATGCGAGCGAAAGGAGTGAGAAAAGGTGCACCTAATATACGGACGTCTATATCCAGATATTCACGTCTGAGGACTTCTTCCTTCGAACGTAACGGGAATTAAACGGACCTCTTGAAATAGCAATAATATTCTAGAATGAAATTTTAACTCTACAGCGGAGTGCGCGCTGATATGAAACTATCTGGCAGATTAAACCTGTGTGCCGGACCGAGACTCGAACTCGGGACCTTTGCCTTTCGCGGGCAAGTGCTCTACCAACTGAGCTACCCAAGCACGACTCACGCCCCTTCCTCACAGCATTAATTCAGCATCATCTCCTACCTTCCAAACTTCACAGAAGCTCTCCTGCGACACCTGCAGAACTAGCACTCCTGGAAGAAAGGATATTGCCGAGACATGGCTTAGCCACAGCCTGGGGCCATGTCTCCGCAATATCCTTTCTTCCAGGAGTGCTAGTTCTGCAGGTGTCGCAGGAGAGCTTCTGTGAAGTTTGGAAGGTAGGAGACGAGGTACTGGCTGAGTTAAAGCTGTGACGAAGGGGCGTGAGTCGTGCTTAGGTAGCTCAGTTGGTAGAGCACTTGCCCGCGAAAGGCAAAGGTCCCGAGTTAGAGTTTCCGTCCATCACACAGTTTAATCTGCCAGGAAGTTTCAGCAAGAATATTGCTTTAGAAAGGCAAGGTCCGCAACATTCCAGAACAGTTGACAGTATTGTATCGCTTATGTCTGCCCCTGACAAAAACTGAATCGTATGGATACGTCTTGACAGATCGACGACAATAGGAGCTTTACAAAGTTACACTAGCAAGATGGAGCCATACCGTCTCAGCAATTGTGAAGACCAAACAAAGAACCGTGTATTTTAATGTTCAGTCTAAAATGAAGTCTGACTGTTTAGGGCAACACAGAATGCACCTGATGTTACAACACACAGAACAAAAATTGTGTAATATGTGCACCTGACTCGAGAATAAGCAGACTTCCAATGAGGCCAAACCATAGGTACGCACTTAATATATGCAAGGAGAGTTGTAAATTTACTGACATTATATCGATGTATTGTAGCTAACGTCATGAGAACTTATAGACTCACAGAATAGCAATAGAAGGTCTTACTTATCTAGCACCCATCTGCACCCACCCACAAAACGTTGGCAAGCCACTTCTCCACCTCCGCCTCTGGAACAAGCCAACTTGAACTCTGAGCACAGCTCAATAGCTGTTGTATTTAATAGAAACTGAGACTTCTTTCTGAAATATTGTCATCGATTGTTTATAAACTAACGCAAGCGGCTATTTCTTGCTGTCAAACAATGAAGGAAAAGCTCACTCCTAGGTCTGTTACTTTCTATTCACTTATCACTCAGCTTCATCGTTTCTTTTTAGTCTCTTTATTACGTGTCCTCCAACACGTACCTCTATTTCTCCGTCTCCCACCGCTCTCTCCTGTCACATTCACGCTGCGACTGTTCAGAGTTAAATTCTTCGTATCTGTAAATTTCATTTATTATTCTACTCTACAAAAAATTGAACTATGTCGTTTTCTATTGGAGCTATTACCAGTTACTGTTTTCATTATTTCTATCTTAATTGTTTCTACGTCTTGTATTTCGTACTCAATTTAAAACTTAATTCAACATGTCTATTTTCATTAAAGTTGTGTAAAATGTGTGGAATGCCTCGTTAGATGTAATACAGGATATTATGGCTCTAATATTGTCACATAAATCAACAACTACAGTAGAACGAAAATACACAAGCTATGAAAAAAAAACTTGTTGCAACGCTTATCCTGTACTCCTTGTAATTAACGCTTTCTGACCTTAGCGATACGTGTACGGTACTTCAGATGCTTAGAGTGTGAGACATGTATATAGATTTCTTGCTGCACACTGTATTTAAATACTATGTTATTAGTTAGTGAATAATGATCATATGTCCAACAGTGTCTGGCAATTTAGATTGTTCATCGGTCTCTAAAACTCATAAGGAAACTGAACAAACCAGTCACAAACCCGTTCGCTGTAAACGACAGAATTCCCTCAAATCCCACCTGATCGGAATATCAAATATCCGAAGTATGCTATATGGCGCGATTCGCCAATGTTTCGCTGTTAGTTTTATTTCAGGCAAATTGCAATTTGCTAATATCGATCAAACGAGTAGATACTTGTCAGTTTCTTAACCTACAAACTAGATTAAAAATCGAGATCCTAATTTACATTTAGCTATTAAATAACGTGGGTGCTATATTGCAGCAACTCATTAATATTGTTATTTGAAGCTACACCGATGAGTCAACATATTGTAACTTACTTAACAGCGTGTTGGTCCACCTTTGAAACACAATACAGCAGCAATTCTGCGTGGCATGGATTCGGTTGGTTGTTTGTCGGTTTCCGTGGGTATTTGGCACCGGACCTCTACCACAGGGCGAGCAATTCCGCAAATTACGGTCCTGTGGTTTGCGGGTGCAAATCTGGCACCCGATAGCGTTCAAGTGTAAGAGGTCCCCTATGCAACCAGCTAATACTTACTATTATACACGAGCACATGATTTAGTAATCAGGGCTTTTGTGTAACATTACCACTATGAGGGCCGGCCGCGGTGGCCGTGCGGTTCTGGCGCTGCAGTCCGGAACCGCGGAACTGCTACGGTCGCAGGTTCGAATCCTGCCTCGGGCATGGGTGTGTGTGATGTCCTTAGGTTAGTTAGGTTTAAGTAGTTCTAAGTTCTAGGGGGCTTATGACCTAAGATGTTGAGTCCCATAGTGCTCAGAGCCATTTGAACCACTATGAGGTTACCGGTTTAACGGTGTGGGGAATTTCATGTACAGTGGTTGCTAAACGACGAGAATGGCAATCCAATCGGAGACAAGGAAGATGCTGTTGCGAGATGGGAACAATACTGTGAACTTCTGTATTCTGAGGTTAAAAACAATAATCAAAGTCAAGCAGTTCAGCAGCTTACACTGGAGCCTAAGATCTTACACAGCGAAAAAGGAAACGCATTAGAGCATCTGGAGGACTATAAATTTCCTGGCCTAGGCAGTATGTCTGGCGGGACGATCAAGAAAATGGGACAGGAAGGCGTTTGTGTGCTGCATTCAATGTGTTCAAGAATGTGGGAAACTGGGGAGTGGCCGGAAGACTGGTCGAAGTCTCGCATCATCCTCCTGCACAAAAAAGTGGAATCAGGAATTGCTCCAACTACCCAACTACCGCTCTCATGTCCCACGCAAGCAAAATTTTACTCTACAGCGTTTGAAGCCATACATTCAGCCTTACCTATCTACAGAACAAGCAGGTTTTGTTGTAAGGAAAGGAAAGGAACTCGTGAACAGATTCTCAACATCCGACAAATAATCGAGAAGTCACGAGGGTTCTGTGTTCCTGTGTTCATCTGCTTCCCTGAATGTAGGAAAGCCTTTGACTGTGTTGTCTGGGAAAAGTTGTGGCAGATTTTTGCAGAGCTTCGTGTCCCACAACATTTGACAACACTAATCCGAAGTCTATACAGTGATCACCCCCCCCCCCCTCCCCTGTGTAGATAATTGATGGCACATCTGATTTGTTGAGTGTATCAAAAGGTGTTGTGTCCTATCCCGCTAACTGTACAACATATATGCAGAAAATGTCCTAAAAAAAAAAGCTCTAACATCTGAGGTCATCAGTTCCCTAGGCTTAGAACTACTTAAACCTAACTAACCTAAGGACATCACACACATCCATGCCCGAGGCAGGATTCGAACCTGCGACCGTAGCAGCCGCGTGGTTCCAGACTGAAGCGCCTAGAACCGTTCGACCACGGCGGCCGGCTAAAATGTCCTCAGAAATGCTCTTGATTGTTGGACTAAATGCATCTCATTTGGTGGTAGAAGTACTAACAACCTCCTATTTGAAACTTCCTGGCTGATTAAAATAATGTACCGGATCAAGACTCTAACTCAGGTGCTTCGCCTTTCACGGGAAATTTCTCACAGACTGAGCTACCCGAGCAAGACTCACGACCCATCCCCACAGCTCTATGTCCACCAGTATCTCGTCTCCTACCTTCCAAACTTCGCAGAAGCCCTCCTGCGAAACTTGCAAGAAAAACACTCCTGGAGTACTTGCGCGCGACAGACAAAGGTTCCGAGTTCGAGTCTAGGTCCAGGACACAGTTTTAATCTGCCAAGAAGTTTTGTATGAGCGCACACTCCGCTGCAGAGTGAAATTGTAAACCTCCGATTTGTTGATCACACAGTGCTTTTAGCCAGCAGCGAAGATGAACTTGCTCAACTATCAACAAAAGTAAAGGACGGTCTGTCATATGGATTGGACCTAAATCTCGGAAGTCCAAACTCATGATAACTGATCGAAGGGTACAGGTTCAACTCTCAGATCGATTAAAGGAACTGGAAGTTTTGGATTCTTTTGTCTATCTTGGGTCAACCACCAGTGACACGGGAAGCTGTGAAGATAAGAAGAGGGATAACACTAGGGCGAGTGGCTATGAAGCTCATTAATATCTGGCAAAACACAGCAATAACGAACACCACAAAAGTCCGACTGGTTGAAACAGTTGCGTTTTCCTTCTTCTTCATGGTTGCGAAACACTGATTCTTAAAACCAGAGACAAACATTGCATCGATGCACTTCAGCTTTGGTGCTGGCAGCAGACGCTGCGCGTACAGTGGACTGTAAGAAGAACAAATGTGTCCATTATTGAGCAACTCATCTTCACGTGCTTATCTTCTCGTCTCAACAACAAAATTCACCAGTTCTTTGGCCTAATTGTGAGTAGATACGTAGAAAACTTAGAGGCACAATAATGGAAGGCAAGATCGAGGGAAGAGACCGAGGGAAGAGCAGCGAACTGGTGGATTGATCAAATCGGGAAGGTCTGTGGCCTATCTCTTTAGCAGGCTGTAAGAGAAGCTGGTAACCGCCGACGTCGGAGACGCTTGGTTCATAGGGTCATGAAGTTCGGAAATGAGTACAACGACATACAATTATGCTTATATGTATGAAAATGTTACAGAACTCTGTCCTGCGGCCGGCGGACCTACAGTAGCTGATCGTAGGCAGCTTGTTCTACGACGGCGATGCCGTAATACGACGGCAGCCAGGAAGCGCCCAACTACCCTCGCAGAAGAAATGAGATGGCATAGTAATCGTTTGCTCAGTTCATGCTTGTATTTCATAGCGTCAAGATCACTGCATCAAGTAAAGGCTCATGTAATACTGACTGAGATTTTAACTTAACGTTTGAAGGAGATAGGGAATTTCACTGCACAGCCACTGCAGATATTGATTCATGATGTATGAAGAGTTGTGAGATGACTATTTTTCTCTCTTGTACGTGGTGATCATTGAAATTTATTATCTGAACTGATGGTTTTTAGAGTTTGCCCCCTAAACAGTATTTTATTTGAGTGTGAGAAGTATCTACTGTGATATCTGTGTGAAAGTGACATTATTTATTCTTTGGAAGGAAAGTTCCATGTGAATCTACTGATACCTGATTACATTAAAGGAAGTGAACATTTTTATTTTCTGAATTATTTCTGACTATATGATAGACTTTGTTAGAGGCGAACATAAGGAAAAACGAAACTGAAATTAATTTAAGAACAATGTCATATGAACGGTATAGAAATTATATAATAATAAAGAAACTTTGTTCTGTGTAATTACAATGAAAAGATTTTATTTTTTAATCTTTGTACGTGGGCAAAGTCTTCACTGTTAGGAATCTTTTCTCTGGAATGCACGCAACGGTAGGCCATTATACAATGTAAGTCTGTAAAAATTTAATAATTGTTAAAGTATGTTATAGAAAGTGTTATTACTGTCTCATTAAGTAGACAGTCCTTTCCCATCCAGGAAGTAGTAACTTTTCTAATTTTCAGTGACTGCAGCAGCGTGGAAAGATCGCGCTAGTAAGTCGTTGTTTGCCGCCATTACCGGCCGTAACATCTCTTTTCATATTTCCACAGCTCCTCTCAGGCTTAAACGTCTGAGAGTGTATAAATAATTTCTCTTTAACAGGTCTTATACGAATATGTTAGTAACTCAGGCATTTTCAGTATGTATTGTAATTTGTGGACTAGTAAGTTCAGTGATTCAAATAGGCCTCTTCACGGTGATCGATTATCATTTCAAAGACAATATTTTGAGGTAAAAAATAATAAATAATTTACGTTCCTTTACAAGGAGACAACAATATTTCGACACGCGACACCCACGACTAATAATATTTACGCATGCTTAAGTTTATCAAAGACACCCAGAGATGTTTAGCTTTTCGATGGATCACGTAAACCTTTTTACATGTAACACCTCAAGGCGCCTGACGCTACGCATCCGTAGCAAGGCTGTGCGCCTTTATTTAAAACAAAAGTCATTTTAATTAAAGAATCCGAGCAGATTTCAATATACTGTCCCCTGTTTGTAACTGGAATTCTATCCTTTTATGTAGTATATATTTCACTACAGTACTTTTCAGTATAATTTTTCCTCTTTTAGGACAGATGCTACAAAAGCCACTACATTTAGGCACCAGTACAGGACGTTGCAGTTTAAGCAGTCGTGTGTAGTTGCGATCCATGTGCTCTAGCCCCAGGCAGTTAGCTACTAGAACATTTCAGAACTTATTAACTACCATACTGAAAATAGCGATTATCAGGGGATTTAATTTAGGCCTCTTTCCTGTTGCATTAGTTTGGTGATTAAGTTCGAGTTTTTCCGTAAGTTTAGTGAACACAGCCGTCCGCGGTGACCGTGCGATTCTAGGCGCTTCAGTCCGGAACCGCGAGACTGCTACGGTCGCAGTTTCGAACACTGCCTCGGGCATGGATGTGTGTGATGTGCTTAGGTTAGCTAGGTTTAAGTAGTTCTGAGTTCTAGGGGACTGATGACCTCAGATGTTAAGTCCCACAGTGCTCAGAGCCATTTGAACCATAATGAACACAACATTTGCATTACAGGAAGTTTAGTCATCAATAATAAATTATCCTTCACTATTTACACCGGCCTCCAACGCTGGGGAAAATTTTAAATTTCGCGACTGTAGAAATCAAGTGGTATGGGGCGAAGAACTCATCGAGCCATGTTCAGAGTTCATTTTTATCCGGAAAGGAAGTTCCTTGAAGGATTTTAATAGAGAGCGGAAAAGGTGAAAATCTGAGGGTGCAAGATCAGGTGCATAAAGTGGGTGTGGAATGACTTCCCAACCAAACGGGCGGGCGTTATCGTGGAGTAACATCACTTCACGTAGTATTCCTCGTTGTTCCTGAATACGTCTGCAAGACTGCTCAGTTGTTGACAACAAATGGTTAGCAATTCTTAGTACACCATACCGTCGCTGTTCCACCAAATGCTTAATGTTATCTTTTGTGGATGGGCGCAGGTCTCTGCAAAGGGAATTGCTGCTTTGTTTGGGCTCAAAGATTCGTTTATTTTTCTTATGTTAGCTTAAAGAAACCATTTCTCGTCACTAGCAAAAATACAGCATAAAAATGTTCGCTGTTCACGAGGCAATTCATGAGGAGCACCAGAGATGCAATTATGGCCACCTGCTGATTTTTCTGATTTTGGCTTAGGGCACGTGGTACCCAAACACCCGATTTTTGAACCTTCGCCATTGCAAGCAAATGTCGCACTATGGTGGAATGATTTCAGTTCATCACATTTGCTAGTTCTCGAGTACATTGACGTCGATCGTTGCGGATTAATGCGTTTAAACGGTATTCGTCAAAGACGGAAGGTCTTCCTGAATGTGGAGAGTCACTAATGTCAAAATGATCCTCCTTATAACATGAAAACCATCTTCCTGCCACGCTTTGTCTAGTATCATTATCCCCACACGCAGCGGAAATGTTTCTGGTTGCCTCCGCTTCTGTCACCCCTCGATTAAACTCAAATAGAAAAATATGTCGGAAATGTTCCGATTTCTCCTCTCGGCACTCCGTTTTCTAACGTCTACAACTCCACTCAGTATCTCCAAATGATAATAAGTAAACTGAAACAGAAAAACGTGAACTACAAATAAAAAATGACAATCAATAAATAAACCCATAGCCACCGGAATACCGACATGCAAAACAAAAACGCTACGAAATTATGCACCAGCATAATATCTGCCCTGGCCTGACGACCAGGAGCCGGCCGAAGTGGCCGTGCGGTTAAAGGCGCTGCAGTCTGGAACCGCAAGACCGCTACGGTCGCAGGTTCGAATCCTGCCTCGGGCATGGATGTTTGTGATGTCCTTAGGTTAGTTAGGTTTAACTAGTTCTAAGTTCTAGGGGACTAATGACCTCAGCAGTTGAGTCCCATAGTGCTCAGAGCCATTTAAACCATTTTTTTGACGACCAGGACTTAGTGCTCCAGGTTTGGGTAGGCCAATTGGTAGACTAGGTCAATGACCAAGAATAGTTTAGGGTATACTAATAGCAGATTCGCCAGCCCAGTTGTATTCTATTTTATGATGGGGTATCCAAAAGTTCAGATCCGGCGTATTTGGTGTCAGACATCAACGTGAGATAATTGTAAAGCTCCTTAAACCGTTGTAGTACGATTCTGACCTTACGAAACTAACAGTTATTCCGCTGGAAGATGGTATCGCCGTCGGAGACCATGTGAAGCATGAAGGGATGCAGTTGGTTCGCAATAATGTCCAAATAGTCCGCAGCTGTCCCGTTGCCTTCGATTACTGCCTCTGATCCCTTGGAAGGCCAAGTGAATGCCCCCCTCCTATCCCCGTAGCTTAATACTTTTCCCACCGCCGTGCGTCACTGGTGCGGTGAATGTTTTGAGTAGCCGTTCACCTAGACGCAGGCATATCCGAAGGGGATGATGATGTTTGGTTTGTCGGGCGCGCTCAACTGCGCGGTCATCAGCGCCCGTACAAATGTCGTGTCCCACTGACGAGTGCTGAGAGGGAGTAGAAGGACTGCAAGAATGCGCGCCAAAGAACTTACTTGGCAAGAGGTCTCGTGGTCCTGCGCTGCCTTCTGTGCACTTGCTCGACTGAAAAGAGGGCTGTAGGGTGAGTTAGAATACGGAACTCGCTTGGGATCTCAGGGTACACCGGATACAATCATAAATCGTTGCATGAGGATATGTATACTGGAAGCGCCCCTGGCACATCCGTTTTATAAACAGTCGTATATACAAAGTCTACTAACTGCCTTCTTAGTAGTGTAACTTATCATAGCTCCATAGCTCCCCGAGTCTAAGTAACAATATAGCAGAGGCGGGGCGGGGCACCAGACTAAGTGTTGAATACATGGAAATGATTCTAAGTCCCCTCGTGGTTATGCAGCACTGCCCTACAATCTCACGGCATCATAACTCCAGCTAAACCATATCTGAACGACTGACCAGCTGCTCCATGACTGCCATCACTGCCCCAGCACTATGGCGGCTAGCCTTTTTATAGATGGTACAGCACCCGGCACCACTTGTTCTAGAAGTTTCCAGTACTCTCGAGCATTGCGTGTGTATCACGCGGCAGCACGTGATGCCTACGTGACGAACAGGCCGTACTCCGCTATGTTCGCCGTGTCCGAGGGTTGCGGCTTGTAACGGCTCTCGAACCTCGAGATGCGGCATAGTCCGCTCTTATTAGCAGAGTAAACATTACACAGAAGCTACGTCCAGTCACGTCCACCTCGCTGGTAGCAAGAATTTCTAAGCCTACATCTTACTTGATTTTTAACCCTGTCATTCGCGACACAAAGTCCTAATATTTACACAGTCCACATTTGTACACAGTCCATTCGAGCCTCTGTCACAATGATGATGATGAAATGGTGAAGACAACGGAAACACCCAGTCCCTGGGCAGAAAAAATCCCCAATCCGGTCGGGAATCGAACCCGAGAGCCCATGATCCTAGCCACTAGACCACGAGCTGCCGACCATCCGAAGGGCAGCATCCACCGGGTGTAACAACAAACGCGATTCATCCGACCAGGCGAGACGTTTCCATTGATCCACAGTCTTACTCTGATAAACCCGTGCCAACTGCGATCGTAACTGACGATGTTGGTGGGTCAACGTGGGAACTTGGGTGATCTACTACAATGACGTTCAAGTAGTCACGAGACAGAAAATGTTATGCAACAGATTTTATTCATAGTGGGAACTGAGTGCCAGGACATCACTGAGTGCCTGTGCCGTTAATGGTGTGAGGCAGTTTTCAACGGTCAGCTTCATGTCCGCTGCATCCACAGTTGCCTGGAAGATTCAGGCTTATCGATGACAGGCGGCTGGACGTTGAAGCACCAAGTGTTCTTTTTTACGAGCTGGTATCCAGAAGTTTTCGAAAAATATATCGATGAAAATTACTGTGTCTTATACAGATCTTATTCTGCACCCACCACCACCACCTTCAAAATATTCCGATTGGGTGGAATACACCGACCTCCAAGCTTCTGCCGCTTTCGAAACACATCCTGGAAATGTGTATGTTAAAATGTTTAATACCTTCTATCATTGTGCTTCAATGTCCTCAACTGTATTAAATGTTTCTCCCTTCAATTGAATTTTCATCTTCGGAAGGGGAAGACGTCACACAGAGCTATGTCTGGTGAGTACAGGGAGTTTTAACTGTGATGTCGTTTTGACAGTAACTTCTTGATTAATGTACACGGTATGCGGTCGTACCTTTTCATGGTGAAGTACTCAGCCAGTTGTATGTTATTTCAGTGATAGTTTTTTTCGCATGTCCTTCCTCAAACATATCAGAATATCGTGACAGAACTCTTTAATAACCTTCGGACCAGGAAAGGTTAACTCTATGGACAATATCATCAACATATATAAAACAAATCAATGAGGGCATCTTGAAGTAGTCGTGACACAAACCCTGCCGCAATTTATCCGTTGTTGATTCATTTCGCCTCATTCGTTCACACGTGCTATAATTTATTCCCAAGTTGGTGAATCATTTGCGTACGGTCTTGCAGGATGAGATCCCTCATTTCCTAAACATTTTCTGGTGTGTTGCCTGTTGGCGGACAACCGGAACAGCGGTCATCGTTAGTCGATATCCGCCAGATTTTGAAACGCTTATGTCACACGTGAGTGAAGTATATAACATGTAGTAACGTCTCTGAAAAGCTTGCTTCAATATTTGGTGCTTTTCTGCATCGGTTTGCCTAGTTTAAAACAAAACTTTACACAGACAGTAGTCAGCCATCGCAAAACCGCTAACTGAAGGACGTACGATAATGAAACTACACTCCTGGAAATTTAAATAAGAACACCGTGAATTCATTGTCCCAGGAAGGGGAAACTTTATTGACACATTCGTGGGGTCAGATACATCACATGATCACACTGACAGAACCACAGGCACATAGACACAGGCAACAGAGCATGCACAATGTCGGCACTAGTACAGTGTATATCCACCTTTCGCAGCAATGCAGGCTGCTATTCTCCCATGGAGACGATCGTAGAGATGCTGGATGTAGTCCTGTGGAACGGCTTGCCATGCCATTTCCACCTGGCGCCTCAGTTGGACCAGCGTTCGTGCTGGACGTGCAGACCGCGTGAGACGACGCTTCATCCAGTCCCAAACATGCTCAATGGGGGACAGATCCGGAGATCTTGCTGGCCAGGGTAGTTGACTTACACCTTCTAGAGCACGTTGGGTGGCACGGGATACATGCGGACGTGCATTGTCCTGTTGGAACAGCAAGTTCCCTTGCCGGTCTAGGAATGGTAGAACGATGGGTTCGATGACGGTTTGGATGTACCGTGCACTATTCAGTGTCCCCTCGACGATCACCAGTGGTGTACGGCCAGTGTAGGAGATCGCTCCCCACACCATGATGCCGCGTGTTGGCCCTGTGTGCCTCGGTCGTATGCAGTCCTGATTGTGGCGCTCACCTGCACGGCGCCAAACACGCATACGACCATCATTGGCACCAAGGCAGAAGCGACTCTCATCGCTGAAGACGACACGTCTCCATTCGTCCCTCCATTCACGCCTGTCGCGACACCACTGGAGGCGGGCTGCACGATGTTGGGGCGTGAGCGGAAGACGGCCTAACGGTGTGCGGGACCGTAGCCCAGCTTCATGGAGACGGTTGCGAATGGTCCTCGCCGATACCCCAGGAGCAACAGTGTCCCTAATTTGCCGGGAAGTGGCGGTGCGGTCCCCTACGGCACTGCATAGGATCCTACGGTCTTGACGTGCATCCGTGCGTCGCTGCGGTCCGGTCCCAGGTCGACGGGCACGTGCACCTTCCGCCGACCACTGGCGACAACATCGATGTACTGTGGAGACCTCACGCCCCACGTGTTGAGCAATTCGGCGGTACGTCCACCCGGCCTCCCGCATGCCCACTATACGCCCTCGCTCAAAGTCCGTCAACTGCACATACGGTTCACGTCCACGCTGTCGCGGCATGCTACCAGTGTTAAAGACTGCGATGGAGCTCCGTATGCCACGGCAAACTGGCTGACACTGACGGCGGCGGTGCACAAATGCTGCGCAGCTAGCGCCATTCGACGGCCAACACCGCGGTTCCTGGTGTGTCCGCTGTGCCGTGCGTGTGATCATTGCTTGTACAGCCCTCTCGCAGTGTCCGGAGAAAGTATGGTGGGTCTGACACACCGGTGTCAATGTGTTCTTTTTTCCATTTCCAGGAGTGTATGTTCACCATCAACTAATCAGACCACTCAAGCTCGCAGCCAATCAGCACACTAATCCCAGAAGAATGCATGGCGAGACACCTAGCGGTGGGCTTCAGTGTACTCATAACTATCTGCGCAGAATTAAATTTCGGCTGCTTTTGTCTACCTCGTCATATTTTCTAGATACCTATCGCCACCAGGCAGTAAACGGTTTGCTGACAATTTCGGTGTATTACATCCAAAAAGCCGATTCTTGTAGGGACTAGCCCTCATTTGTTTGTTTCGTCCAAGCCATTTTTCATTCACCAACTTATAGTTATTAAACAGAAAACACAGTGAACCCGCAAGCTACTGCCAGCGACCGCCTGCGTGTTCGTTCAGAGGACATCGTACTTTTAATGTTGTGGTTATGCAGCATTAAGGGTCCATTAACCGTAACGCGAAATTAATTAACCGGACGCATACATATGCAAGCGAAGATTAACTGGCCCGTCAACGCGAACCGTGTCTCTCACGGCAACTTCTTGAGAACTGAGAGCTTAATACCTACTATGCGGATGTAGACGACGTTTTTCAAGTAAGTAAATTTCTAAGGCATGTGCACACAACTCTGCCTTCAATAAACATTACCTTAACCTTCTTTCTTACAAATATTACATATGGCATTTATCTCTTCCATACAATCTTTTGAATTAGCTACACACACTGAAATATGCATGTATCACACATGACTGAACCTTAGATAATATTTCGGGTTTCTAGATCTAGGGGTGTTTCTCAGCTTGTTTAAGGCAAACACATCAATCTAAAATGGAAATTTATGATATTTATTTATTCGGTTCCATACCGGAGTAGTCTGACAGTCCTATCTGAATGTACTCTCATCATACAACTGTCATTGGCACAGAGTTTTCGAATAATCTTACAACAAAAAGTTGGAGATCTACATGGACGAACAATAAAATTTAGACTCAAAAATCATTCTATACTGTATCTGCGTTAACTACAGCCATATATTTACGTAAGCGTAAAGTAAACATTCATTAATATTAGTGATGATTACTTTCAACTTCCGTGCAAAAATGAAAGGAATGATTTATAATTTTCAAAATATCCATGGGTGTGCTGCCGGTCTGTAGTGTCCAACGGGCAAAATATTTCGGCGATCATACATGTCGCCATCATCAGGTGAACTGACGGACTGAGCTCCTGTGAACGTGCCGGCACGGAGATCCGTACGCTAAGGTTGCTGAGAGGCAACTGGGTTCGGTCGCGGCGGCGGCCGATTTAAATACCCTCCGCCCGTGGCGCGCTCCCTCCGCCGTCCGCGCCCCGCGCCACGGTCGCGCGGTGGAACAGATTGCGACGGCGTCTGAGGTGACGTCGGTGTGATGGCTCTGTCCGCCGTGGTCGTCACAACTATAAGTTTGCTCGATGATGGCGACATGTATGATCGCCGAAATATTGTGCCCCGTTGGACACTATAGACCGGCAGCACACCCGTGGATATTTTGATTATCAAATACGCCGGGAGGAACTCAAGAATCACGATTTATAATTTTATTTAATGATGTTCGTCACTTTCATTGCGTAGTAGCCCATTAACAATCTCACATTTTGTGATGGCTCAAGAATCAACTTCCAGCTTCTAAGTTGGAAATAAAATTAAATTACCTAAAGCGACGTACAGTCATGGTGACATCAATAAATGTTTATAGTTTGTTTTTAAGAAATTGGATGGTTGGCTAGATGATTAAAGGGACCGGACTATTAAGTCATCAGCCCCTTTTTCCTCGAACACTCAGGCCTACATGACTGTAGATATGAGATAGCCTTCCGCGCAAAACCAAGGGAAAGAAAACCCAAGATCTGCAAAAGGTGAACGAAGGCGAATTAAGCGACAAACAGAAGGGGAGACAGAGGAAGAAAGGCAGGCAAGATTCCCCATCCAGGGAGCAGCTGGAAGCCGCCTAAAGTAGAGATAAATGAGGAGACATACAGCCCACAGCCCCTGCCACTTACCAGAGGTACCTATTCAGATATTTTCTAGGAAAGGCTAGCAACTGTGACAGGGCAAGAGAAGTAAAGAGGTACAAAAGATGAACAAGTCTAACAGACCACGTGAGAGGGAGGTGGGAGGGGGTGGAAGAAGAAGAAGAAGAGTAAAAGAGCGGGTAGGGTGAGAACCGGGTTGAACCACCAAGCGTAGACAGCTGCAGCCCTGTCTGGACAGATGAGACAACACAGTGCTCTGCCAACCCGTCAATGGGCCGATAAAGTTGAGTGGCCCTCCCTTAAAGAGAGTGGTAAAAGTCCCCTTCACAAATATAACGTAAAACAAAGTCAGCTGCTGAGGCATCGTCTCCTAACACCAGGGGTAGCGAGTCAAGGAGATTAAGAGTCCGTCACAGGGTGGCTAGGTTGGGACAGTTCAGCAAAATGTGGATCACCATCAAACCGGAACCACAACAACTGTGGGCTGAGTCATCACGGCGGAGGTGACCATAAATCAGCCAAGTAGGCCGATGCAGAGGCGGCAGAGAACGGTAAAGTGCTCGCGACAGGCCTGAATGGAGGACCTCCACAGGTTCATAGCTTGCTTTGTCACCTGTAGTTTGGTGAAGTCAGAGACAGCCATTCCGTATTCCAGGTTCCTTACACTTGATGGCGTAATACCGATCGGAAGTCATTCCGGAATACAGATCTCAGGGGTCTGTTTACTGGTAGCCAGTTTGGCCAGGCTATCAGAGAGTTCAGACCCTAGGATGCCAACATGGCCCAGGGTCCAGACGAAGCTCACTGAGTGTCCAGGTTGTTCAATGACGTACAGGGAACAGGCCCCATGAGTAAGCTCTTCACGGGGCTACTTGGAAATGCTCCTGTCTGAAGTCGAACCTAACAGTGGTGTAACTGATCCAGTATCTGCAATGCTGAGGGCCATACTGAATCATATGTCAGACTCTCATAATCAATACGGGATTGTATCAGGGCTTTGTAAAGGTGCGAAAAGATAGTGTGATGTTCACCCCAGCTGGTGTTACTAAGATGCAGCCAGCTCTTTCACTTAAGCTGGCGGAGATGGGGAACCCGCATCCACTGAGAATCGATGGCCAGTCCTAAAAAGCGAAAAGTCTCCACCACATTGAGTATTTGGACAGTGAGGCAAAGTTCTGGTTGTAGATGAACGGTACGACGTCGGCAGAAGTGCATGGCGCAGGTTTTGTCGGCTCAAAATCGAAAGCCGTGGGTGAGACTCATTCTTGTGCCTTTCCTATGGTGCATTGCGGTCATCGTTCAGCGACCCCATCGCTAGAGGAGCAATAGTGGAAGAAAAAGTCGTCAGCATACAAGGAGAGTGATACCGAGTTCCCCACAGCTGCTGCTAGACCACTGATGGCTACTAGGAAGAGAGGGAAACTCAGTACAGAGTCCTGCCGGACCCCATTCTCTCAGGCATGGGGGGGGGGGGGGGTTACTGTGGGAAGTGCCAACTCACATCCGGAAAACGTGGTGCGACAGGTAGTTCTGGATAAAATCAGGAGCGCATCCTGGAGACCTCACTCGTGAAAGGTGGCAAGGATGTGGTGTCGCCATGCGGTACCATAAACCTTTTGCAGTTCGAAGAAGACGGGTATAAGGTGATGACGCTCGACAAATACTGTTCGGATGGCAGACTCTAGGTAAACCAGATAATCAACAGTGGAACGGCCTAGGCGAAAAGCCACCCAGGGAAAGAGCCGGAAGACCCCAAGACTCAAGGAGCCAACACAGACTAATTGGGCAAGAGCTGCCCGCCTCAAAGGGCGCTTACCTAATTTCAGTACTGGGAGGATGGCGCTTCCTCGCCATTGCAATGAGAACTCGCCCTTGCTCCACATGTGGCAAGTTTATGGCGTTGACAATCCATTGATAGGTCTTGATCATTTGGTTGTGGATACTGACCGGCCCTGGGGTGTATCATGGTAGTGGGCTAGGAGGCTGACGAATTCCTAGTTGCTGAATGGAACATTATATGTCTCCCGGTGGTTTATAGTAAAAGATAATTGCTTTTTTCTCCAACCACTGTTCTAGGACATGAAAGGCAGGTTGACAATTCTCAGACACGGAGGGTCGAGGATAACGGAGAGCAAAATGTTCTGTGGTGATGTGTATGAAACGAATCAGGATGGTTTCCAATGTTTTGTCTTGCATTGGTATCTTGTTTTTGTTTTCCAAACTTCTGTCGTTCGAAGAAAACATCGATGTGAATAATATTCGAGTGACTCACTGCTATTATAGAACTTTTAGCTGCTGAATCATTAAAAGCATTTCTACTTTTACGGACTAGATCACTCCTTATCTTTATTGCAAATGCATGACTCTAGGCACTAATATGAACCCGGAGTAGTCTTCGTAAGAATTACAGATCTCGATTGAAGTGATTTATTTTAGTGTTAGAGATTATGCACTTAAATATATTCTTCCTGATTTAATCCCGAAAACGGGCTATAATTGTCTAATCATTGTAAAGGAAATCGAAGATACTCTGACCAACTGGAGATCACGTTCCTCATATCAAATCTGAAAGACTAGAAGTCCGTAAGTTCCTTAATGATAATACAGCGAGCCAACTTCGCACCATGAGACATCAGAAATAATTCACCTTTCGTGATTTATTGTTTTCTTGTTACTTCTTCATTTTTGTAATAGTATATTTGGAAGACAAGTAAAGGTTACAGTTATATGGGTATTATGAGATCAATTTATAATATACGAACTGAAGAGGACTATCTCTCTAATATTGTCAATGGCATTCCTAAGTGACATGATTGTCTGCTGATGGTTTTCCGACTAGAATGATGTGGACACTAGTCTGTACCCAGTGATGGTTCTATGAGACAGAACTGTGTGGTGGACCGTGACTTTAAACCAAAGTCTTACCTTCGACGGGCAAGCGCCGCGTGGTCACGCTTCACCAAGCGAACCAAAGTTGTGTCTTGTCATAAACTTTCCTTATCAGTGCTTGTTACGAAATAACATTTCGTGTTTATGAAAGCTGAAGATATGTTTCACATATTCTATTACTGGAAACTCATGCCGATTATCACTGATAAAATTATTAGTTGATGCGGGTTGCTCAGTTTACGTTTGAAAATGTCGTGTGACACTTTATGAATTATTTCACCATTCTCATTCCATTCCCCTTATTTGGCTATTGCGACATTTGAATCATATGTACGGGCCTACAGAAACATCCTAGTACGCCTAGAAGAAACGAAACGGCCTAAGAAAACGACTGCCTCTGTTTCTTCTGTATTCGACTGAAAAGTGAAACCTCTTTTAATAGAAATTGTCGAATGACGTTTCCATAAAACTGCAGCTCATTATCCAAGTACATTTTATACAGGTGATTCATCAGCGTCTTAGTGGGGAGATTGAGTAAAAAGCCAGTGGCTCTAGTCACTAAACGTACTCTCCTTGCTGTGCTACAGATCTGATAATCTGGAAGCCTGAACCTCTTTCCAACCCTGGCTGTGACCTAGGCAACATTTTTCGTTTTCTACTGGAACGTGCAGTAAACACCAGACATTTTCTTAAGCACAAATAACATAGTTAAAGCTATTGTTAGAAATAAATAGATGTGGGGAGCTTCCAACGTGACTCAAATGTGAGTCGTGTTCCGCCTCAAATATACAGATATGATGAAGTTTTCAATTACAAACACAAAGAATTAGTCGTTTGACGAATGTAATCGCTATGAATTAGGTAAGAAAGAGTGCCTACGTTGTTCACTTTGATCATAGAGTGTATCCGGCAGCCAGTGCTCGTTAACTGGAGAAAACAAATCACAGGGAAGACACTACGCAAAAGAATTGGTAAGTAACGCCATTGAAACCGCAGCATTTCTCCCACTGCGACTCAGAAGTTTGAAATTAGGCTCAAAAGGTGGCTACCACCTTCCTCTGTAATGATGCAAAAGTGTTGCACCCTGCGACACCACCCTCTGGCTCGGCGTCGCACCAAACAGCAAGCAAGAAAGGACGGAGCTGAAAGGTTTGTCAAGTGTAACAGGGTTAAGGATGTCAAATTGGCGACAAATTTCACTGCAGTCCTGCCCAATGCCACCCTGGACGTGTCACACGTTGTCAAAGTCTTGACACTCGTTCTTTCGACATCTCGCCCCCTTCTCTTCGTGCCCCTGCGGTGGAGGTCAGTCGACTCCCAGCGCTGAAATCACGTGGTTTCCTTGTGGGTGGCCGAGGAAATCATTTCGAACACACCGCAGCTCAGAATCGACGACACAAAAATGTCTCAGGAAGTGTGATACAGGGCGTGAATGAAACCCTGGGGAGTCCATCTAGACACATTTTGGGGTCGAAAATGGTAGTTTGCAGTGTGGTGTGCAACAGAACGACGTCCTTTGACTCTGCTGACACCCACTGGATGACATGGTCCTTCTCTAGGGACATCGTGGGGCTGCAACCACATTGAACGTGAACTGGACTCTTGAGTGCCCCAAGACCGCAATATTTGCTCTGGTATACAAGATGGAACCACTAGTAACCGTTCAAAACCATTCGACGAAATTTGTGCGTGATACAAACCAATAAAGAATGTTTCTCATTCCCCCCGTTTCGTGGCCTCCTGTGGCCTGATGGAGCAGGGTGGGGGAAGGGGAGGGGGAGGTGGTACGATTGGGGGGGGGGGACAAATAAACATCCCCAGTTCAACACCACCGTTGCCATACGCACACTTTTGTTGAACACTTTAAAATGTACCTGTACAGAGAGAACCCTCGACCAATTTATAATCAACTGTGAGCAGGCAACCCTTTCAACACCTCTCAGATTTCTCATGCCATAAGCAGAAGCTACAATAGCAGCTGAAGGGTGTCAAGGGACTGGCACCTAGGAATCTAAATAGGTTCCGTACAGTTACACTGAGAGGCAGCAGGCCATTCTCGAGATTAGCAGACAGGTTAACTTTCATTTGACTTTCTGTTTCAATCGATGTGTCAACTTGACTGACCAAGGGGATGAAAGTAACTGGAATTTAGATTAACGACTCCTTCCTTTCTCATTATACGATCAAACATTCTACAGTTTACCTTCATGTTATTCACACCTAAACTCTGCTTTGGGGGAGACAAATATGGGATTCTGCATGCAAGTGAATTGATTAGTTAATTAGTTAGTTAGTTAATGTTCCATAGATCATTTGAACGGTTCTTCTATCAAAATGATGTGCAACGATTTAGTTTACAGGATATGCATACATGTTCAGTGCCAGCATTAATTAACACATTTTATTTCTACCCATACGACACTTAAAAACAAATTTATTTATTTATTTTCACTGGCTGCCTGTTTTTAAGTAGAAATTCTTCAGCGGAATGGATGGAGTCGTCCAGGAGAAATGATTTTAAATTAGACTCAAAATCTGCTTTGCTGTCAGATATTTTATGTTGTTGGGCAAATGATCAAAAAATTTATTGCTGCTTATTGAATTCCACTTTAAGCCACTGGTAGCTTTAACAACAGGTAATAAAGGTTATTTCTTCCTCGAGTGTTGTAGACATGAACATCATTGTTCTCACATTATGACGTATTATTTATGACGAATTTCATTAGCCAAATTATGTAAAGTATAGTTAAAATTTTGATTAAAACAATAGTCGAGATTGGAATAACATTTGTTTATTACGACCAGTTTCGGCTTATTTTTAGACTCCACCGACTGGTGATTGCGGCTCCTCAGTTCTTCATATGACACAACGATCGTTGTTTTAATCAAAGTTAGCATCAGATCACTGCACTCCATAGAAAATGTAGTCTAAATTTATGAATAGTAAAAATGCCTAACTCATTGAAGAGGTACCTACATGACATCTGTGTGTGAATACCACATATTTTTACAGCTCGCTTGTGTGCAATCAATGCTTTCTTTCTAAGTGATGAGTTACCACAGAAAATTATTCGGTAAGAAATTATTGAATGTAAATATGCAAAATATGCCAGTCGATTCATGTGTGTGTTTCCAAGATTATCAATTATACCGAGTGCAAAAGTAGCTGAACAGTTGTTTGAGAAGCTCAGTAATATGCTTCTTCCAGTTCAAACTTTTATCAATATATGCGCCTAAAAGCTTGACGCATTCTATCTTGCTTAATGACTCCTGTTGATGTGCTGCATCAATTGTCAGTATGACAATTTGTTGTACAGAACTGAATATAGTTTTTTTTTCGAAATTTAAAGAGTCCATTTTCCGAAAACTCCTTAATAATCCTTTGGAAAATATCACTAACTCTTCTGTTGCTTTCTCTCTAATGGGGTTTATTGTGACACTAGTATCATTAGGGAAAAGTACCAATTTTGCTTACTGAATGTTAAGTGGAAGGTCAATCAAATATGTAAGGAATAGGAGAGGACCAAAAATTGAAACCTGCATGAGTCTCTCTGTAGTGTTACCCAACTCACTAAAATTTTTCTGCCTTTCCGACATTCTCTGAATTACTCAGCATAATCTTTTTCATTATGTTTGCTAATTATGATTCAAACCAGCTGTGTGTAAAGCCATCAGTTCCATAAAATTTGAGTTTTTCTAAGAGTATTATCGTCTACACTTTCTAAGGCCTTTTTAAGGATTACAGAAAGTACCAACAGCTGATATATTATTATCTAAGACTTGTATTAATGGATGATTGGCTGTACAAATAACATTCTCAGTCGAGCAACGTTTCTAAAATCCAAACTGTGATATACCAAGTAAATGATTTTGACTTGACTGTGTAACTGATCTTAAGTATTTTACTTTTTAGAATATTTTGAAAAAGATTTAAGGAAATTGGATGATAATTGTTTAAGTATGTCTTGTCACCTTTCTTATGAAGTGGTATAATAATTGATATAATTGAATATTTTAACCTGCCTGGAAAAATTCCCTGCGACAGTGATGCATTACATACATCACTAGGGACCTTACTTATTAAGCTGGAACAGCTTCTCAGATTCCTGTTCGAAATTCCATCCACCCCAAAAGCTGTTTTTTTTTTTAGAATTTGTATGATTTTATTAATTTCAGTGAAAGATGTTAGCGCTACTTCTAGTTGCTTAAAGTTTTTTGGAATGACATTTTTAATACATTCTCTTGCTTTTTCAACTAAACCATTTAATCCTATATTTGCTGCTATATTTAGAAATTGATTTTTAAAAGTACTTGCAACTTTTGAATTATGAGTCACAACATTGTCATACAGTTTAATTGTTATGGGATCTTGACACTCACTGACTGTCCTTTCTCCCATTTGACAATGTCCGATATAGTTTTAATCTTATTATCTGCATTATTTATTTCTGTCAGGGCAAACATACTTCTAGACTTTTTAATGGCTTTCTTTAAAATACTACAATATTTTTTGTAGTGTGCAAGTAATGTCAGATCTTGACTTACTCTGGCCTTTACATAAACTTCTCTCATCCTCTTACAGGAGATTTTAATTCCCTTCGTTACCCATGGCTAACTCCTTTTTCTTAGTGGACCTATTGAATAATTGTTTTAGGAAAGCAACTTTCAAATACTGACACAAAATTTGCTGTGGAATAAAATGATTTTAGCATTAGCATCTCTTTCTACATATAACTCATCCTGTACCACAACCTTTTATCTCAGTCTTGAAACATTGTAACCTGTTATTACTAACACTCACTGCTTTGTATGACCATGCCTCTGGGTTGTAAGGTGCCATGCTATTTATTTCCATTAATTGTGCATCATGATCAGATAGTCCATTAGCAACTGGTACAATTTAATTGTTTCAGCCTGGGCGTTGTCTGTAAAATGTTATTGGCGTCCTATCTTGCTGCAAACGAATTGGAAAACCGACTATTGAAATAAGATTTTACCAACAAAACAATAATTCTAGTTCATTTTTGCTGTCCACGTCTTTTAAGAAATTACATTGAAATCTCCACTAACTACTAAGTATTTCTCCTTATCTGACGGACAGCTTAATAATGCATTTAGATTTCTCATAAATAGCTCAAAGTTTCCTAGGGTGGATCCATAGACCGTTACAGTTATCACAGAAGTATTCTGCAGTAACAACTCACAAGCATATTCTTTTAGATTCTGATCAACACAAAATTATTTGTTTCAATATTCTTGACTATGTCCAGTCCTTTAGTGCACACTGCTATGTCAATGAGGGAAGCTACCCTTGTAGCTGTCTACAGTAATTCCCTTAAAATGGTTAGCTGGTTCAAAGGCCACATAGGTACCGTACTGCCTCTGAATAACACAGGGACTGTTTCTGCTGCTATGGGAAGTAGGTTTCTGGAAGATGCGATACCATCTTTCGAATCATGCTAGAAAACCATAGCACAGATTTACCATTTATTTCTTACTCACCTGTAATGTCGCGCTCAGGACATTCCGTAGCACACGAGAACAAAGTTTCAGTACTCTTTCTACTCGTGGTGGCCTGTGGATAGGCCAGTCAAGATGTTTAAACTTCGTAGGAGCAAAAATTGCTGTTATAATTCTGCCACTGGATGGGCGTTCGCACCACGCCCCACGATTGGCCATAGCAACAGGAAGAGAGCACTTCAACATACTTTATGAGGGAAGTCAGGGGGAATTGTAAAGGACACTTACTTCACAAAAGGACCTTCGGTCTCGGAAATTCAGTTGGGGATGAGACGTCGCAGGTTAGTAGGATACATCAAGGGTTTACACCCGTAAAAATTAAAAAGCACATTAGCCAGATAATTCCGAGAAAAACGGCTCTAAAGCTTTACACGAAGCTCACACACCTCTTAATGTATATGCTATGGTGGCACAGCGAAATGGCTGCACCTAGTGCGGGCTCATTTGTCACACGGGCGATCCAGGTTCGATCCTGCTTTTAGGTTACTTTTTATTGACCATTTTAATTGTTTTAAAAATTATAACTACTTTTAAGTAAAGTTAGTGGTCTAAAATATTTTCAGATTATTTGAAAATTTGAAATTTGTTGTAAGTACTAAGGAACCAAACTGCAGAGGTCATCAGTCAATCTTACACATTCCTTAATCTACCTTAAACTAACTTATGCTAAGTACAACAAGCACACTCATACCCGAGGGACGACTCTAACCTCCGACGGGAAGAGCCGCTCGAACCGTGGCAAGGCGCCCCAGACCGCACGGCTACCACCGCGCGGCTTGTCAGAATATTATTTTGTTTATGAAATGACTATTACAGCTTACTAATATAAATTGTATATTAAAATTAGTATGTTCTTTTTAAAATGTTGAATAGTTTTAAATGCATTTTAATGGAGGTAAATTAAAGCTTTGATTACTACTGTCATTAAAACGTTATTACAAATTTGACTATTTTAAGCTGTGGAGAGGTTAACAAATTCGTTGTAAATTTGAGGAACCAGTTTCTACGTGAAAGAGTAGAGTATTGCTGTTGTAGTATTGTGCATAAAAATAGGCAGACGGTCAGGAATCGTCAATACCCTCTCAGAAGTAATCGACCAATGATCCTTAACTGATACAATACAATATGTACAGTTGTACCTACCCTTATTCTCTAAATATTCTAACTAACGTGCCAGTTCATTCTTGAATTTTGCAGAGATTGGAGCGTTCTGTATTGTGAAATATTACCAGAATGTTTAAAATATTATGAATTAAAAATTCCTGTCAATGAAGACATCGCAAAAGTATAAGAAGCCGCAGATGTAATCAGTCAAGATTCATTACGCCCAAGGTGAGGTTAAAAGATTTGGTCGTTTATTACAAAAGCTTGGCTGCTGAAAATAACTAATTCATCATAATCTTCACCGTCTCAGTTTCTCATGAAGCAAATTTTATGGATGAAGAAATTTACGAACGAACAATGCATATGCTGGCTGAAAAAATATTTGTGACTGATTAACTAGATCATGAAAGTGAATATAGTGACGAGGAACCTTTTCAAAAGGTCTAAGACCATAGGTTGGTTGGGTTGTTTTGGGGAAGGAGACCAGACAGCGAGGTCATCGGTCTCATCGGATTAGGGAAGGACGGGGAAGGAAGTCGGCCTTGCCCTTTGAAAGGAACCATCCCGGCATTTGCCTGGAGCGACTTAGGGAAATCACGGAAAACCTAAATCAGGATGGCCGGACGCGGGATTGAACCGACCATAGGTCATCGGATAAATGTGAGTCAGAAAAAAAAGTTGACCCTCTATCTTTGGATTACAAAATTATAGTTATTAATATCGCAGTCTTTCCCCACGTGGGCCGGCCGATGTGGCGGAGCGGTTCTAGGCGCGTCAGTCTGGAACCGCGCGACCGCTACGGTCGCAGGCTCGAATCCTGCCTCGGGCATGGAAGTGTGTGATGTCCTTAGGTTAGTTAGGTTTAAGTAGTTCTAAGTTCTAGGGGACTGATGACCACAGATGTTAAGTCCCGTAGTCCTCTGAGCCATTGGACCATTTTTTTTCCCCACGTGGAAAGTACAAACAATGAAAAAAAAAGGATGCAGCCGGTTAAAAAAGGAAGGATATTTATCACAATGGGAACAAGAAATAAAAAATCAGGCAATCATTTTGCTAAGTACCCAACAATCAGTTCCTGGACATATGATTTTTTTAAGCCCGTGGGAATTGTTAACAATAGACTGTTCTGAATAGACAACAGTGGGCTTTAGCAGCAGCACAACAATTTACAGATTTTGAATTTAATGTTTCTCACAGCTGGCTCTTAAAAATAAACGTCTAATTCGTCAATCAAAAGCGACAAAATTTGTTTAAAAAACAATGACGGCCGAAGAAACCTTGGCTTTGCAGACACTTTTCGAAACCAGACGTTCTATTTGTTACTGAAGTTCAACTAGGATTTTACCAACACTGATCAGACAAGCAGATTATTGGAGAGTATTTACTATCCATTTTCTCTCTACTTTTACGTCTATGAAAAAATACTTCAATTTCGGTTGCTTTTGCTTTGCAGGGTGTCAGTATCAGCTGGTGTACAACAGGACTCTGTATGACAAAGGCACGACATGAATGAAGTGACATACATATTCCGCTCACTAAGCTCCCAATGTCTGGAAAAGTCCTACCTAAAGCATTTGTTTACAAGAAGCAAAGGGGTAACTTTGTCCCAAGTTCGAGAAACAGTAAATAATGTGTGGGAATATACAAAAATTTCATAAAACGTCTTAGAAATCTGGAAATCTATGGAAAGGACTGGACATCAACTTTCTCTACGGCTGTCTAAAGTCGTATATTGAGTATCTAAATGCAACTCGCCATCTCTTAAAGGTGTTTCGTTACCAACTTTCAGTCTGTCGAATCTAATTCATCTCTGTTTCTGATTTTCTCCCTGTTTCTTTTTGCTTTCAGTCTGTTTTTCTATTTTGTTTTACTGTATTCCAACTGTCCACTTTGGTAAACTCAAGTGCAATTTTATGTTACGTCAATCATCTTCAGTGAAATGGCCGAACTTCCAGCGATATCTAGCTTCTGGTGACCCGAATGTTATTTTCATATTCAAATTAATCCAAGGTCAGTTGTGTTTTGAGTGACAATTTCTCTTTGATTAGTGTTAATAAATTACATTTTACCAGGTCGCTATATATAATTAACCAGCTACAAGTTCCACCTCCTCAAATATTAGGAACTTATCTCAGTCACATATTATGTTCTGGTCACAAATGTAGTGGGAGTGTTATCCGACGCGCAGAAAGTGTCAAATGGCACAGTTATCAGCTTCGTGGGTACGCCCGGTTGGTGTCGATGGTGCTGCCGAACTGAGGTATCTTTTTACTGGTCATACACGGGTCAACGTCGCATCCGACCATGATCATGTCACATGAGAATGCAAACAGGACAACTGAGAAAGCATAAACACCTTCCGCTTCTTCTGATCACCCAAAAATTTCGTTGATTGGTTTTGAACGGTCCCTAGTGACTCCAACCTGCATACCAGATCAAAAATTACCGTTACGCTACACTCCGAGGGGGTCTGATGACGTTCAATGGGATTCGAGCCCCACGATGTTCTTAACGAAGGCTTGAATCGTCCGATAGATGCCAGCATTGTCGAAGGTTGACAAGAACGTTATTCTGTTGCGCACTGCACTGAAAACTGTCGGTTTTGAACGCGAATGAGCACCTCAAGAAAAGCGGTTGGTTTCATTGACCTCCTTTGTGCCATTTCCTGAGGCCTTATCGAGTCGATGCTGAGCGGTGGTGTCTCAAATGTTTCCCTCAGCCACCAATAAAAAAACCGTGTGATTTCAAAGCTGACTTCCGTAGCAGTGGCGTTAACAGAAAGGGTGAGATGTGGGTAAAAGGCAGGTGTGACGACGCTTCCAACATGTGACATGTTCATGACGCGTTGGTCAGAATTGTGTTGTAATTCGGTGCCAATGTGATATCATTAATCCACCCTACACCTTCTGCGTACTACTGCTGTCTGGTCTGCTTTTTTCATGTGTCGACATCTTACTGTTTGAAGGATCGCCGAGTGATAGGGTGACGTCACTGGGTGCCATTCTTTTGCACCACTACAGAGGAAGGTGTAGGCACCTATGAGGCAGATTTCACACTTATGCGTCCCATTGGAGGAAATGACGGGGTTTCAAAAAGTGAGCGTTTAATTCTTTTTCCAGGTGTAAAAATACTAGATAACGAGGCAAGTCAAAGATATATCATCAATTAATGATACAACGGCAGCCCCACCCCACATAAGAACATTTTACTAAAAATGGCAAGAGATTATAGGAAATTACAAGCTACGCTCAACACACAATGCTTTTCAGTAACTAGCCTCAGGCTCTGGCCACATCTGGCGGGAACGGTTCATAGAGACAGCAGTTAGTCCCCTTATTTACACGCTGGCATATCCATAGTCTATAGAACTATGTTCACAATCTCAGTGCTAAGGGAAATACCGATAATGCTGAATGCGCACTTTGATTTTATATCGTGTGAATTATTAATATACTGAAAGTTATTATTATTGAAATTTTGAACTTGGCTGCGGCTCAGCAACTGCACATGCAAGAGCTTCAATGAGTGCGGCATAACAGCCACCCCTCCCCCCCTTCCTCATTGAACAGTCTGAATTTGTCTTAATATTTGCAGTTTCTCCGTCACAGTGTGTCCTTTTACTGTGTTCCTTCATGTCAGGGGACAACACCTCAGTATTGGGCCTGTTGTACATTGATAATATTTCCTTGATGCGTTTTTGCTTCGACAATTATACTTGTTACAGTTGCGAATAAACGCCAAAGTGTTTCTCTTGAGTTTTTATGATATTGTAAGTAGTTTGCTGTGTTTACCTGAGCCTGCGGTTTATTAGCCATACGGCTTCAGTAGCACACTTTTTTACCCTCTCCCCCCACTTTCTCCTTTTAAACTTTTTCATTAATGTATTGATTATAGTAATGAAAGTGCACTTGTGATATCACACACGCTGCGCATTACAGCTGTAAGCACGCAGGACTCCCATGAGCGTCACCTACCAGAGGCGATCTAACCCTAGTGCCTGTATTTTTCAGCCAATCGGCACTTGTCAGTTTTGTACATGGCATACTTAAGCTCTGTAGGATCTGATGCCACATATATAATGTGGCATCGGATCGTACAGAGAATATATATATATATATATATATATATATATATATATATAGGGTGTTACAAAAAGGTATATATATATATATATATATATATATATATATATATATATATATATAGGGTGTTACAAAAAGGTACGGTCAAACTTTCAGGAAACATACCTCACACACAAAGCGAAGAAAGACAATATGTTATGTGGACATGTGTCCGGAAACGCTTACTTTCCATGTTAGAGCTCATTTTATTACTTCTCTTCAAATCACATTAATCATGGAATGGAAACACACAGTAACAGAACGTACCAGCGTGACTACAAATACTTTGTTACAGGAAATGTTCAAAATGTCCTCCGTTAGCGAGGATACATGCATCCACCCTCCATCGCATGGAATCCCTGATGCGCTCATGCAGCCCTGGACAATGGCGTATTGTATCACAGCCGTCCACAATACGAGCACGAAGAGTCTCTACATTTGGCACCGGGGTTGCGTAGACAAGAGCTTTCAAATGCCCCCATAAATGAAAGTCAAGAGGGTTGAGGTCAGGAGAGCGTGGAGGCCATGGAATTGGTCCGCCTCTACCAATCCATCAGTCACCGAATCTGTTGTTGAGAAGCGTACGAACACTTCGAATGAAATGTGCGGGAGCTCCATCGTGCATGAACCACATGTTGTGTCGTACTTGTAAAGGCACATGTTCCAGCAGCACAGGTAGAGTATCCCGTATGAAATCATGATAACGTGCTCCAATGAGAGTAGGTGGAAGAACATGGGGCCCAATCAAGATGCTACGTACTGATGTGCTTGATGCTAGTACTGTAGAGCAATGAGTCGCATGTCAACACAAGCACCGAAGTCAACATTACCTTCCTTCAATTGGGCCAACTGGCGGTGAATCGAGAAGTACAGTACATACCGACGAAACTAAAATCAGCACTAACATGGAAATTAAGCGTTTCCGGACACATGTCCACATAACATCTTTTCTTTATTTGTGTGTGAGGAATGTTTTCTGAAAGTTTGGCCGTACCTTTTTGTAACACCCTGTATATAAGGTGCAACAATAAAGTAATGAGACTGATTTTCTTTGCAAGATGTGTCAACCCTGCAAGCTTGCGTAGGCACAATATTTTTGACCTTAGTCTATAAGCTGCTTCTGCTTCTAGTCCAAGCGGCACAGGTACATCAATGCAACTGCTCAGTCGTGGATTGTGCTGTAATAAGTTAACACGTGTTTGTGTCACTCGTCACTTAAATGGAACCGCATAATATTGCGCAATGGTATGCCTTTGCTTTTTGCGTTAAAGTGGGTGAAAACGCTACGACAACTTACGGTAAGCTTCAGAAGGCTTTTGGAGAGGAGGTTATATCAAGAGCTCTAGTTTTTCGTTGGTATAAAATGTTTAGTGAAGGCAGAACGAATGTTGACGATGAAGACCGCAGTGGACGACCATCAACCTCATGGACAAATGTCAACTTGGCCAGGGTGCGTGAACTCGTACGATCTGATCGAAGATTATCCGCGAAAATGATTGCAGAAGAACTGACATCAATCGAGAAACGGTTCGTCTAATAATAACTGAAGATCTTTGTATGAGAAAGATTTGTGCAAAAGTGGTCTCCAAAAATCTCACAGCAAATCAGCGAGAAACACGAAAAAATGTGGCAGCCGATCTGTTAGATCAAACGGAAATCAATCTAGAATTGTTGAGCCGTGTTATCACTGATGATGAAAGTTGGTTTTTTTCAGTACGATCCAGAGAAAAAACGCCAAAGTTCACAATGGTGTTCAAAGGGATCACCCAGACCAAAAACTGGTCGCATGTCAAAGTCAAAAGTGAAAAACATGCTTGTGTGCTTTTTTGATTCCAAGCGAATTGTTCATAAAGAGTGGGTGCCTCCTGGATAAACAGTTAACCAATATTACTACAAAGAAATTTCAGAAAGACTTCGTAAAAGTCTTCTTCGTGTTCGTGCCAACATTGCTGATAATTGGATTCTTCATCACGATAATGCGCCATCCCATACTGCTCTATCAGTACAGCGATTTTTAACTTCAAAACAAGTTTCAGTGCTAACACAGCCACCTTATTCACCAGATATCGCTCCGTCCCACTTTTTTCTATTTCCAAGAGTCAAAACGGCGGTCAAGGGACACCATTTTCAAACAACATAAGATGTCCAAAAAGCTGTGACGAGGGTCTTGGAGGCTATTAAAGAAGCTGATTTCCAGAAGTGTTACAATCAATGGCAGAAGCGCTGGGAAAAGTGTGTGCAATCAGAAGGGAAGCATTCAACCCTGGATTAATGAGTGCCTCGTGCCTCTGTGAAGACGCTACTTTCGAGCTGTCATCATTATTTTAGCTAAACCAGTTATGACGGCTAGCAAGCAGTAACAAGATTAAAATGACCGTTCGATGAAAATCCGTAACCGTTGTTTAAGCTTCTGAGTCTTGAGTAGTCTGGTAAGTTTTTGCAGGCATTGTGCCTAAACTGTACTTCCACGTGGCTACAGGCTGCGATCGCAAAAGCGTGTGTAGTTCTCTCGAACACCAGGTAAGTAGTTACAGTGACTACTCTTCTCGCGTCCGGCTTAAAAACTCTGGCCCCCAAGAGAATCTAACGACTGGTCAAAACGACACTGCCTTTCAGGACCAGCTTAAATGGGTCTTCGTAGCAAATTTTGAAAGGACTACTTGGGATGCTTGGTTTCCAGGTCTTTCTGCCGTCAACTTGAGCTATATCCTAGCGAGTGCTTAGTGTCTTATACCACAAAGACTTGGTTTTTAACATAATACGCCATGTTGGGGATAATTTATAAATTTATTACTGAATTTATCTATCGACTTCCAAAATCAGTGAATGCATTCTTATACCTAAGGATTATCATTAAATTATTATCTCTCTGTCGCCCTCAAAATGTGCTTTAAATTAATATGCAGGTTTTCGCACTCAGTTTCTTAAGATTCTTCATTGAGGTTTAGCTTCAGTGACCTTTCTTAATTCTACTTTATCATGAAAAATTGATATCGAGAGTCTCGCATCATGGTAATACAGGCGAAATTCTTCGGTAACAGTGGACTGAACCTTCAGGTTACGAAACCAGAAAGTCAACTTCGTGGCAAAATGAATTTAGAGAGCATTAGCGCTTTACCCAGTACGCGTATTTTCAATGGTGGCGTTACTTTCTGCACCTTGTTCCCGCATTTAATTCTTAAAGGTACGGAAAGTAGATCGACAATACTATTTCACAATCTTTTCCTTCTTTTACTGTGGTAGTTTGGTGATATCTGTACACGTTGGTATGATCTTCAGAAAAGTGTGCGAACGGACATGGTTGCTAGAAGCACTCAGGTGGAATGAAAAATGATATCTGCGGTTCGTCACCAATTTGCGAATCCATCACTTTTCTGTGTGCGTCTTCGCTCAAAGCTGTTGCGCTAGACTTCAGATCTACCGAAGGACATTACAGTGTCACTCGCAGAGTTTCGAATTCCCTTTGTGTATGAGACAACTGCACGATTGACAGCCTCAATTACGCACGTGGGAACGTCCGCCATCTTGTGCTACACATGTCTCTGAAGCTGGACTCCCACATACACTTCACATGAATGCCATCCTGCTGGCTATGGTCAGTTGACACATTCTTTATGAACTAAACGTGCTTTGAAGTTTGAAGAGACAGGTGGTGATACATAAGTAAATCATGAAATTCACCGTCTTGACATTTTATCTTATTTGAATACAATCTGTTCAAATAAAATACAGCGCGATAGATAATATGAATTTTACGATTAATATGTTGTTTCTCTAGACTCTGAGGAACAAACAAACGTTTTGGTGCCAGTACACTGTCACTGAGTTAAGGCTGCCACTAGGTCGATAGAAGAGACGGCAGCTACTGGCTGCTCAGCATTCTTCTTTCGCATACTGTTTTGATTCTCGTTTTGAAATCGTGGAAACGTGTTTATGAGTCTGTGCACCCAATTTCGGGTATCACGCCAAATTCATTATTCAATAAAAGAACAGTAACATTGTTGTAAGAAAATGATACCCCTGTAGCCGTCCTTAAGGTGTCATTTCTTGTGTAGCTACTAGTTTCTGCACTTCACTGCACCATCCTCAAACCTGTATGCATGGCCGGCCGCGGTGGTCTCGCGGTTCTAGGCGCTCAGTCAGGAACCGCGCGACTGCTACGGTCGCAGGTTCGAATCCTGCCTCGGGCATGGATGTGTGTGATGTCCTTAGGTTAGTTAGGTTTAAGTAGTTCTAAGTTCTAGGGGACTTATGACCACAGCAGTTGAGTCCCATAGTGCTCAGAGCCATTTGAACCATTTTTGTATGCATGAATAGTAATGATAGCGTCATAAACTTATCAGCCATGTAATACAATGACAGATTAAAAACAGAAAGAGAATCAAGGACAAGACTCTAAAAGTTAATTTACAATAAACGTTTGATAGAACGAACAGATGCATCCATTGTCACATAGCTAAAGTATACCATAACGAATTTCCACACTATACATTGTACAAATATACTAATTATTAATAACTTCATTAAATAAATATTCCATGATTTTTATTTTTATTGGCCAATCGGATGATACATTATATGCACAAACCTGAAATAACCTACTGAACAAAAAAACCTCAGAGACAAGTAAAACAAAGAAACATGATCTATGCGACGTGCCAAAGTATAAAATGCAGAGGTGTAAACCGTTGAGGGGCATACTTACGTCATATACGTAAGATGAGTGCCCAAAACTGGTCAGAGGACCAATTATAGGACACCACCTATGATCATTAATGTGTGAATGCATCAAACAATAACACACAGGGATACTAACTAGCCCACGAGGATGCAGCGCACAATAAAAGGATGACTCGACAATAACTATCCACGAAGTATCAGAAAAGTTTTCTGACTAGCAAACCACTCAAAAAGTACTGATATGCATTAAACACAAGTGAACAAAAAAAGAAGAAATGAAATCTAAAATTACATACTGATATGCATTAAATACAAGTAAACGAAAAAAGAAGAAATGAAATCTAAAATTACATATAATTATGAATAAATGTACTGTAACCAGTGCACCCCTTTGCATTTCCACCACAAACCAATACGTCCATGCAATCAAAATTTCAAAAGAAACATACCAGCCACAAGTATCGTCTACAAGACAAACCACATTATTAATTGACCAGTAAGGAGGCCACACAAATGCCAGTAATTAAATCATAAATAAATCTAACACATATGTTACATGCAAGACTATAAACATGTGACATCAATCTGTTACAACAAAAACACTGGCAATGCCACAAGTTGTGTCCAGCAGAACTTAAGCGGGGGTAATGCAAACCCATGTGAAACTGAAGACGGCTACATAACGACTAAATGTGTCACAAATGACTAAAATAATTGCATGTTAAAGAGAAGGAGATGTTCAAAGACATATAGTTATAATTCTAGGGCTAACCCACACAGCTCTACCGCCAAGCACCTAACTGGAGGCCAATGACAGCAACGTCTACGTCAGCATAGATCATTACCCGAAAACTCCTACAAAGTACGCTACGAACTGTCATCTACGAAACCAAGCGTAATTAGATAACCCAAGCTAAGTCCAGCAACAATTGTACCATGAAACAATACCAACTAAGAATGAGCGAGGGTAAGAGTTACGAACCTAGTCAATGCTGTAACAGATATAAAGGGCGGAAACATGACCTGTAATAGGTAGTGAGCGGGAAGAGGGGTAAAGAAGGGAGAAAAGAGTTATCGTAAACGCACAGTCAAACACAGACTGTAATAGACACCAAGCAACCAACAATTACAAATAATGTACCATTAATATGAGAACAAGCAGAGACCCGAAAAATATCGACGCCTTATCAAGAAAAGGCAACGGCCTTGCCACAGTGGATACACATGTTCCCGTGAGATCACCGAAGTTAAGCGCTGTTGGGCGTGGCCGGCACTTGGATGGGTGACCATCCAGCCACTATGGGCTGTTGCCATTTTTCGGGGTGCACTCAGCATCGTGATGCCAATTGAGGAGCTACTCGACCGAATAGTAGTGGCTTCGGTCAAGAATACCATCATAACGACCCGGAGAGTGGTGTGCTGACCCCACGCCCCTCCTATCCGAATCCTCCTCCGAGGATGACACGGCGGTCGGATGGTCCCGGTAGGCCACTCGTGGCCTGAAGACGGAGTACTTTTATCAAGAAAGCATACGTCCGTACAGAAAATCCCTTCCAACCATATGAAAAATGCGCAAAAAAATCATCGAGAACACTGAGGAACACATCTTAGTCGATGCTGAAAAGGTTATCACGATCCCTATATGCGATTCATTAATGGCCAATATAACTGGTTTACCAAGACTACCATCAAACGACGTAAAGACAGTACCAGAAGCTACAACTCAAATAACCACCATGAATGCCATACCTGTAACTATGATGATGTCTCTCTAACCATCAACTGTCAATTGACTGAATAAACATTCGAAATAGAACATCCAAAGATACATGTCATCGAATACTCAAAGAAGTCGGCCAACATAAAACTGACGGTATAAGAGTATCTGACAATCGATATCATTAATAGAAAACAAAACCCTGTACAAGGAATATCGTAACTGAAATGTTTGGATAAGAGGATGATACCCAATAAAGGAGTGTAGTCAAACAAATAACATAAAGTAGTAAATGGAAATTCTTTATGGTTCACGTGAAAACCAAGTAGATCAATACATCGAGATTACAATGTGTCTTTACAATATAAATAACAATATGCACTGATTACAATGTCAAAGTAATTCAACCGTTCAGGCCACAAACTATGGTCTATGTGCATAAGAAATTTCAAAAACAGTAAAAGAATATTTTGTTCTTCGACTCATTTTGTTCTTTTAGTTTTTTTTGTGGGAATGGATATAAATTTCCAGGTCTTCTACGACGTCCATTGTACCTCCTTTATCTACGAAGTGCAAAATTTTTAGATCTCAGCTATACCTACGACAGTGTGTTTCGTGGTCTCTAAATGGTGTTTGAACGTCGAATGTTTAATACTACTTCGAGCAGTATGTTCTCTATATCGTTCTCTGAAAGTTCTATCAGTCTGGTCAATGTATATGGATTCACAATCAGCACAGGTTATTTTGTATACGCCTGATTTTTCTAATGGATCGAACTTTTCCACTGAATGTGTCAGCAACTTTGATAACACGTTGTTATTTCTGAATCCTACATTATCATTAACTTTACGAAAAATATGTGCCACATTTGGTAGTGGCGCAAAGTAACTCATACTCGTAAAATTTTTTTGTCTCTTTTATATCGCTCTAAAGAAATTTCGTGTCTTAAATAAAGTTGTTGGTTGGTTTGAAGTGAATGGGATTAAACTGCAAGGTCATCAGTCCCTTCATCCACTAAATGACAAACCAGGAGTGGTCGTCAAAGGAAGAAAGCGAAAGGCTAATCGTGGAAATCCTAAGTTAAATAACACAATAAAAAATAGATAAAACCAAGAAAAAAGACAGCACAGACAATTTGTTAAAGACAAGGCATTAAAACCAAGAAATCAAAAAGAGTAAAGAGAATAAAAAGGTAGAAAGGGTACAGCCTAAGATGGGCCACCGAGAAAGGGCCATCAACGGACCCATGTTGGGGTGGGAGGGGGGGGGGGAGGAGAGCAGGAGAGGTGCCCAACCAACCCTTCAGGCGGTCAATGAGGCCAAGACATCATACCTTACAGGCATGAATAGAAAACACCTTTGTGGGCAAAATGTAACACCGGATCAGCCACTTCAAGATTGTCTGCCAGCACCAGAGGCAGGGTGTTAGGAAGACAAAGATGCTGCCTCAAAGAAGCCAAATTAGGGCAGTCTATGAGTAAGTGGGCCACTGTCAGGTGGGTTCTGCATCAGCAATGAGGGGGATCCTCACAACAGAAAACGTGGTCATGGCTCAGCCATGAGTGCCCAATGTGGAGTCTATGAGGATGGTGGATTCCCTGCAAGATGTATGTGGGGAAGACTGCCATGAGGTCGTGGTCTCCTTCATTGTCCTCAATTTGTTTCGGGTGATCAGGGCAGTCCATTCTGAGTTACAGTCTTCCAGCAATCAATGGTGTATAAAAGACCAAAGGTCCCATTCAGGGACCCCCCATTCCCAGAATTGGCATCATGATGGCCAGCGTGGCCAACTGGTTAGCTCATTCATTTCCCAAAATTCCAACATGATTGGGGGTCCACTGGAAAATGACTGGCCATCCAGCTTGACGGAGGTCAGATCATGGATAGCTCTAACTAGTGGGTGAGGAGAATAGCACTGGTGTATTGCCTCAATGCTGATAAGCCAGTCACTATAGATTAGGATACTCTTGAAAGTGCAAGAATGAACATGGCTAAGGTCTAGTTTAATGACCATCAATTCAGCAGTGAAGACACTACAGGTATTCGGCAGAGATGGAGCTCACTATACCATTCCTGTGTGTATGCAAAGCCTGTTTGTCCATTGATTGTTGAGTCATCGGTAAATACTACTCCTGAATATTGATACATCTCTCAGACACCAAAGAACTGGTGGCGAAAAATTGTGGGGTCAATGGAATCTTTTGGACCAAAGGAGACTTCGAGACAAATCCAAGATCGCGGCACAAGCCATGGGAACAGATACAATGTGGAAGTTACAGTTCCAAACAGAGACACTGGAGGTGTGCACAACCCAGTTCCGGGTCACTGTTCTGGGAGGTCGAGCTCCCATCCAGGGAAAGGTACACGGTAGTGGGGATGTTCAGGGAAGCTACGACAGTGTATAGCATGATTTATCAGCTGCTGTTGGTGCCTGATAGGTATTGGAGGGACTCCAGCCACGACTAGTGAGCTATTCTGAAGGTTCCTGTTGCAAGTCAGACTCCACAGTGGTGAATGGGGTCCATTTTCTGGAATTCTGAGGGTGATGCTGACCATATGAAAGGCTGCCATAATCAAGATGGGACAGAATCAACACCTTGTAGAGCCACAAAAGGTTAGAACACTCTACAGCCCAGTTAGTGTTACTCAGGCAGCAGAGTGTATGGAGGTGGCGCCAGCACTTTCGCATAAGTTGATAAACGTGAGGAAGCCACGTCAGCTGGGAATAGAGGACATCTCCCAAAAAGCAGTGGATCTCAACTACAAGAAATACATGATCGTCTACATAAAGCTCTGGGTGTGAGTGGGCAGTACAATGGCGACAGAAGTGCGAGACATGCGTCTTGGCGTCTTGGCAGCTGAAAACAAAGCCATAGGAGATAGCCCATGATATCCCCTCTCCTATGGCGCCCTGCAGGCAACACTCAGCAACACCCATACTGGAGGAGCAATAACAAAAGCAACAATCGTTGGCATACAAGGAGAGTGATACCGAAGACCCCACAGTTGCCACTGAACCATTGATGGCCACCACAAAGAGGCGGACACTCAGTACAGAGCCCTGTAGGACCCCTTTCTCTTGGAAATGGAGGTACTAAAGGAAGCACTCACTTGAAGACAGAATGTACGGTGCGACAGGAAGTTTTCGACAAAAATCAGGAGAGGACACTGGAGAACCCACTCATATAACGTTGTAAGGATATGGTGATGTCATGTCATAAGCCTTCTGTAGGTGGAAAAAGACAGTGATGTGGTACTGACGATGTACAAAGGCTGTACGAATGGTGGCTCTAAGCACTATGGGACTTATCTGAGGTCATTAGTCCCCTAGACTACTTAAACCTAACTAACCTAAGGACATCACACACATCCATGCCTGAGGCAGGATTCAAACCTGCACCTGTAGCAGCCGCATGGTTCCGGACTGCAGCGCCTAGAACCGCTCGGCCACAGCGGCCGGCACGAATGGTGGACTCCAGGTGAACCACCCTGAGACGCAGCCAAAAGGCCCTCAGGTTCAAGGAGACAACACAGCCGCTTGATCAACAAGTGTTTGGTCAACTTACAGGTAACATAGGTAAGGCTAATAGGATGATAACTGCCATCTATAAGGGATTCTTACCCAGTTACAGTACCGGAATTACCATGCTTTCTCGTTAATGAGAGGGGAACTCACACTTGATCTAGAGCAGATTAAAGAAGGCGAGGATGTGACTAACAGTCAGCTGAGAAATGGTACACCCATTTGATTCTAGGTGTGATCGGGCCCCAGGGATATATCAGGGCAATGGGCTAGGGCACTGAAGAGAGTCCATTATCTGCATGGAGCATTATATGTATTCTGGTGGCAGGTACTAAAAGATATGTGCACTCATTCCAACCGCTGTTTTCCGAGCCAAAAGGTGGGGTGGAATTTCTCCGACACAGACGAAAGAGTATAATGCCCAGAAGAATGTTCGACATTTGCATCTGGATCAGTAAAAGTGCCACCATCTAAGGAAATACTTGGTACACCTGCAGGAAACCACCCCAATGTATCTGATCTTTGCCCATACCTGTTATGGAGAGGTATGTGATCCAATGGTGGAAACAAACCGTTCCCAGAATTCTTGCTTTCGCCGTTTTATAAGGTATCGGACGTCGGCATGAAGCTGTTTAAAGGCAATAAAGTGCTCCAGATAAGGTGCCGCTTGTGGCATTGAGGAACCTGCCTACGATCTATAATGGGCAAAGCAATCTGTGGAGGTCATCAGGGTACAATCTTCCTCATGGAGGGGACCCGAGGAAGAGCGGATGACTTGTTTGGCTGCCAAAAGAATGACTGCCATTGTATGCAGAACAGCTACATCGATATTACATTGCAAGGGGGACCTGAAGACGATAGCAGAGTTGAGCCCATCCCAGCCAGCATTACAAAGAATCCATCTGGGCATACAAACAGGTGAGCAACGCTGATGGCGAGACAAGATGATCAAGATGTGGTCATTACCACATGGGTCATCATGGACCCTCCAGTGGATAGATGATAGAAGACCAGGGCTGCAAAAGGAGAGATCAATGGCCAAATACGTTCTGTGTGCCACACTGAAGTGTCTGGAGGCACCAGAGTTAAAGATGCAAAGATCGAACTGTGCCAGTAAAGTTTGTATGTTTTTGCATGGCCAGTGATCATTGTACCACCCTGGAAAGGGTTATGGGTGTTGAAGTTGCCGAACCAAAATTAGGAAATATGGAGAAGGGGGAGAGGGGGAGCTGAGACAGTATTGCAGACACTGCAGATGGTAAAATCCTTATATGCCCTTACTCTGACAGCCACAGCCCCCAAGGTTTATCAGAAGACACAAGGTCACTGTATATAGAGTCCAGCATATACATTCGGACTGCACCCATTTCCCTCTCACAGTCAGTACAATTCCTAAAATAAACTTGGTAGCCACAAAAGGCAGGAGTCTGAGTTGCTGGAAACCACGTTTCCTGAATAGCAATACAAAATTCAGGGAAGTGCTTAAAAGACGTCTTAGCCACATGATGAAAAAATCCTTACAATTCCATTGGAGAATCAGACTGAATACTGTGGGGACATGAAGAAGATGAGGGGGTCATGTGTTGCCACCAGTTGAGACATCGGGGGATCCTCTGACATAGGTTCTGTAGCACATTGCCTGGAGAAATCTGATGTACAAGAGGCCACCGGGATCTCTAAGTTGAGCAAATAAGGAATACATGCAGAGTCTGGTAGCGATGGATCCACTGGACTTTCCTTTGCCTTAGAGGACTTCTTTTTGTCCTCCTCGTCCTCCACCTCCTTGAAAGATAGGGACTGGAAAGGCGTCCCTGAATTGGTTTCAGGCACAGAAGAAAAATGAAAAGTCCGATGGACAGCCTCCTTTGGATCCTTCAGCCACTGGCTGGTATATGGCTCTGGACAAGAAGGAACTGTAGAAGGAAGAGTTTCATGGGATCTCGTCCTAGCTAGAGAAGCCAGAGGAGAATGAGGTGCCTCCACCTGGGGAATGGGTACCAGTGTCCCTGGCAGGTGCGAAGCCAATGCTACCAAAGTGGGTGTGGTGGAAGCACCAGAAGGGCCCCTAGCCACCTGGGGGACCTCTGTAAGATGTACAACAGAGGAAGGTCCTGTGGAGAGAGAAGGTAAAGACGTTGCAGTTGCAGCGTAGATTCTGTCATTTGTATGGGATTAAGATGCTCATACTTTTTTTCTGGCCTCTTGATATGTGAGCTTGCCCATGGTCTTTCACTCCTGGATTTTCCTCTCACTCTTAAAAATGGATCAATCTGGTGATGAGGGAGAGTGGAGCTTACTGCAGTTCACACAGATGAGGGAAGGGGCACAAGTAATGTTCGTGTGCAGTCCCTGCAGACGGTGATATAAGTGCAATGGTCCAAACTCCATGAACATGAAGCGTCTTATAGGAGGAGGAACATACAGTTTCACATCACACCGGTACACCATCACCTTGACCTTCTCAGGCAATTTATCACCCTCAAAAGCAAATATGAAGGCCCCAGTAGCAACTCTGTTTTCCCTGGGTTCCCATGGACACGATGGATGAAGTGCACACCCTGTCATTCTAAGTTGTAAGTTGCCCCACAGCTCGTTGTGATATTGCAAAAGAAGATCTACATCTACATCTACATCTACATTTATACTCCGCAAGCCACCCAACGGTGTGTGGCGGAGGGCACTTTACGTGCCACTGTCATTACCGCCCTTTTCTGTTCCAGTCGCGTATGGTTCGCGGGAAGAACGACTGTCTGAAAGCCTCCGTGGGCGCTCTAATCTCTCTAATTTTACATTCGTGATCTCCTCGGGAATTATAAGTAGGGGGAAGCAATATATTCGATACCTCATCCAGAAACGCACCCTCTCGAAACCTGGCGAGCAAGCAACACCGCGATGCAGAGCGCCTCTCTTGCAAAGTCTGCCACTTGAGTTTGCTAAACATCTCCGTAACGCTATCACGGTTACCAAATAACCCTGTGGCGAAACGCGCCGCTCTTCTTTGGATCTTCTCTATCTCCTCCGTCAACCCGATCTGGTACAGATCCCACACTGTTGAGCAATACTCAAGTATAGGTCGAACGAGTGTTTTGTAAGCCACCTCCTTTGTTGATGCACTACATTTTCTAAGGACTCTCCCAAGGAATCTCAACCTGGTACTCGCCTCACCAACAATTAATTTTATATGATCATTCCACTTCAAATCGTTCCGCACGCATAGTCCCAGATATTTTACAGAAGTAACTCCTACCAGTGTTTGTTCCGCTATCATATAGTCATACAATAAAGGATCCTTCTTTCTATGTATTCGCAATACATTACATTTGTCTATGTTAAGGGTCAGTTGCCACTCCCTGCACCAAGTGCCTATCCGCTGCAGATCTTCCTGCATTTTGCTACAACTTTCTAATGCTGCAACTTCTCTGTATACTACAGCATCATCCGCGAAAAGCCGCATGGAACTTCCGGCACTATCTACTAGGTCATTTATATATATTGTGAAAAGCAATGGTCCCATAACACTCCCCTGTGGCACGCCAGAGGTTACTTTAACGTCTGTAGACGTCTCTCCATTGAGAACAACATGCTGTGTTCTTTTTGCTAAAAACTCTTCAATCCAGCCACACAGCTGGTCTGATATTCCGTAGGCTCTTACTTTGTTTATCAGGCGACAGTGCGGAACTGCATCGAACGCCTTCCGGAAGTCAAGGAAAATAGCATCTACCTGGGAGCCTGTATCTAATATTTTCTGGGTCTCATGAACAAATAAAGCGAGTTGGGTCTCACACGATCGCTGTTTCCGGAATCCATGTTGATTCCTACAGAGTAGATTCTTGGATTCCAAAAACGACATGATACTCGAGCAAAAAACATGTTCTAAAATTCTACAAAAATGGCTCTGAGCACTATGGGACTCAACTGCTGAGGTCATTAGTCCCCTAGAACTTAGAACTAGTTAAACCTAACTAACCTAAGGACATCACAAACATCCATGCCCGAGGCAGGATTCGAACCTGCGACCCTAGCGGTCTTGCGGTTCCAGACTGCAGCGCCTTTAACCGCACGGCCACTTCGGCCGGCCAAATTCTACAACAGATCGACGTCAGAGATATAGGTCTATAGTTTTGCGCATCTGCTCGACGACCCTTCTTGAAGACTGGGACTACCTGTGCTCTTTTCCAATCATTTGTAACCTCTAGAGACTTGCGGTACACGGCTGTCGGAAGGGCGGCAAGTTCTTTCGCGTACTCTGTGTAGAAACGAATTGGTATTCCGTCAGGTCCAGTGGACTTTCCTCTGTTGAGCGATTCCAGTTGCTTTTCTATTCCTTGGACACAGTGAAAGATGATGCCTTCAGGCATATTGAGACTCTTGGGAGCAGTAAGTCATCGGAATGTAACCGATCTTTTCACAACAGGGCAGGAGATGACATTTTAATCAGGAGGGAATAGCTCTTCATCTTAGAGGTGGCTGCAACTTCTCAGTATTTGCCTTCAATGTGACTGTGGCCAAAAACATGTCCCCATAAGTCCTGATACAAACGAGGTATTAGGGGGAAGATTTTTCTCTTTGTCATCTAGCAGTGCATTCTTCCCCAGGAGGGGTAATGCGTTGAGATCGTACTTTGTTGCATCATTTGAGGCCTTTGCAGTCGAAGAACTGCTGGGGCTGTATGACCACCAGTTGGAGAATTTTTAATTCGCTTCATTTTAAAACTATCCACCATGTTGCCACCCACTCTGAATGGGAGCTCTCCCTGTGGGTGTCACCCAGCCACAGCAACCTGGCCAGTAATCTATTTCTGTGAGACCGGTACCCCAGTCATGACAGCACATACTCATGGCACACACGGGGAGTGTACAGCGCAGGCACCAACACCCCTGTATGGTCAGGGGATACAGTTGTGTAGATAATTAACGATCCCCCTCCATTCCCCCCCCCCCCCCCACCACACACACACACAGACACACACACCAAAACAACTACAGTACTGGATTTTGGTCGTGCTGTGACAACAGGAAGGAAGGGTGCCAGTGTGGAAGGTCAACGAAGGCAGAGCATACACCACAATGGGCAACCTTCCATGTTCTGTAAAATTTGGAAAAGGTGGCAGGTCATACCTAGTAATGGGGCCCGTATAGCGTGAATGGAAGGTGAAGATAGCGCCTGGAGTAAACTTAAATCAAGACCAAACTCGTGAACCAAGTCCAGGCAGGGCCTACCCCAAAAGGACCGTCCGACGAAAATTCACCAGAGGCAAGAAATAGTCGAAGCGTAGTTTTGCAGCACAGGAAGAGGAAGTAGTGCCACAAAGGCTAGGGACTCGTGATAGCCGAACACATACTCGCCAAAGAGTGGTGAATCCCTTAGGAAGAATATTAATGTTGCTCTGAATTAATTCGATATGAATATTCGTGTTCGACTCGTTTTCAGTATTCGATGACGGCAAAATTTTCGACACGAAGTAATTCACTGTTCATAACATTATAACAGGGTGTCCCAGGAAGAACGGTCAATATTTAGGGATAAGACAGGTACAATCATACATAGCAATTCTAAAATGTATACCTTAAGATATAAGCACGTCTGTATCATCGATCCTGTGAAACACATCTCTTCTGCTGGAAGCACTTTGCTTTCCATATTCTGGAAGGAGGTAGTATTGACCAAAAGAGAAAAAAAAAGTCTACTAAAAATGAGCCCTAAAATGCACGCCTTGAGAGGTATGAGCACTTGTTCAGTAGGAGAGGTGTGCTTCGCAGCAGCGAATATGAGAAAGTGCTCTTAACATGGAAAGCAAAGAGACTGAAGTAGAAGAGATTTGTGTCACAGTATCGAAGATGAAGTGCTGATAGTTCTTAAGGCATGCACTTTAGAGCCCATGATTACTAGACTTTTTTGCTTCGAACGATCGTTTCTATCACATCCTTGAACACTGACAATTCCTACGGGACGCCCTGAATGCATCCTTTTATTACGAATATAAACACTGAAACTATTCAGATTTACATTCCTGTAAAACACGAATAAAAAAATACACCTTGTGTGAAATATATTTTGTTTCATGGCCAGACTGAAAATTATAACTCCATCGTTTTCTTTCTGGGATAACATGGGAAACACGAACTCTTAAATTGCAAAATTACATCAGAAATAGAAATAAAACGGAAATTACTAATGAATATGATCGTAAACACTTCATTAATATTCCATGTATGTCATGAAATGTTAGAAATGCCCACTGTCCACTGCAATACACATTCGTGATCGATACGTTGTGAAAACCTCTGCAAACCTATTTGCTCAACTTTGCCGACAAATTTTTCGTTGCAAAATCACTACCCTCTACTCATATTTGGTTGGTTCCAACTTTTCTACAAACCACAAATTTTCATAGGAAGGTAAGGAGGGGACTAAATAAGTGTTACTAGTAATATGAAACACAGTTTACAATCATTTAGGGGACTAAATAAGTGTTGCTAGTAATATAAAACACAGTTTAAAGTCATTTTCAGATCCGAATGACTATTGTGTGAGCGGATTATTTCGGAGAGCTTCTCCTTGTGCTGTCGCAGACTCCGATTATCAATATAACTATTTCTTGTATTGTCAACCCGAAGAGTTTAAATAGAGCGTAAGAATAGCACCGCTTCAATACTGGCAGCAAAAACTACTATAGTTCCATGTGAAATAGCGAAGTTGATATCGAAGAGGGTGACAGATTCCAGTACGACTGTTGAGTTTACGCAACAGACTTAATGAACGTTCCAAAACAAGGACTGATAACATACAAATGCAGCGGACTAATAGTGAACATGAGTCTGACTATAAGAATCTAAATACAATGGCATTAATTTACAACCGTCTAAAAAAGGCACGCATGGATGACGTTTATGATGGCATTAATGACTACCCTAAAGTTGCTCTATTGTTCTCTATCTACATAAGCTTTACGCATGCTAGTAGGCCTATGTATTTCGCAGACAATTAGCACATACATGTGATCTTTATTACTGCGCTATTCATACCGGAACGTAAGACTGAAAGAAAGCAGCCGACCGGGGTGGCCGAGCGGTTCTAGGCGCTAGGATGTCTGTGATGTCCTTGGGTTGGTTAGGATTAAGTAGCTCTAAGTTGTAGGGGACTGATGACCTGAGCAGTTAAGTCCCATAGTGCTAAGAGCCATTTTTTTCTTTTTTAAAAAAAGCAACGCCTTGAAGACGATAATCGTGCAGAGGATTAACTTGATCCTGACCATATACGAGCGCATTAGTGGTTTTATTTACCGATATCGCTGTGAACAACGCGGATATAATTTGATGGTCTGATTCGTTATATAAGAGGTCAGTCAGTACCGTTGCTCTAAAACACATCAGCCAAACCTTATGACCACTGCCCACCGCAAGGTTGCGTGCAGCTCGATGGCGCTGAAGGCACGCGACAAGATAAGAGAAGTATATGAGCGGAGCAGAAACGAATGGGGATTCATTCTAGCGCCGATCATACACTCAAATGCTGAAATCCGCCGACTGAAGCGACGTTGACGAAAGTCAGGCTGTTGTGGCCCAGTGCCTGGGAGCGACCAGCTCGGAAACGACGAAGCTGGTCGGCTGTTGGCGTGCTACTGTCGTATCAGTGGGAAGTGGTTGAAGAATGCTGTAACCACGAGTAGGCGACAAGAAATTGGACGTCCATACCTCATCACAGAAAACAGGGATCGGAGGCTTGAGCGCTCGGCGGCCATCTGTGGCAGGTCTGATGACAGAGTACAGAGCTGGCGCAGGCACAAGTGTTTCGGGGCACACCGTTCAGCGCCCAGTGTTGAACATGGTGTTCCACAGCAGAGGAGCCTTACGTGTTCCCAAGATGACGAAACAAGATCGTCAGATATGATTACAGTGGGCACGGGATCATCGACATTGGACCGTAGATCTATGGAATCGTGTCACCTGGTCGGATTAATCCCGTTTATCGTTAAACCAGGTAGATGGTCGTGTCCAGATAGACCATCATCCAGGCAAACGGCTGCTCGATATATATGTAGCGAATGACGGGCGCAGGACGGTGGGAGCAATATTACACTGCTGGCCATTAAAATTGCTACACCACTAAGATGACGTGCTACAGAGGCGATATTTAACCGACAGGAAGAAGATGCTGTGATATGCAAATGATTAGCTTTTCAGATCATTCACACAAGGTTGGCGCCGGTGGCGACACCTACAACATGCTGACATGAGGACAGTTTCCAACCGATATCTCATACACAAACAGCAGTTCACCAGTGTTGCCTGGTGAAACGTTGTTGTGATGCCTCGTGTAAGGAGGAGAAATGCGTACCATCACGTTTCCGACTTTGATAAAGGTCGGATTGTAGCGTATCGCTATTGATGTTTATCGCATCGCGAGACTGCTGCTCTCGTTGGCCAAGATCCAATGACTGTTAGTAGAATATGGAATCGGTGGGTTCAGGAGGGCATTACGGAACGCCGTGCTGGATCCCAACGGCCTCTTATCACTAGCAGTCGAGATGACAGACACCTTATCCGCATGGCTGTAACGGATCGTGCTGCCACGTTTCGATCCCTGAGTCAACAGATGGGAATGTTTGCAAGACAACAACCATCTGCACGAACAGTTCGACGACGTTTGCAGCAGCATGGACTATCAGCTCGGAGACCATGGCTGCGTTTACCCTTGACGCTGCATCACAGACAGGAGCGCCTGCGATGGTGTACTCAACGATGAACCTGGGTGCACGAATGGCAAAACGTCACTTTTTCGGACGAATCCAGGTTCTGTTTACAGCATCATGATGGTCGCATCCGTGTTTGAGGACATCCCAGTACGCGCATTGGAAGCGTGTATTCGTCATCGCCATACTGGCGTATCACCCGGCGTCATGGTACGGGGTGCCATTGGTTACACGTCTCGGTCAACTCTTGTTCGCATTGACGGCACTTTGAACAGTGGACGTTACATTTCAGATGTGTTACGACCGGTGGCTCTACCCTTCATTCGACCCCTGCGAAACCCTACATTTCAGCAGGATAATGCACGAGCGCATGTTGCAGGTTCCTTCCGGGCCTTTCTGGATACACAAAATGTTCGACTGCTGCCCTGGCCAGCACATTCTCCAGATCTCTCACCAAGTGAAAACGTCTGGTCAATGGTGCGAACTGTGGTTTCGTGTTGAAGCTGCATGGGCAGCTGTACCTGTACACGCCATCCAAGCTCTGTTTGACTCAATGCCCAGGCGTATCGAGGCCGTTATTACGGCCAGAGGTGGTTTTTCTGGGTACTGATTTCTCAGGACCTATGCACCCAAATTACGTGAAAATGTAATCACATGTCAGTTCTAGTATAATATATTTGTCCAATGAATACGCGTTTATCATCTGCATTTCTTACTGGTGTAGCAATTTTAATGGGCAGTACTGTACGTTACGGGGGACATTCGGCTGGACTTCCGTGGTACCTGCGGTAGTAATCGAAGGCAGCATGACAGCTGTGGACTACATGAATATTTTCAGGCACCACCTATAAGCCCTTATGCTTGATGTTTACCCAACAGCGATGGTAACTTTCAGAAGGATAACTGTCCGTGTCACAAGGCCAGAATCGTGCTTCAATGGTTTGAGGAGCATGATAGTGAAATCACTTGTATGTCTTGTCCATCAAATTCGGCTTATCTGAATCCGATGAAACCCAACTGGGACGCTATCGCGTGCCAGCTCCGCACCCACAAACCACCCGTCCGTAAATCACGGGAAGTGTGACACCTGTGCGTAGCCATCTGGTGCCACAAACCTGTGAAAAGCTATCAAATATTTGTCGAAACCATGGCAAGCACAATCACTGCTGCATTGCGGTCCAGAGGTGGACCAACACGCTTTTAAGTAGGTGGTCATAATGTGTTGGCTCATCAGTGTATTTAATGTACAAGTGGTACTTAACCCTTTTAAGCAAATTGAAAAGTTAGCGAATAATACATAAGTGAAACTGGTGAACCCCATAGAATTGATTACGTTGACAGAAGAGGATTACAGATTAAACCAAATAAATATGAGTAATATTCACACGTATGTGAATGGGTAGGCCCTCATAAATTGCGGATACAAATAAAAAAATCCAATAATAATTAATGCATGTAGAGCCAGCTGAGCACTGAATACGGAACCACTTGCGAGCGAAGCATTTAACTGCACAGTGATTCACGAAAATAGCAAATACTCTTATTGTTAGTCCGAAAGTACTAATCCCTGCTTTCACTCATAACGTAATCTAAAATTTATCCTGACTAACCACTGCGAAAACATGCAATAAGTCACACATGACTACTAATATCAAGTGCATCAAATAATTACAGTTCACGGCTCCTCAGATTCCGTAAATAAAATTCGTATAGTTGCACAAAATCAGTCATCGATAACACAGTCAAATAATTGAACTGCAGTGAAAAGTTAAAGTACGTAACTCGTGTTGACAAAATTATTCCACTTCCAACGAAAACTTAAGGCATGTAACCCACGAGGTTGCTCGGCAGCAAAGTTCAACATAAACAACCAATGACCATCGAAAGACTCTACACGCCTTACATCTCACCCTTAAATACTTCCTATGACGCCACACACTACTGAATGAATTTTAAGTACTAAAATAATGGTCATTCGTATCTAAGGCTCGTTAGACACACATATAAAATATCAGAATATAGTTAAAATTATTATGGCTATTTTGTGACCTTTCAGTGTAAAACAAGTAGACAGCAAAATTCAAATAGAATGACATCTGGTTTTGCAATGTGTTTGAAAATTGTATAAAATTATAAATGCATAGGACCAGTTTGAAGAATGAGCCCCTTTGCTGTTTAATTGGAATATCTTACTTTTATGTTTTATACATGACGATTCCCGACTCTATGGTGGTTCTTTTTTTTAAAAAAAATGTATTTATGGTCTTTTACATATACGAGGGTTGGAACTTTAATAGTGGCAACTATTTATTTACAGCTCGTCAAAATAGATACGTGTTTCAAAGTTTTACTTGCCTTCAAAGTAGTCACCAGCATTGTGTATAACCCATTGCCAGCGATGTGGAAGTCGTAGGATACTCTTAGCAGTGCCAGTTGTGTTGACACTTCGAGCGGCGCGGTCTCTTGTCTGACGAATTTGTAGCAGCTCTGAAGCGAATGCCGTGAAGTGTTTGCATCAGTTTAGGAATCGAGTTGAACTTACGAGGGGAGTGCAGTAGGTAGTATAGCACTTAGCAGCCCATCAGTCAAAGAAATCAGTGACAGCTTGCACTGTACGTGCTTGAGCGTTGTCCTGCAACTGCCACCGTCATGGGTGGATTATGGCTAAACTCGTTGGTCAACCAAGACCCTTTGAAAGTTCGACAAGGCTCTGTTTCGGACACAAGCTTTCATTCTGTAATATACAGCGTGGCTGCGCAATTGCGGTATTCATCAAATGTGCTTGGTGTACGGAAGTAATTTGCTTCACATACTTCATCTGCAACCATTATTTTGAAGCCTTTGTTCCTGAATAAATTACACTGTGTGTGGGGAGAGAGGGGTATTAGGGGGGGGGGGAGTCCTGTTTACATTGATTTTTGAACGTTATGTACTTATTAATCTTATTTTGTTTTTTATATCTGCTACTATTATTATTACTTCCAAATGTGTGATGCAGTTGTTTCTTTGTTCTATTTTTCCCATTCTTTATGTTTATTCTGTGAAATTACGTATGTGATCTGTAGATTTACTACTTTAAAAAAAAAATAAAGCAAAAGCAGACTGTCAAGAGGATGTTATTGTAAACTCAAAAAGGCCCTTTTATATGTCATAAACATATTGTCCAATGCAACACTTCCAGGCGCAATACAGTAAAAAATAAATGAAAATACGTTAACGGGATTTGAAGCCAGGACCTCACGCACGACGCCTTACGCTCTACCAAGACATCCATAGGAACTACGCATATTAGTGGCTCACAGGTGTGCTTTTCTTGTGCTCTGGTAGTTCTGGTGTTACTTTCAATTAACGTTTACGCCCGTTCCATTGGACGACAGCAGATAGTAAAATCCAGATCGGAGTTTTGGTTGACAATATCGACATGCAACGATTGGTATAAATCTGAGTGTCTGACATCTGGAGGTCTGGATGTAGTGTCATGTGGAACAAATCTCTGCCGGTACAGGCAGTGCTACTTTAAGGCGGTGTCTCCTGGTGCCTTTATCTTTCCTAAAACCAACTGATCATCCTGTAAGAGATCCTCAGTTTTTTCCATTCTTTTGTATGGTATTGTCAGCAGCTTGGATGCACGAGCTGTTAAGCTGATAGTTCTCGAATTTACGTATCTTCATGATTGCTCGAATGTTATTCTACCTATTCTTTCAAATGTTGTGTCTCTAGCCTCATAGAATCTACACATTAATTTGAATAATTGTGTGTGTGCCACTTCTTTCTGCAGTGGTTTTAGAAATTATGCAGAAATGTTTTCTGTCACCTCTGTCTTGTCTGGTCTTTGGTTTTCCAAAGTTCTGTCAGACAATATCACCTGATCTTGAAAGTCTCTTCGGGTTTGTTGCCGGATATTAAAATCAACTTAACTCGATATTTCGGCGATCCAACTGGTCGCCATCTTCAGGAAGTGCTGCTTCTGCTGATGAGTCCCGCTGAGAAGGAATTTTAACATTAAGAGTGTGTTCCGTCCACTGCTCAAATGAGGGACACAGTATGAAATTTAATGAAACTGTGGTAGTTGCCAACATTTCCGGTTTTTGGAACAGTGTCTAAAGAGGCGATTGAAATTAAGTTGGCTGATAATTTAATCAACAGAGACAATGGGTTTCCTCCTAGCAAGACGTGGAATCCTGTATTATCTCGCATCAAAACTGAACGTTCTTCGGTGCGACCCTGAGTGCGATATATCGTTGCCAGCAGTGTTCTACTAAGGGCGGCGCCACCTCCCTGTTTTGGAAGGCAGAAACCGTGATGGTCGGCGCATGCGCCGTGTACTGAACGATGGCCTATACAGGACGTCGATTTGCAGCCTGGCGTCCGTCCTTTTATTCCTCAAACCAACAAACCCCCTTCTGCGCCTCTTCCTATCGTCCCATCTGCCTGACCTCCGTCTTCAGTAAGGTCTTTGAATCCATCCTCTCCCACCGTATCCATCAGCACCTTGTTCAACACCACCTCCTCCCCCTTACCCAGTGTGGCTTCCGACCCTCCTTCTCTGCTGAAGACCAACTCCTAAACCTCGTTCACCTTCTGTCCCTCCAGCTCAACTCCCATCGCTCCGCCATTTTTGTTTCCCTTGACCTCCAAAATGCCTATGGCCGTGTATGGCAACCCGGTCTCCTCTTTAAACTCCAAACCTACGCCCTGCCTATCAATTTTGTCCATCTTGTCGCTTCCTTCCTCTCGCACCGTCCTTCCTATGTCACCCTCCACAACACCAACTCCCATATCTTTTATCCCACGGCTGGCGTCCCCCAGGGTTCTGTCCTCTCCTCTCTCCTTTATCTCTTGTATACGGCTGATATGCCCAAGCCACCCCCACCAGTCCACCTTCTCCAGTATGCTGATGACACCGCCTTCCTGGCTCTCTATCCTACCCTTCAACGGTCCCAACGTACCCTCCAAACCCACCTTAACCAGTCCACCACTTGGTGTAACCAGTGGTCCCTCCGGCTCAACCCCTCCAAAACCCAGGCAATCATCATAGGCCGCACCACTCGCTCTTTCGCCTCCATGATTTCTACCTCACCCTTTATGGTCGTCCCATCCAGCTCACCCCCATCCTGAAATACCTTGGCCTCACCCTTGACCGACACCTCACCTGGACCCCTCATCTCCAGACCGTCCAGCAGAAAGCCCATTCCCGCCTCCGCCTTCTGAAACTGGCCGGACATGGGGATTCCATCCTTCTACCATCCTCCACACCTACAAATCCCTCATCCGTCCTATCCTCTGTTATGCCAGCGTTGCCTGGATCTCCGCCCCCACCCGCTTTTACAAGGCCCTCCAAATCCTTGAATGCCATGCACTCCGCCTTGCCTTCCGTATCCGCCTTCCTTCCCCCACACGGCTCCTGTATGAACTGATCCCCTTCCCCCACCTCCTCCTGTTCCTCCAACATCTCCGCATCCTTTACATTGTCCGCAGGCTTGATCCTCCCCACCCACTGGTTTCCTCCTTCCTCTCCACCCCCCGCCTGTTACCGTGCCTCTATCGCTGTATCCCTCCCTCTCTCCACCTCCACACCCTCCATCTCCTTCATCAGGGCAATTTCCAGCGCCTCCCCCTCCCGGATGACGAACTTCGCCATGACATCTACCCTTCCTTCCAACTATAACCTGGCCTTGTCCCCCCCCCTTCCCAGGGCCCCCTTTTTCCTCTCCCCTCCTTCTCCCAGAGCGGATTTTCCTCCTCCCCCCCTTCTGAGACCCTGCACCCCATACTTGCCTCTTTCCTTCCCACATCCCTCCCTACCTGGCCCTCTCCAGCGCGCTCCCCGCCCATCTCCCCCCTCTCTTCCCCTCCCTCCCTCCCTTCTTCCGGTTTCCCTCATCTCCTTGCACCTGGCAGATCCTCCGTTTTGATCATCGTCAGTGTGCCACGTCAGTGTTGTGTTTAGTGCTGTTTTTCCTGTGCATCAAGAGGTGTGATTTTAATTGTGTACTGCCTTGAGGTTCGCCGTCAGTGTTTGTTATGTGCTACGCCATCCGTCGATACCTTTTATGCTCCAGTCATACTGTGCCTTGTGTTCTTTTCATTGTCACAGTGTGTGGCTTTTTGTGTGTACTACTTTTAAACAGTTTTTTATCTCCATTTTACAGTCACCCCGTTTTTTGTCTATTGCCTTCCATGATGTTCCCCCTTTTTTATATCTATGTTCACGATATTCTCTCCTTTGTTATTTTTAAATGTCTTCTATTGTTTGTTCTAAGCCTTTCGGCTGAAGAGCAGCGCATATGTTGCTGCCAGCCCACCCCGATGGGGAATTTAAATACAATAAAGAAAAAAAAAGCCTGGCGTCAGTTCTCAGCGGGACTCATTAGCAAAAGCAGCATTTCCTGAAGATGGCGACCAGTTGGATCGCCGAAATATCGAGACAAGTTGATTTTAGTATCCAGCAGCAAACCCAAAGAGACTTTCAAGACTTATTACGCCGGGAAAGCCTACGTAATTACAGTATCGCGTGATACCCTATGTCTTCCATTTCAAAAAAGAAAAATAGTTCCCTGGTATTACGCAAAATAAATTTTTAAATAATACTTGACCCAGTAATGCATCGTTTCACATTTAACGAAATTGTTTAAATATGCTATGTTCACGAGTTTTACCAAAGCATTTCCAATCGTTATTGCACTTCTGTTTACTTTTTCTCCTGGTGTAATAACTCCAAAATTTACAGGGTTTGTTGTAATTTAAGCAAAGGACTGCACAAAGACATTTCCCATGGTCACAGCCATGTCGCAGCAACAGAGAATTGAATTAAATGATCGCTGATAGAACTTTGCTTAACGTTATTTCTGAGCGAGCTTCGCGATGTGTTTTCCTCTGAAATGGGTCTGTTGTAAGGCATGGGATGGCAGAGCACGATTTCCGATCCGACATTATATGCGGGCAGTATGATATAGGTAAACGCTAGGAATATGGGCAAGGTAAAACTTTTTTACTTTAATTTTTCATTTGTACTTAGAAACCTAATTCCACCCAATTATTAATCTGAAACTTAAATTTGTTTAGGACAATGTTCCTGTTTTTGAAAAGATATGTTGGAAGTGGAAGTGGAAGGTAAATACTGTTTGCCTCCACAAACGAAAAAGGACGTATGTGTGAGAGCCTGTACTTTGGATTTAAGTTGTCCAAAATTAATTCCAATTAAGAAAAATTCTTTGATTCCTTACAGAAAAGAGTACATGGAAAAATAAGAAATTAAAATTTATGTTACGTGTAAGACAAAATTGCTTATACGAACGTGACACTGGCCATTCAGTCCATATCTTTAGTTGCCCTGAATTCAAAAGCTCAGTGGCTGGTTGTCAAATTTGTTTATTAATTTGCACTATTTCTTTTTGGTGTGTTGTTTGTGTGTCGTTTGAATCACGTCCACATTGAAATCTGCTACATTAAGCTCTCACTACAGGCAGTTACAGAGGAACTGTACAATGTCATCAGCAAAGCAAAGGTGGTTCTGATATGTTCCATGAAGACAAATTCCTTCTTTGTTTTCCCTTTTTAAGGGAAGTAATTTTGGGAATTGTTGTTCATCAAACATATAATATTAGTTTCGAACCTCTTATGTTTATTTCCTTAATTCCAGGATCTGAAAATCACAGCGTCTTAAGTTACCAAATTTTCGTGAATGAGCACAATAAGAAATCTATGCAAAAAATTTTTTTCACATTATCCCACGAATGTACGTCTATACACGAATTCTGAACAAAAACCGCAAATAGTTATTTAAGTAAAAATTTTTACATTCAGGATCAACATCAATGTTTCCTAGCGAAGCGTGCTATGTTCTCGACAGATATACAGCTTTTTTGTGTTTTGCAAAACCCTTTCTATTATTGTGAGCCTCACTTTCGTAGTTCTTCGGTGGGACCTTTCCACGTATTTCTTAGTCTTCCACGTTTTTCGTTGACTATTACACTCCAATCCGATGCCTCTTAGTCAAAATTATCTGATTTTCTTAGTGTATATCCTAGCAACATTTAAGGTTTCTTTTCTTGGCGCAGGATGCTACTTTCACCGCCAGTAATGTATAAAATGCTCCAAAACTGCTTTGTTTTTGTGTTACTTCCAGACAGCTGGTTCAGTCAATTGATTTACAAGTCGGCGAAAGGCAATACAAGTTACTTAGAATAGCACTCTCGTTTCTGCGATGTTGAATTTTTCATACGACTGCAGTGTGTAACGAAGGTAATTTTTCCTCTAAATTCTTGTTTGCTGTACGAAAGTGTGTTGTGAAAATAACATTTCTTTCCTGCTGATAATGGATTTATGCATCTGACTTCGCCATGGCTAGGTGATCGTGAACACATTCTGAGTAAAGTTTTCTAGGTTATTAGACCGTGTCATGAGGAAACTCCCAATAGAGCGATAGAAACTTCTAACATGTAAGAAGAAATTAAAGAGGGACATGACGCAGCATAACCTTCAAAATTTTACCTTCAAAGCCAGCAGCCAAAAAGCCAGCAAACAGACCTTTTCTTCCGTAAAGCAGAAAAAAGGGGTGACGCAGGTTTACCTTAGATCGAATCTCTTTTATTTTTGGAAAGGATGCATGTGAATACTAACCACCGTAGTCGCAAGTAACAGCGCTGATATCAAAGAGACTTCCACCGGCGGTACGGCACACAAGTAATGAATATGAGATCCGTCAGATGGCCGGGTGAGGTCGCAGGTGTGGCGTTCCCACGGTCCGCCACATCGAGGGAGCACGCATATTCGCAAATGAACGCTCTTCGGACATCATGTCTTACCTCTCTCCCAAACACGATTCCCAACTATAACAAATCCCAAGTAAAAAACAACACTTTTAGAAATTTAGCAACTTCAGATGGTTTCATAGCAATAATTTCAGCAGAAAAACACTCGCCACCAGTTCAAACCGAAATCGTGAATTACGAGGATCAAGGAAATGACATGGATGGACTAGGCCCCTTTAATATTATTTATCCTTGGACAACAATTTTTTTATATTTTTTTATAGTAACAATGGGTCCCATTTGAAAAACAAGAAAATTGAAGTTAATGTGTCATTACAAAACGGTAAATGGTGAATGAGACAGGCGTTGAATAGTAATAATAATAATAATAATAAGACAAAGTCAAGAAATAATATCTTAACAATACAGGCCTTTTTAAAAATTTTAAATTAAACAATTTTATACAAACCAGCCGATTAAAATAATTAAAACAGTTCTAGGTAAATTTCTTCAAAACATTAGGCAGACCCCCAAAAGGTTTAGACCAGAAATTTTTCAATAAAATTGAGAACAAGGATACAATTTGTATTAAACATTAAAGCGGAAACTTCTTATGAGAAAACAGTTAATCAAGGGCCACTTGGCCAACAGCAAAACATCGTTTACTGTGCAGGTCAGATAACATAAGATACTCAGCGTGAGCACAGACAGCCAGGAAGCGCCAGGAAAATGCTCGAGAGCCGTGTACATCGTCCCAAGTAAGTCAGGCCCACGCGGCAAAAAGCTGTCGAAACCGAACACTATCCCACCAACTTAGTAAGTGCTGTTAAACAAGAAATATAAGTGTGTGAGTGTATTACACTACAAGTAAAGTTACGGTTTAACAATGATTGCACTTGCAGAGAGTTTCCAATAAGACGATACGCCCTAGGAAACAAGCTTTGCTAACAGAACTACAGAAAGGGAGCGGTTATTTCTTCCAGGAAGAAATATAATAACTCGGTAGAGTCTTACCATTAGCCAGAGCTCAACATGCTTAGAGTCACTGCATAACAATACCAGAGAGCCCACCAGCTTCTAAAACATCATGAAAACAAATATTAAAACTTGGAACTGCTGGTTCTCTTGCGTAAGAATTTTAAAACAAATGTTTTCCTTTTCTTTAAAAAAAATAGATAAGGAATAGGCACCTGATATAGCTACGCATGTCAACTGGGCATATTACGTAACCATAACTATGGCAAATCTAAGAGAGAAAGGTGGGAAACAGATTAAGACAAGTTATTTGAAAATCACAGAGAGCAGGCATGGCAATACGCTAGTCCAAGAATGACAGTCAGATAAGGCGTGCATGACAACTCACTTAGCATAAACACGAACATCTGTTCTAACACCTTGCAGAGCGGGAAGTCTGTGCACAGAGCTGATCAAGTAGCTGCACACAACATAAAGGAACCAGACCTTTGCCTTCTGACCAGTCCTGACGAAGAAGAATGAACGACGACCCGGAGAAGACGTCGTGCCGGTCCGCACCGCTGATCCACGCACCGCTGCTGCCCTCGTCACCACACTGTGCAAAAACTGCCCGTCAGCTGCCTGCGCCGAGCTCTTTGGAGGCCTCCCTCAACTGGTGAGACTCCAGGAGCCGCTTTTGAAGACTAGGCGAGGCAGCGATAACTGTACAAGGGTGTAATCGGCGCCCCCTGGTGAGGCGCCAGCCAAAAGTTATCGATGGTGAAATGAGAGACCACGGATCGCCAACTTCTATGTTATCAACCATTCACTGCAACAGACTTCCATGCCTATGCACACGGAGTGTAGCGGACATATTGTATGTAGCCTTTTACCGAAACTGGTGCATGTCTGATTTTAAAGGTGAAGAGGCGCTTCAGGTTCACCATCGAGGGCGAACTAAGCGGTGAACCTCTTATACCTCTAATCGCTTGCAACCTGTCAACTCCAGAATTTGAAATGTGCAGAGCCGAACGTTCCTGGTCAGGGAAATCAGTCGGTAAGTTGCATCGAATCGATGAAACTCTTTATGATGTTGAAAAGTTGCAGAAAGCAAATAATCTCAGAGCGACCGGTCTGCTCAAAAATAACTTTTAGGAGAAACTTTTTCTTACACTTACATTTTATACAAATTTATCTTTGCTATTAAAAAATGTATACTATTAAAAGAAGAAATAATCATTTTAGTGTAACAGAGTTCAGAAAATTTTCATCTTTGTTCTAAGTACTGTCACTATACTCATTGTTTGCACACCTGATAGAAATCTGCGCCGGCGGAGTGGCCGTACAGTTTGCGACGCCATGTCCCGCCGAGGTTCGAGTGCTCCCTCGGGCGTGTGTGTGTGTGTGTTTTGTACTTAGCGTTAGATAGTTTAAGTAGTGTGTAAGTCTAGGGACCGATGACTTCGGCAGTTTGGTCCCTAAAGAATTCACACACACTTTTTTTTTAAGAAATGTGCCTTTTCCTTAATCGAATAAATTTTGTGAATAACCGTTCTGCTTTTGCTCATTTCATTTACATCCAGCTGCGCAAACTGGCCGTCAAGAGCTTTGCGCGCTGATTCTCGAAACTTTTTTCATGCGAGGGAAATTGTTCACGTTACTCTGATCGTGTCCTATTTCATCTTTCTTTCCGAATTTTTCTACCCAATTATTTCTAGAACACACTCACACACACACACACACACACTCACTCAATCTATAACTGTACTATAATTAACGTATAGTATTTGCTGTTTTATGAGCTCAGCCAGAGACCAATTTAAGCAAATCGCCCTGTTATCGGGTGCGAAGTGCGATGCGCCAACTCGAATAAGTGACATAAACTAGTCCTTACGCGTTAGAAACACTTCTTTCGAGTGACACAGATACCTTCAGTCGGTGCGAAAAATTCATCAGAACGCTATAAAGTCAGCAACAAATTTTAAATAAATACCACGGTTAGGCGCAACGTTAGAATTTGCTAAGAAATACATTATATAGAATAAGTTCGCCTAGCTAATTGGGTAAACAGTGTGTAGTTGTGGGTTGTTGTTGCGGGTCAGGTCCCAGCTACAACTTATCTTACACACCTATAACAACCGAATAAGGCACAGGGAAGACTTAACAATAGTTGTAAATTTCTTCCGAAATGTCTTTAATTGTTATTTGTGTAAAATTATCGTTATTCATTCTCAGAACATTTTAGATGTCTCACACATAACTCAAAAAGTGTGTGTTCTGTAATGAAAATTGGCCAATTGTGAGTAGGACTCGCACTTTGAGAGTTCCGTACAAACTTAATCTTCTATATAGACAGTCCATCGATCCCAAGAATCTAGAATCACGAGGATATTTTGCTTGTTACCGACTTTGATACTGCCAAGATATGGATCCCAGGAATTCAACGCTTTCGAGAATGGTCTAATTTCACGTTTGAAGTCCTTTACTTGAACTGTGAAACCTTGCTTCATGATTCTAGGTCAACAGGAAGCACCATATAGGTGTTAATGAGTGAGTTTGAGAGTCTCAAATTGTTATATAAATGGTCAAATTCTTTGATTTGATTTAGAAACTTCCGTTTTTCACTCCGACAAGGGACCGTAGTACGCGGCGTGAATTTCAATTTTATGCGTCTACCGGTTCCTGAGAAAAAGGGTTTTTAACTGTCGAACAGACATACAGACAGACAACTAAATGATTCTGTAAGGTTCCTGTTTTCACTGACTAAGGTTCGGAACACTAAAAATTTGCATCTGAACATCTGTGAGTTCTTATTGATCAAAGTTTGTCTACGACATCCAGAAACCCAGTGTACAATGCTTCGTCTCCCCAATGTTCTTCCTGACATGGGTTTGAAATGCTTAAGTTTACTTCAGAGTTCTATTAGGCAGCACTTTAACATTTCGCCACGATTCATAAAAATTATTCCATTCCTTCTTGGCGTGGTGGTACAGCAACCTTCTACTGCTACTACTTACAAAAGAGTCCTAGGTTGTAGAATGTTCTTTATTAACTCCAGAACGACGCGTTTCGCCCAGATAGGGCATCATTAGGTTATCTGAAAGTATAAGGGGACGACGACATTGCAGCGAATCCGGCGAAGTCATATCCTGCACTACTATAAAAGGTTCAAAAACCGGCAGAATAACATTATATACAGAAAATGTATGGTTCAAATGGCTCTAACCACTATGGGACTTGAGGTCATCAGTACCCTAGACTTAGAACTACGTAAACCTAACTAACCTAAGGTCATCTCAGACATCCATGCCCGAGGCAGGATTCGAACCTGCGACAGTAGCAGTCGCATGGTTCCGGACTGAAGCGCCTGGAATCGCTCGGCCACAGCGGCCGGCAGAGAAAATGCTCACATTAAAGAAACTAGTAATTTTCTGCCGAGAAGCATCCGTCGAGAAGGCACGATACCGCATAAAATGTACTAAAAAGCAACCTGTAAGGAAAAAACATCAAAAATTAGTGAAATAAAATCACTACTATAAGGCATGAGCGGAGAACTAATGGGAATTCGAAAAATGCGTATTACTTCGTGAAGGCGACGACAGGCATAACCGCGCAGAACACGATCGCGCTCAAGTTGTAAAAACAGCCGTACAAAATGGTTCAAAGGGCTCTGAGCACTATGGGACTTGACTTCTGAGGTAATCAGTCCCCTAGAACTTAGAACTTCTTAAACCTAAGGACATCACACACATCCACGCCCGAGGCAGGATTCGAACCTGCGACCTTAGCGGCCGCGCAGTTCCAGACTATAGTGCCTAGAAACGCACGGCCACCGCGGCCGGCACAGCCGTACACTACCACGGACCCAGAGTCCCGACCATATTACATAATAGATATGAATGATAGGCACTCGTGTAAAATACTGGGCTAGTAGAGATGACAGTCGCCGTGCGGCGCTGCCGTCGGGAGTACACTGTGACAATGGCGGGTGTAAAATTCAAATAGTAATGAATAAATTAAGAAATAAATAAAACACAATGGAGCATATGGGAATTACACAAGGCAGGACATGCTAAATCGAAAGCTATGCACACAGACATAGACAACCCTTATGCTTAAGAGCAGTGTAAAAGAATATTGAAGTAAAACACTTAGAGCAATAAAATAAAGAGTAGACTCCGAATAAATGGCTAAATGGTAACAAAGCTAAAAATATAAAATACAACTGCACACATGACAACCGACCAAGATCCTGATCAAAAAATGCTATAAACTAACAAATTGGTTAAAATAGGAAATTTCCAATCATAGAAAACCTGATTTTTGCCTGACATCTGGTCATTGAGTAACATATCCTTCTTAGCGTGTGAATACGAATTTTTCAGTTTCTCCTTCGCTCTTCATTCATGCCCGATCCAGGTGATTTTACTTCATTAATATTCAGTATTTTTTTCCGTATAGGTTATCTTTTAGTTTGTTTTATGCGGTATCATAACTTCTTAACGGTTGCTTTTTAGCAGAAAATTTATGATTTTTTAAATGTGAGTTACATTAAGTTTCACAGTATAATTTTATTCCGTTTGTTTTTGAAGCTTTTTTCTTCATTAGTAGTCCAGGATAGGACCATGTCGGATTTATTGTATTGTCGTCGTACGATCCGTCTGTCTTCCTCCATATTCAGCTGTTACCTTCGACGTCGCTCATGTTTACTTGCGGTCGCAGCTCCAGACTGAATACACTCTCATTTTCTTGGACACAGTCTCCCAAATATTCTTAATGAAGAGGCTGAGACCTACGATTTTCCTCCTCGAAAGTCTAAAAAGAACGAAGACGATTTAGTCTCATGTGCACATCTTAGTGTGGTTCAAAAATGGCTCTGAGCACTATGGGACTTAACTGCTGACGTCATCAGTCCCCTTGAACTTAGAACTACTTAAACCTAACTAACCTAAGGACATCACATACATCCATGCCCGAGGCAGGATTCGAATCTGCGACCGTAGCGGTCGTGCGGTTCCACACTGTGGCGCCTAGAACCGCTCGGCCACTCCGGCCGGCTCTTGGTGTAGACTGAAATATCAATTCGACGTCTATCTTATCACGTGAAAATAAAGTAATTAACAATTTTACATCGCGTGTATTTTCAAGTTAAATGGCACCATTTTTAAGCTCTTCTATCCATTGGCCTTTAGCTTTCTTTCAGCTACCTCAGCTCATTCCTAGTCCAACCCGGATTTGAGCTATATGTAAATTTTCTCATTTCTGTGGCTAGATGCCATTGCTGTCAACAAACGTATTTACGTAAGACGGTACAGGGAGCGGTGCGTACCATAGGACGTAAGTCGGTCGGATTTTTCGGCAATTACTTGAAACATTACATGTAATGGTGTTATTAGTTAGGGGTGTTCAGTGCCTTGTACCACTCACTTACCGGTATTGTTCCTTCCTCCGAATCGACAGTTACACTTTTAAAAACTTGTTTGAGTTACTTCGCTCTCGTATTGAAAAAGGATACAAATATAGGAAAATGTATTCTCTTTTAATTGGTCTTCTAATGAGAGTTTCTTAAAATTCATATACATCGTCCCTGAAAGAACCGGACAGCTCTGATACCTTTCGTATTTTTATTGCCCTCCCGCTTGTTCTTCGTGCATATGACATTGATTTTCTTCTGAATATCTCCCTGCGTAATATATGGCTGGCAAAGACCCAACATCTCTACCATTCTGGTAGCCGATGCTCCTTTGTTTTTGTCATTGATTGTAACTTCCAGAATTGTGGAAGCTAATACAGTGAGATAAAATGTAAAGCAAACATGTGCGGCAAAACATCGACACAGACGACGTCCGCCATCTCGTGAAACGTGCCGTCATTCAAAATTTCTCTCAGGCAGAGTTTATGTTTGACAAAAACATCAAAAAAGCCGCACACTATCAAATAATTAACCAAGCTAGTAAAGTTTGACAAATTGTTTGATTGCGTATGGGGCCTCAAGTTTTCATCAGTATGGGATTGTGGATCCGCCTTTGATTTTTTTAGTTTTAATTTTATTTTTTTATTTTTTATTACATCAAGGCAGACTCACAACCCCACAGTGTTGTTTTTATTCAAACACGGAGCTTCAAGATAAAATGATTGTTTAGTTTTCGTATTTATTCTCCAAAAGTTCGCTGAAAAATTTAGAAATTGATAGATGTAAAAATATAAACACTTGCAGCAAAATCTTCTTTGGCGGCTGGAGGGTAGGGGCGAATGCGACCACACATTTTGAAACCGCGCCTGGGGTGTCGGTGCCTGAATGTTAGTGCACTGCTACCAATCATTTACGAACAATGCAAAATAGTTTCGCAATTAATTAGAATTGAATGAAGCACTTTTTCGTGTTAAAACTAAAATCTGTTTTTGTCGTATATTGTAAACTTCGGAAACAATCATAAGTATCATGCAGCGCTTAATTGAAGTGCTTAAGTTTAACGTTATTTCTTCTCGCAACTATTTTAATATGCAGTCCTGCGGATTCCGTAGTTCAGCTTAGATGCGTTCACAGATCACAGAAATTCCTTTGTGTGCGATACGGCGATCATTAATTGTACACGAGGGAACGTCGGCCAGTGGAGCATTACGTATGTTCCGGCGTTTCGCGTGACTGAGGATCCTGGCAGCCACTCACTCGCGGCCTGGCGTGCGACATGGCCGTGTCGGGAACGGACTTGCAGACAAATGTGTTGGCAAGCGGCATACCGTGCCTGGACCTGATTGTCTATCTGGAGCCGATCCTCAGGCCCCTGGCGACCACGGGGATGTGGTCGTCTTCTGTCTTCAGTAACAATGTGCACAAGGTATCTACTGACTTTCAGTGGTGGCTGATGGCGCAGTGAATTGAGCCATTATTACGTTTTGTTGCGACAGCTTAAGCTGAATTACCTGCATACATACCTACATCTGCCAACGGCCTTGCCGCAGTGGTAACACCGGTTCCCGTCAGACCACCGAAGCTAAGCGCTGTCGGGCTGGGCTATCACTTGGATGGGTGACCATCCGGTCTGCCAAGCGCTGTCGGCAAGCGAGGTGCACTCAGCCCTTGTGAGGCAAAACTGAGGGGCTACTTGATTGAGAAGTAGCGGCTCCGGTCTCGTGAACCGACATACGGCCGGAAGCGCGATGTGCTGACCACATGCCCCTCCAATCCGCATCCAGTGACGCCTGTGGGCTGAGGATGACACAGCGGCCGGTTGGTACCGTTGGGCCTTCATGGCCTGTTCGGGCGGAGTTTAGCTTTTTTATATCTACGTCTAGGTTCATGTACTGCGAACGTCTGTTGAGCATTCTTGAGACTGTACCATGCATTTGGATGTTTCCCTTACCCACGTATGGAACGAGTAAAGAATGCCTGCTTAAATGCTTCTACGCGCGTTATAATAAATGTAATCAAGTCTCGGGAGGGAATTTTTATTTTTTTAACGTATGGCAATACACATAAAAAGATTACAAAACTACCAAATGTCAACAATTAAACATAGCTCTCCAGCTGTTTTCTTTGGACTGCCTTAACAGAACTTTTACGGTTGTACTTGAAAATGCCATAAAAGTCGAAATCTAGATAGTACAGAAGATCAACACAGATATACACAGTCAAATAGTGGTTTATTCATTTAAAAAAAGAAGAGACAACCGCTATATACGAATATCAAGGTTTTTTACGTACTGTGCGGTGGCGTTCTCGCTTCCCGCGCACGGGGTCCTGGGTTCTGTTGGCGGGAATGAGGGATTTTCCCTGCCTCGAGATGACTGGGTGTTGTTGTGTCGCTTCATCATCATCATCATTCATCCCCATTACGGTCGGAGGAAGACAATGGCAAAACCACACCGCTAGGACCTTGCCTAGTCGGCGGTACGGGTCTCCCGCATCGTCCCCTACGCTCCTCAAAGTATGGGACCTCATCAACAACATCATCTCACGACATCAATCGTCGCTGTCAGGAAATCTTCGACAGGATCTTTATAGGCACGTGCGTACAGGACATGGTGGTTCCACACCTCAGTTACATGATAGTGATGAAAATTTGTTCCACTTGTAGAGACCGTCTGCACATCATCAATGTCCCGTTCGGATGCGATTTAGGGTGGTCAAAATTCCCCCAGGCTGGTCGAGTCCAGGAGGCTGCTTCTGGATGAAAGGCAGTTTCATGCATTGTGGACAGTTTTGTTGCCAGCAGCACTTCCATTCATTGATGGTACTGAATTCGGTTTCTGCTAGAGTCTTGGCTGTGATGAGAGTGGAATATCTTGATCTTAGCCTTTTTCAGTCCGCAGGGAATACATCGTTCAATACTGAAAGGTCAGTGTTATCAGCAATCTTCTGGTATTTACGCAGTAGCCCACTCTTCCCTCTGATACCAGGAGGTGGTCTGTGGCTCAAGGTAGGTAACCAGTACGTGAGAGCAGATCGTATTGACACACTAACAATGCGCACGGCTTCGTTAAGTTGTACATCTCTCTCTCTTACGTGTGGGCTGTTAAGCTAGGCGCACAGTATTCCGCTCCTGAGTATACCAATCCGAATGCTTATACCCGAAGAGTGTCTCCTGACGATCCCAACGAGTACCACAGAATTTATGGAATATGTTTTTTCCGATTTTCAGATTGGCAATTGTTTATGTCAAGTGTTCCTTAGACAAAATGTGCTATCTAACGTGATCCCAAGGTATTTTGGATGCTTATTATTACGTTTGTCTCCCTCAAGATAGACATCGAGGGCTCTGTGTGCCAATCTGCTGGGCAGATGAAAACATGAAACTTCTGTTTTATTTGAGTTTGGTAGGAGCCTCCATATACTTAAATATTGGCTTAAGATGTCTATATCAGAAGTGTTGAGTAGCTACTGTCCAGTCGTCCGCATAACCAAACTTGCTGAAGGAACATCAGATCTATGTATAAATTACACAAGAAAGGAGCGAAGGCAGATCCCTGTGGTAAGCCATTATTCAATACTTTTGGAGAGCTAGTGTCTTTTCCTGTAGTTATCGTAAATGTCCTTCCTGCTAACATATTGTCAATTAATTTTACTGTTTGCCTGCATGGGACAAGTTGTAATAATTTATTGGTATCCTGCTTCAATAAATGTTATTAAAGATAAAGAGTTGATCAGCACAGCTCCGTCCTGGTCAGAAGCCAGGTTGCTCAGTAGGAAGGTTCTGAGAGATTACTGGACTAATGCGACCGTATAGAATTCTTTTCAGGAACTTATCAATGTGCTCAATAGTGCGATTAGGCGATAGTTCACAAGTCGGTCTGATGCCTTGCTGGGCGTTAGTATTGCTGTGGTTTTTGATTGCTTCATTTTTTTTGTAGGACTGGACCAGATTTCATGATATCAGAGAAGAAACCCACCAGCCCTATTTTTGCGTAGTTCCCACTGCGCAGGAGCAATTCTGGGTGGATTCTATCGTTTCCTGTCCCCTTTCCAGGTTTTTGAGTTTTAAGAGCAGCAGAAATTTCAGATACAGAGAGAGAGATATGTACCGTACTATATTCCTGGATTTATTATTTCATACTGGTTTCTGAAAGTTTGCAAATAGGCTTTTCTCTATAGTCTTCCTTCCAGTGCTGCCAGTTCATGACGTTTTCCAGTAATTACGTGACACTCTCTCATGAGTCAAACTGAACTGTGACCATTCGTGCAGCCTTCCTTTGGTATAATTCCAATATTTCCTGTTGATCCTATTGGGTATGTGTTATACTCACCTGAGCAGTATTCCAGGATAGTTCACATGTTTGTGGAATCCCACTTATCGACAGACCTCATTTCGCAGTACCCTAATAACGAAGAGAACATGTAGCACGTTATACAGTAACATTCGTGAAAATTGTAGTACGCTGAAGAATAGAGGAGCCGGAGTTCGTTACACCATAGATGAAGATCATTACTGTAGACAAACTATTAAGATTACAGAACCATATATGATCTCTCACTTTGAGACTATGTTGTTAAGCCTCCAAATGAGGCAGTCGGCAACTCTAAACGCTATAGCATGAAGTAAAAGAGGGCCTGGATACGCTCCCAGGGAATGTGTGTGTGTCCACAAAGCATCAACAAGAGGTTGCTGGTGGTCTGAGACAAATAAGTACCAACCATATCCCTAACACTTTCGACGGGGGCCTTGTTAGGAAAATTCGAAAGTCAGAAAGGAAAAGTAGTCCTTCGAAGGAGACACTCTCAGTGCTCACCACATGTGGCTGGTCTTTGTCCAGCTCATTTATGGTACTCAGTGTAACCTGAAGGAAGGGTAGACCTCGCTTTCAGATTTGCCTGTCTTACCGATTACTGTTCACACTGGCCTCAATATATGATAAGCAGTGGTCGCATGCAACACTCAGTGGCACCCAAAACCATAACACTTGTACGTTGTCCATATATTCGCTCCTGAATTGGCCTTCGAATTCAATATTTGATTTTAGAATATCTGTCTAACCATTATATAGTGCGTCTCGCATCTCCTGTGTCTTCTGGCCAAGTATACCATCTCTGCAAGTGATATTTAAACTGTATATTTACTGTTACCATCTGAAATTCATTGCAAACTCAAGAACCCTTAGCCCTTTCTTATTCCTATTGCTGGGTTCTCATTCCCTCGTAAATCCACTTTCTGTTCCTTCCCGTACTATGCGTTTCCGGTCCTTCAGATTATTGAATTTTCATCTTTCTATACGCACTGAATTACCAGTTCAGTCCTGAAACACACTCTCTAATTCATGCTTGCGACATTCGTATGTATACCTGAATTGTAGTTGCTGATGTGGGGTTGGTTTTGATTCTGATGAAACGAGTCCTATAGCTTAAATAATCACAGTAACACAACTCTTTCCCATATTTTCTTGTTTATGAAGACTCCTTCTCCATTTGTACTATTTTCTACTGTTATTGTTAAACTATATTTGCCTGACAATGTATTTCATTTCACTGGTCCTTCCTCCATCAAGTCTCGGCCTCTAAATTTCTGTTTTCAGACTTTATAGTTTTGGTACCACATTTAGACTGTGGACGTTTCATGTTCCAACTGATGGAATATTATGCTTCCGTTGGTTTTTGTCTTTTTATTATGGCTACCTTCCCCTTGGCAAACGCCTCCTACAGGTCCAAATACAGAACGAATCCGAAATCTTTTCCAGTGCAGAGATTATCATAACGCATTTTCAAACAGAAGTGAAATTTCCTGTGGTTACTTCCAGTGTCTTTAATGGAGCAGCTTCCTGAGTATTATTCAACATAATCCCATTAATCAACTATGACTCTTCCGCGTTTCAAGGGCCGTTTCTGGTCCAAGGGCAAGAAGTTACTCTGATCCTTTTCGGCTATTCTTGCACGCCCTTGTGTTACGAAATCGTTGTCAGCTTAGCTTCCCGAGTCACAGAATCGAATGAGATATCCATATCTGTCATTCAATATAATGTTATGCGACTGTTTTCACCAAACTCTAACTTAACTTGTGTAAAACCCGTAAGAGAGGAACAAATTAAACCGGAATAAATTAATACCCACTGATGAATGAAGTAGGAATTAGTACTAGTGGTTTCCAACACAGAGCTACACAAAGCTACATATATTTTGATTTCGGCCACTGTGAAAGCCGACTGAATGCTGCTGAATACGAGGTACACGCTGTAGGCCATAAAACACCAGGGAGTCCGCCCACAGTGTTCTTCGCAGAACAACTGCTCGCCTCAATGTGTGACTGGAAATTCGAGGCAGGTAAACCCAGCCAGAGCTGTGTTTTGTTGAGCAGAAGTAAGAAAAGAAAGCCGATCTCGCGCTAGGCGTCTGGAGTCAGATAATACAGAGTACATCTCCGGGATGTACAGGAAAACAGAGTTTGTTTTCAATAAGCCGTGTCCATTGGATGTGTGCCACATAATGACCAGAGTTCCAGAAGAACTGCTATTGTAATGGGAAACAGCGGACAGAACTTCGCCGAAAATCAAGTGTTGTGAAGATAACTCTTAGAAAGTGGAATGGGTACAGACAGTTGAGACTTGTTCGTGGTGCGTGAGGCGCCGACACCGAACATGCTGACATCAAACCGATTGTTAATGAAATATAAACCTTGCTCCAACTAGTTCACATAAATTACCTAGGAGTGAGAGTAGAGAGTGTGGCTGTGCTTACAGAGTTCCTGGCAATCGTAAGTACAGTGAATCGTTGGCCTTCCACTGTGCAGGTAGTTGCAATGACCGTTGGGCTGTCGCTGTTTGGAATGTTCCTGGTGCAGCTGTTGGCTGAGGTGGTGGGAACGCCGTTGCTCCTGGCCGCCAGTGGTGACATCGACAGGCTGATCCACGACGTGAGCGTGCTGGGCATCCACCTGGACACCTTCTGGAAGTGGCTCTTCATGCTGACCCAGCGGCGGCGCTTCATCCAGCTGCTGCGACGGATGGAGCGCTGCTTTTGCCTCGGGGTGCTCGCGTGTCCGACAGATCGTCTCGCACTTCAAGACGGTTACTTGCAAGGGCAAGGAATACAGGTATTCAATGTGTGATGGTATAAGGGATATACTAGCTCCCACAACTACCTTAATTCGCTGTGTCGTTTCCCTAGAGTTGCTATCACCAAATGGTGTGCACACACTTCAGTCGTACTCGTTATGGTGTGAGGAAGTTCCATTTTTTCTAGAATGTGCTGCTTTACTTCCTGTGTTCAATGATAGCAACAATTTACTGTAGTAAAATCGTAACTGATGCCGAAAATACAGTTATTCATATATATGTGTACTCTAAACTTTCAGAGCCTGTATTTGGTTGACTTGATGTGCGGAAATCTTGGCCTTCAAAGTATGATTTCCCAGTAACTTGATGTGTTAAATGTACAATAGCTGCAGGTCTATAATCATTGGATTCTGGAAAGTTAATTAAGCTGTGAGAGTCTAATTCCGAGAAACAACGTTTGTTGGTTGTGTAATTCAGCTGATATTAATAACAGACATGGAAAGTAGTTCATCGAAAGCTATTATCAGAAGAAGGGACAGTTAACTAGTGCATCTATTACAGCATCCAGGGATAGCTGACTTCTTCCTCGAAGAAGTAAAAAGGGGAATATTTCAAGGTCGCGGGAAAAAATAAGAATGTGTATAACAAATCATTAGGTATGGTGGATGTACTAGTTAAATACAGATGAAAGCGTTAGCATAAGATAGATGATATAAGCAATGGCACCTAACCAGTCAAAAGTGTGATGATCAAATAAAAGAAAAGAAACTCGCAATTCTATTCGACTTTCGTTCCGAGACACAAGGAACTTAGGAAACATATCATGTCCACAGTGCAACACCCTAAGTTTTAGGGTTATGGAAGTTTTTCGTTATTTATTTTATTGCGTTCTTTAGATCTACTCTCCCTGTTCATATAACAGGTCGTATTTTTGTACTTTTTTGAAGTTCTTACATGTTCATATTGATTATAAAGTCATGTCTCAACTTCGTAATAATAATAATTATATATATAGGGTATCCCACCTATCTTGACCACCCTAAATAACTGTTTGTCCAGATGCAAATTACAGAATGTTTCAAGCAAATGTTCTTTAGCTGTCAGTGGGACACCAATCAGCATGATTGCCTTCGTTGTAGCTGTGCTTTTTCCAAAGATATGAAGAGCGGTATGGCTTTTTTAAATGGACCCGATATGTTTTATTTGGTAATTCATTTCCTCTTCTAAAGACCTTTGCACGATTTCCATTTATTTTGTTGTTATTGGGCTGGTGAATCTAATAAAACACATCCCAGGCCTTAATCTTCAGTAGTTTTCCAGAACATCTAGAGAAGCAAAGATTATTAAACAAGTAAATTTGTTTACTTTCCATTAAGAATGTAGAAACGTTTATGTCATTCTTATCAATCGTTAGTGAGTTGTTTCAGTAGTTTCCTAACCTTGAAACGAGTTAGTTTTCGGTATTGTTCAATGAAAGGACACAATAACAACAGTGTATTTAAGTGAAACCACATAGTAACTGTTGTAGTTTGCAGATTATTTATGAAATAGGGATGCGTTTCAAATTTAGGACAAAGGAATTCGCCGATGTGGTGTTTATTTATGGCAAATATGGTAATGCTACGGCTGCAGTTAATGAATATCGCGTACGTTATACAACTAGGAGGATTGTGAATGCACGAAGCGTTAGTGGAGTGTTTCGAATGTTACGGGAGACAGGTTCTCCACCTAGCGTTCATAATCAGTACGAGTGCTCGATACGTGAAGACGATGATGAAGATATTATGGATGTCGTTCAACGTAGTCCAGGTACCAGTACACGATGTATCTCTCAGCGATTAGGCATTTCATATTGTAAGGTATGGCGTACATTAAAGTACCATAATCTGTATCCTTCCCACAAACAAAAAGTATATTATTTACATCCGTGAGATCCTGCCTCCACTTGGAGTTGTGTAACTGGTTAAATACTTATCGGCAGTTATACAAATACATTTTATTTACTGATGAGGCACAGTTTACTCGAGATGATATAGACAATTTACATAACGAGCACATATGGTCTGAAGCAAACCCACATGCAACAATGCAACGCAATTTCAAGCAGCGATTTAGCATAAATGTGTGGAGTGGTGTTATCAACATACACTTCATGGATCATTTATTTTCCCAGGACGTCTAACTGGCGAGATGAACTTACAATTCCTTCTAAAAGAAATGCCCCGTTCGCTCGAGGATGTTCTCTTGCTACGCGATTGCAAATGTATTTTCAGCGTGATGACGCGCCTCCACATTTCACGAACGCCGTTACTACAAATTTAAATGAACATTTTCCCCAGAAATGGATTGGTCGTGATGCTACACGTATGTTGATATGGGGATGGATGAAAGACATAGTTTATGAGGACAAAGTCAATACACGTGAGGCATTACTTGCACGCATTATGAATGGTATAGACGAAATTACGAACAACCCTGAGAAACTGAAACGAGCAACAAAATCTGTTCATAGATATGCACCTAAATGCGTTGAGCTCGGTGGAGACATTTTTGGACATTTACTGTGAATGTACTGTTAAATTGTATGTACACTGTACAACTTTTTAACACTGAGCTTTGTTTTTTCCGGTTTAACATGAATTCACGTGTGCTGCGGTATTAATAAAAGCAGACTATCTGACACATTCACACAGTTTCAGTTAACGTTATTACCATTTTTTAAAATTAAATTCCTTACATCTTCTGATGAAAACTTAGTGCAATTGTCTGGAATTTAGAAAAAAAAATTGGGCCAAGTAGTTAATAAATTAAAAATTTTACGAAATTACTTCTTTGCTTCTCTGGATGTTCTGGAAAACTACTGGACATACATGTCTGGGGCATGTTATTCACCAGATCAATAACAATAAAATAAGTGGAAATCGCGCTTTACTTTAACCTCGTACAGTTTTTCGATGGCTTCATATCAGCGAAGTTGCTAAATTTCAGGCAAAATCTTTTATTAGCCGTAACTCCATAACTAAACATTTGCGCATTTGTGTTGATACTTTTTTCTTTAGCTTTACTTGTAGAATAACATATTAAAATATGTGCATATCTTCGTAAATCACTCTGTATGTACACATATGATCAAAAGTATCCGAACATCCCCAAACACATATGTTTTCATATTAGGTGCAGTGGGCTGCCACCTACTGCCAGGTACTCCATATCAGCGACATCAGTAGTCATTAGACATCATGAGGGAGCAGCTTGTGTCATACGTCTGTACGCCGGATTTCCACACTCCTAAACATCCCTAGGTCCACTGTTTCCGGTGTGATAGTGACGTGGAAACGTGAAGGGACACGTACAGCACGAAAGCGTACAAGCCGACCACGTCTGTTGATTGACAGAGATCGCCGACAGTTGAAGAGGGTCGTAATGTGTAATAGGCAGACATCTATCCAGACCATCACACAGGAATTCCAAACTGCATCAGGATCCACGACAAGTACTGTGAAAGTTAGGCGGGAGGTGAGAACACTTGGATTTCATGGTCGAGCGGCTGCTCACAAGCCACAGATCACGCCGGTAAATGGAAAACGACGCCTCGCTTGGTGTAAGGAGCATAAACATTGGACGATTGAACAGTGAAAAAATGTTGTGTGGATTGACAAATCACGGTACACAATGTGGCGGTCCGATAGCAGCGTGTCCGTATGGCGAATGCTCAGTGACCGTCATCTGCCAGCGTTTGTAGTGCCAACAGTAAAATTCGGAGGCGGTGGTGTTATGGTGTGGTCTTGTTTTTCACGGAGAGAGTTTCCACCCATTGTTGTTCTGCGTGGCACTATCACAGCACAAGTCTGCAGTGATGTTTTAAGCACCTTTTTGCTTTCCACTGTTGAAGAGCAATTCGGGAATGGCAATTGCATCTTTCTGTGTGTGTGACTGGCAGTCAACGGCTCGAAGAAACTATTCCGAGATATTCACTGTCAGTCACATTCGGTGATGCTACTAACAAATCTCTCCTCTACCCTATCATCTTTTTGCCGGCCGCTGGTGGCCGAGCGGTTCTGGCGCTACAGTCTGGAACCGCGCGACCGCTACGGTCGCAGGTTCGAATCCTGCCTCGGGCATGGATGTGTGTGTTGTCCTTAGGTTAGTTAGGTTTAAGTAGTTCTAAGTTCTAGGGGACTTATGACCTCAGCAGTTGAGTCCCATAGTGCTCAGAGCCATTTGAACCTATCATCTTTTTATATTCTTAAAAAACAAAAAACAAAATATTTATGTTTCAAACTTACATTATTGTTATTTTGAAAAGTATTATCCATTCTAAATGTTGTAGCTAAAACAAAAGAAAAGAAAACTGCAACCGATGAAAAACGAAAATTGTAAGATGTACGGCCTGTTATAAAACATCACGTAACAGATCTATAATTTGGCAATAAATAAATAAAAATAAAAATCTTTGAACACGATCTAGCACCTGTTCATATTGCAAGGGCTGAATAACATCCCTCTGATGGACTAGCCTGCACCGTCTTGACCTGATTCTATAGAACACCTTTGGGATGTTTTGGAACGCCGACCAACATCGATACCTCTCCTCAGTGCAACACTCCGTGAAGAATGGGCTGCGATTTCCCAAGAAACCTTCCAGCATCTGATTGAACGTATGCCTGCGAGAGTGGAAGCTGTCATCAAGGCTAAGGGTGAGCTAACACCATACTGAATTCCAGCATTACCGATGGAGGGCGCCACGGACTTTTAAGTCATTTCCAGCCGGGTGTCCGGACACTTCTGGTCACACAGTGTATAATTCATGAATATATTATATATGAGTACCAACAACAGATGAAAGACTATATAGATCTTCTGTATCTGTATTCACTAAAGGAGTGAAATGGAAGTTTAACAAGCATTTCGAACTAGATTCTAACAGAGCTACTGGTATAATCCTAAGTGTATTATATGTCCACACCTTTATAACGTAAACATTGATTCCTCCCAACCCCTCCCCCGCCCTGCTTTTTGTCAGAATTGTGGCGGGACAAAATTCAGACTAGAAGAGCTATTGTGCTCTTCGTACGTAAAAATGATGAGAGATTCAGTTTGCAGAAAATTTATTGACGGTGTCTACTTGAAACGCTGAGAAAATCGAAGAAGCCAGTTGTGCAGATTTAAAACTTTCTACGTTAAAACTGCAGCAAAAGATGGTTTATAGCTCCTCCCTCTCATGTCTAATTTGAACTTCCAGTCTTTGCACTCCGTTTTCCACTGTAAGGTCGAAATTTTATAACATCAGTCGAATTTCACAGATCCTGTCGATGGGGGTCTTTTTTATGTGGAATCATCATCATCATTTAAGACATTATGCCTTTCAGCGTTCAGAAAGCGTGGAAAGGAGTCCAAAATGTATATTATATGTAAGTGCAATGCTACGAAATGACTTGAAATTACAAATGATGATTGTATTTTGGTGTTAATGTTAATTACAAAATAGCCTCAAATATTAATTTTAAGAGTATCTGTAGAGAGACTCTTCAGTGGTGTAAAAGGAGTTGCCCAACAATAAGTTCTGTCATTCAGCCTTATACTCCACCACATCAACTCTAAGGTATTTATTATGTCTGACAGGTTGCCGAATGCACTTCAGTCCTTGTATGTGACTTCCTTCTGCACTAAGGTTAAGCCCCTGAAATCATGGTAGATGCTGCTTTGGATCTTAGTGTTATATTGATACTTATCACCATATTTTTGAGAAAAAAGAAATATCGGTAATGGCAATGGCCATTAATGAATGTTCTTTGACAACATCTCGCTTACACACACACACACACACACACACACAAAACACTGCACCTTAATTGCACACACACATGTTTTATGTATAATCAAAAACAATAGAGGACTAAAAGCCGTTCGCCGTGGTAAGCCTTGTAGGATTTCTTCTTAAATTCTGAGTATCTACGTATTACGTTTATAAATAACAATATGGGACTGATACACGCTGCTTTTTATCATCAGGTTGGATAAAAACCAACAACCTGTTGTGCTCACTATTCCATAATATTTGAACTGTTGTGTGAGAATATCATAGCCGATGCAGTCAAAAGCAAGAGCCGCGGTCAAAATACACTCCTGGAAATGGAAAAAAGAACACATTGACACCGGTGTGTCAGACCCACCATACTTGCTCCGGACACTGCGAGAGGGCTGTACAAGCAATGATCACACGCACGGCACAGCGGACACACCAGGAACCGCGGTGTTGGCCGTCGAATGGCGCTAGCTGCGCAGCATTTGTGCACCGCCGCCGTCAGTGTCAGCCAGTTTGCCGTGGCATACGGAGCTCCATCGCAGTCTTTAACACTGGTAGCATGCCGCGACAGCGTGGACGTGAACCGTATGTGCAGTTGACGGACTTTGAGCGAGGGCGTATAGTGGGCATGCGGGAGGCCGGGTGGACGTACCGCCGAATTGCTCAACACGTGGGGCGTGAGGTCTCCACAGTACATCGATGTTGTCGCCAGTGGTCGGCGGAAGGTGCACGTGCCCGTCGACCTGGGACCGGACCGCAGCGACGCACGGATGCACGCCAAGACCGTAGGATCCTACGCAGTGCCGTAGGGGACCGCACCGCCACTTCCCAGCAAATTAGGGACACTGTTGCTCCTGGGGTATCGGCGAGGACCATTCGCAACCGTCTCCATGAAGCTGGGCTACGGACCCGCACACCGTTAGGCCGCCCCAACATCGTGCAGCCCGCCTCCAGTGGTGTCGCGACAGGCGTGAATGGAGGGACGAATGGAGACGTGTCGTCTTCAGCGATGAGAGTCGCTTCTGCCTTGGTGCCAATGATGGTCGTATGCGTGTTTGGCGCCGTGCAGGTGAGCGCCACAATCAGGACTGCATACGACCGAGGCACACAGGGCCAACGCCCGGCATCATGGTGTGGGGAGCGATCTCCTACACTGGCCGTACACCACTGGTGATCGTCGAGGGGACACTGAATAGTGCACGGTACATCCAAACCGTCATCGAACCCATCGTTCTACCATTCCTAGACCGGCAAGGGAACTTGCTGTTCCAACAGGACAATGCACGTCCGCATGTATCCCGTGCCACCCAACGTGCTCTAGAAGGTGTAAGTCAACTACCCTGGCCAGCAAGATCTCCGGATCTGTCCCCCATTGAGCATGTTTGGGACTGGATGAAGCGTCGTCTCACGCGGTCTGCACGTCCAGCACGAACGCTGGTCCAACTGAGGCGCCAGGTGGAAATGGCATGGCAAGCCGTTCCACAGGACTACATCCAGCATCTCTACGATCGTCTCCATGGGAGAATAGCAGCCTGCATTGCTGCGAAAGGTGGATATACACTGTACTAGTGCCGACATTGTGCATGCTCTGTTGCCTGTGTCTATGTGCCTGTGGTTCTGTCAGTGTGATCATGTGATGTATCTGACCCCAGGAATGTGTCAATAAAGTTTCCCCTTTCTGGGACAATGAATTCACGGTGTTCTTATTTCAATTTCCAGGAGTGTATTTGCAATGGTAAAAATTGTTAATTCATTGATTCTCGTATTTCACCTGTAAAATTAATTATAGTCTGTTCAGCTGGCAATCCTTTTTGAAATCGAAACTGCTTCTGGTGGGTATGTCATCTACCCCTACATCATACTCGGCAAGCCACTTAATGGTGTTTGACGGAGGGTACTTCTGGTACCACTGATTCCCCAAACTCTGTTCCATTCATGGACGTTGCGTGTGAAGGATGATTGTCGATAAGCCTCTATACAGGCTCTAAGTCCTCGCATTTCGCCCTTCATGAGCATTACGTGTGATGTATGTGGAAGGAACTAATATGTTGTCCGACTTTTTCTGAAAAATTTTCTCTCGGCGTTTCAATAGCAAACCTTCCGTGATGCACAACGCCAAGGGAGTTTGTTGAGCACCTCGGTAACGCTCTCGCACCGACTAAACAATTCAATGAGGAAACACACCACTCTTAGTTGAATCTTCTTTCTTCTGTCAGTCCTACCTTTTAAGGATCCCATATTGATGAACAGTACTCAATAACAGGTCAAACAAGTGCGTTATAAGCCACTTCCTTCGTGGATGAGTTACATTTCCTGAAGATCATTGCTATGAATTCAGTCTGCCATCTGTTTTTGCCACTATTTGTTTTATGTGGTCATTCCATTTAAGGTTGCTCTGGATAGTTACCCCTAGATATTTTATGGTAGATATTGTTTCCAGCAATTTCTCATTAATAGTGTAGTTGTGCAGTAGTTGCCTTCTTTTCCCATGGATGGACAATATGTTACGTTTACTTACGTTCAGGGTCAACTGCCAGAACCTCCACCGGTCATCATTCCTCTGCAGATCACTCTGCAAATCGATACGGTTTTCTGACGTTGGTACTTTTTTTAGAGATTATTGCATCATCTGCGAACAGTTCTAAAGAGCATCCGACATTCTATACTAGATCATTTATCTACACTGTAAACCTTAAATGTCCTGATAGCACGATCTTAATAAAGCAAAATACAACCTACAACGGACAATGTATTCTTTTATTAGACAGCTAGAGGTCCCCCACGGAAGCAAAATCTTAATAACGGTCTGCGGCGTGGCGGGGTCGGTCGTCTGTGTTTTTGTTAACGCTATCGTTCAGTCCACCTACCTCGATAGGATCCTTGCCGATGTCCCTTCACTCTGTGGTAGCAGATACGTGCTAGGCAGAGTAAAGCAGCTTTGGTGAAACCATCACCTAATACCTACCACACAGAGGCCACGTAACTCTAGTTGAAAGTCAGTCCCTGAAAGTTCATGATTAAAATATCGGGCGTTCGGGATCTTCTGTCTACTTGCAGCAAAGCGTTTTACATTAGATTAACTCTGCTTTTTATTCATTTTGAAACACATGAAATGGCTATCAAGTCCGTATTTAATATGGTAAAACGTTATCATTCTAAGTTCACTATCTGTATAACAAATATTCACTCGCAAAGCAGCCAAAATTTTAGTAAGACCGACCCGACTTATTTTCACGTTCTACCAGTCACAGACGCACAACTACTCGCGAGTGAAACATTCGGTCGTTTCAGTGTTCTTCTTCGTAAGAGGTGCGCGCCAACGCGGAGTTGTACTACGACCAGAAAGTTCAGACGCTCATATTTCTCGAACTGTTTAATTTAGAAACACCAAATTTTCATTAAAATGTTTGTAACTCCAGTCACTTCAGTCACGATATGTTCAAACCGAAATTAGCTTACTGTTTCCGCATGTTACAAATCATTTTTAAGGAGCGATCTGTTATCGTGTTATTCGTAGACCGGCTAGCTTGTGACTATTCTCGAGATAACCGCCTATACGCGCACTCCTCTTTTCGCGTGGGAACAGCTTAATTCTGATTGGCTGTTGATCTAAACGACCAATCAGAACGTTCCTTCCGGATCATTCTCGCGGCAAATCTTACCTTATCCAGTCACTAATTTGATAGTAATTAACGTCAGCAAAACTTCAATTTCTTGTATTGTGTTTAATCAAAATAAACGAAGTGCGAAATATTCTGCAAACTGATAAATAAACTAATTCCGACTCTAACTTCCATTCTCGCTACTTTTATATAAAAGCAAGCACACATCGACATACGTCACCTGAATAGTGGTTGCAAAATAACTTTCCCAGGGTTCGTTTGTACAAGATTTTACGAAAAATGAAATATTAAATTTTAACATATGCCCCACATACACTGTCTCAATCATCCTCACGCATTCACACGGCGAATATAATCATATATGAAGATAATAACTGATCTCGAAAGAACAGATACCATTGATGACCCTGCAGCTTCTCTAGAATAAATGATAATTAATTGAAACCGCCGGCCGGAGTGGCCGTGCGGTTCTAGGCGCTACAGTCTGGAGCCGAGCGACCGCTGCGGTCGCAGGTTCGAATCCTGCCTTGGGCATGGATGTGTGTGATGTCCTTAGGTTAGCTAGGTTTAATTAGTTCTAAGTTCTAGGCGACTGATGACCTCAGAAGTTAAGTCGCATAGTGCTCAGAGCCAATTGAAACCCTCAGCCGCCGGCAGGTGTTGTTGACATACCTCGATGGGGACAGCTGAAAATGGGAAGCGTGCAGGGGGTAAGTCCCTGCAGTCGCGCTATCCATCGGTGTCCTCGGTGGCTCATATGGAGCCTGCACGGTAGCTCAGCGCGTTCGGTCAGAGGGTTTAGCTCCCCTCTGTAATAAAAAAACTGAGTTAACGGATCAACGAACAACCTGAACGAGTGTCATCGGAGGCCCGCCACGATAAAAAAAAATAATAAAAAAAGATAGGTAGAGCGTCTGCCATGTAAGCAGGAGATCCCGGGTTCGAGTTCCGGTCGGGGCACACATTTTCAGCTGTCCCCACCATCGAGGTATGTCAACAAATCTGTCGGCAGCTGAGGGTTTCAATTAATTACCAGAATATAATCCAATAATAATTTTGACCGATTTTTGTATTACGTAATGCACAGTGATTAAAATTTTAAAAAGAAATTCTAATTAATTGATATTTATGCACTGATAACTTTGGAATGGCTTCAAATGACAATGAAAGTCAATCTGTTATTGTTCCTATCTTGGTTTTAAAAAACCAGCGTAGGTTTTAGGAGTTTTAGGTAATTCTCTTTATCTCCACAACTATGTTGTTGTTGTTGTTGTCTTCAGTCCTGAGACTGGTTTGATGCAGCTCTCCATGCTACTCTATCCTGTGCAAGCTTCTTCATCTCCCAGTACTTACTGTAATCTACATCCTTCTGAATCTGCTTAGTGTATTCATCTCTTGGTCTCCCTCTACGATTTTTACCCTCCACGCTGCCCTCCAATACTAAATTGGTGATCCCTTGATGCCTCAGAACATGTCCTACCAACCGGTCCCTTCTTCTTGTCAAGTTATGCCACAAACTCCTCTTCTCCCCAATTCTGTTCAATACCTCCTCATCAGTTATGTGATCTACCCATCTAATCTTCAGCATTCTTCTGTAGCACCACATTTCGAATGCTTCTATTCTCTCCTTGTCCAAACTATTTATTGTCCATGTTTCACTTCCATACATGGCTACACTCCATACAAATACTTTCAGAAACGACTTCCTGACACTTAAATCTATACTCGATGTTATCAAATTTTCCTTCTTCAGAAACGCTTTCCTTGCCATTGCCAGTCTACATTTTATATCCTCTCTATTTCGACCATCATCAGTTATTTTGCTCCCCAAATAGCAAAACTCCTTTACTACTTTAAGTGTCTCATTTCCTAATCTAATTCCCACAGCATCACCCGACTTAATTCGACAACTACAACAAATAAAAATCTGAAATTTTGACAGCATCATTCCCTTAATAACAAAAGGCTGTGTAACAAATTTGAACAAAATCGGATAATAACTAATATGGATTATTTAGAGTCGTAGAGGGTATGAATCTTCGTATCGACTGAATGTTACGCTATGCAGTTCTCACGGCCGGCAGCGTGAGCTGTGCTGTGAGCAAAGCGAAAAAAGAACATAGCCATCCTGCAGCCACCGTACTAGACGGCTGCGTGCCGTACTGCAACGAATGTCATCTCTAATAACTTGCTGCGTTACAGGTCGTATTACACTTCGTTGGGCTACTCCGGAATTTACCTTTACGTCTGTTGATTTTGTGCCCTTAAGAGCGCTGTGTTGAGTTCTTTCTGCGAGGAAATCTTGAATCCAGTCGCAAATCTGGTCTGGTACTCGACAAGCTCGTATTTTTTCAGTACAAAGTAGTGTGGAACTATGTCAAATGCCTTCCTGAAGCCAAAAACGGGGCATCAACCTGAGCACCGTTGACTACAGCTCTATGGATCTCAAGGAGGAACAGAGCGAGTTAAGTTTCGCACGATCTCTGGTTGCGGCATCCATGTTGATTTTTATAGAGAAGGTTTTCGTTCTCCAAAAACTTCACAATTTTTTAGCGTAAAATATTATCCATAATTATACGAATGATTCACGCCAACGGCGTAGGTCTATAATTTGTGTTCATCTGTTCTGCAACCCTTCTTGGAAACAGGAGTGACACGAGCTTCTTTGTAGTTGTTAGGTGCCCTTCGTTGCTGCTTGAAGGGAAGCAAGTTCTTTCGCATAATTTTTGTAGAATCGTTCAGCCATCTCATTTGGTCCTGATACCTTTACACTAGTGAGCGATTTGAGTTGTCTTTCTGTTTCGCGATCGGTTGTCTCAGTACTTGCCATTTCGACGTTCGTACAATGATCGAAAGGAGGGACTTGGTGACGATCTTCCGCAGTGAAACCATTTCGAAAGTATTCGACCTTTTTTCTGTTATCTTCCGTTTCGGTGTCAGTATGGTCTCTGAGTGAATGAACTGATGATCCGAACCGCTTATTGATTCGTAAAGACCAAAACCTTACTCAGGTTCTTTAACAAAATTTTACTTTCAAAGGTCACTGAATGCTTTTCTCATTGCTTTCATTAATCCCATTTTCGCTTCGTTCAGATTTTGTGTTTTAGCTAGGTTTTGACTTCTCTTGTATCTGAGATGAAGCTCTCTTTGTTTACAGATCAGTTTTCAAACACGACTGTTAGACCAAGGTGGACCTTTTCCATTCGTTAAGACCTTGCTCGGAACATAGTTGTCTACTGCCTACTGAACGATGCATTTCAACTTTTTTCCATTTGTGCTCCACATATTCGTCCTCATAGATGCTGACTTCTGAGATACTGTTTGTATCCTGTCACTGTTGTTGAGCAAACATATTTTCCTGCATTTCTTAATATTTTTTGTAAACCAGTAGTCATAGTTGCTATCATAGGTACGACGTGTTTAGAAAGTCCACTGTACATGATTTTCTAAAAACATTTTGAAAATAGTGGCAGTAAAGAGATGGATCAAAGCTTTCACTGATTTCTTCTCTCCTTTTATGTGGCGTGGCCGTAGAGGAAAATGCTTAAGTCTGTTTGGAAAAGTGGTACAGTGGGAAGATTCTGTACACAAATAACTCAGTTTATTAATAAGTTAGCTGAACAACATTTGATTATGTTGCTACTGACTTTGCCATAACTATTTGAACATTTATTAACCAGAGAGTTGATAACAATGCAAACTTCTTCTAGAGTTGTAGGATGTAGTTTAATTTTGTTATATTTGTTTCAGAATGCGTTCTTAGACGCTGTAGTCTATCTATGAAGGATGGGTTCTAACCTAATAATCTACTACAGACTAGTGTCTGCCAGTATGGGCTATCTTTGACAAGTTTATTGTCTACCTTTGAAGAAATTCATTTTTCAGATTCATTTTTCCGTTTCACATGTCCCAACCACTTATGGTTTTCTTGTTGGAGGAGTTTATTTTTCCTTGCATTTTAATGCTGTGGTAGCATGGCTTAGAATTCTACAGAACAGTTTGTAATGAGGTCCTTAATTCTAAATAGATTCTTCTGTTAGTTTTGCATGATACTGCGATTCCATTTTGTAACCTAGGATTTATGAGCATTTAATATATCTAATTAGGTTAAAATCTTTTGAACACCAATTTTCAAAGTAGGCTGTGACTATGCCACAAAACATTAATATTGTTCATTAATACCATATGTATTGAGTATTTTTCATCTACCTGGGATCCCTATCAGGTAGGACTGATAGAGAAGCTGGAGAACATCCAACGAAGAACAGTGCGTTTCGTCACGGGATCGTTTAGCTGGCGCGAGAGCGTTACGGATATGCTAAAAGAACTCCACGGGCACACGTTACAAGAGAGGCGTTGTGCATTACGGAGAGATTTACTACTGAAATTTCGTGACAGCACTTTTCAGGAGGAGTCGGACAACATATTACTTCCCCTCCCACATACATCTCGCGTATTGACCACGAGGAGAAAATTCCAGAAATTAGAGCCAATACAGAGGATTACCGACAATCATTCTTCCCACGCACTATTCGCTAGTGGAGCAGGATTGGGAGGATCAGATTTCCTCTTGGTGTTAATTCATTCTGTTTGGAAATAAGAAAAAAAAAATGTTTCAAATGTCTCTGAGCACTATGGACTTAACTTCTGAGGTCATCAGTCCCCTAGAACTTAGAACTACTTAAACCTAACTAACCTAAGGACGTCACACACATCCATACCCGAGGCAGGATTCGAACCTGCGACCGTAGCTATCGCGTGGTTCCGGAATGTAGCGCCTAGAACCGCTCGGCCACTAAGGCCGGCCGGAAAGTAAGAAGTTCAACCGTAACGTTGTTTTATATATAACGCAAATTTACAATGTAGAGCCCTGAGTATTTCGAGTTTTTCCATTTACCTTCAAAAAATTCTGTTTCTGCAGCACAAGCTTCAAAATGCTAATCACTGGTAAATCTGGATGTCAGTCTTTGTATATTTATATCCATTCTTAATACATGTGGCAACTCCAACTTAATCCTCACCTGCCCTGCAGTAACTCAGTGCCAACTTACCTCTACCCGTATTTATATCAGTGGTCGTTTGATGTTCTCTAACACATTAACTCTACATAGTTTACAGATAGCAGTTCATCTAAACAAATCAGAAGTTAACTGCTTATTTTTTTTTACTTTCTAGTATTTCCGATCATAAATTTAATTTAACAAACTTCTTATCTTCGCATTTTCCATGTTCAAAATTTTCAGTTACACTTCCTTCCTTATATTAATAACCCGAAATCTGTGTTTATTCAAAAAGGGTGCCACCCTCAAACGATTGACCACAAGTTTCTTCTATCAGTGGCAGTCCTACCACCCCCCACCCTCTCCCCCTTAAACATTCTACTATCATCCTAGTCAGCTTCTCTGTCCCTTCGCATCGAAGTGCTCACAATTCCTCGTAAAACTCAATCTGCCAATAGGACCAAAATAAACATTTGACAGCGACTGAAGTGCCTGCCCCATCAACACACCAACGGGAGCATGGTGTTGTCACCCTTTCTGTGTTGCCCCTTCGCTGCGAAAATCATTGTGCGTTCCCATAGTAAGAAAAGTTTTGCCTATTTCAAGAAAAACAAAACTCCAGCCATAATTAAAATTAAGGACAAATATTCGACACTATTGACATATACGCCATACATCTTCCTATTCTTTTCCTGCCCACATATTGTGTCACACGGGGTCAGCATGTTAATGTGGATTTCGCAATGTTCATGGTTAATGGTACCTCATCTGATGCTCATCCTGTCATCCCTCCCCCCCCCCCCCCCCCCACCACCTCCTGCCGGTATTTACCCCGTCTGTCTGCGTCTAGCGTTAGCCCACGTGAAGCTGTGAGAACGTGTTTATAATCGTGTAACTGAAGCGTGAGGCGGGACATGGATACCAGCCCTTTATTCATCTACGAAGGTCATTTCAAAAGTTCTGCATAGTGTAAGACAGACTTTAAGAAAATAATTTACTTTACATAATACCTTTACAAGCCTCCACTGTAATTTCCATTCTTGCTTATGACAACGTCTCAACGTTTTGGCTACTTCTGTATTCCGGACACAGCACCTTCGGTTTTGACCTGTCTGATTACTAGGGTCATCTCGCTGGAAGCTTCATCAGCTGTATCTAAACGTTTTCCATGCTGTTGATCCTTCAGTTTGGGAATCAAAACAAACTCTGGTGGCCTCACATAGAAACTATATGGTGGGTGGAGAGGTATTTCCCATCCACATTCGTCGAACGTTCCTTCACTATCGAGCAAATGAAAACACCAACTACAACCTTGTCAGGCGTTCTTTGATGAATTTTCGGGCTCAAAACATTTTGCTGAAACAACTTGGAGTACACGCCTGATACAGACGTTCCCTAGGGAACTCTATTTCTAGCTATGACTCCATGTCATACGCAGAGACCATCGTCAGTTTCACCTTTGACCGATGGCGGCGGAAATTTTTCGGGTGTGGAGAATCGGAACTTTTCCATTGTGACTACTGAGGCACCAATTCTGGCTCAGAATCTCATATCCAGGTTCCATCAAGTGCAACAGTCCTTTTCAGAAACAGTTCTCCTTTTATTCGATAACACTGGAGCAATTCTCCTGCAATTCTTTGCAATTTCCTCACAGGTTTCTCGTCAATCCTCTCTCAAAATGTCATTAGCAATAACCTGAGATGTTAGGCTGTTGCCGTTGACGGCCTTCTACTTGTCAGTTGGTTCTCAGTGCTTACTGGACTTTCACTGGAACGAGCAGACCACCGTGATACTGTGCTACAATCCACTAATCTATTCCCACCCACCTTTCTCAGAGCGTAAATTTCCTTTAGGTTCTTTCAACGTAGGGATTTGATTTTGATGTAGAAACGCTGGTCACTACGTATAACCCGACCTGACTCACTTTCGCTTCCATTTTAAAACTGAATTACTCACGACAGAGCCACGCGATCCAGCCAACACATATACGACCGTCACACGTAAGGTCTCGCTCACAGTTGACGTGAATTATATAGGGAGGAAATCGGCAGTGCTCTTTTCAAAGGAGTCATCCGGACATTTGCATAAAACGACTTAGGAAAATCACGTAAACCTAAATCTTGATAATCGGAAGGGGATTTGAGCCGTCGTCCTCTCGAATGCGAGTACAGTGTGCTAACCACAGCGCCACATCGCTCACATATGCTAGTTGATTTAAATAAGACTATAAACAGATCCATTCCACTACAGCTAATCGTAACGTATCGAAACAGACACAAATTCAATATTTATTTGAGTCATTGCTGAAGTTATGTTTGTTATATCACATTCAGTACTGTATCCATCATCCCTGTCAATACCGTTCCCTGCCCGAAGCATTTTCACAACACTATCTCCTTTCGAAATTCATTGCACAAAGAACTCATTTATTCTGCTGTTTGTCTGAGACATGCACGTGACCTGAAGACGTTTGTGACCCGATACTCATCTCCTAAAATGTGGACGGCTATACGGGGATTTTAACAGCTGTCATTGAGAATACAAGTACAGGTCTTATCGTAGTGTCTTTTAATTTTTTTGAATGTTAAGAAATTGTTTGACAGTAACATTTGCTTCCCCTAAAGTTCTTGAGAGGTATTGGTAAACATGAGCTGAATTTCTGTAATACTGTCACGCTGTTAGTCCCCTACCACTATCGTTGACATGTTCTAAGCACGTTGCTGCGTCATTTCAGAACCTGCATGGGGAGAAGCATGAAAGTGGGAACTGTGTTGGACAGTAGCACATTCCCTCACGCGTGTAAAGTGTGAAGGACGTAAGACGTAACGCCACATTTATTGAACGAAGCTGTTAAAATCCCCGTAGAGCCGTCCACATTTAGATTTTGCATGATTACCGTATATCGCTTAAGGTGAATGCTCGAATATTTCCTTCGAAATGGAACCGGGCGAATTCGTACCCCATCCTTCCCCAGTCCGACGTTGTGCTCCATCGCTAATGACCTCGACGCGGCGGGACCCCTCCATTGTTTTCCAAGGAAAAAAAAAGTATGATTCTTATTTGATCACTGATTAGGTGAATTAATTGTAAGTAAAACTAATTTCAGACGTGCAAAAAGAGAGTCTCATAGGGCCATCAGTGATCCCAATAAACTACCTGGTGGATAATGCCGGAGGCTCCTTGAGGTTATTCGCAGATGATGCTACTTTTTGTAGGAAAGGCGCAGCGCCAGAAAACTGTAGCTAAATGCAGTTGGAATTAAATGTAGCCCACTGTGCATGAATGGTCATGGAGCCTCTTACTGTTATGTTATGCTGTTGGTAGCTGCCTGGAGTCACCTAGAGATGAATGACCGCATAAAACTAGCTGTTGGAGAACCAAATGGCCAGAATGCGATTTACTGGAGGAATCGTAAGAAAATGCATAAAATCTTCTCGGTTTTCAAGCCACTCCAATTCGAATAAAATTCTCAAGCTTTCATGGCTCTCTCTGCCATCGTCGTCAGGAGTGAAACCACTGACTGCCGGGGACAGAACGGTTTTCCGCTTATACGGCGTGTTCAAAAAGTCTTTCCGCAGTGTTGTATGATTGTTAGCCGCGCCTGCCATATGACTGTTCGCCTGCCTGGGTTACTTCCCTACAAGTGGACTCTCCCAACATTCCACTGTTTAGTTTATCTCAGCCAGCGTCAGTAGTATCGTTGGTGTATGTCATTACGTGTTCACGTGAATGTTTAAGATTAGTTCCTTTATTTGTTTGTTTGTTTCGTTTTTGTCACTGTTAAAATGCTAACCATCGAAGAACGTGTGTTTTTAGTTGAACAAGTGTTCAAAGCTGGCGGTAAATACCCAGATTCAGTTGATGAAACATTTAATTTAGTTTTCCTGGAGACAAAACTCCCACACTGCAATACTGTGCAAGATTTGATTAACTAATTTCGAAGTATAGGTTCAGTGACAGATGCACTGTGAAGAGGCCGTCCTAACGTTTTGTCTAAGGATAAACTACTCGATATTTCCGATAAAATGTCCATGAGTCCGAACAAGTCAGTAAGAAAACTCACCCAGGAAATCGATGTTAGTGTCGGAACGCCCCACACAGCTGTAAGGAAAAAATTAGAACTTTTCCCATACAAAGTGACAGTTGTGCAAGAACAGAAAAACACTGATCATGGCAAGAGGCTGCATTATTATCAATGGTTCAAACATTTCGTTCAACAAGATGGAAGGGATATTCTTAATGAAACGTTTTTCACAGATGACGCGTGGTTTCATTTATCCAGGTACATGAACTCTCAAAGTACTTGTGTGTGGAGTACTGCAAATCCCTTGTGTATTCGTGAGGAACCACTCCATTCTGTGAAAATAGGAGTTTGGTTTGCAGTTTCTAGACGTCTGATTGTGGGTCCCATATTTTTCAACGAAACAAATGCACAACGATACTGCAGTGATATTCTGTATCCATTCATAGGAGAACTTGTGTTAAGTGAAATACTGAACGGTTATTTTCAACAATATGGTGCAACCGCGCGTACAGCTCGCGTTTCAATGTCACTGCTTGCTGAAGTTTTTGGTGATCGCATAATTTCATAGGGACTTTGGCCTCCACGATCGCCTCCACGATCGCCTGACCTAACACCACCTGACTTTTCTTCCGGGGTGCAGCGAAAGCAACTGTCTATAAAAACAGTCCAAAATCCACCGATGAATTGAAAACTGCAACATCCACTTTCACTGCTTCTGTTTCAGAAGAAATGTTGTGTTTAGAAACATTGATGAGACGAATTGAATTGTGTATTCAACAACAGGGGGGACACTTTCTACATTTAAGGTGAAAATTTGTAGGTAAAAATGAATATTGAATAAATTAATAACTTGTATTTCACTGAGCTTCATTTCGGTATATTCATTGCGGCATACGGCACGCGCAGCTAACAATCATACCGCACTGCGGAGAGACTTTTTGAACACCCCGTACAAGCACGACTGCAGCCTCTGGCACCACTCAAGAGAGGCCCGAAACTACGCATGCGTGGAAGGTGAGTTGAGCAGGTTGAAGCAGCTCCGGCCCGCCATGGAGCCGAGACCCACGAGAGTCTTTCTCGTGGGCCTTGCAAGAGACCGAGTGAAGTGAGGTGGCGCGAGGGGCCGGCGCCAAATTTCAACCGCCGCTCCCGCCTCCCTACAAGCGTCAAGCCTCCGTCTTTGCTTCCTTTCAATATCCAGAGTCCGACCCCAGGCTCTACAAAGTGTGCACCCCTGGTCTTTATTAAAATTTTTGCTATTCATTCTGATCTCAGCCGTCTCCTTTGTAAGGGAGCCCCAATATGTTGACGCATGATTCGAGACTCTTGTGTTTTCAAACAGTATTTTGTGTCCATTTTCCAGGCGGTGCTCTTGTGCGAATTGTCTGATCTATATAGATGCTGCCGCATTCGCAATAGACATCATACAGTCGAGGCACACAGTGAGCTATGTCTTCTTTAACAGGGCGCAGTATACATCGTAACTTGGGGGGCGGGCAGGAACACTTGTCTCAATCAATGTCTCTGCAGCACAGGTCCTAACCTGCTGCTCGTTGCCCCACAGTATGGAAAGAAAGCAGTCGGCTTGGCCTCTTCTGCCGAATCGCGTCATTCTTCGGTGGCACTGAAAGCGTTTATAGTGTATATCTTGCTATAACCATTCCCTCTGAACATGCATCTCAAGTGCAACAAGTCAGAATGTAGGTGTCTTAGTCAGAAGTAATATATCCTCTATGTATTAACGTGTTCAGGACCACTTTCTTGTGTACAGGGTGGTGAAAACTATCGGTGTTCAATTAACGATCGGTGTGTGAAGATTTTATTCAGACATGCAGCCGCATAAGACTCCGAGGACACATCCTAGGGGAATGTAATTCACCCACAAAAGAGACAGCTTACACCTCTCTTCGACCATTTCTTTTGTTCAGCTGTCTGGGAATCCGACTAAGTAGAGAGATGTTTCAAAGACGTTTGGTAACATTTGCCAGTGGCAGACCCTGCAAGAGAGGCGTTTTGCATGACAGTGCGCTTTACTATTAAAATTTCGAGAACATGCGTTCTAGAAGAGACAGGCAGCATGCTTTTTCCTCGGATGTACAGGGTGACAGTTACTGAACTACATGAAATAAAATCGTCATAACTTCTGAACAGTTTGCGTCAGGACGTTAAAACTGCACTGTTGGCCGCGGGGCACGATTGGAATTAATACGCGCATGAATGTTTAGTTTAACGACGAAGCGCACTTGCATTTGGATGGTTTAGTCAATAAGTAAAAGTGGCACATTTGGGTGACTGAGAATCCGCATTTCGCGATAGAGAAGTCTCTTCACCCTCAGCGGACGGCTGTGTGGTGTGCAGTGTCCAGTCACGGAATAATCGGTGCGATATTCCTTGATGGCACATTATCCAAAGCGACCCTGATTTCTGCAAGATGTGGTTCATGCAAGACGGAAATCGACCTCATCGAAGCAGGAGAGTGTTTTATGTCCTGTAGGAGCACTTTGAGGACCACATTCTGGCTCTGGGGTACCCAGAGACCACTGGCATGGGCCTTGATTGGCCGCCATATTCTCCGGATCTGAAGACGTGCGATTCCTTTTTGTGGGGCTATATTAAAGACATAGTGTACGGCAATAACCTAAAAACCATTGCTGGGCTGGAAACAGCCATTCAGGAGGTCATCGACAGCATAGATTTTCCGACACTTTAGCGGGTCATGCAGAATTTCGCTATTCGTCTGTACCACATCATTGCCAATGATGGCAGTCATATCGAACATGTGGTAACCTAAATCCGCATATCTGTAGTGACGTTTACATGTTGAATAAAGTATGTGCACCTCGTAGTTTGTGACTAATTTACTTTTTTTCGTGTACTTCAATAATTGTCATTCTGTACATCTTACAAAATACCATGACAGTAGAAACACAGAAATTTCGGCTCATACAGAAGGTTATGCACAGTCCTTCTTCCCAGATACCATTCGTGAATGGAACAGGGAAGAAGGTAAATGATAATGATCTCAGAAGAACCCTCCACCGTACACCGAAATGTGGCTTCCCGTATGTGGACGTAGATCCAGGCCTCAAAAAACTGTCTGTCGCACCATGACGTCGGATGTCTCTAAAGACATTTACATGAGAATATCCATAATCACTTCCTCTTTTCCACCCACCCATCCACCCACCCACCCACCCACACACACCCACACACACACACACACACACACACACACACACACACACACACACATATATATATATATATATATATATATATATATATATATATATATATATATATATATTTGGAATTTTTTTTTTTTTTGTGAAATGAATTTGATCATCTCTCACTACATCATTAGTTCTCCATCCTATTCTTACTTTTATTACCCTGCAGATACAGTGTGTTAAATAGCTGGCAGTGTGCACGCTCTTATACATTCAGTGGTTTCTTTTTCTCGCAGCCATGGGCGGTGCCGACGAAACTGTACGAGGTTCTCGAGAGGACGCGGTTCCGCTACTGGCTGGTGACCGTCGTGTGGTCAGTGATGTGTGTGCTCGGCGCCTCGCACTGGTACTTCGTGCCGCTCCTCAAAGGAGATGATTCACTGCGATACGACGCGTGGTACCCATTCGACAGCCAACAGCCAACTATCAAGAAGGTCTGTTCGTTATGAGTACAGAAATATTGCTTCCAATCAACTGAAAATCCGGCTTTGCATAGTTCACGGATGTGTATTTGCAAATAACGTGTACTGAAGAGCTATGATGAAGGTTATAAGTCCATAAGCTATGATGTTTGTCATCCTCCTTAAAACAGCACACTTTGAACAATTATACACGTTTGTGCTTAAACTGACACACAATATTTTTTAGCGCAACGCAATCTGACTTTCAATAATCCCTACAAAAGAATGGCCCTGACTAACATTAACCTATACCTTTCACAAATCACTTACCTCACAAAGATCTTCGTTACTCAAGCTACTGCAATACAGCGAGCGCCACTACTGCCAGCTAAATAAAAGATTCAAACTACTGAAGGCACTAACCACTGATAGGCATAGTTAGCAAATGAAAGATTTTGATAGAGAACAAACAATGTATTTACCTCAATAGTATTAAAAAGTCATAATGTGTATAGCAGTTCATGACATCCATTCTTACAAATTTACTGTCTCTGTCCAGATCATCCGCTCTCACAACTCCGCCATCTCACTCCCCACATCCACCACTGCTGGCGGCTCACCTCCAACTGCGCAACGCTACGCGCTGTTCACATCCAGCTGCCCAACACTACAATAGCAGACAACAATGCAAACTAGCCACAGACTGCACACAGCACAGCCAGTGATTTTCATACAGAGCGCTACGTGGCGTTACCAATAAAAAAACCTAAACAGCCTACTTACAACTTGTAACATTTGATACACGTCTGGATGTAGCCTGACGTTTCATTCTTATTACGCTCATGTGTTAACTTGGTATTGTGATATGCAGATTTTCTTTTTGATGGTGTAATGCACACTGAACTGACAGAAGTCATGGGATACCACCTAATATTGTGTCGGGTCTCCTTTGACCCGGTTCAGTGTAGCAACTCGACGTGGCATGGACTCAACACGTCGTTGGCAATTTCCTACAGAAATATCGTGCTATGTTGCCTCTGTAGCCGTCCATAATTGCGAAAATGTTGCCATTGGAGGTTTTCGTAACATTATGTCCCATAAATGTTCGATGGGATACATGGCCCCACAACTGGCTCGAATTGTCCACAATGTTCTGTAACCCAACTGCGAATGACTGTGACCCAGTGACATGGTGCACTGCCATCCACAAAAATTCCATCGTTGTTTGGAAACATCAAGTCCATGAATAGCTGCAAATGGTCTCCAAGTAGCCGAACACAACCATTTAAGTCAATGATCGGCTCAGTTGAGTCAGAGGACCCAGCCCATTCCCTGTAAACACAGTCCGCGCCATTATGGAGTCCCCATCAGCTTGTACAGAGCCGTGTTGACAACTTTGAGCCATGGCTTCGTGTGTTGTGCATCACGCTTGAACCCTGCCATCACTCTCACCAACTGAAATTGGAACTCATCAGACCAGGGCACAGTTTCCAGTCATCTAGGGTCCAGTCGATGTCGTGTTGTTAGCAAAGGCGCTTGCGTCGGTCCATAGTCCATTAACGTCACATTTTGTCGCACTGTCCTAACGCACACGTTCGTCACACGTACCACATTGGTTTCTGAGGTTATTTCACGCAGTGTTGCCTTTCTGTTAGCACTGACAACGTACACAAACGCCGCTGCTGCCGGTCGTTAAATGAAGGCCGTCGGCCACTGTGTTGTCCGTGGTGAGAGTGAAGGCCTGGTATTATCGGCATGCTCTTGAAATTGTGGATGTCGGAATACTGAATTCTCTAACGATATCCGAAATGGAATGTCCCTTTCGTCTAGGTCCTACTACCATTCCGCGTTCAAAGTCTGTTAATTCCCGTCATGCGTGCGCAATCACGTCGAAAACTTTTTCACTTGAATCACATGAGTGCAAATGACAGGTCCGGCACTGCACTGTCCTTTTGTACCTTATGTACGCAATACTACCGCCGTTTGTGTACGTGAATATCTCCATCCCATTACTTCTGTCTCCTCAGTGTAAATAATTTGGGACTTGATTGATGTGGGGCAGAAATAATGATTTCTGGGGTTACCGATCAATATTTTCTAATTTTCTAATGTACGAGTATGTATCGATAGTGAATCTATATGTGGTTAGTGGGCAGAACAGCTGAGCCGTGGCCAAGGGTTCCATTAGCACAGCCCGAGAAGAGGCGAGGTCAGGCCATCAGGAACAGACTGGAACCCAGACTTTTAAGTGGGCATGGCCGAGTGTCATTTCGTCCTGTTCATTCAGGTGGGCAGGCAGCTAACGCCGTTTGAGAGGATTAAATTTACCGTATACTGGAAGTGCCTGGTCGACGTGGTCCTACTTTCAGCCTATAGCACACACTCGAGGCAGCAACAGTTTTATATACAGCGTCTTCCGACACATACGCATACTGGATGGGGACGAGCAGAGATCAGGCTGTGAACAGCGAGCGCCTCTGTCCGACCAGGTGCGATACTATTAGTTCATAACGTCAGAAGTGCATAACATCACAGATAAGGGCCAAGTTTGTAGTACTTCGACTCCCTGCTGGCGTCGCTATTAAAAAACAGTCCACGTGGAGTTATAGAGGGAAAATCAGGCCGAGTTCCTTCGCAAGCTGTAGGAATTGTGTCTTACCATTCGTCAGAACTCGCACTTCCTGAAATTGATCATATTTCTGCATAATGAGCTCGCCACTTTTTTAAATGAGGGCTCCCATTGGCCAAGATAGAGATTATCATTTAGATTGGCTTACGTATAATTTTGGTGATTTTGGGAGGGCAGAAGCGGCAGAGTGCAAGTTTTAGAGTGATTCGCGTTCTGGTTTTAGTTTCAGTCATATTCTGCTTCGTTTCAGACATCATTCGGATTTTGAAGCTATTCGTGTTGTGACTATGATTGTGATTCTCTTCGCACTCTGATTCTGGGAGGGGCATCGGAGACGTTCGCAAGATTAGATTAGGGGAGAGGCAATCGTCAGAGATTAGAGAGGTGTGAAACGCCCATCACCTGCTGCAGCCCACTCACCGCCAGCAGATCTCTGCAAGTGTAAATTCATGCAGCAGTGAGGGCAGTCAGTAGTACTCAGGAGGGAATATGCGTGGTTTCGCGTCTTACGTAACGTTGGATCGATCATGCTTTGTACAGTAATCTCTTGGCGATGACTTTGCTGAGATTTCAAGCAGGCTTGACCACTTCCCCCCACCCACCCACTACTTACGCAACCCTACATTTCAGTTCAGTATTTTACCAGAATACCCTTCACCCCTTCATGATCTGCCCATCCCAACTTAACATTGTAAACGTAACTACTCCCCACAGACTGAGCTTCCGTCTGTCACTGATCTACTGCACAAGAGATAACTTGATTTGCTTTTACATGTTGCGTGTTGGTTTACATTCTGTTAACTTCATCAATAAATTATGATGATTATGAATTCCTGTTTAATTACAGTAGACAACAACCTCCTCTGCTACATTCACAATGACCGAGCGAGGTGGAGCAGTGGTCAACACACTGGACTCGCATTCGGGAGGACGATGGTTCAAATCCCATTCTGGTCATCCAGATTTAGGTTTCCCGCGATTTCCCGAAATCGCTTCGACCAAATGCCGGTATGGTTCTTTTGAAGAGAACATGGCCAATTTCTTTCCGCGACCTCCCGTCATCCGAGCTCTCTCTAATCTCTAATGACTTCACTGTCGATGGGCCGTTAAACTCTAACCTTCCTTTTTTTACATTCATTATTATTAATTTTATACAAGACACACAACTATGATTCATGTTTCAGGGCCACCCATCCATTCCGTTTCCCTGCACACCTCTCATTTCCATACATATCAGTCGTAGAGGATCAATCTGCATATCGTCTGCCCCGATAGCTGAATGCCGTCCTAAGGGGCCCGGGTTCGATTCCCGGCTGGGTCAGGGATTTTCTCCGCTCAGGGACTGGGTGTTGTATCGTCTTCATCATTCCATCCCCATCCGGCACGCAGGTCGCCCAATGTGGCGTTGAATGAAGTAAGACCTGCACCAAGGCGGCCGAACCTGCCCCGTAAGGGGCCACCCGGCCAATGACGCCAAACGCTCATTTCCTCTCCAATCTGCATATCGAGAGGGGAGCTCGAAGCAGATCACTGACTTGTTCCACGAAGGCATAGCCTTCACCCTCGTGGCGCCTTGCACTTTGTAACGCTATAGTGTAAAACTGGTATCAGGTTTCAGCGACGAGGAGGCGTGACAGAATGGCAGAACGAAGCTCTCATGTTTGCACCACCCTTGATCACACTGTGAAAGAAGTTGCCTGATTGCCGATGGGTCTTTCCAACGTGTCTACAAGCAATGGTGTACCATCCGCAGGCAAGTAACATGGCGCAAAAACAGTGATCGCTAAAAGATTTTAACCGACAGAGTGCAGGCGAGTGTCACGTCTTCTGATAGACAATCAGTTTCAAATCCTACAGGAATTGCTAAATGCGGCTCCATTTGAACCAGTGTCTGAGCGAACACCGCGAAGGAAATATCATTCATTGGATTCATGAAAGCCATTCATCACAGTGGCACATAAAACTGCACATCTTCAATGGACATACAACACGAAATGGACATTAACTGACAGGAGACTTGTAATGTGGTCCGGCATGTCACGATTTTGCATCTTTTCAAATGACATAAGGCGCCCAGTATACCGAAGGCCCAATTAGGCGTTTAACGTGCAGTGTGTAGAGGGTGTTATTGACATAAGAGGCGGTTCTTTGGTGTTTTCGGAATGTTTTTCATACCACGAGTTGGTCACACTCATTCAGGTTACTTCGAACGCGAATCAGGATTTTTTTTTCAACATTCTCTTCCACTAAGTATCGCCTTTACTTCTGTACTTTCGTGGTAAGTATGCTGTGGACACTCCCCTCTTCCAAGATGACTACAGTTATCTTACAGAGGAGCATTCATACGTTCAACACATTACGAACACTCAGGCACTATACTACACCTCGACTGACCCACAAGCTCACTGATCTCAATGCCACAGAAAATGACATGTCGACTGTTGCTTTGTGCTTTGGGATCTTCGGCCGACGTTGCTTAATGATTTTCTTGATGTTTCGCCAGAACGAATGGTTGGCATTGTCACAGACAGGCTCACTCTCCAGTCCGCCACCAACAGCAGAGGGTGATAGAAACCAATACATAGTACATGAACAAGTGACCATGAAAGCTTCAACAGTAAAAAAAAAAAAACAAAAAAAAAAAACACGGACTACTTGGTACAGCACATGAAACGTTGCAGTCAATCAACATCCTCGCAGTTTGGTAGAGCTGTGGGATTTAATCATCAGGAGTGGCTTCAGCTGGGTACGGAATCTTGAAGAAATATGTGGGCCCTCTTCCTCGTCGTATTGGGGCCATTATCTAGGGTCGAGGCGGGGTTAAATGCATCAGCATGGTGAGTTTCTAGGTGATGAACTTAAGTCCAGTGATTTTAATGTAAGCCCATGAACGTCTGGGTGATTAGAGTCAAACAGTAATATTGTAGCGGTGAGCCGGCCGCGGTGGCCATGCGGTTCTAGGCGCTTCAGTCCGGAGCCGCGCTGCTGCTACGGTTGCAGGTTCGAATCCTGCCTCGGGCATGGATGTGTGTGATGTCCTTAGGTTAGTTAGGTTTAAGTAGTTCTAAGTTCTAGGGGACTGATGACCACAGCAGTTGAGTCCCATAGTGCTCAGAGCCATTTGAACCATTTGTAGCGGTGAATAGTGAACCGAATTGGCTGTCGGCTTAAAGAAGAAATTATTTTTAACATTAAATTGGCTCTGTTATTAATTACACTTCTGGTTCATCTGTGAGATTGCTGATGCAATACTGGCCACTCAGCGCGAATGTGTGCCGTTCTTCCGTAGCGACGCCCATTTTTTTTTAACGGATTGTATTCTGTCTCAAACACCGCCTCCGTCTGAGATATCGCTCATTGGCCTTACAAATACGCAAATTATCACACTGAAGTCTGGAACTCTTCAGACACTGTAAACTGCGTGTCAGAGGTAATCCTTTAACGACTTTCTTAGGCGCTCTGATTGCTTCGTTCTAGAAGATCTGAAGTTCTCTCGTCGACTCGGTGAAACAGGGAATCAACAGTCTGACGGGGTCGGTCTTAATCAAATATATACGAAAACCAAAAACAATATACGGGGAAACTATGGCCTGGTAAAAAAGACACACATGGAAATAGTGATATAGTTCGAAGCAGGACTCGTCACCGAAAACAATTCTACTCCAGTCAATGAGATTCCAGGCCGAAGATGTGACTGTCGCTCATCACATGGCCCGACAATTAGTCTAGAGCACCATTTAATTTCATTGCAGAACTCCTTTGGTTAGAATCCGCGGCATCCTTACAGCACACTGGTTAACCGACGTTATTCTACGAGCCGTTTTGTTTCCCTTCGTGGCAAGCCATCCTGGGCATATATTTTAGCAAGATAACGCCTCCCGCATACGGATAGTTTCTGCGGAATTTCTTCGTGTTTGGCAAATCCTACCTCTCCCAGCAAGGTAGCTGCATCTCTTCCCAATTGAGAACGTTTGGAGCATTATGGACAGGATCCTCCAACTATCTCGGGATTTTGTCGACCTAACGCGCCAATTAGATAGAATCTGGAACGATATCCCTCAGGACATCCAACAACTCTATCGATCAATCCCAAGCCGGGTAATTGCTTCCATAAGGGCCAGAGGTGGACCAACGCGCGATTGACTTGCTCAATTTTTGAAGCTCTCTCTCTCTTGATCAAATCAGCCAATGTCTCTGAACTTGTTATCATTTGTTTGTCCATACATGTATACCACACTACTGATTTCCATCTTATTTGGTTAATTCCTTCGTGGTGCGTCTTTCGTGTGTGTGTGCGTGTGTGTGTGTGTGTATGTGTGTATTCATCTTTAAAAAATAGGGGGTTTACTGGTACATTATATTTGATGTATAATTGTAGGATTTTATCTTTTTTTCAGTCATCGACATTTTGTCGAGACATTGTTGTCAATATACAGGGCGATTCTTGTTAACATTTAAAAGTAACCGAAGCGACGTAGACGCCGCTGCGAGAAGTAATTTAATATAAGACAGAGGGTTCATGCCATTGGGGAGGGCACCTGACCTGGGTAGTTCGTGCAGCATTGCTGACCGTAGTGCTCCGGTGGTGTAATGGTTAGCATACCTGCCGAATAAGCAAGAAGACCCGGGTTCGTGTCCGGCCATGACACAAATTATAATTCAGTTCCTCTGCTTCCATGAGATAAAGCTTAGCGACTTAAATGTCTCGGGGAAAATGTAATTATTAGGTCTATAAGAGAGAGGGCCCGCATATGTCAGGAAATACCACAAACATGGATGAGAAAAGTTGAACATGTGACGTCACCGGATGATGTACCTCGCCACACGTACAGCAATTGGGCTTGTTGACCCTACACTCGCCGATAGGACGCAGTGCTACACATTGCTGCAGAACGGAGCAAAATTAAAACACCTTTTGTAAACGTGATCTCTTGTAAACGTTGAAGTTACAAAAATTACTGTTCTCGCTGTAAGCAACCAAAACTTGTTTTATTTTATGTTTCTTTCCCTTTGTCCCTTCTTTTTTTGTTTGCTGACATTATTTACTAACCGAGCCATGGGTCATGTACTAGTAACTACGAAATTCGGAAGCTTATACTCGTTTAGATGTGACCCAATGCGGTAGTTTTTGTTGTAATGTACTTTGCAATAAACCATCGCAGACGAGAGACCGGTAAGTAAATAATAAATCTTACCTTAATGTAAACACATAACTATCCAACGCAATGAAAGAAATACAGGCTGCCAGACGCAAGACTGAGCTTCTCACCTTGAAGTCGCGCACGTCCGCCCGGAGCTACACTTTGACTTAGGGTGGGATGGGTGCGACAGACCGATGGCCTCAACCGCTTCACATGCGGCGATAAACGTCATCTGGTGACGTCACATGTTCAACATTTGTCAGCCACTACGGAATATTTCGAAACATTTGCGGTCCCGTGTGTCTTACATTAAATTAATTGCCTCAGCGTCATCTACGTCGTTTCGGAGGTTTTAAACGTTAATAAGAATCACCCTGTCTAGCAGCAGTAGTCTATACGAAGCTGAAAATATCATAAATTTCAAAATATAATGCCATATATAATTTTTTAATACCATTATAATAACGTTTTTACAAAACTACTGCAGGCAACCAGGGAACAGGTCATGTAAACTGATAGCCTCGACAAACGAAATACCTTGATGACGTTACAGAGGAAATACCATGTTACGTTAAACGTTTTGTAGATGTCATTTTATCTCTAGGTAGGCACTCGCTGGTAAAATTTAATGCTGTGGTTGCCACGACGGCCGCACAGATGGTGTACTGGATGCAGTACGCATGCTCCATGTACTCGGTGATGATCCTCTGCTTCTTCGACTGCCTGCTCATCTGGCTGCAGCAGCTGCTGTGCGTACAGCTGCGCTACCTGGCCGGCAACCTGCGAGAACTGTCTCGCAGCAGCGACGGGGCGTTCAGCGTCGATCGCCGTCAGACGTTGGCAGTTTGCATCTCACACCACGAGCACATTCTGAGGTATGCAAAACTGTTCTTAAAACAGCTGATGGTGGCTGACAAACAAACTCTTTAAACGACTGTGGATTAACGGAGATCTTCACTATATCACTCAATGAGATGAAAAAGGTGAGCATCAACAGGGAGACGTAGAATAAGGTTTTATTACTATCATGATGGCGAAAGAAAGATGTGTTCTGGAGCGGAGCGATCCTGATGTGGGCTTCTTTACATGTGTCATTATGAGATGCAGCCAGAGGTATACACATCCGCCGTTAACCTGCCCATGCTTGCCCAACAGGCAGGCAAGCTGCCACAGAATATCAGTAGAATGAGCAGACTGCTTTACTTTCATCCAATTCATATTACGCCCAACCAAAGCCGGCCAGATGGATCTTGCTTGCCTGCCCGACATCCCACTGCATTATTTTTTATTTTTCTTTGTTGTGAAAGCCGGCCGGTGTGGCCGTGCGGTTAAAGGCGCTTCAGTCTGGAACCGCGTGACCGCTACAGTCGCAGGTTCGAATCCTGCCTCGGGCATGGATGTGTGTGATGTCCTTAGGTTAGTTAGGTTTAATTAGTTCTAAGTTCTAGGCGACTGATGACCTCAGAAGTTCAGTCGCATAGTGCTCAGAGCCATTTGAACCATTTGTTGTGAAAAGGGGAACATAAAAAAAACACAGTAAATGGAGATGATGGGAGTTAAAATATACACTAATATGGGGACATGCGCTGGGGCACAGTTAACAAGTCGACATAAAGTTAAAAGAACACAGCTGGCAATTCGTTGCGCACTTAAAATCACTGGAGGCAAACACAAGTTAAAAGTCGGCCACAGATTAAAAATCACACAGAGCAAGACACTTAAATAAACCACTGGAAACAATGAAGCATTCATGAAGAATAAAAACCGCTGGTAGGGACCTGCCGAGGGATTGGAGGCTGGACAGGAGGGGAAAAGAGGGGAAGAGGGTGCGGTGTGGGGGGGGGGACTGGGGGGGCGGGAGGAAGAGGAAAAAAGGGGTGACAGAAGGCGCACCAAGAGGCAGGAGATGGGTGGGGTGGGAGGTGAATAGGGGAGACAAGGCAAGAGGGCGCAAAGAGACACAGAACAGGGGATATGAGAGAGGTAGTGGGGGAGGGGTAAAACCGCTCAGGGGAAAAGAAGGGGAGGGGAGAGGAAGCCCTGAGGAGTAGGGGGGAGGAATGTGGAGTTAGAGTTGGTAGGAGGGGTAGATATCAGGTCGAATATCATCATCTGGGTGGGATTCCACTGTGTTATGCTACGTAGCAGTTTATTCTGAATGCTTTCATTATAGCGTTATGAGTAGGGCTCAGAAATTGATAGAAAGCCCTTTTTTAAGACAATATAATGAAACAAGGCCCAATTAATATACAGGGTGTATCAAAACGAGTCATCTGATTTTAAAAAATCTTAACTATTCAGTTATTTGAGATATGTGCATGAACAACGTACTGTTGGAAAGAGCAAACACTCGAGTTTTACATGGTTCCCGCTAGGTAACAGCAGTGCATGCACACTTCAGTTCTAGTAAAAATGGTGTTGGGACAAAAGAAAGCTTTTTGTATTCTATATGTTGCGCCGTTCAGGTCAGTAATAACTGTTCAGCGTGACTTTAATACTAGGTATGGTGTGGATCCTCTTACAGCACAGAGCATTAGACGATGGCATGAACACTTCCGAGTAACAGGTTGTTTGTGTAAAGGCAAATCGCCGCCCTGTCCCCGAGTGTCTGACACAGATGTTCTAACGCATCTGCCATCTGACAACATCGACGCAACACACACAACACGGACATCGGGGGCAAGTAGAGCTGTCGAGCTGCATGGCGAACAGATTTCTGACGAGGAGTCCGCAGAAATCTGTTCGCCATGCAGCTCGACAGCTCAACTTGCCCCCGATGTCCATGTTGTGTGTGTTGCGTCGATGTTGTCAGACGAAACCATGCAAAATTCAGCCACTGCAAGCTCTTCGTGAAGGTGACAAACCATAACGTGTGGAGTACTGTAATTTCTTTCTTGGCAAGATAGAGGAAGACAGTTTTCTTCCATGCTTAGTGTTTAGTGACGAGCAACATTCAATTTAAATGGAAAGGTGAATCGTCATGATGTGCGAATATGGGGTACGAAACAACAACATGCAGTTGTACAACATGAGACGGACTCTCAAAAATTTCATGTGTTTTGTACATTTTCATGGGAAAAGGTGTATGGTCCACTTTTCTTGTTACAGGAAGCACATATCTCGATATGCTTGAGAACTTCCTTTTCCCACAATCGGAGACTGATGCGAATGACTTCATTTACCAACAGGATGGGACACTGCCACACTGGCATCTGGCAGTGCAGGAATTTTTAAATCAAAGGGTTACTAAACGATGGATCGGTCGCACTGGACCAAATAATTCAGCCTTACATTACTGGCCTCCAAGGTCACCGGACCTGATTGTATGTGATTATTTCTTGTGGGGGTTTATGTGCCTCCTTTATCAACAACAATGAATGAGCTGAGACATCGCATAACAGCAGCTGTGGAAACTGTATCTCAAGACATGCACGTTGCAGTGTGAAAACAATTTCAATATCGCGCTGACATAAGCCGTGCATCTAAAGAGGAGCATAAAACAAAATTTATTGTATATGTTTTTTAATTTCAGAAATACAGACGTGCCAAATCCGATGATTCTTTTTGATACACCCTGCATATTCATTTCGGGTCATTTTAGGTCAGAAAATGGTAGATATTTTCTTTTTTTTCCTTTTCGGCGTTTTTCGGTCTTATTTATTTATTTATTTATTTATTTTAGATATGAACAGTTTTCTCTGCAACTTCAACTTCATTCGTCTGATACTGGCTGTTCTCAGTTCGAACCATCATCAGGTGACCTCTTAATTTGTATGTTTTCTATAATAAGCAGAATCATCTCTGAAAATCAAGAGCCTTTCCACCTAAGAACCTGAACAAGGTTATTATATAGCAACGCCAACTTAACTAAGGTTTTGGAAGATTAGTTCCTGTAACCTTAGTGTGTCAAACATGACTCCACTTATACCAGTTTTAATTACTTTTCCATGATGTGTATTGCGGGTCATTGAATTCATTCTAAGTAGCCAAAATAGATCATTCTAAACTCCCCCAAAAGTATTTTAGCAAACACAAAGTTCGTTTTTCATATTACGTTAATTTAAAAAGTGTATGTTTGAAAGAAGAAGTGTCTCATTCCTATTTAGCTTTCTTCGCGCTTTTCTGCATACCACGAGAATGGGTTTTTAATGTCCCATGAGCGACATTTCTTTTTTATATTTCAGTCAGTGTTTGAGCTAAATTTAGAAGATCTGTAAACCGCTAAATGAGCTGAAGTCCCCAGCACACGTTTCCACACATTTGTCAGCCTTTGCCCTCTTTCAAAATATTTTTGGAGTGAAGAAACTGCAGGTCAAATTTACTGACATGAAGTAACGTACTCGAGGTTTCCAAATGAGTGTTTACTGATTTCTTACATTATCTAAATTGCGAGACACCCACCGATTTATTTCAAGCTGCCTCGTAAACACACGAAAACTTTTCCACTGCTGGACTTGGGCTCTGTTTCATGACTAGTATGTACTTCCAAATTTTTAATTTCTCCTCAGTTTCCCTTAAGTTTAATGTCTTAATTTTGTTGCTCCCGTCGTTACGATAACTGAGCCTTAGCGAAACTACCTACGCAAACATATACCTGGCTAATCACGTTGGATTAATGGCGCAACCTGTTATCAGGCTGAACGGATCCCTGAAACTTGCCAGGCCTGCGGAAACCCAAGTTGGCCTGCCTTAACCACTGTGATCCAGTACACATGTATTTTTGTGTCCGACATATTCAGCTGCTTTAATGGTTGCGGCGGAGATAGAGGCGCACTTCTAGATGTAGTTTTTCGTCGACTAAATGAAAGTTTATTCCCTATGTGGTGTACAGTGGGCACTCCCGTACTGCTTCAAAGCCAGGCTAAAGAGGAACAACGGCAGCCAGCTGGGTAGCTTTTCCCTCCTTTTGTTAACAATATTACGGATCGCACTGGGAATGTGTTTGCTGAGTATGTGGGTGAAACGATCTTTAGACATAACCACAAATAAAAAGTAAAAGAATGCTTAACAATGTCAAAAGAAGTACGGCAACCATCATCTAAGCCTGGGGTACGTCAATTCCTTGTAGTTGTGGGCATGTGTACACTGGAACCACAAAAAGAAGAATTAATACTCGCACAGCCAAACACAAAAGGAACCACAGCCTGGGGCTAACTGACAAATCGGCCTTAGCAGAACACACTTCCCGAGATGGAAACTGAGAATAAAATTCTCCAGTATTTTAGCGAAGACAGTGCTTTATGATTTTACTTTGGTGTGGAGCCACTTTCATATAAAACTTTTTGAAAGATATAACCGCCATTTGACTCTACAACAGGTTTTATGCCACAAACCAAATTTTGGCCTTATCCGATTATCAAGTGTTACAAGTACCAACAGTCATTAGGCTTAACTATAACACAAGTCACTGTCAAAATATATTTTTTTTCCTTTGTTGAATTTCGATTCCCCTCCCCCCCCCCCTCCCAGAGGGGGCTGGCAGCAACGTAATATGCCGCTCTGCAGCCTACAGAACTGTTAAAAACATAATGAGAAGATATCAAAACAATAAAAACAGGCGATAAAACGGTGACTGTTTAAAACTGGAACATGGCGAAAAGGTGCAAAGTGAAAATATAAAAACAAAAGGTTGGTGATGGTGATTTAAAACACATAGTAATTAGATAGGCACGATTTAAAAAACTTGGCGACAGTCTGGTTTCTGTTCGCAAGAGCTAAAAAACACATCTAGCAACAGTAAGGTGTCTGTTCACAACACTGGCAGGGGATGCACAACACTGAACACACACTTAAAACAGCACTATAGAGGAAACACGGCGGCAGATTGGGGGGGGGGGGGGAGGACCCGGACTGACGAGGGGAAAATGGGGGGAGGAGAGGATAGGAAAAAAGGGGGGAGCCAATGGAGGGAGAGGACACGTGCAAATGGGGGCAGGGCGGATGTTAGAAAGAGTTGGAAAGGCAGTGGAGGGAAGGAAAAAGGACCAATGGGAGAGAATGGAGTCAAGGACTGGAGAGGTGGGGGGAAAGGGAGCCTGGGAAAGGACAGAGGGAGGGAGGGAGGGAAGGAATAAATGGAGGGAGAGAGGGCACCGTCTGGGTGGGGGTGTTGATGGAAGCCACCTTGGGAAAGGAGATGAGGGGTATAGAGGTGGAGGGCAGGGGGGACACAACAGTGCAGGTGCAGCAGCAGGCGGGGTTTGAGAGGAGAGGAGAGGAGAGGAGCAACGAGTGGATGGGGAGGATCAAATCGGTGGGAGGTGTAGAGGATGTGGATGTGTTCGAGGAAAAGGAGAAGATAGGGGAAAGTAATCAGGTCATGGAGGATTCGCATGGGGGATGGGAGGCATATACAGAAGGCTAGGTGGAGTGCATGATGCTCAAGGATCTGGAGGGACTTACAAAATTTGGGAGGGGGGGGTATCCAGGCAGGACTGGCATAACAGAGGATGGAACAGATTAAGGATTTGTAGGTGTGGTGGTTGGTGAGAGGTTCAACCCCCATGTCTGGCCAGAGAAGAGTTTAAGGAGACAGAGGCGGTTGTGGGCTTTGGTTTGGATAGAGCAGAGACGAGGGATCCAGGTGAGGTGACGTTCAATGGTGAGTCCAAGGGAGGTGAGGGTGGGAGAGAGGGAGAGGTGGACAGGACAAGCACAGATGGTAAGCAAAAAATCAAGGAGCATGAAGGAGTGAGTGGCACGACCTACGATGACAGTAAGGTGTCTGTTCACAACACTGGCAGGGGATGCACAACACTGAACACACACTTAAAACAGCACTATAGAGGAAACACGGCGGCAGATTGGGGGGGGGGGGGGGAGGACCCGGACTGACGAGGGGAAAATGGGGGGAGCCAATGGAGGGAGAGGACACGTGCAAATGGGGGCAGGGCGGATGTTAGAAAGAGTTGGAAAGGCAGTGGAGGGAAGGAAAAAGGACCAATGGGAGAGAATGGAGTCAAGGACTGGAGAGGTGGGGGGAAAGGGAGCCTGGGAAAGGACAGAGGGAGGGAGGGAGGGAAGGAATAAATGGAGGGAGAGAGGGCACCGTCTGGGTGGGGGTGTTGATGGAAGCCACCTTGGGAAAGGAGATGAGGGGTATAGAGGTGGAGGGCAGGGGGGACACAACAGTGCAGGTGCAGCAGCAGGCGGGGTTTGAGAGGAGAGGAGAGGAGAGGAGCAACGAGTGGATGGGGAGGATCAAATCGGTGGGAGGTGTAGAGGATGTGGATGTGTTCGAGGAAAAGGAGAAGATAGGGGAAAGTAATCAGGTCATGGAGGATTCGCATGGGGGATGGGAGGCATATACAGAAGGCTAGGTGGAGTGCATGATGCTCAAGGATCTGGAGGGACTTACAAAATTTGGGAGGGGGGGGTATCCAGGCAGGACTGGCATAACAGAGGATGGAACAGATTAAGGATTTGTAGGTGTGGTGGTTGGTGAGAGGTTCAACCCCCATGTCTGGCCAGAGAAGAGTTTAAGGAGACAGAGGCGGTTGTGGGCTTTGGTTTGGATAGAGCAGAGACGAGGGATCCAGGTGAGGTGACGTTCAATGGTGAGTCCAAGGGAGGTGAGGGTGGGAGAGAGGGAGAGGTGGACAGGACAAGCACAGATGGTAAGCAAAAAATCAAGGAGCATGAAGGAGTGAGTGGCACGACCTACGATGATTGCCTGCTCGTCAAACTTTTTTTTTCTTTATTGTGATTTCATTCCCCTGCCCCATATAGGCAGGGGAGGGCTGTCAGTGGCACAATCCACCGCTCTTCAGCCGAGTGACATGACAGTTAATACAATAAGAACATTATACATATGAAGGCGATAAAAAAGGGGGACATAAAACAGAGTAAGGAGAGATAAGGGAAGTAAAAATACACTGACATGTAGATGTTCATGGGGGGGGGGGTGAGGGTGCAATTAAAAAAAGTTGACATAAAGTTAAAAAACACAGTTAGCGATTCGTAGAGCACAAAAAAGACACTGTAGTCACACGGACAGCTTATAAGTTGCCCACAGTATTAAAACCACTCCAGAACAAGACACTTTAAACCCACTTGGAGAGATGAAGCACACATGGTGAAGAATAAAGCTGCCAGGAGGGACCTGCCGATGGAGAGGCCTGAGAGGATGGAAAAGGATGGGAGAACCAGCAGCGGAGGGTGTGGGATGAAAAGAGGGTACGTCAAGAGGCAGGAGACAGGTGGGGTGGGAGATGAAGAGGGAAGACAAGGCAGGAGGGAGTACAGAGACACTGAAGGGGAGCACAGGAGAGGGAGGGGGTGTAGGAGGGGAAAGCCGCTCAGGAGAAGGGAGGGGGAGGAGGGGGAGCCCTGAGGAGGAGGCAGGAGGAAGGTGGGGTTACAGTTGCTAGGAAGGGTAGACATCAGGGCGAAGCTCATCATCTGGGAGAGGCAGATGCTGGAAGATGCGTTGGGAAAGAAGGCAGAGGGTGTGGAGGTGGAGAGAGGGTGGGACACAATGGTAAAGGTGCGGCAATGGGCTGGGGGTGGAGAGGAAAGGAGACACCAGGTGGTGAGGGGGATCGAGGCAGCAGACAATATACTGGGTGGAGATATGTTCAAGGAAAAGGAGAAGGTGGGGGAAGGGGATGAGGTCGAGAGGATGCGCACGGGGGACGGAAGGCGGACACAGAAGCTGAGGCGGAGTGCATGGCGTTCGAGGATTTGGAGGGCTTTACAGAACCTGGGAGGGGTGGAAATCCAAGCAACGCTGGCATAACAAAGAATGGGGCGGATCAAGGATTTGTAGGTGTGATGCTTGCCAAAATATTTGTCTTCGGTTATACAAACCAATTTTGTCAAACGTTAATGAAAGAATATTTGTGTAATAGGCTAATATACCGGCAATTAGCCTGACTTCTTCACTTGGTATGGTTGTGGAATAAAATAGATGACAAAATCACAAGTTTTAAACTTCGCTAAACTGTCAAGATTGTGGAGTAAAACCTAAAAATGGCGGGTATGTCTTTCAAAAACAATGCTTTATCATGTGCGCAAGTTCAGTGGTGTCACCAAAATGTCTAACAAGAAAGAAGAGGGAGTAAAGTTAAATCACATATAGAAGCCGACTTTGCACCAACTGAATGACGATTGATTGCTTTTAATCGAGAATTATGGCGCCAGCCAGATATAATCCAGCATTCGGTATCGTGTGACCAATGACCCTGCCCTTTATACAGCTCTGTAGATCCTGGACCCGCCTAGTCGTCCATGTACTGTCGTTGTACTTCCGAAGATGTCTCTCGTTGTTGGCGACAGAACGTCAGGAAATAGTTTTTTGCATGGACTGCGGCCTCTCAGCTAACACCGGCTGTGGTAACTTCCCCACGTTCCCTATTCGCTGAACACATAGAGTGCATCGAGGCAGTTTCTCTGTCAGCAGTTCAGGGGAACTAACGGACTCTGCTGAGGCAATGATCTTACTTGGCATATGGGCCACAACGAATTATAACTGAATAATACAATAAAATAATTTGAAGAAAAAGTCGAGATAATAAGCAGACTGATTGGCTGGGCAATGTATAAGGAAGTGCCACAGTGGATGCTCCGACGCGATATGACGCAGTATAATCGGACGTTATTTGTAATTCTGTGGCAGAAGCGAACTTAATTATTGCAGATAATAAGTATTTTGACACCAAAGAACCTGACACATCCAGACTGCGATACTGGTGGAATATTATTCAAATGCTCCTAGACCCAAAGCTGTGTGTATGAGAGAGTGTTAGCTTGCTAGAAACAGTCCCTTGGGCAACCTTTGGGTACTGTAAAAAACATGTGTGAATGCAGACAATTACCGCCATGCACAGATAATCCCTGTATCATTGTTTTGAATGTTACGTCTTCGACGTTGGAATAATGAGGTTAGCAAGGTGGCTCCATTCAGTTTAGAAATACCCGCGCACGTTTTGGTATCCATTCACCGTATAGAGGACGGGGATAATCGAAACTGCAGAATGGCCCATCAGTATGAACTGCAATGACGTTGTGGATTCTCACCAAGCTCGTTTCCAGCAACAGCCGCTTATCGTACTGACACTGTTCCCGCACAGTACTGCTAAGCAAAGTGGTAAGAATGTTTCCTCAGGGAACATTACACATTGCTACACCCCAGTCACCAGTAGGAACTGTGTAACTAGTGGAACCTCGCACCGGTATTCTCTGCCTGATTAAATGGTGAGTGTCAAAAACTTTTGTAGCGTAAAAAGGTGCCGAACAAGGCCCACAGGCCTGAGTAGGTATCGTTGCTCTTCAGAGTAGCCATCTTGTCTCAGAAACAAAATGCACGCTTAAAACACAAAAAGACTGGAACACATTCCTAGATTCACAGGAAAACTGTGATCAAGATATTCCTCAGGTTATATCAAACTGACATGGCGCTGTATGAAAGGACATAATTTTTATGGCAAAAAAAAAAAACGAGTTCTGGATACGTGATCAACAAATCTCGTCTATGTTACATCCTGAAATGAAAGCGGAACATTGCGAGGACGAAGGGAAAACAAAGCAATCAAAATTTTTAAAAAGTTATAGTAGTAGAGAGTGAATGAGTTCAAAGTCCCACATCTTTTATATATTCACCACAAGAACATCCAATCCGTCGAACAAAGCGACTCCACTCTTATACGATCAGAAGTCATATAGATGAAAGATGCAAAATGATTATCCAAATCAGTTCCATAAAACTTAAGAAACTAACAGATGTTCAATAGCTTAGTAATATTCATTTCTGTGGGGATGTATATGGAAGAGAAAAGCTCTGTCCGACTCACAAGAGTTTTATTATGATGAATTTGTATAAGATATACGAATATTAATTAAAAACGTTATTTGTTTTGGCATTCCAATCGATTGCGTATCTCTGATGTGATTTATAGAACAAATTTTTAAATTACGTTTTTTTATCATTAAATGAATTTTCTGTTGGTGTCTGGTAGAAGATAATAAAAACGTTAAAAAAGAAAACACTTCCTATCATTCTATAGAGTTATATATTTTTGGTCGCGAACAAGATACAAAAATGACAAAGTGGTTACATAGGAAAAAATTTCAATAATTACATTAACTGAAAAAGAGTGTCAACGAAGTTTTTATGTGGAAATAAATTCAACAAATGTTGAGAAATCGGATAAATTTACATTTTGAATCTAGTATTTGTAACGAAAACTTCATTTAACAAAGGTAAAAAGGGACATTGAGTCTGATCATTTATGTAAAAGTATTATATCTGGAACCCACAGCCGCATGACAGTTAATATGAATCATCTTGCCCCTACATTACATGGATCATTCAGATTACATAAGGATGGTGTTCCAATACGCTCGACAGTGTCATCATTATCTGCTCGATGTTACCTGCTAACGAAAGAGCTTTACTATATCATTAAAAAGAAAATCGATTTTAAATCTTTCGTATAAAAAATTCTACGGGTCTTCTTGAAAAAATTATAGATATGAAATCCCACTCAGTTCCAAAGCAGTATCGTTTGATGTCACTAGCTTCTTTAAAAATGAATCTGATGAATCTATAAACATATTAACAGATATTTTTCACAAATCCAAGGTAAATCCTATAGAATTAAATGATATACTCGATGCTACTCAACAGTGTTTAGAAACAATTACTTTCAGTTTCAAAACAATTATTACATTCAGTCTGACGGCCTAGCTAAGGGTTCACCTCTTAGTTCTATAGTACCTGAAATTTTCATGGGCAGTTTTGAACAAATTTTCTTACAGATAGACCAACTGGACTGTGAAAGTAAGTACTGGCTCAGATATGTCGATGATGTGCTGTGTTTGTGGATCGGTATCACTAGACAATTAGACCCATTACTACTACATTTAACCTCACAACTTAAAAAAGTTCAGTTTACAATGGAGCCGGTAGGCTCCTCTACAGATTATTTGGATCTTAAAAGTAGGTATTAGCGCAAGAGGACACGTATCGACACAGCCACAAACATGCAGCTTTCCATTCAATTGTGTTTCCCCTCATATCTGTTCCACTATCCAAATCAGCTTTGCAAATGTAACTACAATCCATTGAACAAATCGCTTCCAGCAATGCCGTTAGCTCTGCCCTCTTCGATAATATTCTACGAAAAAAAAAACGGATAAAATTACAACACATCTATACGCTGGCCAACAACAGTCACACAGTAGTTACAAATCCCAATACAAAATTCCATATACTGGCAACATTTTAGACAATCTTGCAAAAAAATTAGTCTCGCAACTACAGACCTGAATTTTATAATACGAATAACATATCATAATTTCTATTCAAAAGTAAAGACAAATTGAAACCCTTTTCACAGAGTGTATATAAAATCACTTGCAGACAGAGTGAAAAAGTGTATATTGGTCTGTCGGGTAGAGTCGTGGCAATTAGTCTATGTGAACATGAGAGAAGCTGGCGATTAGAGAAGAAAGAGCCGACCTTTGCTGATCATCTCTTAGCAGAAAACCATTCATATTATCTAGAACGTGAAGTTTTACATTCTGTCAACAAAAGCAGAAAGAAAACTGGAAATACTGGAAATCAACAAACATGACAGAGAATGTCAGTCTGCTGTTGAATGCTCAGACTCAATTTCAATTTTGTCCTTTGTTACATTAAGTTTACGTTACAAATTCTACATTCAAAATGTAAATTTATCTTATTTCTCATCATTTGTTAAATGTATCTCCACATAAAAACTTTTTTATCCGCTTTTCAGTTAACATAATTTTCTAAATACACTCCTGGAAATTGAAATAAGAACACCGTGAATTCATTGTCCCAGGAAGGGGAAACTTTATTGACACATTCCTGGGGTCAGATACATCACATGATCACACTGACAGAACCACAGGCACATAAACACAGGCAACAGAACATGCACAATGTCGGCACTAGTACAGTGTATATCCACCTTTCGCAGCAATGTAGGCTGCTATTCTCCCATGGAGACGATCGTAGAGATGCTGGATGTAGTCCTGTGGAACGGCTTGCCATGCCATTTCCACCTGGCGCCTCAGTTGGACCAGCGTTCGTGCTGGACGTGCAGACCGCGTGAGACGACGCTTCATCCAGTCCCAAACATGCTCAACGGCGGACAGATCCGGAGATCTTGCTGGCCAGGGTAGTTGACTTACACCTTCTAGAGCACGTTGGGTGGCACGGGATACATGCGGACGTGCATTGTCCTGTTGGAACAGCAAGTTCCCTTGCCGGTCTAGGAATGGTAGAACGATGGGTTCGATGACGGTTTGGATGTACCGTGCACTATTCAGTGTCCCCTCGACGATCACCAGTGGTGTACGGCCAGTGTAGGAGATCGCTCCCCACACCATGATGCCGGGTGTTGGCCCTGTGTGCCTCGGTCGTATGCAGTCCTGATTGTGGCGCTCACCTGCACGGCGCCAAACACGCATACGACCATCGTTGGCACCAAGGCAGAAGCGACTCTCATCGCTGAAGACGACACGTCTCCATTCGTCCCTCCATTCACGCCTGTCGCGACACCACTGGAGGCGGGCTGCACGATGTTGGGGCGTGAGCGGAAGACGGCCTAACGGTGTGCGGGACCGTAGCCCAGCTTCATGGAGACGGTTGCGAATGGTCCTCGCCGATACCCCAGGAGCAACAGTGTCCCTAATTTGCTGGGAAGTGGCGGTGCGGTCCCCTACGGCACTGCGTAGGATCCTACGGTCTTGGCGTGCATCCGTGCGTCGCTGCGGTCCGGTCCCAGGTCGACGGGCACGTGCACCTTCCGCCGACCACTGGCGACAACATCGATGTACTGTGGAGACCTCACGCCCCACGTGTTGAGCAATTCGGCGGTACGTCCACCCGGCCTCCCGCATGCCCACTATACGCCCTCGCTCAAAGTCCGTCAACTGCACATACGGTTCACGTCCACGCTGTCGCGGCATGCTACCAGTGTTAAAGACTGCGATGGAGCTCCGTATGCCACGGAAAACTGGCTGACACTGACGGCGGCGGTGCACAAATGCTGCGCAGCTAGCGCCATTCGACGGCCAACACCGCGGTTCCTGGTGTGTCCGCTGTGCCGTGCGTGTGATCATTGCTTGTACAGCCCTCTCGCAGTGTCCGGAGCAAGTATGGTGGGTCTGACACACCGGTGTCAATGTGTTCTTTTTTCCATTTCCAGGAGTGTATTTTGCTTTGTACATACTTTGTCATTTTTGCATCTTCTGTTCAACTAATATCTGTGTAAGTTGCACATCATATTTATCTGTGTTTGCGACATTCAGTTGTCACCTGAAGATGGCCTGACAAGCCGAAATCCGGTTAACGACGACATAAATAAAATTTTGGAGAATATTAGGAAGTGTTTTCCTTCGTAATATTATGATTTTTTTATATACAAAATTCGCAAATTATATGGACATATGCACCCATGTTGTCGGAGTTATCAAAATAAATGTACATAAAAACCAGCTGAAGCGCTATAAAACCCCAGTTTCAAAATTTTGAGTAATTAAAAGTTATATTTTAAAAGACGAGTATAGAACATATCAAGAACTGTTAGGTTTCAGTAATTAATATTGTAATAAGATGTTTAGTTGAGTAAGCTTTTGATTGGCGCCAACATTGTCAAGACATATAGTAAGTATACAGTGAATGTTAAGTCCCATAGTGCTCAGAGCCATTTGAACCAAGTATACAGTGAGTATTCGAGGCTGGAAATCATACACAAGTACAGAATGACGTTTCCAGTGGTAAGCAATATGTAAACAGGATGTAAATTGGTGTAATTGTAAAAAATTTATTCATACTAAATATACTCAAAGAACTTGTTTATTGAGATTATTATGACCAGATTAGACTTTGTCATGAAAACTGATATCAACATATTATAAAGAACACTAGTAGATGATTTCAATTGTCCTCTCATTTTCATGTATTCTTTTACCATGTCTGGCGGCGCGTGGTAGCCGCACGGTCTCGCGTGTCTTGCAGGTCCGCGCGGCTCCCCCCGGCGGAGGTTCGAGTCCTCCCTCGGGCGTGAATATGTATATTGTCCTTAGCGTAAGTTAAAGTTAGATTAAGTAGTGAGTAAGCTTAGGGACCGATGACCTCAGCAGTTTGGTCCCATAAGACCTTACCACAAATTTCCAAATATATACCATGTGCCTCATATTCGATGAAATTCGAAATAGTGAATTAGTTGTGTTTTGTAGTGTTGTCAGTTCAGAGAATGCGTAGGTTACAAGGGTACCTCAACAGTAGCTGAAACGCAATATTTAATTTTACCTTGCTGAACGTTAGGACACCAAAAAGAATAATACACTAGATACCACGGGACTTCAAAATATATGTTACACATTATTATGGTATGTCAAGTGGCTTTTATTGAATACTGCTCCACAATTCAGCTTAGTCACCAAGTATGTGGAAATAACGGTCCATATATCACCAGAATTCTACAGTGAATCTGTGTGCAATTTAGACATATTGGCCACTAGAATCATCTACATCTACTACATCTACATTTATACTCCGCAAGCCACCCAACGGTGTGTGGCGGAGGGCACTTTATGTGCCACTGCCATTACCTCCCTTTTCTGTTCCGATCGCGTATGAAAACACTCAAATGATTGACAACAAAATTCACTAAAATTACATATGTTAAATAGTGATGATAACAATGTGGCAGCTTCAACCAGTTGGGTTTCTAATATTTTTTGTCTCTTTTATTCCAGAGTCATGAGAGAACTGAATGAGTTTGTCGCACCTCTGCTCTTTTTACAATGTTTCAAAAACATGATTATCCTGTGTTTGGTGGCGTTCTTGGCATCAATGGTTAGTATCTTTAACACATTTAGACCTATACAGTTAGTATTGTGAACGCCATGCAGCTCAGTATTACAAATTAGCCAGTGCGACATTACCTCTTTAGAGACGGATCCATGCAATGTGAGGCCTGGTATTCTGCAGCGGTCAGTATCACAGTAGTATACAAAACTCATCAGACAATAACAGCCTCAATAAGTAGTATTCCAAGGGTGTTAATGTCTCGCAAAATACGTTCTTTTGGTGTATCGTTTGGGTCAATAAAATATTTTTCCACAGTGTCAGTCATAACTATTTTATTTTCCAATTTTGTTTTGTAGTCATTACATGTTTCAGGTACACACCCTCACAGTCAAGTGTATTCACAGCATGTTCTGTCCGCCTGCGTAGCTGCGTGGTAACGTGCTTGCCTCGCATGCACTGGGTCCGGGTTCGATTCCCGGCCGGGTTGGAGATTTTCTCCGCTCGTGGACTGGGTGTTGTGTTACCATCATTTAATCGTCATCATCGGCCGCAAGTGGCGCCGACTGAAATAAGACTTGCAGTTAGGCGGCCGAACCCGAACGGGACCTCTCGGCGAACAATGTCATACAATCATTTCATTTACATCATGTTCTATTCAAATGTTAGCTGTTTCTTTAACTGTTTGCAACTTTGACGTCGAAAAAGTCGTCCTAAGGCAGTAAGTCAAATGTTAGCTGTTTCTTTAACTGTTTGCAACTTTGACGTCGAAAAAGTCGTCCTAAGGCAGTAAATATTCCATAGGAAATGATTATTACTGCAATCATAGTTGTTGATTCAAGGATAAGAAAAACGAAATAGGCTTGTAGACGCCTTACTTGCTATTTGAACATGGAACAGAATCCCAGGTGACACGCGAATAAAAAATTTAAGAGATCACAAGAGTCGGTGCACACAGTACACATGTTATATAAAGGATGAATATAAAGTAAGGGACAAACTTGTTGATTCCTGACGGTAAAATGAACAGAAAATTTCATATCCAGGCAGTCAGGTGGATGAAGTATTTTTTACTTCTGATAAGCATTTTATTCAGTATCACATTTCTGCTTTTCGGAAGTACCCTCACATGGGGTATCAAGCGACTGGATTGAGGATTTCTTCGTAGGAAGGACGCAGCACGTTATTTTGGAAAGGGAGTCATCGACAAATGAAGAGATAGCTCCAGGTGTGCCCCAGATAAATGTGTTCCGACTTCTGCTGTTCATGATGTACATTAGTGACCTTGCACACAATACTGATGTTATTCTCCGAACTTTCGCAGATGCCGCAGTTATCTATAGTGAATTACTGTCCGAAATAAAGTGGGAAATTTTCAGTCGGACCTTGGTTAAGATTTCAAAGTGGTACAAAGATTGGCGAATTTCTTTAAAGCAACAGTGTAAAACTGTGCACTTCACAAAACGAGAAAACCTGTTATCCTATGACTACAGTACCACAAATACTAGAGAAAGTCAGTTAGTCTACAACGGAGATTGCTTACAAAACACATGTGATACCCATCCTAGAACACTGCGCAGGTGTATGGGATCTGTGTGAAGTAGGGCTAACGGGGGATACTGAATGCATACAGAGAAGGGCAGTTACAATGCTCGCAGGATTAACTAATGGGAAAGTATAGATCTTATAATTAAATGTTTCCCTGAGACATTTAAGCCTCTTTTTCTTACCTCATTAATGGGAAAGTGACACGGTGAAGCTGAAGAAACTGAACAGGCACACGCTTGAAGATGACGAAAGCTATTCCGAGGAAATGTACTTCTAAACTTTCAAAAACAAACTTTAAATGATGAATCTAGGATATGGCAAAAACCCGTCCGTATCCCTCAGCTACACAAGAATCTATCGAAAATCCTTAGTGAATGTTTGAATATACGGTTTAGTAACGATTTGGCATCAATGTTTGGGCAAGGATTATTGGCGACCACCTTCTTGGACCATTTGCTTTTTACGTTGCCTTTATGGACACACAAGTGTGGTACTCTAGGAGAATATTCTTCCTCTTCTGCTGGAAAACGCACCTTTCGAAATACAACAAATAATGTGGCTGATGCATAATGGAGCAACAGCCTACTTCATCACTGCTCGTCAACACCTCAACAACACCTTCTCCAAGAGATGGCTGGTATGAGAAGCTTATTGGGCCTCGTTACCTCGGTCATTGGACTCCGCCGAGTTTTACTTGGGGTGCAGCTGAAAGACATTGTGTATGCTGAAGATATTGCTGCTGTGCAGATGCTTTAATAGACAATGTGGCCTGTGCTGCTATTCCGCTGTAGCCTGGAACTTGTGTGCATCCCATGATGGCTTCTTTAAACATCTTCCGTAACGTAGAAGAAATTAATATTATGTAATGGGGAAAGTTAATGTAGCAGTATTAACTGATTTAATGTAGACTCACTTTTCATTTCCTAAAATATGTTGACACGAAATTATTTGGTCCTTTTCCAACTGGGATTCACCTCCTTAAGTTTGTCCCTTTACATAAAATTCACTCTGTATAAATACCATTACAGACAATATATATGACTGTAGGTCAAAGTGATATTTAAATTGTGGATCATACGTTTAAGTCTGTAGGGACCGATTGTGGGAGAAATTGTTATTTGCCTCAGATTCATTCAGAAGAGTAATTTAAAGTGCCTGTGAAAGCCTCAGCCGAAATCTGGGAATGTAGGGGGATGATGAGTTCTTCCTCAAATCCAAGCATAGTATTTTGCCCAGGAATGCTTGCAGCGTACAGTGTTCATACACTATGTGACCAAAAGTATCCGGACACTTGGCCGAAAATGACAAGTTCGTGGCGCCCGCCACCGGTAATGCTGGAATTCAATATGGTGTTGGCCCACCCTTAGCTTTGATGACAGCTTCCACTCTCGCAGACATACGTTCAGTTAGGTGCTTATAGGGTTCTTAGAGAATAACAGCCCATTCTTCACGGAGTGCTGCACTGAAGAGGTATCGATGTCGTCGTTCAGCCCTGGCACGAAGTCGGCGTTAAAAAACATCCCAAACGTGTTCTATAGGATTCAGGTCAGGACTCCATGCAGGCCAGTACATTACAGGGATGTTATTGTCGTGTAATCACTCCCCACACCCCATGCATTATGAACAGGTGCTCGATCGTGTTGGAAGATGCAATCGCCATCCCCGAATTGCTCTTCAACAGTGGGAAGCAATAAGGTGCTTAAAACATCAATGTAGGCCTGTGTTGTGGATCCTGATGCAGTTTGGAATTCCTGTGTGATGGCCTGGATAGATGTCTGCCTATTACACATTACGATCCTCTTCGACTATCGGCGGTCTCTGTCATTCAACAGACGAGGTCGGCCTATATTCTTTTGTGCTGTACGTGTCCCTTCACGTTTCCACTTCACTATCACATGGGAAACAGTGGACGTAGGGATGTTTAGGAGTGTGGAAATCTCGCGTACAGACGTATGACACAAGGAACACCCAATCACCTGACCACATTCGAAGTCCGTTAAGTTCCACGGAGAGCCCCATTCTGCTCCCTCATTACCTCTAATGACTACTAACTGACATGGAGAACATGGCAGTAGTCGGCAGCACAATGCACCTATTATGAAAAATGTATGTTTTTGCTGTGCTTTTAAAAAATCCCATGTACATGCAGTGGACGAGTGGTGTATGATATAAAAATTATCTCACATCATGCATCAAATGATTGGTGCCAATGAACTCAAAAAATGTTTTGTGGTAAGAGAAAATTCAATTGGCCAATGAGAAATACCTCACTGGACAAAATCTTAGTCCCCGCCTTAAGTGAGCACGCTGCTCGCTTTGGAGCACTGTAGATGGTATAGACCTGATGCCTGATGGTCGTGTAACCCTCTACCGTTGACGTAAGTCATGGCAATGAAGCAGTGTGTCTATGCCAGTTGGTTGTATTGAATCAGCGTAGTAAGATGTGGAGACAGTGCAGAACGGTAGACTTGTACTATCCTGTCTAGTCATTCCCGTGGCGACGTATAGAGTGAACCACGCGACCGCTACAGTCGCAGGTTCGAATCCTGCCTCGGGCATGGATGTGTGTGATGTCCTTAGGTTAGTTAAGTTTAAGTAGTTCTAAGTTCTAGGGGACTAATGACCTCAGAAGGTAAGTCCCATAGTGCTCAGAGCCATTTGAACCATTTTTTATAGAGTGAAGTTGCCCCATTCATTGTTGTATTAATGCGGACTCTTCAACGTCTCGGTAAAGAATAGTGTACCGCACATAGTCACATAACTCAGCATAAGAATAGTGGTCGTAAACAGATCCTATAACGGGTTCCCACGTCGCACCCTCCTCCCACCCAAAGCTCTCAGGGAAAACAAAAAATGTAGTTTATTCGGGTGTTTTTCTTTCAGTATTAACATGGTAGAATCTAAAAATTTTTTATGGCTGCTTACAACTCGCCATTCGCCTTCCAAAATATTAAAAATACGCCATACCCCCAGGTCTAGCCCCCCCCCCCCACCCACATCCCGACAAACCATGGTATGAAGGGCCTTGGATCCAACCCAGTAGCGACCGGTGACGCGTATCACGTCTTGTCAGTCACAATCGGTTTCAAATGCAACAAGAGTTGCTGATGTCAGTGAACGCAGGTACAACTCAGCCAATTTTCGTGCGAACATTGAGAAGGGAACTGGACGCAACGGAAATTTGAAGTCCGGTGCATCGCAAGAGGCCGTTGCTCACAGCAGTACAGATAAATACACGTCTTCTATGGGCCAATAATACTGAAATTGGACAGCGACTGACAGGCGACGTGTCGCCTAGTCCATCGATCAGTGATTTTGCCTCTTTTTTTTCAAACGGAGCAAGGCAGGGAGGGCAAACGACAACCAAATGATATGTTTAACCCGCAGTTTTTGGAAGTTTTATTTGAGGCCAGAGCTACTTCCGTAATATTTTGAAGGTGTCTTTCATACCATTCCTGGAGCCCACTCATTACCGTGTACATAAACACAATTTTTATTTCAACAGTCTCGACGACTAACTGGTGCCCTTGGACATTCGTGTCTTTTAAGTTTACAATAACCGTGTTGAGAGGGCTGCACACATGTGATCTTCGTCTGATCAACACTCAAGCACCCAATCACACCACAGTTGGCCCTCTGCATCATGCGATGGAAGCCAGTACAACAGGTCTGGTACTGCTTGGAACAGCGGTGAAACGTAGCAATGAACAGCCCCCAACTTTGCAGCTCTGTGGAATCTAATGATCAAAGAGTGGCTTCAGCGGGATATAGCCTACCACAAGAAACACGAATAACCACAAAGAAGATTAAATCTACCACTGATCTTTATTTGATGGATTAAGGAAGCGAAGTAGTGCAATAGTTAAGCCACTGTAATCACATTTAGGAGGAAATGTGTTGAAATGCGCGTCCAGATTTCGGTTTACCATGATTTCATTTCAAAAGTCCAAGCCTAGTTTCATAGGTCATCCCAGTTATATGGGTGCAAGTGCTCCGTTTCCAATGACTTCATCGTCGACAGGACGGGAAACACAAATCTTCCTTATTTACTTCCGCGTAGTGGACGCGGTGCTCACTTTTGATACGTGAGACGTTTGTCTTCATGACATCATGGTGATGGTCGCACGTCTTTTGTCCTTAGAGTGTTGTTGACGATCAAGACTAAAAAGTGAAAAACTAAGCTTTATGTCTACATTTATTTCGTCTTTCATGTGCTTAAACTCAAAGAGGCGTTAGAGTTTCAGTTTTTACCGAACATTTGTGACGTCCACAGCAGATTAGATTAGATTAGATTAGTTTTCGTTCCATAGATCCTTGCTGAGGAGATCCTCGTGGATGTGGAGCATGTCAATTTTTTTTAAGCTGAAATAACAATACTAGTAGTATGAATATATACAATACATCATTTGTTTCTATTAAAAAATTCGTCAATGAAGTAGAAGGAGTTGGCCACTAGTAAGTCTTTCAGGCTCCTTTTAAACTGATCTTTATTTGTAACTAAATTTTTTATGTTTACTGGCAAATTATTGAAGATGAGTGTTCCTGAGTAGTGGACCCCTTTTTGAACTAAAGTAAGTGCTTTTAAGTCCTTGTGCAGATCATTTTTGTTCCTGGTATTGTATGTATGAACTGAACTGTTTGTTGGAAAAAGAGATATATTTTTTAGAACAAATTTCATTAGTGAGTAAATATACTGAGATGCAGTAGTTAGTATACCCAGTTCTTTGAAGAGGTTTCTACAGGACGTCCGTGAATTTACTCCACAAATAATATGTATTACACGCTTTTGGACTCTGAAAACTTTTGTTTGACTTGAAGAGTTACCCCAAAATATTATACCATATGACATTATGGAATGAAAGTAAGCAAAGTATGCAAGCTTTTTCATTTTTATGTCGCCTATGTCTGCTAACACTCGAATTGCAAATACAGATTTGTTAAGGCGTTTCTGCAGTTCTGTGGTGTGCTCCTCCCAACTGAATTTATTATCAAGTTGTAATCCCAGGAATTTAAGACTGTCAACCTCTTCTATTTGCTCTTCTTTGTATTTTATGCATATGCTGGGTGGAAACCTCTTACAGGTTCTGAATTGCATATAGTGAGTCTTTTCGAAGTTTAATGTCAGTGAGTTGGCTTTAAACCATTTATTAATATCCATGAAAATACCATTAGCAGATCTTTCTAGAACTACACTTGACATACTATTTATTGCAATACTTGTGTCATCTGCAAACAAAACGAACTCTGCTTCTGGCAGTGTAACTGATGAGAGATCATTAATGTACACAAGAAAAAGCAATGGCCCTAAGATGGATCCCTGTGGGACACCACATGTAATTTCTTCCCATTCTGATGATGACTGATGACTTAATTCACTAGTCCCTTGCACTGACACCCTTTGTTTCCTGTTAGTGAGGTATAACTTGAACCATTTTGCAGCACTGCCTGTGACACCATAGAATTCTAATTTACTTAAAAGGATGTTGTGGTTCAAACAATCAAATGCCTTTGACAAATCACAGAAAATACCTGCTGCTTGTAATTTGTTATTTAATGAATTAAGTACATTTTCACTGTAGGTGTAAATAGCCTTCTCGATATCAGAACCCTTCAGAAATCCAAACTGTGTTCTTGATAATATGTTATTTGTGGTCAGATGGTTGAGCAGCTGCCTGTACATTACTTTTTCTAAAATTTTTGAGAATGCTGGCAAAAGTGAAATCGGTCTGTACTTTGATGGTATCTCTTTATCCCCTTTCTTGAATAGAGGCTTAACATCTGCATATTTTAGCCAGTCAGGAAATGTCCCAGTTATAATTGACTGGTTACACAAGTAACTTAGAATTGTGCTAAACTCACAAGAACATGCCTTAATTAACTTTGTTGATATTTCATCATACCCACTAGAATGCTTTGTTTTTAAAGATTTTATTATGGATGTTATGTCTTTTGGTGAAGTGAGTGATATATTCATGTAGCTGAAGCTATTTGTGAAGGCTAGTTTCAGATAATCAAGGGCATTATTTACTGATCCTGAAAGTCCCATTCTATCAGTAACGGATATAAAGTACTTGTTAAATAGATTTGCCACACTATGCCCATCAGTTACTAATGTGTCGTCTACCCTTAGTGCTATTTGCTCCTGTTCCTTTCTGGTTCTACCAGTCTGCTCTTTCACTATATCCCATAAAGTTTTTATTTTGTTCCCTGACATTGCTATCTTCTTCTCGTAGTGCATTTGTTTAGACGTCTGAATTACTTTTTTTAATGTTTTACAGTATTCCTTGTATTTAGCTAAATCATTAGCATTGGAGCTATTCTTGGTCGACAGATACATTTTCCTTTTTGTCTTACAGGAAATCTTTATTCCTTGTGTAATCCATGGTTTTATTATAGACTTCTGTTTAATTTGAGTGACTTTTAGAGGAAAACAGTTTTCAAACATGGTACTGACATTGTTCATGAATGTGTTATATTTTTCATTCATGTCATGAGCACTATAAACATCTTTCCAGTTCATATCTTTGAGCAGTTTTCTAAAACACTCAATTTTTGGATGATTGACTACTCTCCTGTACTCAGATTTAGCAGTCTTGATAATCTGCTTAGAATTTACATCTAAAACAAGGAGCTGCATGTCATGATCTGATAGTCCATTTATAACAGGTTTTATGATATGATTTTGTTCCTTTGATTTGTCTATAAAAATGTTATCAATGGCTGTCCTTGAGGATTTAGTGATCCTAGTTGGAAAGTTTACAGTGTGAGTTAGATTGAAAGATAACATTACTAACTGCAGTGAATGTTTACTGGAAGATTGGATTAGAAAATATGTATTACAGTCACCAGCAATCAAAATTTCACTGTTTCTTCCTGTTAAATAACCCAAAAGAGCTTCTAGGTGATCTAAGAATAGATTATAATTTCCTGCAGGTGCTCAGTACATAGTTATTATTATATAGGATCTGTTATGGAACTCTACTTCTGTTGCACATGCTTCTAGATGCTGCTCTAAACAGAATTTATTAATGTCAATGTTCTTGAATTTATGACAGTTTTTGATAAATGTGACAACTCCTTCTCCATCCATATCCACCCTGCAGAAGTAGGAAGCTAGCTTAAATCCTGAAATGTCTAACATATCTATATCAGTGGTCACTTGATGTTCAGAGAGGCAGATTATGTCAATTTGGTTAGATGAATTCATTTCATCGATACAAATGAGTAGTTCATCAACTTTATTTCTAAGTCCCGGAATGTTCTGGTGTAATAAAGATAACTGATACTGCATACTAATGGGATTGTAACAGCTTTGGCGAAGATGAACTGGCAGTTTCTGATAACTTTCTGTTAAACACTGTTTAAATGGAGGCTGTATGATAAAATCTGACTCCTGTTCATCTGTTTTCTCAAACTGAGTGTGTCTGCCAATCTCTCTTAAAACTCGTTTTCTTTCCCCCTTCCCTATCCTAAAAAAGGCATCCCTCTGACACCTGTGACGTATGTCGTATGTATGTTACAGGCAGGCGCGAGTGACCTGCTGGAGCTATCGGGCTTAATGATGTACTTCATGGCCGCCTGTCAACAGTTATTCTTCTACTGTTGGTGCTGCGATGAGCTCACTTACTTGGTAAGACTTCGCTGGACTCTTTTCTCAATAATGGCTCTGCTAACTGAAAGAACCAACACCTTCTACAGTATCACAATTTGTCCCAAAGATTATTAAAAAAATAACACGAAATAGTTAACTAATCGTTTCTGACCATTACTAACTACCTGAAGAATGGAGAAGGTGTGTACATACAAGTTATTCCGCGATCTGTCCCAGAGGACCACTGTGTGCTAAATGAACGCTGTGCCATCCTCTGCCAAATGTCATTATTTGGATACGATTAGCAGGCGCATGATGCCAGCGTACTAATCTCCTGGCAATCGTCAGCTTTCCAGGTCGTGCGGCCGCTACTTCTCGACTGACTCCACCCCGTTGTAGTCCACAAACCAAGGAGGAGCTAGGCTACCCTCGGTTTCTTTTGGCGGATTGCATGCGGGTTGCAGGCTATGCTCACTGTTTGTTAGCCGGCCGTTGTGGCCAAGCGGTTCTAGGCACTTCAGTCCGGAACCGCGCTGCTGCTACTGTCGCAGGTTCGAATCCTACCTCGGGCATGGATGTGTGTGATGTCCTTAGGTTAGTTAGGTTTAAGTATTTCTAAGTCAAGGGGACTGATGACTTCACATGTTAAGTCCCATAGTGCTCAGAGACATTTGAACCACTGCTTGTTGCATCGTACCCAGAGTCGATCGCGGTCTCCTGGCTTGGAGCAGAGTCTTTAATTGGCCAGGCATGCTTTACACGCGGAATCGTCTACTAGCTTAGCGGAGTGCATATGAGGTGCAAATTTTTGTTTTGTTTTTTAGGTTATAGGAACCCCCCACCCTACTTCGGATCGGAGATGAAGTGACTGACGCCAAATGTGACGGCGTAATTGCAGTAAAGAATTCAATAATATCTACTGAGATTATCATGGATTCCGAATATGAATTAATCCGGATGAAGCTAAGCTTTTATAGACCATCCGCATCAGGAGCTGTAATGGTAAGGCGCTTCAGAAAGAACTTGCAGATTTTCATGAATAAGTTTCCTGATCATGATTGTAATAGATGGCGACTTCAACTTTGCATGAACAGAATGGGGGAATCATATGATTAATACTGATGCCAGAAACAGCGATTCGTGTGACATTACTCTGAATGAATTGCCCGAAAATTACTTCGAACAGAATGAGAATCAACTCATGAAGATGACGTTTTAGACCTCCTAACAAGAAACAGACCTGAACTTGTCAAATCAGTGAACGTAGAGGAGATTATCAGTGATCATAGGACAGTGATTGCATCTATGACGCGGATATTACAAGGGATGTTGAGAAAGATAGGAAAATATTTTTGCTTAGCAAGAGTGACATGATGCAAATTACTGAGTATTCAGTGCTGAGGACGAATAATGTAGAGCAAAAATGGAAAAAATCCAAAATCGTGTTCAATATGCCTCAGACACGCATGTTCTGAGCAAAGTGCTTCGGGACAGGAAAGACCGCCGCGGTTTAAGATCCATGTTAGAAAACTACTACGTAAACAAAGCGAGCTTCATCAAAGGTGCAAGAGGAGTCAAAACATCTGACAAAAAAAAAAAAAAAGCTGAACAAAGCGAGAATAAGCGTAAGGAGAGCAATGAAAGAAGCGTTATATGACTCTGAAAAAATTCAGTCTTCCGAAATTATTTCACAGCGGAAGATCATCAGTCATCGTACTAACATTGAAATGACAGATACTTAGATAAGTGATCGCATATTAGAATAGTAACTACAATCGCTTAGTCGTAGAAAATCATCAGAGCCAGATGAGATGCCCGTAAGATTCTACAGAAATTATGGGAAAGAATTTGCATCCCTTCCAGCACAAGTTTATCGTAGGTCGCTGGAGCAACGAACAGTACCTAGCGGCTGGAAAAAGCACTATAATACTAGTTTTCTGGAAGGTCGTGGAACAGATACAATTATAGGCCAATGTCGCTGACGTCCGTCTATTGCAGCATTTTGGAACGTGTTTTGTGCTGACTATTACGGCGTTTATGGAGAACGAAAATATCCTTCATAAAAATCAATTTGGATTCCGCAAATAGAGATCTTGCGAGTCTCAGCTCGCTCTGTTCCACCATGAGATCCACAGTGCCATAGAAATCAGCGCTCACGTTTATGCCGTGTTCCCACACATCAGGAAGGAATTATACACCGTCCAGTACCATTTTTAGTGAAAAAATAAGATCTCGCATAGTATCAGACCAGATTTTCGACTGGGGTCAAGACTTCCTTGCAGAGAGAACCCAGTACGTCGCTCCTAAAGGAACAAAATCGACAGACGTAAAGGTAAATTCGGGAGTACCTCAAGGAACTGTGTTAGGACCGTTACTGCTTATAATATATACAAATGATGTAATAGAAAATATCGGAAGCCACATAAGGTTATTCTCAGATGATGCGGTTGTCTACAAGAAGGTAACAACGTTAGAACACTGTGGGGCTTTGCAACAGGACCTGCAGAGGATTGATGGAAGGTGCAAGGATTGGCAGTTGATCCTGAACATACATTAATATAACATATTGAGCATTCATAGGAAAAGAAATCCATTACTTACAATTATGCTATTGACACCAAATTGCCGGAAACAGAATTTACGGTAAAATATCGAGGAGTAACCATCCTGAGAGACCTTCAGTGAAACGACCACATTGAACAAATAGTAGGAAAAGAAATGCTAGACTGAGATTCACAGGAATAATCTTATGGAAAAATAACTCATCCATGAACGAGGTGGCTTACAAAACACTTGTTCGACTAAATCTTACACACTGCTTATCGCTATGGGACCCTTACCATGTAGGACTATACAAGGGATAAAATAGATCCAACGAAGAGCAGTGCATTTCGTGACAGGGTCGTTTACTCGGCGTGAAAAACTACAATTATGCTGAACTAACTCCAGTGGCAGATGCCATAACAGAAGCGTTATGGAATGGATTACTATTGCAGTTCCAACAGAGTACGTTCTGGAAGAGTGGGACAACATACTGCTTCCTCCTACAAGCGTCTCGCGAAATGACCAAAGCGAGAAAATTCGAGAAATTACAGTTACCATACAGATTTACCGACAATTATTCTTCCTATGCACCATCCGTGAATGGAACAGGGAAGGAGAGTATCAGATAGTGGTACTAGAAGTACTCTCCGCAACACACCGTTAGGTGGTTTACAGAATATTGAAACTGTACGCGTTGGAAGAATCCCAGGCACTTGTCCGTATCCCAAGCAGCAGTCAGACTCGGTGATAGCTAATCAGCGGAGGCATTCTCTCACTTACTCAGACACACATGCACACACACACATACAAACACATACACACTTACAGAGTGAACATTAATAAAACTGACAAACGGCAAGGATGGACTCCTGATTGGAAATTGAGGAAAAAAGTCCTATAAACATGTGCCCAAAAATGCATCATTGCCAAGGTAGATGGCGCTGACAAATAACGGTTCCTCTGGCCACGTGCCGTGTGTTCCTTATGTGTTTCAGGCTGTGTAATTGACGTAGCGTACTGTAAGCAGCAAAATGGTCCCTTACTCATGTCAGGAACAAGCCGAGGTGATGTTTGCGTAGTGCCAAGCGAATGGAAACGATCGAGAGGCAAGCCCTTTTGGGCATTTGTGTGATCATACAAACGCCAAAAAGAGCTTAAATGTTGTATGATGGTGGTTGGCGCCTGTGAGGAAACTTGTTTTAGTATAACCGTGATGCCCGCTTGACCGTACGCAAACACCATCTCAACGTGAATACCTGACCATTCTGCTGCTCACAGTACACTACGTCAATCACACAGCCCGCCACGCACAATGAAGTTACATATATGTGACTTTATGAGTGCTGGGAACGTGCAGGGATTACTGTGTCAAACGCTGTTGCTTTTCTGTAAATGCAATTCAAGTGTTTCTTTATGGTTAAATATATTCCTGACACATTAAAACATAATAAAACTCAGTTCACAACAGAGCGGGAAGGCCTTTCTATAAATCCGTAAATTTCTACATTCTATATTTATAAATATCCATTAGCACAAAGAAACACTTATTTAGCATTTACAGAGAAATAATACCTACCGATGCTGTACTCCCTGTAGGCTCTACCACTTAGAAAGTTACAAACACACAGCTTTCCATTCCATCCCGCATCGCCTCATATTATTACCGCTATCCAAATCTGCCTTTCAAACCGAATTGCAATAATATTTATTGCTTTCAGCAATGGCTGCAGCTCTAACATAATCGAAAATACTTTAGGAAAAAGGAAAATGCATAAAATTACACCACTTACATATGCTGACCAATAGGAATCTGTTAGTTGTTACGAGAATTGGTGCACCACGTATTGACAAAATTTCTGATGGACTTTCTAGGCAGTTTAAATCTCGCAACTACAGATCTTTTAACATTAACAAGTAATGAAATTATTACTCAATAGTAAAGGCACTGTGAAACCTTTGACCTACATTAGTGTGCATAAAAATCACCTGTAAACCTTATAAAAATGTATATATTGGTAATTCAGGCAGAGCTGTGGCAGTTAGGTCATGAGAACACAAGAGAAGCTGGAGACTACGAAAGACAGATTCAACCTTTGCAGAATATCGTTCAATAGAAAACCATCCATACGAGGCACATTGAGGCTTTTACAGTGGATTCAAATTAGTGGGACGGAGTGTTGAAGGAAAAAGTAGTGATGAATAAACGGCGAACTGAAAGAGGGAATGATGCTACACACTAGTGAAATCAAGGAATCGACACAGTAAAACTTCTCCTACCACATATTTATTTTCACAACATCCATTTGCAGTGAAGAAGTTATATATCCGCTGCAGAGGGTAGCACAATCTACAGTCTTAGCACAACACCAACAGATGGCGCAAGAGTCTTTATTCCCCAACATCCTACCCACCCTGGTCCATCTCGAGGGGGATGACCAGCTGGACCGGTCGACAGATCTTCATACCATCTAGCTGACGGAGGACGATGTACCGTATTTTATTGTCTCTGCCGTGCCGCACTTCTTTCAACGCAGCCCTCTTCTACAATTGCTGTGGTTTGCTGTCTTCTTGGAGCAGAACAACCTCTACAATTCCTGGGGTCCTTTGCGAAGGATATCCCTTCACCTCACGGTACTGTCTTAGCAGCTGGGGGTATTCAGTCTTCCACCTAAACGTCCTCATTGACCTTTTGTCTCAGTCGGAATTCCTTGGCCAGGCACCTTCTAGTTGCTGGCTCTAGCCCACATGGAATTGTTACTAATTTCCTACCATTTAGAAAGTGGGCTGGCGGCAGTGCAGTATCGCTCTCTCCTTGAGTGATGGGTCGTGAGTTTATTGCAGCTTCTATGCTGATCAAGGTGGTGTTCAAACTCTCTTCATCCACCTGGGAGCGACCAAGACCTTTCCTCAAGCAGCGCTTGACAGCGCCTATCATGCATTCCCACCAGACTCCCCACCAAGCCACACCTGGTGGTATGAATTTCCAAGTGATTCCAAGGTGGGCACAGTAGGGCAGTACTTCAATATGCTGAATGGTTTTGAAAAGCTCTGGCAGTTATGGAATGTTGTAGCATAGTCTGAGTAGACAGTGGCTGGTAGGCCCCTATGTCCTACAAAGCGTAGTACGGCCATCAAAAATCTGTCAGTGAACATATCAGTGTCAAGTTCAATATGAATAGCCCATGTTGTAGCATATGTGAATAGGATCATGTATGACTTCTTTGTTTGATGTGCAGATTTCACATATAATGGTCCACCAAAATCGATGCCTGTTACTGCAAATGGTCTCGAAGGCTGAACTCTGTCCAGTGGTAGTGGAGCCTCTATCTCTTCATACCGGTGACTGTGTATTATCTTGCATGGTAGGCAAGAGTGAAGAACTCTCCAAACAGCTTGTCATCCTTGCAAAATCCAAAAATCTTCTCGCAGGTCCTCTAACACAATCCACACAGCGAGTTGATGCAGTCTTACATGTGTGTGTCTGATGAGAAGCTCAGTTAAATTGTGACGTCCATCCAATGTAATTGGATGCGTCTCTGGGTGTGACAGTGCAGCACATTGCAGCCTATGACCAAGTCGAAGGATGGCATCAGATATAAAAGCATTGTATCAAGTGATCTTTGATTCCTTGGGCAATTGTTCTCCCTTAAGCTGTGCAGACAGTTCAGCAGTGAATAGTTCCTCTTGAACTCTTCTGATCCAGTAGGTACGTGCATTTTGTAATTCCAAAGCACTGAAGCTGCCAGAGATTTTATTTTTATTTCTTTTTATGCTGATAAATCGAAATACAAAGGCAGTTATATTCAGTACTCGCCAATATGAACTAAACCTTGCTATGTCCAGTAGTGGTTCAGTGATGGTGATCAGTGTGATGTTTGCTCTCATTTTGGCTTCTGGCATTGATGGATGTGGGGCTGGGATGTCCAGTGGCCAAAAACGCTTGTATTCGGAAAGATATGGTGGACCACATCACCAGATATCAAGAATGATTAGCAGATTTGCTTCTAGTCCCCCCATGAGATGATCTGCAGGATTCTGGCTTCCCGGATAGTGCCTCCATTGGCTGTCTGTGTTTTATGTCAATATCTCTGTCACTTGATTATAAATCAAGGTTTGGATCACTCCTTACCCATTCGAAAGTGACTGTCGAGTCACTCCACAAGGTAGCTCTGCTTGCATCAAACCGTGTTTCCTGGCAAAAGCAATGAAGGAGTTGTGATCCCACCATTGCAGCAAGTAATTCCAATCTAGGTAGAGTTACCTTCTTGATAGGACCAATCTGTTCTTGCTACAGACAATGTGCACAGTGTATCCAGTTTCGGTAGCTGTCCTTATACACTAAACAGCACTGTAGGCTCTTTCAGACGCGTCACAGAATAATGCACCTCTGCAGAACCAACTGTGCCCATCATCCCTATCCATCTAGGAATATGCAACGATGACAAGTACTGAAGCTTTGAGACCCATGAATGCCAATGACATGCAAGATCTGTGGGCAAAACTTTCTCTCATGCAAGATCCCTCAGCTATGTGTCTCGAAAATTAGCTTTGAAACGATCCCAACAGTAGTGAACACACCAAGGGGGTCATAAAACTGAGTGGCTGCTCGAAGAACATTTCTCTTGGTAACCAGTTTGTTCATTAGATCTTCAGCTATCTTCTTGTACTCACTGCAGATAGAGTCATTTTCAATATTCCAATTAATTCCTAAAACTTGGTCTGTGGACTTTGTTTCAAGGCCTGTGACATACCATATTGAGTTCAGATCATTTGAATTAGTTGCCCATTTGGATAACGGAAGATTTATCTGCTGGAAGAGTTCCGTCAATTCATGGTAAATAGTTGCAGCGGTGTCGCTGTCTCTAACACTCCCCACGAAATCGTCCATGAATACTGAGTTGTTTACAAGTCCTGGAGCTTGTGGGTATTTTTGACTATTTAGTGCTGCTAGCTCCCTTATGGCAGCTGACAAAAGGAATGGGCTTGGTGCAAGTCCAAATGGCAAACGATTGAAGCGATGATCTTGTAGGCACCATTTCGAGCTTATTCAACACGATACCAAAAGAGCCTCGTGAAGTCTCTGTCCTCTTCATTCAACGTTAACTGCAGGGAAACTTGGTCCACATCACACACTAATCCCAATGGAAGTGTGCGGAATCGTAAAAGGTTGCCAGAATATCCAGAAGTAAATTTCGTCCTTTTTGATGGCATCATTCAGCGATAGAGACTCTGGCTCATGTGAGGATGCATCGAAGACTATTCTGTATTTCACACTTCCACTGATGCGTTTCTTCACGATGTGGTGTGCCAGGTAAATGTGTTTCCAGCAGTACAGCCCTCAGGTGCTACCTCTACCTGATCCTTCTTAATATACTTTGACATGGTCTCATGGTAAATGACGTTCAACTCTTCACTCCCTTGCAGCTTGTTTCGTAAGGATCGAAGGCGCGCTTCAATAGTTGTACAGTTGCAGGAGAAAAGCTATCCTCTTTTCGAGGCAGGGACACAACTCTGCAGCCATATTCCACATAGTATGACTCTCAGAATTCTTGATAAATCGGGTGGTGCATGGGTGTTAATGCTCTCTCTTGATATTCTGTTATCCCGATTGCTCTAGGTCCCAAAATCGGTGCACTGACTCATCAGTCATATCACTGAAGCTGCCCTGAATAAAGTTGATAGTTGCTCTGCTCACCTAGATTGGTTGTTCCAAAGTCACGATTCTCCAGTAATAATCAGATCCAATCAGGATCTCAATAGATAGATCTTCAGTGTCTCCTTTAGGATCTTCCAGCGGTGTACCCCCTCAAGGCCATATCTCCTACATCTTGCGGCACTGATGGTTACTGTGAAAAATTATTTGTTCTTTCAAAGGCTCTCATTGATACACCATGTGATCAAAAGTATTCGGACACCTGGCTGAAAATGACTTACAAGTTCGGGTTACTCTCCAGCGGCAATGCTTGAATTCAATATTGTGTTGGTCCACCCTTATCCTTGATGACAGCAACCACTCTCGCAGGCGTACGTTCAGTCAGGTGCTGGAAGGTTTCTTGGGGAATTGCAGCCCTTTCTTCACTGAGTACTGCGCTGAGAAGAGGTATCGATGTCGTCGGTGGGCATGGCATGAAGTCGGCATTCCAAAACATTCCAAAGATGTTCTATAGGATTCAGGTCAGGACTCTGTGCAGGCCAGTTCATTACGGTGATGTTGTTGTCATGTAACCACTCCGCCAGAGGTACTCGATCTTGTTGAAAGATGCAATCACCAACCCCGAATTGCTCTTCAACAGTGGGAAGCAAGAAGGTGCTTAAAACATCAATGTAGGCCTGTGCTGTGATAGTGGCACGCAAAACAATAAGGGGTGCAAGCCCCCTCCACGAAAAACACGACCACACCATAACACCACCGCCTCTGAATTTTACTGTTGGCACTACACACTCTGGCAGATGACATTCACCGGGCATTTACCGGCCTGATGCGTGGTTTATGAGCAGCCGCTCGACCGTGAAATCCAAGTTTTCTCACCTTCCGCCTCATTGTCATGGAACTTGTAGTGGATCCTGGTGCAGTTTGGAATTTTTGTGTGATATTCTGGATAGATGTTTGCCTATTACACATTACGACCCTCTTCAACTGTCGGTGGTCTCTGTCAGTCAGCAGACGAGGTCGGCCTGTACGATTTTGTGCTGTATGTGTCCCCTCACGTTTCCACTTCGCTATCACATCGGAAGCAGTGGACCTAGGGATGTTTAAGAGTGTGAAAATCTCGTATACAGACGTATGACACAAGATGATGATGATGATTATTAGTGTTTTAGGGCGCACAACAGCGAGGTTATCAGCGCCCGGTATGACACAAGTGACACCCAATGACCTGACCACGTTTGAAGTCCGTGAGTTCCGCGAAGCATCCCATTCTGCTCTCTCACGATGTCTAATGACTACTGAGGTCGCTGATATGGAGTACCTGGAAGTAGGTGGCTGCACAATGCACCTAATTAGAAAAAGTATGTTTTTGGGGGTGTCTGGATACTTTTGAACACATAGTGTATGTGGGAATTGGTGGAGCACCCCATCATGTTAAACTACACCTTCCTCCTTAAGAGGGATGAACTGTAAGTGGATTCGAAAGTTGTTATCTCCAGAGTAGTACTTCCAGTGACACTTAGTTGGAGATTCAATCAGTGAATGGTGAATGATACTCGACTGACTCCGTGTCCAGGATGGCACGTGTCTGTTTGCTCTTACCAGTTGGTCCTATGATACTCACACGAGTAGTCTGCAAGTATGTGAAGTTAAAGACATAGTTTTAATTTTATTTACTGTTGTGGTATGGTTAGTATAGGTGTAAATGTAATGCTCATCCTTTCATTTCGCACAGGACGCCTTTTCCCGTTTGAAACACAGATTTTTGTTTTAGCCTTGTCGAAGACACAGGAAGCAACGGTTCATTGTCTTGAGGGCATCTATTCTTGCCTGCAAGTTTGCAATCTTCTGGCAGTCTTGTCACCAATGTCCTCTTTCGTTACAATACACACAGAAGGGCTGTGAAATTTTTTGTTTCTTGTCCTTCTTCGTTTTAACCTTTACATGGAAGGCAGATGCTGTCGGTGCATAATTTTCGTGTGGAGCGGTATCTCCACGAATCTGTCTTGTGTTGATAGCTCCTTCCACCTCTTCGTTTAGGAACTCCATAAAGCGTGTGAGGTTCCCTTCTTCAATCTTTCGCCTTCGGGCATGCACTAGCCAATTTTTGCAAAGTTCTTCAGGAAAGGCTCGAAGAAGTTTGGGTGTAAGACCTCTCCCATAAGACCCGTAGTGTCCTTTGTTACAGTTTCGAAGCAATGCCGCACCTTGTCTGTGTGAGCTGAGCGTGGCGTGACGTGACTGGATTTTGAGATTGAAGTCGCTCAAAACCTTCTCCGCCGGCGTCGAGTCCTCTTTAATGTGTAGTAGCACTCTATCTCTTCATGTAGTCCCGGGTTTCGGCTCCAAAATGTTGCTACACACTAGTGAAATCAAGTAATCGACAAAAATTTATTTTTACAACGTCCATTTACATTGAAGAAGTTATATATTCGTTGCAGAGGGCAGCGGAATCAACATTCTTAACACATCAACGTTGGAAGAAGTTCAGTGTGAGAAAGTGAGGTGGAGAAAGGAAATGGCTTCTTTGTTGTTTTTTTGCGGGGGGGGGGGGGGTGAGGGGGGGATGGCGGGTTCTATACCTCAGCCTGTGCAAACGGAACCCTTAAAGGAGGACCACTTCGTTTTCTCCGCCCGTCCGTCTATCTGAAAACCCTTCTCCTCATGAACTAATAGACATATCAAGTTGAAATTTGTGTCACATAATAAGGTTTATAGCCCCCTGTCGACGTAATAAATGCAAGCTTCTAAGTCAATGCAGTACAAAGATATGGCCATTTATGTCACAATATCGATACTCGCGAACTCACTCGTCGAAACTTATAGGGTGCTTCCTGTTAACCTGGGATCTAACAGACGGACGGATAGAGACAGTCGGATGACAAATGAGCAATGTTCTCAGGAACGGGTAGACGTATCCGTTGCAGTTGATATCACATACTGAGGTCTACAGTTCCTTGGCGGTATAAGAAATTCAACCTTCCAAATCATTGCAACCAAAAGATACGGCCATTTATCTCACATATTTTGATACTCGCAAACTCACCCATTAAAAACCATAGGGTACTTCCCGTTGACCTCGACTCACCAAATTCGGCAGGAACCAAGAAAGTAAAGGAAAAATCAGATAATATAGGTTAAGTAGTGTGTAAGCTTAGGGACTGATGACCTTAGCAGTTAAGTCCCATGAGATTTCACACACATTTGAACATTTGAAAAATCAGAAAATTGCTAATTTGTAATTACATCACACAAGAAATTATTTTTGGCATTTTTCTTCCGACTTCAGACTTCAAATTAAGAGATTCTCGAAACTCTTGGAATTCCCAGAACCGATATCTTGCAAGTATCAATGTCGATGACAAGCTTAAATCGTAGAGATTCTGGATTCCCGGGATGGATGAGCTGTTTTTACACGTAATTAAGTTTGTACGCAACTCTCAGAACGCGAGTCCTACTTTTCAACTGGCCATTTTGTTTTTAATGCTCACACAAATTAAGAATTTTGTATCTCATCATTGTGTACATCTTCCATATCAGCAATACTTGCGTAAGTCGCACATCATTTTATCTGTGATTGCGACATTCAGTTGACACCTAACGATTGTTTTTATTTAATCAAAAATGGTTCAAATGGCTCTGAGCACTAAGGGACTTAACTGCTTAGATCATCAGTCCCCTAGAACTTAGAACTACTTAAACTTAACTAATCTAAGGACATAACACACATCCATGCCCGAGGCAGGATTCGAACCTGCGACCGTAGCGGTCGCGCGGTTCCAGACTGTAGCGCCTAGAACCGCTCGGCCACCCCGGGTGGCCTTTTTATTTAATCGTTCACCCATTATAGTCTAATCTGTTAACGTGGGAAACTGACCTTTGATGCTCAAATTTGCAGTTAGTCAACAAGTTTATGGCATTTTCGGTTTCGCATGTTTATGTGCTACGCCAAATCACACCTAATGTTACTAAATCAATCAAAATAATTGTGCTATATTTCTTTAACGCCTGTTGTTACCATTTCCAAATTGTGATGGCCACCTACACGCTGTTCTATATGCAGTTTTCTATGACATCACTTTCCACTCCAATTCGGGTATCCCTTTTGCCTGATTTAAACTCTTTTTTTATTTGACTTTTTTCACCTGATACTATCAGTACTATCACAACAATAACGACGTACCTATTTCCAGCACCACCACTTTAATTTTACTAAGACACCTACTACGAATACTTACGGCAATTCGGCAAGAAGGCAAGGAGCGGCCGAGCGGTTCTACGCGCTTCAGTCCGGAACCGCGCTGCTGCTACTGTCGCAGGTTCGAATCCTGCCTCGGGCATGGATGTGTGTGATGTCCTTGGGTTAGTTAGGTTTAAGTAGTTCTATGTCCAGGGGACTGATGACCTCGTCCCATAGTGCTTAGAACCATTCGAACCATTAGTGATAATATATACTATGATTGATCTTGTCTCATTAGTGTTTTGTTTCGATCTTTATATTTGTTTGCTCAGCGATCCTGGTAGCTCAGTTCAGTAGTCTGCTTTCTTGTTTTACTAAACTCGCTATCCGATCACTTTGATCGGAAGAATGTGGAGACACATTGCTGTTATAGGATTGTATCTACTGTAGTTGTCTCCGTAGTGTAGCTGGCAGTCATGCTCTCAGATCCAGCAATGGTTCAGATATTTTGTATTAAGAGCACCAGTGTGCACACTGCGTTCTATGGCAACAGAGAACGCTGCCTAAAAGGGACCATTGTAATACAGTAATACTTCTTAGTTTTTCTGCCTAACATGTTTGAGCGCGCCTGTGCCGTGTGAAATATATGGCCTTTGGACCTTACACGGCAACTAGTTTTTTCATGCACAAGCAGTGTTATCCCGTGAAACGTGCATCACTGTCGCATTGTCACTAGTGTATTTATTACGAAATACTCATACTTTCATCACGCGAATTGTCAATGACTCTACCCTAAAGCTCGTGATAGTATTCTCATTTGTTTGCTTTTCTTCTTGTTGAGCGATGTCTGATTTCACTGTTGTGGTGCCTCCCTAAACTGAAACTTTATGTATGTTATTCCCATGGTCACGTAGGGCTTGCTTTTCATTAATTTCACAGCCTTTCTCCGTCACACATGCATGATAATTCACTTACGCTCCATATGCAGCTAACAGCTGGACATACTAAGTAAATGATTTAGCTGAATGTCTTGTGGCGTCGCCATAACTTTCATCTTGCCTTTGGTTTTGAACACATTCCATCACTGAAATAATGATATTCGTAAAAACTCTTAAGTACTTACAAAAAATTGCTTAAATCATCATTTTTGCTTTAAAACACTTTGCATTTTTCAAGCATATAACAAAATAAGGCTCCTCTGATGAGACCAAAATGTGGTGGGATATGCGTAGGCAACAAAACTAGTAAGTGGTTGTGTTATACGAAAACGTGTGGAAAGTTTCGACCTTTGATAAAGAATTTATTAACACTTTGAATCATAGGAATCTCCGCCAGTCACCCGATAAGATGGCCAACCACTATTGCATTTGAGGATAAATTAAAAACCTGACATGCCACAAACACCATAGGCTGCAAGTGAGCACCATTAAAATTCACCACTGATGTAGTTAAGTCTTGTGTCAGAAGTTAACTTGTAAAGAGAACGATTGCTGTCCAAGATATTTACTGACGACGAAAAATTATGGGTTTGTGTAATATCAAAAACAGAAAGTAACGGCTGAACAGCAACAAGAAAGCACGGAAGTTTTTGTTCATCCGTACAGGACTTGTTTTATGCTTCTATTAGAATAATATTTTGCTAATTGTGTGCTGTGAATGTAGCCATACATTCTGACATTACTTTCCAGCAACAGCTAATGTGATTTTGGTCCGAAATTGGAAAAAAAATTGACAAGGCAACGTAACAATAATCTCCCTCCCTTCCACCCTCCTTACCCATCTGTCACTAAAATCCCTACGCTCTACGAACGAGTATTCTCATGATTTTTCTCTTCCGTATGCAGAAATCTTCAGAAGAACTCTTCCACTAAAGTAAATGCTGTTCAACTTGACTTCACGACTTCAGCTTCAAAGCTGATAATATATTCAAAGCATGTAGAAACTAATTCAGCCTTGGAAGAGCGCCATAGATCATGAAGGGAAAGCTGTTAATAATTAGTGCGGTGTTTGTAGTAAAGCGTGTGTGTGTTTGATGGGAAGGTAAACAACACACTGTCTCGAAAGTTTATTTTCCCTCATGTTGTACGTGAGCCTCATCGGAAACACAGAGAATAGCAACATTTGTTTGTGTAAATAAGAGAAGGGGTAAAGCATATGGAACACGTAAGCGAAAAATTAGACTGTCATTGGGGTGAAAACTGCTATGTGCTCTGGCTACAAATGAATTCGATTCCTGCGATTTATCTTTACTGAAAAGCTTCCTCGCTTCATGTGCTAATATCATGTTTCGTTTCCCTCAGTTGTTGAGGAGAGTGAATATAGTATTTAGATTTTATACATCAACTTGTCGTTGTAACAGAAGCAAAGAACAGCGTATAGTACATACAAAATAATAATAATTGGTTTTAGTTAGCAACTGAAAATAAAAATTGTTGTAAGTCAACTCCATATCTATTTGATGGGAAATTTTCCCTGTGTTATTTTTCTCATTTAATTTTTGCACCGTTACTGATGTTCACAAGTGTATGATATAGTACGGTAGTCACTTTCTTATATCAATCGATAAATTTAAATGAGAACAACTTCTGAAAATACTTCACCTTTTTTTTCTTTTTTTGAACGATCAGGGTCAAGAAGTGGGCGACGCAGCATACGACAGCGGCTGGGAGGACTGGGACAATTCGTCCCAGAAAAGCATCGTCATCATCATATGGCGTTCACAGAAGGCTTTCATCTTCAAAGGCGGCTGGTTCTATGAACTCAACATCGCAACTTTCGTTGATGTGAGTTGCATTAACACTTTTCTAAAACTTGTAATAACTTTCGAATATTTTGTTATTCGTAGGGTATATACGGAACGAACAGACCACACATTTTTATCCGCCCACTCATATGAAAATATATATTATCTGAAATTTACAGTCATCTTGTGATAGAAATGTTATGCTCTATATTGAGACAAACGCAGTAACACATTAGATCGATTTAAATATTTAATTCCTTAGATCCGGCACTGATATACACTCGTGTCCAAAATTAAAGCAACAAATTGAAATTTTGCAACGTTGTATGTACTTTGCTAAAAAACAGCATACACAGTGGAAACAATTTGAAGAATACAGAACGTAAAGAACTGCAATTTGCATAACGGTAGACAAAAACGTTCTTCGTTTTTTCCAACTTAACGGGTTTACATACACATTCTGACAACTGGTTAATGTGCTCAGTATGAGGTATGACCACCTCTGGCAGCAGTATAGGCCCGACAATGACAGGGGATGATGTGAATGATGCCATCAACCTCATATTGAGGCAATAACGCCAATTCTTCCTTCAGAGCTGTTCGCAAGTCTTGGAGAGTGATTGATCGATGCTGACGTGATGCAACCCGTCTCTCTAGTGCATCCCAGATATTCTCTTTGGGCCTCAAATCGGGTGAGCGAATAGGCCACGCCATGCGTGCAATACCATCCGTTTCCAAGAAAACATTAACCACCCGTGCCCCATGAGGTCGTGCATCATCGTCCATCAATACGAAGCCTGGGCCCGTAGCACTTCGCAACAACCGTACATGATGTTCCAAGATGTCATCACGATACCTGACAGTAGTTAAACCTTGCCGATTAAGCCATGCAATTTGATGAAGAGGTGTTCGAGTGGTCAACATAATCCCTGCCCACAACGCTAGGGATCCTCCTCGATATCGGTCTCTTTCCGCAATTTTTGGGTCCTGATAACTTACTCCACGTTCCCTCCTGATGCGAACCTGTCGAGAATCATTCTCCAGACCAAATCGGGACTCATCTGTGAAAAGAACATTAGCCTACTGTTCGATCGTCCAAGTGGGATGTTGACGACTCCACTCTAGACGTTCCCTTCTTTGAAGACGCGTCAGAGGTAAACGTACAGCAGGTCTTCGTCACTGAAGGCCACTCTGCCGAAGCTTTCTGTACCCCGTTTTCCTCTACATACCGCGTCCAGTGGATGCTGAGAGATCAGCTGCCAGTTGCCGTGTACTACTGAGGCTGCACTGTCGTGCCCTTATAGCCAAATAACGGTCTTCTCTTTCTGACGTCTATGGTGGTCGCCCTTGTCCTGGTCTTTGGAATACATTTCGGTCTCTATAAACTGTCGCCATGTTCAAGAAGCAATAGAACGGAACACATTAAGCCATCGGGCAACATCAGTTTGCAACTGCCCTCCTTCCATCCCTCCTATGGTTCTCCACCGCCGAGAGTCAGGTCGGCGTCTTCTATGTGCCATACCGCACAGTCTGTGACTGTGTACACAGCGAGTGTGGACCTACCCGGCAAACACTATCCCGTTTGATAGGTGCCCTGACGTCATCTTTGGAGTGATTGCCAGTTGACCTGAATGCCGTCTTCCGTGCAGAACACGATCGTACAGACATCTGTTGACAGTTTGTATGCTTATATCGTCAATTAGACACAGGATGGGGAAATAGTGGTTTGTTGCTTTAATTTTGGGCACCAGTGTACATAAGAATCAAAGCTGCAAAATCATAATATACCGCTGGAACTTTGCCACAGCTGATTTTAGAAATGCCTCTCTCATTCTGTTGGCTATATTGTAATACATAATGTTTCATGCGATATTTTCGCTATCTGAAGATTGAAAATGATAAATACTATTTTTTTTAATCAAAAACTTCATCTACATCTACATCCATACTCCGCAAGCCACCTGACGTTGTGTGGCGGAGGGTACCTTGAGTACCTCTATCGGTTCTCCCTTCTGTTCCAGTCTCGTATTGTTCGTGGAAAGAAAGATTGTCGGTATGCCTCTCTGTGGGCTCTAATCTCTCTGATTTTATCCTCATTGTCTCTTCGCGAGATATACGTAGGAGGGAGCAATGTACTGCTTGACTCCTCGGTGAAGGTATGTTCTCGAAACTTCAACAAAAGCCCGTACCGAGCTACTGAGCGTCTCAATTGCAGAGTCTTCCACTGGAGTTTATATGTCATCTCCGTAACACTTTCGCGATTACTAAATGATCCTGTAACGAAGTGCGCTGCTCTCCGTTGGATCTTAACTATCTCTTCTATCAACCCTATCTGGTACGGATCCCACACCGGTGAGCAGTATTCAAGCAGTGGGAGAACAAGTGTACTGTAACATACTTCCTTTGTTTTCGGACTGGATTTCCTCATTCCATTTTAAATCACTCCAAATTCATACTCCCAGATAATTTGTGGAATTAACTACTTCCAGTTGCTGACCTGCGATATTGTAGCTAAATGATAAAGGATCTTTCTTTCTATGTATTCGCAGCACATTACACTTGTCTACATTGAGATTCAATTGCCAATGCCTGCACCATGAGTCAATTCGTTGCAGATCCTCCTGCATTTCAGTACAATTTTTCATTGTTACAACCTCTCGATATACTACAGCATCATCCGCAAAAAGCCTCAGTAAACTTCTGATGTTATCCACAAGTTCATTTATATATATATATATATATATATATATATATATATATATATATATATATATATATATATATTGCGAATAGCTACGGTCCTACGACACACTGAAATCACTCTTACTTCGGCAGACTACTCTCCATTGAGAATGACATGCTGCCTTTTGTTATCTAGGAACTCTTCAATCCAATCACACAATTGGTCTGATAGGCCATGTGCTCTTACTTTGTTCATTAAACGACTGTGGGGAACTATATCAAACGCCTTGCGGAAGTCCAGAAACACGGCATCTACCTGGGAACCCGTATCTATGGCCCTCTGAGTCTCGTGGAGGAATAGCGCGAGATGGGTTTCACACGATCGTCTTTTTCGAAACCCTTGCTGATTCCTACATATTTCTAGTCTCCAGAAAAGTCATTATACTCGAACATAATACGTGTTTGAGTATAATGAGTAATACGAAAAATATCTCATGCTTCCTGATATAGAAGACATGTTTTGATTTCTGCCGAACCGCTATTTGTTATAGACCCGACGGCCGACGCCTTTACATCGGGTTGTATTGTGGAATAAAAACGAAAATACATTTTGTACGCGATGTATCCTGATGTGATGACAAATTGTCGGTTCTGTTAGGTGCTAGTATTTGTGGACATAGAGAGAAAATATCCGCTGAACTTTTTCCTGCATTTTACCAATGCCATTCGTGATTCTCTTCTCTTTGCAATATAAGTTCCTCATCCACAAAGGCCTCTTTTCGATGTCTATTCACTACGGTCTGATGGTATCGCTCGAATTTTGTCATCAGCGACAAAATTCGAGCGATACCACAACACTCTCCTTGTGACTCTTATTGAGCACGTCCGAATTCCGTGGGAGAGACGTGTTACAACCAAGTCAGTATTCACTCGTTGCAACAGCTCCTCCATCTGTGTAGTTCGAAACGACTGCGCATGAGGAAGGAGTACAGTGTCACAATTACGTGACTGATGAGTGTACCGTGTTCAGAGATTTAGAAGTCACTAAGTCCATGCAACATTATGCCTCCGCACATCACAACCCCTGGGCCACCAAACCGACCAGTTCGACAATGCTGGACCTGTCCTCAAAAGGCCGGCCGGTGTGACCGAGCGGTTCTAGGCGCTTCAGTCTGGAACCGCGCGACCGCTACGGTCGCAGGTTCGAATCCTGTCTCGGGCATGGATGCGTGTGATGTCCTTAGGTTAGTTAGGTTTAAGTAGTTCTAAGTTCTAGGTGACTGATGACCTCAGATGTTAAGTCCCTTAGTGCTCAGAGTCATTTGAACCATTTTTGTCCTCATAAGGCGAGAGGTGAGAGCACGAAATGTTCCCAAGAACATGTCTGTTTTCGTAGTTCTGGTGTTATGATGTGGGGAGGCATAATGTTGCATGGGCGCATTTGAACACGGCACACTCACCTGTCAATGTTCTTGCGACACTGTACCCCTTCCCTTGTGTACGTTTTCCTCGTTGCTTTCGAACTTCACTCCATTTTTGTGGATCACATCGAACAGCGGTGATGGAAGAGCTCTTACAACGACAGGATATTCGGCGAAAGGACTGGCCTGCCCGTGCCCCCCACTTAAATTCATCGGGAGCGTGTGGTAGGCATTGGGAAGACGCATTGGAACACGTCCACATGTACGACCACCCAGCAGTTGTCAAACGCACTGGTTAAAGAGTGGAATACCCAGCCACCAGAACTCCTCTTCAAACTTGTGGCCAGGATTGGGGGACATTGCAGAGCATGCCTTGTTATCCGTGGTGATTAAACACCCTATTAAGAACCAAGTCACGCCTTTTATAATGTCCAGTGGACCGTCATAAATCGCGATGTTCAGTGTAATTATCGTCTTTGAATAGAAGTGGCTTTTCTGTTCGTCTCATTGCGTGTTTTTTCAGTTACTTCCAGAACTGCAAGGGTCACTCCAAAAGAAATGCACACTATTTTTTTAAAAAAATCCATCTTTTATTCTGCATGTTTGAAAGTTTTACGGTGTGTAGATACATCGTTTAGGAACAATACTTTAATTTCTCCACATAATTTCCATCCCTCTCAACTGCCTTACGCCATCTTGGGACAACCACCTGTATACCCGCACGGTAAAGTTCTAGACCAACCTGTTGGAGCCACTGTTTTGCAGCGTGCACAAGGGAGTCATCATCTTCAAACCTTGTTCCACAAAAAGAGTCTTTCAGTTTCCCAAAGAGATGATAGTCACATGGAGCCAGGTCAGCACTGTAGGGCGTATGTTTCAGTGTTGTCCATCCGAGTTTTGTGATCGCATCCATAGTTTTTTGACTGACATGTGGCCGTGCATTGTCGTGCAACAGCAAAACATCCTGCTTTTGCCGATGTGGTCTAACACGACTCAGTCGGGCTTGAAGTTTCTTCAATGTCGTCACATATGCATCAAAATTTGTGGTGATTCCACTTGGCATGATGTCCACAAGCAAGAGCCCTTCGGAATCGAAAAACACCGTAGCCATAACTTTTCCAGCAGAAGGTTTGGTTTTGAATTTTTTTTTCTTGAGAGAATTTGCATGATGCCACTCCACTGATTGCCTCTTCTTCTCTGGTGAGAAATGATGGAGCCATGTTTCATCACCTGTAACAATTCTTCCAAGAAATTCATCTCCACCATTCTCGTACTGTTCCAAAAGTTCGCTGCATACCGTTTTTCTTGTTTCTTTGTGAATCACTGTCAACATCCTGGGAACCCACCTGGCACAAACCTTTTTTAACGCCAACACTTTTAGTATTCTGCAAACACTTCCTTCCCCTATCCCAGCGTGGCGTCACAATTCGTTCACTGTGATGCGTCTGTCAGAAGTCACCAATTCGTTAACTCTCTGCACATTGTCTGGAGTGTGTGCAGTACGAGGCCTGCCGCTGCGAGGACAATCCTCAATATTGCCGCGCCCGCTTTCATCATGTAATCTGCTTGCCCACCGATTAACTGTACTGCGATCGACAGCAGCATCTCCATTCACCTTTGTTAACCTCTTGTGGATGTTTCCCACTGTCTCGTTTTCACAGCACAGGAATTCTATGACAGCACATTGCTTCTGACGAACGTCAAGTGTAGCAGCAGCCGACTTGAAGACATGCTGTGATGGCGCCACTCACGGGAACAAGTTGAACTAAGTTTGAAAACAAGAGGGAAGGATGTATCTACATACTGTAAAACTTTCACACGTGCAGAATGAAAACTGTATTTTTAGAAAAATAGTGTGCATTTCTTTTGGAGTGACCCTCGTATTTCGTAGCAGCGCTTCCCATGTGTGGTTCAAGTTTCATCGAGCTATGTTACTTGGCAGTGACACATCATCCGAAAGTTGCTTCCGTCCGTAAGTTTTGCACGCCAGTGTGTATCAGTAAATTACACCGTATTGTATTTGAAAGTACGTCCTCATAAGCACAATGTCAGAGAGAATTAATAGATCATCTTCATATAAAGTTGCCCCTAGACAGTCATTATAACTGGGCAATATTATTGTACAGCATATTTGAGGTTGGTTCCAGAGAACGAAGTGTTATTACACAAATTTAATGTCCAATGAGACGCAAACGTGGATGATATGGACACCAGATATTTTAGATCCTTGAGCTGGCTTTGCTCTCCAAGACAGAAAAGAGGAAGCGTAGATGGATGAACGTGTGATGTAACAAGAGAGGATGACTGATTTGAAGACAAGCAAGCCGAATGATTATCGGAACTTTCTGAGGATGGACGCTAACACGTTTGATGTTCTTTTGCAAACGGCTACAGATTTATTTAAGAAAAAGAGCATTTTTCCACAAGTCAGCACTTATCAATTTCATGTGTTATTTGGCTACAAGAAATTCATTTGAAGACCTAAAATTCAAAAGTGCAGTATCACCATAGTCAGTAAGCATAACCATGATGGAAACGTGTGCAGACATTATAGAAAGCTTCAAATATTACATGAATTAAAGGGCGGGTGCATATATATATATTTAATGCTGAAACTGTAATTATACTTGAATTAGAGAGTATTTACTGGCCTTGCAAAATTTTCATAGCATCAGCAATGCATACGTATCCGTTGGGTAGCTGCACTTTTCATTGCAATTGCCATTATCAGTATTTAAAGAATTTACGTTGTTTACCAATTGAAACTTACCTGCTTCCAGGAGACACATTTCCCTGTATTTCGATAACAACTAATCGTATTTCGTATTTCTCGGTTTTCTTTCGACGGTTGCCAGTCTTGTTTGATTTTACAAACCATAAGGGTGGCTGATTTCAAAGCCATTTGCACATTTCGTTTTACCCAACGCAAAACATCGCGGAAAAATAAACAAATATGGCATACTGAAGTGAGCTGATAAAGATATACAATATTTGCCGGAGGCAATACAGTTCAGCCAGGCTGCACAATAAAAATCTAATTTCAGAGGTCCTTCAATATATCTTATAATATACTCCACAACTTTCAACCTTATCCATTGACGGTCAATAATACTGCACAACACAAAACATTGCATAATATTATTAACACGGTAAAGAGTCCTTAAAGTGTGATATCTAGTACATTCCAATAACTATTTTAAACAATGTTCTTTAGAGTTGGAGAGAGAAATCATGTGGCTTGGTGCAGTACTCATAACTGCTTACACGAGTAAATGTTCGTGCGCTTCAGTTCCTAAAAACACTGAAGGAAGTAGTGACAAAAGTGGCACAGTGGCAAGACATTAGAGCCACATTCGGTAGGGTGGCGTTACAAATCCCTGTACGACCACCCGGATTTACGTTTCCCTAAATCACTTAAGGTGAATTCTGAGCAGGCCCGCACGCACGGGAGGGGACGGAGGGCAAGGGGTCCGTGTACCCCCCTTCCCCCTCCCCCCCCGTAACGTTTGGGTCTATACTAGACGCAATGGAAATTCTCTAGTACCAAAATGCTTTCTAAATATTATTCGTTCTGGATTATGACTGAAAATCAAATTGATAGAGTTACTGGTGTAAGAAAGTTGACGAAAACAGCAAGGAAGATTCACGAAATTATATGAGGCTCCAACTCTTGTAAGGTAGAGTACAGGGAGAATAGTTTAATAACATTCCTAAATCTGTATTTATGTAAGATTTTTGTGTGATTGAAAATGTCGTCAGCATATTGGCTGGAAGAAGGCAAATTGCTATTGATGAATTCCAGCAGCTATTTCTTCAGGTTGCAGAGCTTCGTGAAGAGATTGATGTCGACATCCGATTGCCACGTCTGGTTGGAAGACAACTATATCTAGAGAACACTTCTTACTTACCATCTAAGGAGTACTTCGGCATTAGTCTTTACATGAAGATGTTGCACAGTGAGATGTCAGAACTTTTTTTTCCGGACACCAGAATTAGTGTCTTAAGTTGCAACACCTTATCCCGAAATTCAATATTAAAGTCAACTTGTCAGACATACAGTCCACTGTTCAAGTCTATAGTAGTGACTTCCCAAGTTCAGAAAGGGTTGTAGAAAGTGACTGATGACCACAGATGTTAAGTCCCATAGTGCTCAGAGCCATTTTTTTGTTGTAGAAAGTAAATTCGAGGAAAGGAATAAGAAATGGGAAAATGTTGATCAGAGTGACAAAACGGAGAAAGCAATCGAAACATTAGGGACGCGCTCGGAGACTCTCTTCCCAAACATTCTGCTTCAAATCTTTCAAAAGCTGCGACACTGTGGCGAATAAAACAGTGACCCGAATATAGAATAAATTTCCTTTACTTTGCGTCTATGGCCACAAACGTTTTGTTAACAGATTACCAGTTTCAGTCTATAATGACCATCTTCAGATCTGCAGCAAAATATGAGGAAGCATAAGTACACTAGCAGATTGTCTACTGATTAAAACAATAAAATAAATCATAATGGAAAGTATTACTGACAGACATATACATGGCGGAAAAAGGCCGTTTTCTTAATTTGTTAGAGAAGCTTGAAATTTACATTGCAAAAAATGAAAGAACCAACAAAACTGCTTAATTGTCAGAGCGATTGCGTGCCCTATGCGTACTTTGCTTTGTTTCACAATGTTTAACTTCAGTCACGTTGTTTTTTTTTTGTGGCAGTTTACTAGTACACAGCATCACCGGTTCAGATTCGGTCCAACTGTCTCGGTGGACAAGTGAGAGGAGACCCAAAGCAACGGCTGAACAACAGCCGAGCATAGCACTTCGAAGGTGTGGCGGTGGAACTTTAAGGTCCATGCCACCCTCAGATGGTGGAAGTACAGAGGAGGGGTGCAATAATGCACCAAGCCTATGCTGAAGAAAAAAAGTGGCTGGACGAGAACAGCGTACTGCTAGTGATTGTACGAAATGGGCATAAAAACGTGGTCGTATTGGGCCTATCGTCTGTCATAGCCTGAAACCGAGACCTCCAGGATGGTGAGCGGAATGGGGTGTCGGTGTCAGTGCCGTGGCACTGTGGTGCCGATGGTTTGTAGTCCGGCGACCGTCTCACGGAGGGCTTCCACTTTACTGTATAGTTGTCGAGCCTTATGGCGAATGGTCGACTTGAGAAGGGCCGTATTTGTCTCCTTCTGCAGAGTGACAATCCTGGTGAGGGGAGGGGCGTGAAGACTCCACCGGAGAACTTTATTCTGTAGGCGCTGAAGCGTCAGCATCCAGGATTTACTAATCGTGGCCCACGTAGAGGAACCATATGTTAGTGAGGATAGTACAATGGAGGAATACAGCCAGAGATTGGTATCCAAATTCAGCTCTCAGCTGGAGAAGAGCGAGTACAAGGTCCTAGTCAACTTTAACCCTTTATGGGCGATGTATTCGGCGTGGCGGTGGAAGAAAAGTTTCTAATCCAACCAGATCCAGAGATACTTGGTATCTTGGCCCACAGAATCCAGATTCCCCCGTTTGAGATGTTGTGGAGGAGTATAGGGCGCTGTGTAGTGAAATACACCGCCGTAGTTCTGGCGGCATTGAGGGCAATCTTATTGGAGCGACACCAGGTCCAATTGGCTTTGGAGGCGAGCAATGAGTTGATCAGAATTACCGCCAGTCGTATAAAGCGATGTGTCATTGGCATATTGTGCCAAATGGCAGTGGCAGTTGACGGGCATGTTATTGACAAAGACATTAAAAAGAAGAAGGGACAGCACAGAGCCCTGAGGGGTACCCATCGACATGTGGGGTACACTGGAGTGCTTTCCCTGCTGAACAACGAGTAAGGTCCTCTGGTGGAGGAAATAATCCACAATATCAACGTAGATGTCAGGAATGGTTGTTTGCATAAGCATCTTATACACCAGGTTGTCCCACCAAATCTTATCATAAGCATTCTGCACATCCAAGAAGACCGCTGCCGTCGACATGCTGGATTTAAAACCTTTGCTGATGTGCTCCATGATCCAGAGAACTTGCAGTTTTCCAGACAGGTGTGAGGTAAATAGAAACCATTCGGGACAGATCGTCTCGGCTGCTGCCAGAGGCTGGGAAATGCATTGTAGTATCAGAGACTCCAGGACCTTCACCACGGTGTTCAAAAGGCTGATGGGCATGTTGTTGGTAGGGACTGTAGGGTACTTAGAAGGTGTTGGGATCGCAATAAGCTTTGCATGTTTCCACTGTGGAGGGATAAAGCCACTCTGAAGACAACAGTTCAAGATCCTGGTGAACAGGACCAGGGGTTTGTGTGGTAGCCGATGGAGATGTTCGTTGACGATCCCATCCAGGCCGGGGGCCAAATTACCATGTTTCCACTGGAGGATTCGGAGCATTTCCGCTGTGGACATAAGGCAAGGGGCTATAAGCAGTGGTCTGTTTTGGAAGGCGGCCACAGCCCTCAGGATATCTTAGTCATCCTGGAGTTCATCAGGCTTGGGGTCCAGGATGAGCAGTTGGTTTTGGGCCTCATATGCATCAGCCAGGGTTTCCACCACACAGAGGGTATCATACGTGAGACCTGCATCTGTCTGGACGGGTTGGCAGGTCTGCAAGGAGGTACAACGCAGGACTGAGACTACAGCCTAGTCCGATTTATGCTGGAGGAAAAAGATGGACATCCTATCCTCCCACTGTTCTGACTTCCAATCCGCTAGGCGGCAACTGAATTCCCGCTGGAGATGCTTAATGTGACGCCTGTCCCGAGGGTCACGGTATTGTTCCCACTGGTGGCGCTAGCAGTTCTTCTGGATTTTCAGTTCACATAAACGTTGAGGTAAATCATCCAGTGGGGTTAGAGCCCTAGGAACATGTGAAGTGGAGACTTTTATCGCTTGCTGAATTTTCGTGGTGAGGTAGTCAACTGCACGAACAAGATTGGCAGGAGTCATCAGGTCTAGGTCCGGCCAGGTGCTGTTCTTGAGGACCCTTGCAAATTTGTCCCAATCAGTAACCATTGCAGTAGAATGGACGTCAAAGGAGAACACAACATCGGTAAGGTATACAAGTACCGGGTCATGGTCAGAAGTTAGGTCATGTACTGTTTCCAAGGAAAACTGTACAGCAACGTTTTTAAAATGGGCCACATCCAAAACGTCCGTTTGGCCGTTGGAGCGGACTGGTATGTGTGTAGGAGTCTCAGGGCCATAGACAGACATTGCCAAGGTATTTCCCAGCTCAAGGAAGAGGAGACCCTCGGTTTGGCGATACAAGAATGCCATGCTGGATATTTGGCATTGAGATTAGCCCCAATGATAAGCTTGCCAAATGACGTCAGCTTGCGGAGGCCTGCCTCAAGGAGGGGTTTGTTGGGGCTCAGATAAGCTGCAGCAAAAGTGATGGCCCCAAGGTGGGTGGAGACAGTGATAGCTGTGGCCTCTATGCAGTCCAGTGGCTGAAGAGTCTCTTGGTTGTGGACCAACGCCCTGCAGAGGAACACGGCTGTGCCTCCACCACAACAATTGAGCCAGTCAGTCTGATAGCAGATCATGTTGCGTAAGCGAAACTCGTTGATCAGCTTAAGGTGTTTTTCAATAAAAAGAATACCCAAATGGTAGTCAGGAATGAAGGCGTTCAGTTTAGTCTTCATCCTTTTGATACCATTGGAATTAATGATGCAGACAACGAGATCCCAAGGGGTATGGTGGTTGTGTGGTGGGTGATCCGCCATTATATTAAGATCTGACTGAGCCCTTCAATCAGGATGAAGACCTTCGTGAGCCCACCCTCTGACCCACGGAATTTTTGAGCCATGTCACGAATAACCGCCCTGATGTGGGGTTTCGTGAAAAAGGAGTCGACTTGTAGAATTATTCGCATGTCGTCCCGAAAGGATGTGTCGGCTTCCACAGCTGGTGGTACCTCCTGGATGGGTTGCTGGACCCTGTGACGAGCAGGCGTGAGAGTTGGTGCAGACGGAGAAGGTACCACCCCGACAGGTTGAGCCACTTCAGCAGGTGGTCGTAAGAATGCTGCAGCTGGTGTTTTAGTTTGGTGACGGACAATGAGCAGAAGACCAAGCCACATCAGCAAAGGCAGGCATATGGGACAGAACCGAACGGGGTTCCTGTGTAGCAATTGCAGTTGGAGTCTGAACATCCACTGTCAGAGGAACCTCAGGTTGGCCCCGTACGAGGGAGAAATGGGAAAGGTCTCGCAGGGGTTGAGGTAGCTGACTCGACCGAGGTTTCTTCCTGGGAGGGCAGGAAGACTTTAACGCCTTTTGATACATAGTGCAACCCTTCCAGGAGGCCATGTGGTGGGGTATGTGAAGTGCACACTTTAGTGCTCAGAAGACACCAGATTTGGTAGATCCTTTCAATATCATTCCTTCTAGAGAGGGAGACCACATGTGTGGACAATGGGATTAACCTTCAGGTCTGAGGGTCCCTTTTGTGTATTGATGGACCAAAAGGTCTGTGAAGTTGAGATGGAGCTGTTTGCTTCTGACATCCACTTCCGTAACTTTAGGTGGCAAGTCTTTAATGACAATTTTCGTCGTCCTGTCACCGGAAACTTGATGAGTGTTGTAAGGCAATTCCTGTGATTTGACAAAGTCAAGGACAGCAAGGTAATCTTTGCTATGAAGGAGGTAGTGGACATGGTCCTTCTGAAAGACAGCCCACAATTGGCCACCAATGACGCATTGAAGTGCAGCGTTCAGCTTTAGGTAATTCTTTGAATGGTATACCACAATTGGATTTTCTCCTTCTTCGGTGGTGCAGACGGTGGAACCAGAGAAGCAGGACCAGGAGCGGGACCCACGTCCATGGCATCATCAGACGTGGCTTCCCCTTGATCAGATGCATCAGATGCAGAACCACCGCCACCACGACGAGCGCATTTGGATTTTCTGTGATAGCATGGACTGAGAGGAGTGAATTCCTCAGAAGGCCCGTCATGCTGGGTAGACAGAGTAGATGCAGCAGCACTCAGTGGGGCAGCAAATTGGCAGTGCTTTGATGGGGCTGATGGCACAGCCTGAGAAGAGAGATCAACAGTGCGACCCACTTCCACAGCCTCAGCAGGTGCGGCTTCCCCTGGAAGGAAAGCATCGGAGCTGGAGCCGTCACTGCTGCAATAAGCATGAGCAGATGAGTTGTCCAGATTTCCAGTGATGGCGTGATGGACAGGGTGACGGGCTCAGAAGGCCCATCCGGTTTGTGAGAGGAGGAAGATGGAGCAACCCAAAGAGGTGGGTCCAAGTGGAGGTGAGTTACAGCAGGTATCTGATTCGACAGGGAAGGACAGCCGGCGGGTGAAAGGTCAACCACCAGGCTACCACGTGAACTGTCAGATGATGATGACAATGATGAGCGGTCTGGCATATGGGGGGTGCAAGAGAGGCACACTGCAATCGGTCTTAGTGCCAGAGGTGACCAGAGACTGGCGGTCGGCATGCTGCATGCGGTCCTTTGCCCGTTGGGAGGTGGTGGTATTAGTGCTACCAGCAGCACGCTGCTTGATAGGTACCATATTGCCACATGAGTCGCCTTATCCGCCTCTAGGGCTGGGCGTTACCAATAAGAAACCCTGGCTGTAACAGCGTAGCCAGGGTGATACCTACAACAACGCAGAAAAAGGCGCACACCAAAAATAACGCCGAAGAAGGCAGTAACAAATCACATTGTACGTTTCTAGCATTTGTAGACTTAGAGAAAGCTTTTGACAACGTTAACTGGAATACTCTCTTTCAAATTCTGAAGGTGGCAGGGGTAAAATACAAGGAGCGAAAGGCTATTTACAATTTGTACAGAAACCAGATGGCAGTTATAAGAGTCGAGGGGCATGAAAGGGAAGCAGTGGTTGGGAAAGGAGTGAGACAGGATTGTAGCCTCTCTCCGATGTTATTCAATCTGTATATTGAGCAAGCAGTAAAGGAAACAAAAGAAAAATTCGGAGTGGGTATTAAAATCCATGGAGAAGAAGTAAAAACTTTGAGGTTCGCCGATGACATTGTAATTCTGTCAGAGACAGCAAAGGACTTGGAAGAGCAGTTGAACGGAATGGACAGTGTCTTGAAAGGAGGATATAAGATGAACATCAACAAAAGCAAAACGAGGATAATGGAATGTAGTCAAATTAAATCGGGTGATGCTGAGGGGATTAGATTAGGAAATGAGACACTTAAAGTAGTAAAGGAGTTTTGCTATTTAGGGAGTAAAATAACTGATGATGGTCGAAGTAGAGAGGATATAAAATGTAGACTGGCAATGGCAAGGAAATCGTTTCTGAAGAAGAGAAATTTGTTAACATCTAGTATAGATTTAAGTGTCAGGAAGTCGTTTCTGAAAGTATTTGTATGGAGTGTAGCCATGTATGGAAGTGAAACATGGACGATAACCAGTTTGGACAAGAAGAGAATAGAAGCTTTCGAAATGTGGTGCTACAGAAGAATGCTGAAGATAAGGTGGGTAGATCACGTAACTAATGAGGAGGTATTGAATAGGATTGGGGAGAAGAGAAGTTTGTGGCACAACTTGACTAGAAGAAGGGATCGGTTGGTAGGACATGTTTTGAGGCATCAAGGGATCACAAATTTAGCACTGGAGGGCAGCGTGGAGGGTAAAAATCGTAGAGGGAGACCAAGAGATCAATACACAAAGTAGATTCAGGAGGATGTAGGTTGCAGTAGGTACTGGGAGATGAAGAAGCTTGCACAGGATAGAGTAGCATGGAGAGCTGCATCAAACCAGTCTCAGGACTGAAGACCACAACAACAACAACAACATGAAATGACAACACAACACTCTAGAGAATACTCATGAACGTAATGAAAGATCTACGTGTACAATCACAAGGAAACAGGCATTGAACACTACGGGACTCTGACCCATTCTTGTTCAGTCTTTTTTTTATTTTTATTTATTTATTTATTTATTCATCAGTGGAACAATATGTATTGTATGGATATCGTCAGTTTATAATACATGAGCACACATTTACATTTACAATGAAACAGATTTCTCATATTTTGTGTAGTTTTTATAACTAGTCATACACACATTTATAATTACCTCATATTTTCGTGATAATGTCATATGTTGCTAATAATCTACATCTATGTTAAATATTCTTTTACAGTATAACAACTTTTACTTATTAAGAAGATTTTAAGCTTTTGTTTGAAAGTGAGGGGCTCATTTATTTCTTTAATTTCCTGTGGTAATTTGTTATATAGTTTTATCTCATTATAAAATATACTTTTTTGCGTCTTTGCCTTGTTCTTTCTATCTATATGGAGGTGGTGACAAGATCTTGTTTCATGGTCAGGAAACATGATCCCATAGCTGAGGACTGAGTGTAGATATCTATAATATGTTATTTTAAGACAGGTTTTATTGCATACCGGTGCAAGGATTCTAAGAGCATAGCATGCTGTGGATAATTTCTTTGCCAAAATGTTGACATGGTTTGTCCATTTCAGTTGGCTGTCTACATTCATCCCTAAGAATTTGGTACTTGTTACACATTCTGATTCATTATTATTAACTTTTATTGTAGTGTCATTGTGTTTTTTGTTCAATTGGAAGTTAATATTGTTAGTTTTCTTTACATTTAGGGTTACTTTATTTTTTAATGACCGGTTGTGGACATCACTAAGAGCCTCGTTGGCTCTTTCTGATAGTTGTCTTGGATTTTCACCTGTTATTACTATTTCCTTTATTGAATTTCGATTCCCCCGAAGGGGGTGGGCTGGCAGCAACTTAGTACGCTGCTCTTCAGCCCGGTGACTTAAATTGTAAAACAGCGGAAAATTGTGGAAAGTTGAACATAAAACAAAGGATTGGCGATGCTAATAAAATACACAGGAAGCAGACAGGTAAAATAGTAGACAGACAATTAAAAAACACGGTAACAGTCTGGTTTCTTTTCGAAAGAGATATAAAAATCACACCCAGCGACAGTATGATTTCCATTCGCAACACTTCAGGAAAGACGCACAACACTGAACACTCACTGGAAACACTGCACTAAAAAGTCGGCACAAAGATGACACACCACAGCCAAGGGCAGATGGGGGGAACCTGCACAGAGGAAGGGAAAATGGGGGGAGGAGAGGGCATCATCCAGGAGGGGGAGTTGACGGAAGCCACCTTGGGAAAGGAGATGAAGGGTGTATAGATGGAGGGTAGGGGGTACACAACAGTGAAGGCACGGCAGAGGGCGGGGGTTGGAGAGGAGCAACCAGGGTATGTGAGGGGGATCAAGGCGGCGGGAGGTGCAGAGTATGCGGATGTGTTTGAGGAATAGGAGCAAATGGGGGAAAGGAATCAGGTCGGACAGGATATGCGTGGAGGGGAGGAGGTGTGTAGGGAAAGCGAGTTGGAGTGCATGGCACTCGAGGATCTTGAGGGAATTATAGAATTTTGGGAGGGGGGGGGGGCGGATATCCAGGTGGGACTGGCATAACAGAGGATGGGATGGATTAAGAATGAGTTGGTGTCGAAGGTGCTAGAGGGGTTCAACCCCCATGTCCGGCCAGAGAGGAGTTTGAGGAGTCAGAGGCGATTGTGAGCTTTGGATGGGATAGAGCGGAGATGAGGAAATCAGGTGAGGTGACGGTCAATGGTGAGGCCATGGTAGGTGAGGGTGGGGGAGAGATGGACAGGACAGGCACAGATGGTAAGGGAGAAATCAAGGAGCCGGAAGGAGCGAGTGGTACAACCTATGATGATTGCCTGGGTCTTGGAAGGATTGATTTTCAGGAGCCACTGGTTACACCATGCAGAAAGAGGGTCAAGGTAATTCTGGAGAAGGCGTTGGGACCATTGGAGGGTAGGAGCGAGGGCAAAGAATACGGTGTCATCGGCATACTCCAGGAGGTGTACTGGAGATGGGGGTTAGGGGCATATCTGCCATGTACAGGAGGTAGAGGAGAGGGGGAGGACAGAGCCCTGGGGCACACCTGTAGAGGGGTAGAAGCTGTGGGAATCGACATTATGGATGGTAATGTAGGATGGGTGGTGGGAGATGAAGGAGGCCATCAGACAGATGTAGTTGATAGGAAGGGATGCCAGACACAGTCCTAGCCCTTTCCATGGTCAAAAGAGACAAAAATGGCAGAGTAACAGGAGTTAAGCTGGAGGGAGAAATGGTTCAAATGGCTCTGAGCACTATGGGACTTAACATCTGTGATCATCCGTCCCATAGAACTTAGAACTACTTAAACCTAACTAACCTAAGGACATCACACACATCCATGTCCGAGGCAGGATTCGAACCTGCGACTGTAGCAGTCGTGCGGTTCTGGACTGAGCTCCTAGAACCGCGAGACCACCGTGGCCGGCGCTGGAGGGAGAGGAGATGAGTGAGACATAGGAGTTGGTCAGTGGCAGAGAAGGAAGGTCGAAAGTCACATTGGGTGTTAGGGAGGAGGTGGTTTTGGTGGAGGTGGTGATGGATGCCCAGGGTAAAGATGGATTCCAAGAGCTTGCTGAACATCGAGGTGAGACATATAGGACGATAGGAAGAGGCGTCAGATGAAAGCTTGTAAGGTTTGGAGAACATCGGGATATGGGAGGTTTTCCACAGGTCGGGGTAGAAGCCAGTGGCAAGGATGACGTTGCACAGGGTGGCAAGGACTGCAAGGAAGGAGGGAGGGCAGTGTTTGAGGTGGCAGTAGGTAACGAGGTCGTGGTCGGGAGCAGTGTTGCGTTTAGTGTGGAGTGTGCGACTGATGTCCTGTGTAGTGATGGGAGTGTTAAGGTCAAATGGTGGTGTGTAGCCCAAGTACTGGACGCTAGGAGCAAGGGGAGGAACAGAGGTATTCATACTGTCGATTATGTCAGGGAAGAAGGAATAATCAAATTGGGGATCATCTGGGATGGAAAAAAACATTAGATAGGTGAGAGGCAAAGTGGTTGGCCTTACTGAGGTTGTCAGGAAAGGGACGGTCATCAAGGAGGAGAGGGTAGTGGAGGGTGGGGCGGTTCCCAGTAAGGCGGTGGAAAAGCAGACCAATACTTGGAAGAGTTTATTGGGAGTGTGGTGTTGTGTACATGTCCGTAGCCATGCACGGTGTTTCTTCGCAGTAAGCGGGTTGCGGAAGTGTCATTGTAATTGCCAGTGGTGGGTAAGTGTTTCCCGGTCATGAGTGTAGAGAAAAAGAGTGGTAGAGGCAGCGGGTTTCTCGAAGGAGAAGGACGGCCTGTGGGGGCAGAGCTCGGTGGTGTGGGTGGATGGCTTTGGTGGGGATAGGGGTGGCGACAGCGTCAGGCAAGGTCTGGTGCAGGAAGGCAGCAGTGCGGGAGATGTCATCAGGAGATTGGAGGGTAAGGTCATGGCCTTCAACCTGGGTGTGAGTGGAGTCCCGGTAGGCATCCCAGTTGGCAGGGGAGTCATCATGGACAAGTTTAGGAGGGATGTCAGGGCAAGGAGCACGGCCGGGATGGCAACCTTTAGAGACAGTGAGGAGAACAGGAGCATGGTCACTGCCAATGAGGTCTAGGACATCTGCAGTGATGCACCCAAGGAGTTTGGGAGAGGCAAAGATCACATCGGGAGTGTTGTTGGATTCGGATCAGGTGTACTGGGGGAGGGCAACCAGGTCTCCCTGGAGGGTGGTGATAAACTGATGCCACCGCTGATGGTTGGCAGGAGCACGGCTGTGGATTTTGAGGTCAGCAGCAATCATGTAGGTGGAGAAGGTGCGGTCAGTGTGGGCCAGGAAATCGTATGGAATGAGGGTGTGAGGGCGGACATAAATGGTCGCACAGGTGACAGTAAAGATGGGGAAGAAGAGGCTGAGGGTGAGATGCTCGGCAGGATTGTTAAGGAGAGGTTGGGGCCAAACAGGGAGGTGCTTGTGAGGTGGCCTACAGCAACTCCGCCACACACCAGAGAGTACAGGTTATTGGTGCGATGAAGGGTGTAAGGAGCTGTGGAGATGGAGATATGGGGTTGAAGGAAGGTTTCATTTAGGATGAAGGCATCCATGCGGTGCTGATGGAGGTTGTGGAGGAAGAGAAGTTTGTGGGTGGGCAGGGAGTGGATATTGTGGTACAGGATACTGTAGTGTTGTCGCACCATGGGAGGGGAGAGTTAGACAAGGGTGGTGAGGGGGTTAAGGTGAAGTGGGCCTGGTTGTGGGAGTAGGTGGCATAGGTGGTAAATGAAAGATGGAATGGGCAGCAAGGGCGATTTGGGAAAGGGTATGGGAGCGCTGGAAGGGGTGGATATTTTGGAGCACGATGGTGATGAAACGGATGATGTCCTCTGCAGCAGAGGGAGGGCAGAGCGAGTTGTTCGGGTGGATGGGGTCATCAACAGGATGGACAGGGATGATGAGCTCAGTGGTGACTGGAGGAGGTTTCGCTTTACATTTCAAGGAGTAGGTAGGATAGGGTTCGTTACAGGTGTTGCAGGAGGGGTGAGAGGTGAGGTTGGGGCAGCTTTGCAGTGGGGAAGCTTTGCAGTGGGGACAGGTAGGGGGGTTCTTGCAGATGGAGGTAATATGGTCATTGTACGTGAGGTAGCGTTGCCAGTGGCAGGATTGGACTGGGGAATGGGAGGGGTCCACTTTGTGATGGCGATTGTATATGAGGGATCCCACAGTAAGGAGGCGGTCAATGGAGGAGGAGGATTCTGTGAATTAATTGGCGACTCCATAGTGTCCTGTGCACTACGACCAGATAATGGGTATACTTGAAAGGAGAGACTGCATTGGTCGTATATTTTTGTTTATTATCGCAAAATCGATTTTCGGTCACTTAGTGACCATCTTCAGTGCTGTAATATATAACTTAGATTAGTAAGCACTGGTGTCAATAAGCTTACAGCGATCATTCTGTGAATATCCGCACTAGATAAGTCGGCCCAGCATCATTAAAGATTCGAAGGGCCGAGCGGATTTTGCTGTTGGGCTGGGATTTGAGTTCTGCCAACACCTCAGCCTTTGTGACCACAGGGCTAAGCTCCATGATCACGGAGGTGAAGGTTGGCGGACGTCAGGGGGGTTGAGGCTGATGGGGATAGGACGGGGTGTGTTAGGGGGTGACGGTGGCTCGTTGGCCAAATTGGATACGTGGGATGCAGGAGTGGACATCGGTGCAGAAGGAAACATTGGGGGATTTAATGAGGACCGAGTCCTTGAGAGGAATAAGAAGGGAGATGGGGGCATTGGGGAAGTATTTACGGATGGCCAGGATGAGGGTGTGGGCATCAAGGTATTGAGGGTCAGGATTGGAGAGGACAACGGTGTGGGTGGCAGGGGTGGGGGTCGTGGTCGCGTCCATGGGGGTGGGTGGGTCATGGGGATTGGGGTTGTCTTTCTGGAGATTGCAGGGGAAGGGTCATCATTAGGGCACTTGGAAGGTTTCACGGTCAGGATAGGGTGGTGAAGGGGCTGGGGGATGGGTTGCAGGGGGAGATGGCGGGCGGCAGTGCCGCCCTGAGGGGCAGGTGACGCAGAGGGAGGGGGCGTGGGTGGCACAGAGACTATGGAACGGTGAGCCGAAATTCGTGCTGGCTGAGAGCCTGCCGGAGGTGGTGCAGGGAGTGGCGGGAAGTCTGCAGATGGCGACGGGGCGACAGCGACAGGGGAGGGAGAGTTGGGGGTAGTTACAGCCGAAAACGACGCGGGAGTGGAGTGGACAGGGAGGGAAGGAAGAACGGGAATGGGGGTGGTGGATGAGCTCCATGTGATGGTGGTTGGAGCAGCGGAGGGGGAAGTGAAAATGATAGAGGTGGTGGGGTGGGACATGGTGGCGGCGTGCGAGAGGGGGGCGAAGACGGCGACTGTGGAGACGGTGACAGCGACAGCGACGACGGCGGCGGCGGTGGCGGCAGGAAACGAGAAACGGCGGCAGCGGCGAAGGACGGCGGTGGCGATGAAGGAGCCGGCAGCACGAGGGGACGGCAGTCCCTCCGGCAGGAGATGAAAGCGGGCCGGTGAATTCTCCGGCAGCGGCTGGACGATGTCGGCAAGAAGGTGGCGGCCCAGAATCCTCCGGCGGCGGCGGCGGTGGCGGCGAACAGGCAGGCAGATGGACGGACGGACGGACGAACAGCTACAACAGCGAGCACCGGGCGGCAACTCCGGCGGACAGCAACAGCAAAGCAACAGCAACAGCAATAAGCTTCGAAGACGGAGAGTCCACCCTTAGGGTAGCCCAGGCTCTGCAATCTGTCGTTTTCAAAGGAGGGGATCCAACCCTCTAGATGAGTCACTGAACGCCTCTGTTATAAATAGTTCGTTGATAGTTTCATTTAGTAAAGAATGCCTTACATATTTTCTTCGTTTTCGTACGGTTTGCGCATAACTGTGGTATTTTCTTGTTACTTCTCTGTTTACATAATATACTGCATTAACTAGGTAATCTTGTTCGTGCACTAGTACGGAGATTTATCGTTCTTTTCTTGCAACGGCATGCTGCAGGGTACGAGGGGCCCTCTGGCTGTCACGTTCCTCTAACCACTTCTCGCCTATGCGTAATTCTGACTTTAACGCTAACACAGGACGCTGATTATGTGCGGCAGTATGTTTTCTTTCATTGTGGCTTGTTTAGCTATTTTTTATAGTTTTTATATAATTCCGTGCACTATGAAATCTGTTTATTATGTATGTCATTATCTATAATGTTGGCACTTGAGCATATGTCGATTAGTGTCTCTTAACTCTTCCTCTTTTGTCGTGTTTTATTTCATCGCTTTTTATTACTGTAATGCGTCTTATGCCTTATAAGCCCATTACAGACTTTACCGATTGTATCACCTTTATTTTACGTTGTTCAACTAATCCGTGAAGACTTGTGTATGACTACAGTAGCGACATCTGGTGGACTTACCACACAAACAACTTGTGGCTACTGTACGGCAGTTTGTTTTGAACAGTAGTACTGCTGACAAGATGACTCTTGCCTATGCTGATGCTGATTTTGCTTTTAACATTTGACGACGCCACTATGGCTGCAGTACATTAGGACATTGTTTTTCTAAAACAGATATGCCTCTTCGTACTTACAGCGCACAAATGTATATGTATGTCAGTAGTACTTTTCATTATGGTCTGTTTTATTGTTTTAAGCTGTAGACAATCTACTAGTGTATTTACGTTTCCCCATATTTTGCTGAAGATGGTCATTATAGACTGAAACCGGTAATCTGTTGACAAGAAGTTTGTGACCATAGACGTGAAGTAAAGGAAATTTATACAGTATTGCTTCAAATGTTTCTGTCCTTCCTGTATCAACCTCAACCTTCAGTTGTGAGCGAGGTTCTAGCTGCCTCCGTCGACTGAAAACTTACCTGCGTTGGACAATGAAAGAAGAGAGATTGAATGTACTGGCACACCTGTCGTATTAATTTAAACACCGACATTATAATTAACATTATCCCTCGATCCCCTCTACGACTTGACTTTGCTTTGCAAGTTTTGTTAGTTTTCGATTTATTTGTTTTTCTAATGCGTGCTATTTGAGTTGATATTTCAGTAACACTGCTGTAAATTAAATAAATATTTATCTAGTAGTTTAGCTAAAATTTGAGGTATTGATACACTTATGGATCATTTAAGGTGAATGAAAACAAAAAATTAATTATTAACGACCTCTTCATCTGCTAAAAGGTTTAATCTAATCTGTATTTATATAATAACATAAAAATACATATAATATTATAATATAAGTAATAATTGTTGATCGCGTAGCTTTTCGATTTATGTAACCTAAGCAACTACTTTTGACCCAAGTACTGTATACATTCACAAACATAAAAAATATATACAACTACTTTTGTTGTTTTATAACCAATAGAACGTTCGTCATCATGATCAGAGGCAAGAGTTTCCTGTTATCACTGATCCTGTTGTCATTGACCTGCATTATATCTCGCACAGACTTGCCATAACCAAGACGTTCCAACACTGTTTCCAAGGCATTACAGTCGACAATCAGCTTTACATACAATGTTCATTTCTGATATGATTTTAGACTCTCTTTCGTGTATACCTTGAGTATTATTAGACACATTCAAAGGTTTTGAAGCTGGATGTTTGGAAACTACAGCAGATACATCGAAATAAAAGAAAATGTAATGGTAGTACAAAGCCACTCATTATTGGAAGGAAATTGAAAGGGAGAGGGGAGAATGCAAAAAATTCACACTAGATAAAATTAGTTTATCGGCTTGCCCCCTACTCCCCCCTCCGTCTAAAAATAATCCTGTGTGCGGGCCTGGTGCTGAAATAAGTCTATTTAGAGGTCATTACAAATTTCCTTGCCCATCCTTATACAGTGCGATCTTACTTTATGTCTCTAATGACCTAGTTATCGATAGGACGTTAAACACTACTCTTACGTGCTTCTATTGTTCATATTGTCAATGGCATGAAAATAACGACATGCGTTAATAGCAATGGCCAACTGGTATTTCTACTTGACGCATCAGCCATATTCTGAAACGTAAATTCTTTCCCGACAATTTCCAATCCCTCTTTCGAAATTACCGCTAGACGAAAGCAATTTTCCTACATCCTACAAATGAAACGCATTTCCTATTCGATAAACACTGTATTATCTTCCATTATGAGTATTATTTCCTTATCAATCCTACATGTATACATCAACTACTGAAAGTAAATTTAAGTACATTGTATTTTACACTGCATGCCTGTGTACATCATTCGCAGAATACTGATGGAACTTTTTTTTCCAGCTCATCAAGCTGTCTTTCTCCTATTACACGGTTCTACGAAGTATGAGAGAAGAATGAGAAGAGGACGAAACGATCTAGATTTCTTTTTGCTGATGAATATGTGGTGCATCACGTATGCATTTCGGAAACTCATATACGAAATACTAAGTTCTAATTCAACAGTATTTTAGTGCACTGTAGAAAATTACAAGTCTTCTGTTGTCACTGCCCAGGAAGTTACTCTGTTATTATAATCACCAAATTGCAACACAAAATGTTCACTTCAGCAATTTACTTTGCATATTAGTTGCTATGACAAGCAAGCGTAGGATTCTGAGGCTTCTACAGAACAATGCAAGTAACATGTAAAGTCAGTTTAGAATTTCCTAATTAATTGCACCATATATGCTATCAGACGAGAATAAGTACGTATTTTCTAGAAAAGACCCACGGAATAAATCGAGATATACCCAAAAGTCTTTAGATTTTTCTTTCCTTTGAGATAGAATTGTTCATTTTTAGCAAGCGGAGATTATAAGTCCTTCAGTTTTTCTTCAAATTATATGCGCTCCTTGGTGAATTCTGAACTAAGAGGCCAGATTTACTACATATACGAAGTGTTCGCTTCTGACATGAAACGCTCACCGCAAAATTACTTTCGTCTGTACCTTGTATATTGTTAGACACATTCAAAGATGTGAAACTTGATGTTTGGAAACTACACCAGATGCGCCGAAATAAAAGAAAATGTAGTGGAAGTAAAAAGCCACTCATTATTGGAAGTAAATTGAAAGGGAGAGGGAAGTATGCAAATAAAAGATTCCTGCTGTTGACCACAAGCTCGTTTCACTCACAGTGCATAATTGGGTTCATCCATTCTAACTGGATGGTTAACTACATTTTTATCGGATTTTAGCAACTCGAATAGAACATAAATGTCAAAGATAAGAGAAAATGAGCTCTAAAAAAGTCTTGCAAAAGTAATTTTTTAATTTAGTGTTCAAAGTCTTGTCAAGGGTTACGTCGTTATCAACAGAGTGTTCCTTTTCACTTTACAAACGCAGACGGGTTACAGAAGAAACTACTTAGATCAACTAAGGACAAACTAAATTAGGATAAGTTAACCGCAGTTTTAATTCGGATACTTCCAAACACTGTCCATGACATTACTGATGCACCAATTCGCGGGTTAAGTTATGGACATTTCTAGTTTTGAACGTTCAGAGTTTTCAGATCTTTCCTGGCGCATCATCTGTTTGTAACATCCCAGTGTTCCGAACCGCTACAGTCTATTAAACGTCTGGATTCATCTTGGAATCGTCAGATATTGCGTGGACATTTTCAAAAGCTAAACTGATATAAATTCAAATCAGCTATAATTTACACGTATAATTCTGTAGTGAACTGAGTGCGATATATGTAATTACTAGGCAAAAACGGGTGCGGTAGTACTGTATACTATGTCGTCATTATTGAAATGAGTGTGTGCACGTCTTATTTCACTGAAATGACATAACACAATTCATAAGACAATCAGAAAAGCGAATTTTCCCATGTCGGAAATTGTGGATCTAATGGGTGAAATCTAAAACGAACGAAACGAAAATAGAAAAAACACTACCATCCTGATCTTACGAAATGACGACACCATTTAGTAGTTACGTACGAATTATCGCGATGAAGATGTTGGTAATGTCACAGTATCTATGAGGAATGTCACTCGGCAGTAGAATCAGTGGTAAAATGTGGTTATACAATATAAACTCAGCGGAGAAAATATTTATCATCCCTGTATTTATCATCCCTGCTGATGCTGTAGACCTGTTACGAGGCAGTCATGTAAACCTCAACTGCCGATGTAACTCGGCAGTGAAATGGTGTGTACAAGTATACGCCAACGCGTTGTGTGGTATCATCTTAGTCAGATGGGTCGAAGTGCAGAAGTAACAGAATGGCAGAAAAGATCTACCGAGTTTGGAGAAGTCTATGAGCACGTGGTGAATGAAGTTGCCCAATTTGTTGCTGTATGAGGTCTGTTCAAAAGATTCCAGAACTTTGTCCACAAATTTTTTCTACGATTACTTTTTACTAATTGTGCATGGTCTCCTTCGAAATACTCTCCTTCACAGTTGATACACCGCTCCCAATGCCGTTTCCACTTCCGGAAGCAAGCTTCGTACGCCTCTTGCCAATTTTCTTTTATCTCGCCTATCGTTGCAAATTTTCGTCCTTGCAACCGGGGTTTTCAACTTTGGAAATAAAAAAATTATACAGGGGCCAGGTCTGGATAGCAAGAAGGATAATGCAGCACAGTCATTTGTCTTTTGTGCACTAGTCACGCAACAACAGGGACGAATGTGCGGATGCGTTATCGTGATGCAAGAGCCATGAATTGTCTCGCTAAGTTTCAGGCCATTTCCATCTCACATTTTCTCGCAGACGTTGCAACACTTCCCGCTAGAACCATCGAATAACAGTTTAATTTTATCCACATTTCGCAGCTTCAACGTGACTGTATTCAATACATTGGGGGTATGAATTAAAAAAAAGGCTTCAGTCACAACGTTTCGTGTTTTGTTAAGTGCACTATGCATTTCGAACCATGTGGGTCCACCATCAGGTGTAATTTGTACTAAGGTGTAATTTTTCTTAATACAAATTACACCTGATGGTGGACCCACAGGGTCCTAAGTGCATCGTGTACTTAATAAAATATGAAAAGCTGTGACTGAAAGCGTTTTTTAATTCATATCCCCAGTGAATAAGTTTGTCCCTGTAACACGAATTCATGATGAACTAGTCCTTCAAAGTTAAAGTAAACTATCAGCATGGTTTTAACATTTGATCTTACCTGACGACCTTCTTTTGGTCTTGAAGAATCTTTCCGCACCCAATCTGACGACTGAATCTTGGTCTCAACATCATAACCATAGACCCACATCTCGTCACCAGTTATGATTCTCTTCAGGAACATCTCGTTCTCATTTGCGCTATCCGAAAGCTCTTCACAGACTGCGAGTGGAAGGTCTTTCTGTTCTTGCCGCATCAGCCTTGGGACTAACTTGGCGGCAACATGATTCATTCAAAGATGCTGTGTCAGGATTCCATGACATGATCCAACTGAAATGTTAAATTCTTCTGCAATCTCTCGGGCAGTCAGTTTCCGAGTTTCGTTGGCGCTCCTGACATGAGCGTCGTCGGTAGACGGCGAAGGGCGTCCTGAATGAGGGTCATCTTTAACTCACGTCTGGCCATTTTTAAACCGTGTGAACCTACACATAACACCGAATACGGTTTAAGCATTCACCGCCGTAGGCTTCCTGCATCATTTGGTCTCTCTGTGAAGGTTTTCCTGAGTTTCACGCAAAATTTAATGCAGACGCTTTGTTCCTCTAACTCGGAATCTCGAAATTCGCAAACTTTGTGACACTGAACAATAACCACAGGCATACAACAATGAAACTTTCGGCAGTTACACATGAAACACAGGCGTGTGCAGGGATGCCAACCGCATTTTGCTCCAGCACACCACTGGCGCGAAATGACATATGTTCCGAAATTTTTTAAACAGTCACGTACCAACATGGTCAATGTGTCTAAGAAGAATGGTGTCCAAGTAGCACTCAAAGCCACGTAAAACGGTATAAGAACACGGGCTGTATAAATATTCTAAACGACAGGGATAGCAGACGAGTGTCATGCCTTGTCAACAACAAACAGTGTCACATCCGACAGGTATTTCTGTTTTCAGTAAATGCAACTCCATCTTAACCATTTTCCAAATAAACATAGTGATGAAAAATTACATTCAATTGTCATTAGCAGTTCGGTGCTTCGCAAAAGGTCATTACTCACAGAGTCACAAAAAGCTGCACCTCTTCCAAGTGTAAAAAAAAAAATACAAAAATTGGGCAGAAGCACACTAGAGGTGTACAGTGTAATCCAAAGAGTCGTTATTTTGCTTCCTTTCTAATGGTGCAAGTTGTCGAGTACGCAGATGGCCCAAGAAAGTCTTTAACCGGCAAAATGTAGTTCAGGCTAGAGGCCTGTGATGTTTTGGGAAAGTTTTTCGTCTCATGACTTGAGCGTACTCACTAAAGTTACGGTGAATATGAACTATGACAATTATTGCACCAACAGCTGAGTGAGGCCGTTTGTTACACATTTAATTGCACATCCACAGGGCTGCATGCATACGTTCCTCGTTTAACAAAAGATCAGGCGCTATATAGGACCGCTACTGGCCTGCTAAATCACGCTATTTTAACCCCGAGAAAATATCTGGGACTTTCTGGAACAATGGATGAAACTTAGCGATAAAAACAATCGCAGTTTGGTAGCTATACAGGATCTAAACTTCTATACTGGTAGTATACTAGTAGTTTTGGTACGTGAGATAAATGACTTGGTAAATGGCGGGATTACCAGCAGTATTGGTAGCACTGTTAGGGAAAGAAACATAAATGAATGTGTAAGAGAAACAGGGAGCCGACGATTCCTTTTTTTCCCACATAATTAAACCGCACATCGTTCATCTTTAGTCCATTATGTATTTTATAATCTTACAAAATATGAATTGGATTTTATAAGTAATAATTGTTGATCGCTAAACTTCTGCGCTTTTATGAAACCAAAGCAATTACTTTTGACGCAAGTACAGTGTACATGCTCAACCATAACAGAAATATATATAACTGATGTCCTTTTATACCCAACAGAATGTTCGCCAACGTAATCAAAGACAAGAGTTTCCTATTATCATTGATATATGTGGAAGTTGTTTATGGATAAAAAACATGTTTTATATAAATTCAACGAAGTATTGAAGCGATGTTGGATATATTTGTGTTTTGCGCTTTTCTAATTTTACTATTTTGTTGAATAAATTTCATTTTCTAGCACTGTATTATAAATCTGCATTGTTTTCTTTATTTTAACTACAACATCCCTCTGTTTCACGTTAAAAATCGACAGTGTTCGAATGAAACCTGAATTAAACACTGGTAAGTACAATTTTTCTATACATACCGTTTATTTTTACGTAAAAGACAGGAGGATAACTATGTAGAGCAAAATGTTTCGTAGGTTACACGGCCCTATATATATCCTCACTCAGTTTGTAGACAGTTTACCGCTTATGGTTTTTTGGGGACTCTAGTAATACACTGATCACACACGTAAAGAAAGCAATCGTTACGAGGCAACGCCTGATTGGTATGCAACACACCTTATGTACTGGTAATGCCGGAACGACCTTAACTGACCACAGCCACTAGGCAAACTACGAGCACGTATCTACATTGCTTATGGTAGTCTACAGTAGACTAATTAGTTTTACAACTCTACTAGTGTCTGTCCATTTCTTCCAACACGCTAATCTGCGAAACTATTGGACAGATTTTACGGAGTTTTCATTGATAACTTCAGTGTAGTTAGGGCACCGTATAGGTTATATTTCATCAAAATCGAATCACAGGAAAGATATTCATACCTACTATAAAAATGCATGGGTGTACGTATGTTCCATATCTCCTCCGAAACCACTGGACCAGTTTCAAACAAAGTGGGATCACATACTGTCTAGAAAGAATCGCCGTGGGAGGAAGAGTGGGAGTGGAAGTGTAGACCAAGACGCGCGAATATCCAGATTTTATTCATGCATTCTTTGACAAAGAGAGAACTTACTGACGTGTATCAAACTTTACACTTAATTTTAAACCGTTACGAAACTTTTTCTCGCTGACCCCCCCCCCCCCAATCTCCACCATGATGATGAAAGAAAAAAGTTAATAATCGCTTACTACGTTTTCGCTCTTCTTTACTACTAATTGTATTCACGACACGGTCCGCAGAGAGTGTTCACATAAACCACTGAATGCACCTGCAAAATTATATTTAAGTATAACACATAGTTCTGGATACATGAGATCGTAAACACTTAAATACGTGAAAAACTGCCGCATCATGCATGGCATTCATATTTGTTATTACTAACCTGCTGAACCGATTTCGACGAAATTTGGTAAGGGGATAGCTTGAACCGAGAAGAAGAAAGTGTGTAGTACTAGATACTTATTGCTTTGAAGAATATTCCGGTAATTAGCGAAAAATATTTACTCTTTCAAACCACTATTTATCCTTTGACTTTTGATCTTTAACATATTTGTGAAAATGCTTTTCTTAGTTCATACCGGTATGTGCTATGTGATACGATTCGAAGTAATGACTACAATTTTTATGCAATCTTCAGTGTGTTTCTCCCATACTTACACTAAATTTGTTGCATAACGTACATGTTGCATAATGTATAGTTAGTATGTGTAGGGCTGCTATCCAATTCTTGAGAACAAGAGAACTTCGTGACTTGCAACAAACTTTACACACAATTTCAAACCTGTACGAAACTTTTTCTCGCTGATAACTTCACAAAATGATGAAAGGAAAAAAAAATATCACTTACCAAATTTTAGCTGTTCAAGCAGTAAAACTGTTTCATCAGGTCGGACGTCAAGACGTTTAAATTTATTGCTTCTTTGCTACTAACTCTATTTGCAACACATTTAGAAGACAGCATCCACATAAGCTGGTGAATGTGCCTACAAAATGAATCGCACTACGTCAGATAGTCCAGAAGATACATATGAGGGAAGGAGAAGATGGGCAGAAAGAGAGAGATGGACAGAGAAAGGGGGATGGATGAGGTATGGAGAAAGAAGAGGGGGATGAGGTGGACAGAGAGGGGGACAGAGGACATGGACAGAGAGAGGGGGAAGAAGGAGATAGTCTAATAGAATTGAAAAATATACATACTAGTGCAAAGCTTGGTACTTGGCTAGTCATCAATAAGCAATTAAACATGGTATACTTGAAGAAACTTGTGGACGCTCTTCCTCACCAAATCGGGCCAATATGAAATCCCAAAGTGGTGTTACATGATGTTAATGTGAGGTCTTCTTGGGTGACTAATTTCTTGACCCGTATGCTTGTTTGGCAAGCCAGTCATTATAAATGGTAGTACCGAGACAAAAAGGAAATGGGGCTGGTCACATTACTATTTATCATTACTTCTTACTGCAAAGCTGTTTTCTGACTCAAATTCGTCGTATCAGTAGCATCGAATGATGCACTTAATAAGGACTCAGCTTCCTCTATTCATTCACGAGACTGAAAAAGCAGTAGACTTTTGGAATTGTGTGCCTTAACTTCCGCCGGCCGAAGTGGCCGTGCGGTTAAAGGCGCTGCAGTCTGGAACCGCAAGACCGTTACGGTCGCAGGTTCGAATCCTGCCTCGGGCATGGATGTTTGTGATGTCCTTAGGTTAGTTAGGTTTAACTAGTTCTAAGTTCTATGGGACTAATGACCTCAGAAGTTGAGTCCCATAGTGCTCAGAGCCATTTGAACCTTAACTTCCGCAGAGCTTCGGGTACAGTTCCACTGCATCACCTATTAGACAATGTACATGCATACTGAGTACCTGAACAGGTATGTGATTGGATTGATGACTTCCTATTGTAGAGTCAGCAAAATAAGATCCCTAATAGCTGGCTGCACTGTTGCCAGATTCCAAATGCGAAGCACTAATGGCTGCAGGTGCAATAAATAGTCAAATACACAGGTACGGCAACACTAAGGGATTGTCATAGAGACATATACAAAATCATGTTATGGAATTGGTTGTGCTAGACATGCGAAATACCCATATCAACCTCACTGCAACTGTTGACCATCTTCTTTCACTGACTCATGGGCATGTGGTCTTGTGTGTGTGTGTGTGTGTGTGTGTGTGTGTGTGTCAATTAGTAGGCACTGGTATTTAGGGAATGATTTTATGTTATTTATATTTATATATTTTGTTTCTTATATACATTAACGACTTCCCACAAAGTATCAGACATGGCGAAAAAATACTTTTTGCTGATGACAGCAACATAGTAATAACAGGTGAAAATCCAACACAACTGTCAGAAAGAGCAAACGAGGCTCTCAATGATGTCCACAACTGGTCATTAAAAAATAAAGTAACCCTAAATGTAAAGAAAACTAACTATATTAACTTCCAATTGAACAAAAAACACAATGACACTACAATAAAAGTTAATAATAATGAATTAGAATGTGTAACATGTACCAAATTCTTAGGGATGAATGTAGACAGCCATCTGAAATGGACAAACCATGTCAACATTTTGGCAAAGAAATTATCCACAGCATGCTATGCTCTTAGAATCCTTGCACCGGTATGCAATAATACCTGTCTTAAAATAACATATTACAGATATCTACACTCAGTCCTCAGCTATGGGATCATGTTTTGGGGAACAAGTGCCAGTAACATACAAACTGTGTTCAAAGTACAAAAAAGAGCCATAAGGATAATAACAAATAGCAACAACAGGGCCCACTGTCTAGAATTATTTAGAAAGCTAGGAATTCTAACTGTTTCTTGTGAGTATGTCTTTCAGAACATAATGTTCATTAAGAAAAATCCCAACATGTACAACACAAACAGCCTAATACATGACCATGAAACAAGAGCTTGTCACCACCTCCATCTAGATAGAAAGAACAAGGTAAAGATGCAAAAAAGTATATTTTATAATGGGATAAAACTGTATAACAAATTACCACAAGAAATTAAAGAAATAAATGAGCCCCTCACTTTCAGACAAAAGCTTAAAACCTTTTTAGTAAGTAAAAGTTGTTATACTGTAAAAGAATATTTAACATAGATGTAGATTATTAGCAACATATGACATTATCACCAAAATATGAGGTAATTATAAATGTGTGTATGACTAGTTATAAAAACTACACAAAATATGAGAAACCTGTTTATCTGACGACATCCATACAATATTTATTGTTCCACAGATGAATAAATAAATAAATAAATAAAAATAAATAAAAAATGTTTACAGTTTTACCATGTGTAAGCCCACATGAGATAATTTGGATTCTAAAGATATCTTGTGCACCCAAAAGAGATCATCATTGTCTTCCTTCTCTGTTACTCGTAGTCTCTTATTTAGCACTGTGTTGTCTGTTAAGATTGGACAGAAGTATGTTTAATCAGAAAACCTTAATAAGCCTTTTTTTTGTTATACTTAAAGAAACAAAGTAATTTCCCACTTAGAGTACTGCAATCACCAAGTAACATACTGCAAGAGACCAAGACTACTGAACAACCAATTAACCATGGTGAGTTGTACCACGGCATTGGCTATAGCCTGACATTGACAGCATTGAGACTCTAAGGATAAGTCAAAGTGTATATGAGAACAGAAGGGTAATGAGAGATGCAGGTTGTTTATTCATCAGAAGAGACAAGAAACTCATATCCAATAAGACAGAAATTGAAGTTGCATGTGAGATTACTAGAACGAGAGTCAGTATCAAGGATGGGCAAAAACTTTATATCAGGGTTCTTCTACTGCTCTTCAGACCCAGCCCTAGATGTAACCAACAACTTAAAACTCACAATTATCTGTTCCCCAATTATACTGCCATAACTAAGGAGGCTTAAAACTCACAAATATCTGTTCCTCAATTATACTGCCATAACTAAGGAGGCTTTACTCACTCAAAAATCAGTTGGCATGAATATGGTTTTGTAAGTGCTTGGCATGTATGACATTCTCTAAAACAATAGTAAGTTCTTTTCCTGGATACATCTTAGAGCATAATAAAAAATTCAAATCATTCTTTGTCTTAGTTTTCTTCTTCCTTTCATGAACTGGACATATTTCCTGTAATGGTACTTGATATATTGTCTGGCCTTCCTACATTTCTTCTTCCACTGCATTTATAAATGACAGCATTTACTGGGTGTCATTCACTACCCATATTGTGCATTTTCTCTTTATTTAATTTTTTGATTTAGGTTATATATTTCTAAATATTTTGTTATATCTTATTTTATTATATGATTTTCTCTTGTACATCCATCCACTCTTCTTAAAAATTTCATTTCTTGAGCTCATATTCTACTTTCTTGATTTTTTGTTGTCATCATTGCTTTCACTTCCAGAAGTACTGCTATGGTTTTGTAAAATTTTTATTGGGTTTCATTTTTTGTTTTATTCTGCAATTTTTTTACAATCATTCCACATGAGGAAGTAAATTTATTGAGTTTTTGTTCTGCATCATAGTAGTATTCATATATAAAGACACATCCTAAGTGTTCAAGTTGCTCCAAGGTTTTACTATACAAAACTGCTTTTGATCTCACTGGTTGCATGCCCAGAAATGCCATCACTTTTGTTTTGTCTACAGAAAATTTTAGTTGGTATTCCAAGGCTATCTCCTACAACTTATACAGTCCCATCTGAAGGACATCTTCATTCTCTGCAATCAGTGTTAAGGCATCTGTAAAGGACTGCATTTAGGCACGTATCATCCTCTAAAAATTCTTGAAGTGATGAAAACACTCAACAGTCAAGAAAACACTCATATTCATGTCAATAATATAGAACAGAAGAAGTGGATAGTTCATTATAAAGAAGTATGGTATGATGATAGTGTAATTCAGACATTATATGAACTAAATGACAAAAGACCTAATCAATGTTAACAGAAGCTCTAAAAGCTAAAAAGAATAGAAAACCCATTGGTTTAGATCATATTAATACGGAACCATGGAAATATAAAGGGGTATTCCTGTATCTAAGGCTTCTTCACATTTTCAATAAATTTTGGAGAATCAGGAATGTACCAAAATAGTGGCTGAAAGCTAACATAATATCTGTCTTTCACAAGGACAATAAAAACAAAGGTAATGATTATAATAGAGGGAGTACACAATCAAAGGCAGAGCCACGTGTGAAAGCACCCACGTGATCTACCAACTGACCTGCCTACACTGTGACACATTCTATGTGGGAATGACCAGCAACAAACTGTCCATTCGCATGAATGGACACAGGCAGACAGTGTTTGTTGGTAATGAGGATCACCCTGTGGCTAAACATGCCTTGGTGCACGGCCAGCACATCTTGGCACAGTGTTACACCATCCGGGTTATCTGGATACTTCCCACTAACACCAACCTATCCGAACTCCAGAGATGGGAACTTGCTCTTCAAGATATCCTCTCTTCCCGTTATCCACCAGGCCTCAATCTCCGCTAATTTCAAGTTGCCGCCACTCATACCTCACCTGTCATTCAACAACATCTTTGCCTCTGCACTTCTGCCTCGACTGACATCTGTGCCCAAACTCTTTGTCTTTAAATATGTCTGCTTGTGTCTGTATATGTGTGGATGGATATGTGTGTGTGTGCGAGTGTATACCCGTCCTTTTTCCCCCTAAGGTAAGTCTTTCCACTCCCGGGATTGGAATGACTCCTCACCCTCTCCCTTAAAACCCACATCCTTTCGTCTTTCCCTCTCCTTCCCTCTTTCCTGATGAGGCAACAGTTTGTTGCGAAAGCTTGAATTTTGTGTGTATGTTTGTGTTTGTTTGTGTGTCTGTCGACCTGCCAGCACTTTCATTTGGTAAGTCACATCATCTTTGTTTTTAGATATAAAGGTAATGATTACATAGATATAACCCTTCTGTATTCAGCCAATGAATTATATGCGAAAGTCCTGAATGAGGGAATACCTCAAATATAAGTAATCTGATTACACTTACTTACCTGAGCAAAAATCAGACATAAAATACCATAAATAAAATCAAACTATGGAAATAAATAAATAAAATCAACATATTTTATAACAAACTGTTTTTAGATCTAGATAGCAAGCCAGATTCTAAATGGTTTCACTAGAAGTCATTGATGATGTTTTATATCAATAAAACAAGATGAATTTGCTGACAAAACTGCACTTTCTTGCAACAGCATACGTCAATTTCAAATATCTTCAATAATTAATGTATTAAATTCAGAGTTTATCTGGATGAACATTAGCTGTGTTGGCATCATTCTTGTACAGGGCATTGTAAGTGGCTGCTGGGGGTACCAAGATGAGGAGGGGCAGAGGTGCCGCTAGTACAGAATTTGTACACAGGTTATATAAATTAGTAGTAAAGACAAACTATTTCCATGCTCACTAGATTAGCTTTATTTTTAAATGTTTTCCCGATAACCCAAAGAATGGCAAGTAATGAAGGGGAGAGGGGGACGTCACAAATGATATGTTGCTTGTACAGAAAAATGGATGTCACTTGTGTGGAATAAATTCTCAAGCACTATTCTCAGAAGGTGCTACTGTCCTGCATATTTATGATAGGAAAGTCTATAACTGAGACTAGATTTTAAATGTTAAGTAATATTTCCATATTAAGTAATATTTGATGTTGTAAGTGTTGAGTAATATTTTCAAATCATGTTTTCACTCAGTCCTTCCACAAAATTTATATAGAAATCATCAATAACTACTGTCTGCCCCTTGTCACGATTGTGTTTTAAATTTTTTGAAGATCCTCTAAAAGATCTAAATGCAGAAGTTGGTCTAATGACAAGAAGTGTGCTGTTTGGCAGTATCAGTTCACATTCTTTCATTATTGTTCTGTTCAAAAATTACTTCTATTTATAGTTCTGACTTCATGACCATTTTGAAATTCTTGGTAACTATCTCCTCTAAAAGATCTAAATGCAGAAGTTGGTCTAATGACAAGAAGTGTGCTGTTTGGCAGTATCAGTTCACATTCTTTCATTATTGTTCTGTTCAAAAATTACTTCTATTTATAGTTCTGACTTCATGACCATTTTGAAATTCTTGGTAACTATCTCCTTATTGCTTCTGCTGTAGAAAGCTGCTAATTTATAGTATTTACTAACATTTCTGTTTCTGGATTCAAATGACATGTAAGCACAGTAAAACAGTTAGTTTTACAGAACCTAATTTATTTAAGAATACTCCATTTACTTTAATTTCTTTCAGTACTTTTTGGCTGAATTAAGTTATTAACCCAAAGAACCCACCACCCCCCCAAAAATATATATATATATATGTACAGACTTTTTATCAGCTTACAAACTGAGATACCCAAGCACGACTCATGCCCCGTCCTCCACAGTTCTGGAAACATCCCCCAGGCTGTGGCTAAGCCATGTCTCCGCAATATCCTTTCTTTCCGGAGTGCTAGTTCTGCAAGGTTTGCAGGAGAGCTTCTGTAAAGTTTGGAAGGTAGGAGACGAGGTACTGGCAGAAGTAAAGCTGTGAGGACGGGGCGTGAGTCGTGCTTGGGTAGCTCAGTTGGTAGAGCACTTGCCCGCGAAAGGCAAAGGTCCCGAGTTCAAGTCTCGGTCCGGCAAACAGTTTTAATCTGCCAGGAAGTTTCATCCCCTATTATTGTATTCCCATTTCCCAATAGTGTCAACTGATACAGATCTCATATGAGTTCTCACTGTAGCCAGCAGCATCACCCTCAGTTCCCATTTAATATGCTGCCCAGTTCTGTTAAGTGAAGGTTGAATCTGTTACTGCAGAAACTCAACAAGATTTTTAAGTACACAGCTGCTGTTCCTAGAGTGCCTACTGCTCCACATAATTTAATACTTTACCTTACATTCCTCGCCAGGATGTTGCCAGCTTGCCCAAATATCAGTATCTCATCCTTCCTCATCTAAATTCTTAGTTTATGTGTAAATCTTCTTAAAGTGGGCAACATTTGAGATAAAGAAACTGAATGATCTATCCATAAGAACAGCCTTGGGATTATTCAAAATAAATGTTGCATCATATGATATAATTTAGATGGAGGAACCTCACATACTCAAATCTCAAATGACTAGAGGAATCAAGTCAGCCTAACTGAAAAGAATGCTATGCATAACAAAATACACGCAGAACAGGATAACCTACATTTTGGCAGACATTGCTTCTTCATTGAAGATTTCATGGCAGCTCATAGCCTGCTATCAACCCAACAAAGCACCTGACTCCTGGAAGACACATGGTAAAAAGTAAAAGGCATACATCAGAGACTGCTGAGCACCCCAGCAATGATAAATAATGAATGGAAGGAAGCCAGTTTCCAGTTGTGCTGCCTGTAAATGAGGGTGGCAGCCCACAGGCTGCATCACCAAATATGCTCAACTAAGGGAATCACATCATGGACAATTGTCAGTGGATCATATGTCAAAGACCTTGCAATAAATATCACATCACTGAGTATAAGGAAAAAATATTGTTACTATCTTACTATGCATATGATGATAGCCTAACTTTAGTTAACTAATTAATACTGTGTACACATTGTGTTTAATAAAATCTTAATAAAAAATTAATGTTCTTAACAACAAGCATCACCTGGAATCCTGGTTCTACCTTTTTCTCCAGCTATTGGCCTATATCTGTCCCATAACTTATTCTCAGCTGAAAAACTTTCCAATATCTGTCTGACTCCACTTTTGATCTTCCTGAAATATTATTTCTATCAGCTCACAGCACGCTATTGTCTTCTGCTGCTCTTCATCTCTTACATCAGGTAATGAGTCATATTTATTACTGATCTGAATTAGATCTGTAAACTATCCACAATTTACCTTTGATCTGTTGCCATCTCTCACTTTCATTTCCCTCTTAAGTGCCTAAATTTAAATTTGATGTAAGACATTGAGATGGATGGAGCTGAGCTGACATGGGTGTCACACCTGAATAGGGTAGAATGCTGACATGTAGGGTGTGAGTGAGGCATTGCATGGTCAGAGCCACTGACTCAGGTGTTTATCTGCCAGCAGCAACAGGCTTGGTACAGTAGTTCTTAATGTGAACATCAACTACCTCAGACCTGGCATTTGCCTTGTGCCATACTGTGTTTCCCTTGTGCTTAGTTACTCAATCACACACACCAGTTGCATTGTTGTTGCTCCGTGCTTGTCTCTATGTAGTTTTCCGACTCTCTGCTCCTCCGTAGATTTACTAGCACATCGAGTTTCATTCTCTCTTCTCAAGTTCACTGTCCTATTCTTGTACTTAAGCCACTGTCAGCTAGTGCAGTAACATTTTGTGCTGTCAGTGATGGTATCACAGCATTTCCACACCTGTGCAAATACAAAATTGGCAACATAGGATGTTCTTCAGCATTTGTCATTTTTCTTTTTCATACAGTTAAATTGTGGTGACTGTGGACCAGCATTTTTGGAATGCTGGCTGGAGTAGTTGTGTCTTCAGGAGCTCTTGCACGTAAGGCACATCATCAGTCAAGTTGATAAGGCTGCCTTGTTATAGTCTAACAATGTAGGATTGTACAAACTGTGCAGAATTTGAAGCCATCTGATGGGCCTGAGGAACTTAACTTTGAAGTTTTATACCAAGTCTAGCAATGTAGGATTGCACAAACTGTGCAGAATTTGAAGCCATCTACTGGGCCTGAGGAACTTAACTTTGAGGTTTTATACCAAGTGCTTATACATTATTTTGGTCATCAAACTCATGTGTTGGTGGCACAGTTACAGCTTAATTTGGACCACAAGTACTCCAGACAGCCAAATGTGGCATGTATCAGCAATTCTTGAGATCTCTTGCACAAGTGCAGATTCAAGTGTCCCCAATGTGCAATCTTGTATGTGGACTCACTAATTAGGGATGTGATCATCTGGTTAACACAGGACCTTGAGTCCCAAACTAGAACAATGGCACTGTCTGACTTTTCTTTAGCCAGAGGTGCTAAGACTGCAGAGTAACATGAACTTACAGTAGCAGCAAAGGACATACTGTCTGACAATTGGCAGATGGTAAAGTTAGATAGTCATGGTAAACAACCCCAGTGCCCCATGAGATGAGCCATGTGACCATACCTTCTGATAACCCACTGTATAGTGACACCATTGATGATTCGAGTTGAGGGACATCAAGGAGCTGCCTGTCTTTGCCTGCATCAGGCTCAGTGGACTCGATTCAGTCGCAATAGCATAGTTCTTGTTCATTGCAGTCTTCAGATTCTCCACATTAGTTTCCTTCCTCACCTTTTTTTAGCTCAATGGGCAAGTGAGAGAACCTGTCCTAATTGTGTGTATTTGACAGTATTGCCCACATGTAGATGCCATTTGTGAGGTATGCTGCAAGGTAGACCATTTAGTAACATCTTGTTCCAGTTGATGAGCAGTAGGACACTCATTAAAGGCCCAAGTGTTTCCTCTCAATTTGGAGGTTGCCTCCATCACCCCACAAGCATTGTCCCAGTACCTTCTGCTTCAAATTGAATTTCAGGTAGACACAAGAGTTTTGGTCACCTAATTAACTTAGACACACACAGGCTCTGGACTGCCCTGTGTTGCAACAGCCACTGCATAATTGGTGTCTTTATAGTAGGAACTATATTCCTTTCAGGAGGCAATTCTCTGTCCCTGCACATTATAACAATGTGGATGTAAACTTACAATGTTAGTGGTTACTTCACTGTTCTTGGTTTTCAGATAATTGACAAAGTACATTTAGTGTCTCAAGCAGTCCCCTTTCAAGATTTTGATTCTTTACTATGGTTGTACAACCAGCTGTTTGGTAATACTGTGAGTTCAGCAGAAAATTTTGAGGCACATATCTCCCTTAAGCCATCTGTAATACCTAAATTTTGTCACCCCCATCCCATTCCCTTCACCATGCATGATGAGATCAAGACACAGTTGCAGTGTTGGAAGAACCTGTGCATCATTCTCCTATTTTGTTGAGCCAATGGGCCAACCCTTTGGTGGTAATTCAGAAGCCAGAGTGTTCACAGCACCTTTGTGATGACCTTAAACAGATGGTCAGTGTGCTCTGTATCATGGACTTCTATGCAATTCAGCAGCCAGATTAGTTGCTGGTGAAGTTGTGATGGTGCCAGTATTTTTCATGCATGAACTTGCACAACACATACCTGCAGCTGCCAATGGATGCCACTTCTCTTCTCTCAACACCCTCTTTGGACTATACCAGTTTAATCACTTCCTCTTCAGATTTCATCTACACCAAGAATTTAGCAATGATACTCTGGAGCAGTTGATTCAAGACATTTCCTGTTGTGTATGACATCTAGGTCACAGGCGTCATGTGAAAGATGCATTTACAAAACTGGAGGCAGTTTTATACCATCTTCTGGTGAACGGCCTTCATTGAAAACTGGAACAAAGTTATTTTTTCTCCAAAAGGTGGATTTTAAGGGATATTTTATGAGCAAAGATGACCTTGTCCCTTCAGAGGAGGATGTCAAAGCCATCATCAACCTACTGGTGTCCTAGAACCTGAAAGGCTCCAGTTCTTTTTGAGCAAGATTTCTTATTATGCTGAGTTCATTTCCTAGTCTGGCAACATCTGACATACACATGCAAAGCTACATTGGCCCAGCCAGGTACATTGTCAATGTACTGTAGTGTTTAATTTAGTACAAGACCATACATGTCTAATTCTACTGCTAGCAAGTCATTTTTGATTGCTTGAAACTGAATGCTATGAATTTTGTGAGATTAAAACTTAAGCTGTTTACTGGGAACCAGATTAGGCCCTGTTCACCTACCATCACAACTGTCTCCAGTAACATAAAGTTAGGGCCATTTATTATTCTGCTTGTGTCACCAGCAAACATCACAGTCTGTAAATCATATTTAAAGGAACCAGAAGATTATTTATGTAGGTTGTGAATACTAGTGGAACCAGTACAGATCCTTATGGGATGTAAATACATTATCAACAATAAGTATCACTCTTGTGACACAATATGTTTATGTGACATTCAAATTTATACATATTCCTCCCAATCATACTGTCATCATGGTAGGTGACTTTGCCCATCCAACAAACAACTGGAATAATTGCAATGAGTATGAAAAGGCATCTTACAAAACAGTATTAACTGTCTTCTCTGAAATCTACTTAGAAGTGATAGTTCAAAATCTAAAACATTATGGAAATATATTAGATCAGGAATTTCAAGCTATATGCAGAAACCTCAAAATACATGGATGGAAAATTTTACAACAATATAACAATGAAACAAATCCACACCATGGAGCTAGGGCATCTGAAATAAAAGCTACAGAAGTTGTTAGTACAGAAATTCTATTATTTGTTAGAAGAATTTTTCAACGATAATGTGAAAATCTGAACAAGAAAGAAAATGGCCTACACATTATGTTAATTAAGCTTAGCAGTTTTATGCAATTTTTGCCAGTAGTTTCACTTTGTATTCACCTTCTCCTTTTTACCGTAATCTACTATACAATTTTATCCCGCCTATATATACTCAATAAGACGTAACCCATTTCCAAACCATAACCAAAACTTTTTTTTCCGCTTTCAACACTACCGCTGCTATAAGATCCACCGTTTCTAGTTCACAAACAGTTCCTTTCACCTATTAAACAACCATTTCGGCTAGTTCTAATTACTTTCGCTTTATTTCCATTTCCGTTTTTCCCACATCACTGATAATTTTAGCCGCTTCCCACAGGTTTTAACGTCATTATTTCTTCGTCAGACAATTGTTAGCCTCATTTTCATAATCTGCCACCACAAAACCACTCCTTTTAATACATTTACACGCAGTTTTTTCGAAATTTTCCCGAATTTCTCCGTCCTTTAACGTGTTTTGGCGGCAACACAACCACCTAACATTTGTGCACATCGTTGTCTACCAACCCAAGTCCAATATAGCCCAGCTGTAACCAACACTTTTTCGCCGTTTTTCACACCAGATCTCCAGTCACTTTCCAGTTCACCTTTATCTCTCCCCATATATTTTTATTTTCATTTTCATTTCAGCCTCATGTTACACTTTCCACCTTCTAATACCATGTCACCCTCACAACACCCCCACAACGACCTCATTAAGTTTTATTTACATTCCCTCCACAAACATGCCTTCGCCCTAGCCAGATTACGCTCCCATATTCTATTTTCTCAGGCTTGTCTGACATTTGGCATTACCCCCAAAGGCCCCACACTTAAAATTCCCATCTCTGGCTGCAACCCTTCTTTCCATCAGTCCCTATACCAGTTCCAAACTGAACAATCCATTGCCCTCACCCACCTAATCCTTCACCTGCACATCAACTCAGCCAATGAACACACCCATCAACTCCTATCCTTAATAAAAGTCCTCAATCTTTCCTCTCCCACATCCACACCGGCTGTTCAGAGCATCCTCCTACAGGCCAACCGCAAATTAGAACAGCATGCCACCCTCCACCTCAAAAAACTATCCAATCTCCTGGTTTCCCACCTCCGGAAAGGCAACTCACTCACCCTTCACAACCTTTCCAGCAAACCTCAACCTCCTCTCATTGTACACAAACCCAGTCTGTCCCATCTACTCAATCTCCCACTTCCAGCTCCAATCCCTCCAAAACCTCAAAATTCCAATCCACACAATCTGGAACCACAACACCCTAATTCAGTAGTTAACCTTTCCTCCAAACCTCTCTCCCAATCCGAAACCTCTGTCCTATCCAAAGGCCTCACCTTCAGCCCCACTCCCAGATTCAACCAAACAGCCCTCGTCAAAGATTTACTGTCCTACTCTCGTACTCTCTGCTGGAAATATCACTTTGCCACGAAGAAAAATGATCCTAATCCTACTCCTAATGATCCAACTCCCCAAGACACTATCCAAATTGAATCCTGCCTGGAACAGTTCCGTCCTCTGTCACAGCGGGACCCACCTCCTCTTCCTCAAAATCACCCTCTCCAAACCTTCCAGGAATTTCTGACTTCCAGCCATGCCTCTCAATCCTTCTTAAAAAAACCTTAATCCTACTCCCAACATCACCACTGCTGAAGCCCAGGCTATCCGTGATCTGAAGGCTGACCGATCCATCGTCATTCTTCCGGCGGACAAGGGTTCCACGACCGTGGTACTTGATCGTCGGGAGTATGTGGCTGAGGGACTGTGTCAGCTTTCAGACAACACCACATACAAAGTTTTCCAAGGTAATCCCATTCCCGATGTCCAGGCGGAGCTTCAAGGAATCCTCAGAACCTTAGACCCCCTGCAAAACCTTTCACTTGACTCCATCAACCTCCTGACCCCACCGACACCCCACACCCGTACCTTCTACCTTCTTCCTAAAATTCACAAACCCAATCATCCCGGCCGCCCCATTGTAGCTGGTTACCAAGCCCCCACAGAACGTATCTCTGCCTACATAGATCAACACCTTCAACCCATTACATGCAGTCTCCCATCCTTCATCAAAGACACCAACCACTTTCTTGAACACCTGGAAGCCTTACCCAATCTGTTACCCCCGGAAACCATTCTTATACCCATTGATGCCACTTCCTTATACACAAATATTCCACACATCCAGGACCTCGTTGCGATGGAGCACTTCCTTTCACGCCGATCACCTGCCACCCTACCTAAAACCTCTTTCCTCGTTACCTTAGCCAGCTTCATCCTGACCCACAACTTCTACACTTTTGAAGGTCAGACATACCAACAATTAAAGGGAACAGCCATGGGTACCAGGATGGCCCCCTCATACGCCAACCTATTCATGGGTCACTTAGAGGAAGTCTTCTTGGTTACCCAGGCCTGCCAACCCAAAGTTTGGTACAGATTTATTGATGACATCTTCATGATCTGGACTCGCAGTGAAGAAGAACTCCAGAATTTCCTCCCCAACCTCAACTCCTTTTGTTCCATCAGATTCACCTGGTCCTACACCAAATCCCGTGCCACTTTCCTTGACGTTGACCTCCATCTGTCCAAGGTTCACACATCCGTCCACATCAAACCCACCAACAAGCAACAGTACCTCCATTATGACAGCTGCAACCCATTCCACATCAAACGGTCCCTTCCCTACAGCCTAGGTCTTCGTGGCAAATGAATCTGCTCCAGTCCGGAATCCCTCAACCATTACACCAACAACCTGACAACAGCTTTCGCATCCCGCAACTACCCTCCCGACCTGGTACAGAAGCAAATAACCAGAGCCACTTTCTCATCCCCTCAAACCCAGAACCTCCCACAGAAGAACCACAAAAGTGCCCCACTGGTGACAGGATACTTTCCGGGACTGGACCAGACTCTGAATGTGGCTCTCCAGCAGGGATACGACTTCCTCAAATCCTGCCCTGAAATGAGATCCATCCTTCATGAAATCCTCCCCACTCCACCAAGAGTGTCTTTCCGCCGTCCACCTAACCTTCATAACCTGTTAGTTCATCCCTATGAAATCCCCAAACCACCTTCCCTACCCTCTGGCTCCTACCCTTGTAACCACCCCCGGTGTAAAACCTGTCCCATGCACCCTCCCACCACCACCTACTCCAGTCCTGTAACCCGGAAGGTGTACACGATCAAAGGTAGAGCCACATGTGAAAGCACCCACGTGATTTACCAACTGACCTGCCTACACTGTGATGCATTCTATGTGGGAATGACCAGCAACAAACTGTCCATTTGCATGAATGGACACAGGCAGACAGCGTTTGTTGGTAATGAGGATCACCCTGTGGCTAAACATGCCTTGGTGCACGGCCAGCACATCTTGGCACAGTGTTACACCATCCGGGTTATCTGGATACTTCCCACTAACACCAACCTATCCGAACTCCAGAGATGGGAACTTGCTCTTCAATATATCCTCTCTTCCCGTTACCCACCAGGCCTCAATCTCCACTAATTTCAAGTTGCCGCCACTCATACCTCACCTGTCATTCAACAACATCTTTGCCTCTGCACTTCCGCCTCGACTGACATCTCTGCCCAAACTCTTGTCTTTGAATATGTCTGCTTGTGTCTGTATATATGTGGATGGATATGTGTGTGTGTGCAAGTGTATACCCGTCCTTTCTTCCCCCTAAGGTAAGTCTTTCCGCTCCCGGGATTGGAATGACTCCTTACCCTCTCCCTTAAAACCCACATCCTTTCGTCTTTCCCTCTCCTTCCCTCTTTCCTGACGAAGCAACCGTTGGTTGCGAAAGCTAGAATTTTGTGTGTATGTTTGTGTTTGTTTGTGTGTCTATCGACCAGCCAGCGCTTTCGTTTGGTAAGTCACATCATCTTTGTTTTTAGATATATTTTTCCCACGTGGAATGTTTCCCTCTATTATATTCATATCATTAATGTAGTAATTATGTTTTTTATATTAATGATATTGTTACATATTTTGTTTCTGTAATACATATGAATTGTAATTGCACTGGGACATCAAATCTATAATTTAATTTTGTACGTTATGGAACAATAAAAGTTATTATCCTTATTATGATGCAATGGTGACAAATAAATCTGGACTTTTGAGGATGTCGACATGAATACTGGTATCAGTGATTATGATGCAGTTATTGTAACTATGATAATGTAAGTGTGAATGAAAACCACAACAAGTGGAAACATTTACGTGTTTAGTAAATTAGAAAAAATTCGACAGTGTCACACCTCAAGGAGGAACTTCAGACACTTATCTCCAGACAGGAGCATGTAGAAGAACTGCAACTCATGGTCAGAACAATAATGGACCAATCACTGGACAGATATGTACCTAGTAGAATAATTTATAACAGAGGGAATCTCCATGGCATACTCTGTCTGTAAAAAAAAAAAAAAAAAAAAAAAAACTTCCAAAGAAACAGCACAATAGGTGTAAAACAAAATGTAGGGCTGTAGATAAAGAAATGCTTAATGAAAAATATTTTATCATCAAAAAGGTATTATATAAATCCTCGATGACCACAAAAGCATAATATTATCAAAAGACCTCTTACACTACACAAAGCAATGCTATTCACATGATAAGTCTGGTAGAGGCAGCAGTATTAGTGTCCAGACACTTATAGATGACACAGGAACCAAAATTAGGAGTAGAAAGCAAAAGCAAAAATACTTTCTTATGAAGAAAGACCCAGAGATACTGACCCATTTTAACACTCACAACACTGCAGAAATTAGTGGTATAGACATTAGTGCCAGAGACATTCAGAAACAGCTGGTCTTGTTACAACTGAATGAGACTCCTGAGCCTTATGGAGTCCCCAACAGATTCTCTGTAGGGTTTGTGGCTTAACTTGCCTCCATTTCAACAACAATTCATCATACATCCTGCAACCCAAAAATGTGTGCAGTGGTTGGGACAAAGCACTGGTGACATCTGCCTATAAAAAGGACAGCAGATGTGATCCACAAACTATTGCTTAGTAACACTGAGGTCCACCAGTTGTAGAATCTTAAACATATTCTGAGCTTTAATGTAAAGAGGCAACTTAAAAAAGAGTGAACTCCTCCATTGCACTCACATGACACACTGAAATGTACAGACCAAGATAATCAAGTCGTATGCAGTGTTTCTTGACTTCCACAACTGAGTTGACTTAATTCTACAACACTTATTAACTTAAATACAGTCAATCAATGGGAAGTCCAGGTTGGAGTATCAACAATATAATGAAAAGAATAGACTGCTCTTCACTGTAAAGATGACATGTTGAGTTGCAGACAGGCACGATGAAAAGTCTGTTACATATAAGGTTTGTGCCAAAGCCTTCTTCAGAAAAGAGAAATGCGCACACATTCACACAAGCACGCACACTTATTTGAGATGTGCTTCCTTGTGTCAATGCATGTGTGACAGGACTGTGGATTCCTTGATAGGGACTGCACAGTGTGCTGTCTTGAATGGAGAGTCAAAGACAGAAGTAGAATAATTTCAAACATTGCCCAGTGAGAAGTGAGACAATTTTGGCATCATCAGCAATCTTCATAGATACGACAGTAAGGTAGGACCTACCTGTATTTCGGATAGAAACATCTGGTCTTATGAAATGAAGGAAGCAAAGAACCAAACAAGTCAGTAGCATTAGTGAGCAAAATATTAACATTTATGAAATGATTTTAATTAAGAAATCTTGGACTGAAGCTTTACAGGCACAGAATATAAATAAAAAGTGTGATTCATTTATTTCTACAGTTAATATCATTTTAACAAATCATATCACAAAGAAATGAGGTAAAAAAGTTGTTTGCTCAAACACTGTTCACTACTAGTGCAATATTTGAATAATTAGGAAGCTACAAGGACTGGAACACATGAGCACAGATGAAAACTATAAAGCACTGAAAAAGTAGTAGTCTAGAAGGAAATAATAAGAGAGTTGAAGGCAAGAGCAATTACCACCACCATAACAAGCTAAAGAAAGATGAAATCAGTTTGGAAATTAACAAGTCCTGAAATAAATGAAAAAAATGAGATAAACAAGGAACAGAGATCAACAAAATGAAAAGAGACAGAACTGCAGTTACAGATGGTAGAAAAACAGCAAATACTCACAGTTATAATTACATAAATGTGTTAGAGGACCTAAACCAGGAAAAAAACAAAAGGATGCTAAAGCATCAGTCAAAACATACAGCACTATTTCTTCAAAACAGTCACAGAGTTGGGATAGAGTTAAGCTAAGGAGTCACTAGACACCAAGATATTAGCTGGTAGTGATAAAATATGAGATCACACAATACAGCTAGTACATAAACAAATAATATCACGGTTGTGTTCATAGCAAGCAACTGTTCCAGAGGTGGCATTTTTTCAGAAAAACTGAAGATGAGCATTGTGGTGCCATTGGCAAAGACCAAATTCACTGATATTAGGTTTCTCAAAAATCCTTGTGTGTGGGAGATTAGTTGTTTATCTTGGCAACCCTGCATTGTATTACACTCACAGTATAGTTTCAGAAAGGTAAATCTATAGTATGAGCTACTTCCAGTCACACAGAATATATTACACAGTGATCAGAAGCAAGCAGGCTATACCTGTGATATTTCAGATCTTTTCAAAGCATTTAACATGATCTTCCAGGAAATATTCATGTAAAAGTTGGAAAACTTTGGCATTTGTGAGGAATAAGGAGGCTACATATAATCCTGCCTAACAATGGGAACAGAATATGTCAATAGAAACCCATAATGATCAGAAACTAAACCTCTCAAATACAGAGTGCCCATAGGCTCAGTAAGGGAAAGTATTGCCTCCAAATGACATGATCATACTAAAACTAGGTAAAATATGGCACTGTTTGAGAGAAGTGCATATATTTCTACAAACATCACAGCAGAATGAACATGGAGAATAATAAACTGCTAATAAACATGGAAAAAAACTATGTACACAGTGTTCAGAACTGAAGACAATCAGAGCATTTAGATTTATAGATAGGCAAAACTAGGCTAGAGCATGTTTAAGCCATTAAATTATCAGATTTTACTGTGAACAGGGAAGCAGCATATTACAACTATCTACAAGACTGAGCCGTATTATATTTGTTATGAAGTGCTTTCCGCAATGTGCAAACGTCTTCTGTACCCAGAGTATCATGGACTCTTTGAATAATGAGTGTATGAAAACGCAAACATTTAATGAAATAAAAAGAGTGTTTCTGCAGAGAAAAAAATAAAAAATGTAGTTCACATCATTGTAAGAAAAGGATTATCTGAAACGCACATCAAAAGTTTAGCCTTGCTAATTGTCTCACCTTTGTACATACCTAATATAATTTTTTGGGGGAAGAAGATCCACCAGAATCTATAATTTTTCTTTGAACTGTATCTACAAAGGAGTTTCAGTAACTTATTTTAATTTGAACCAAAATAACATACTACGCACATGAGCAACCAATATAAACTCTGTAACATACTGTGGAGGCTCTTATAAGAAGCATGAAATCATTCTGGTGCATCAGGAAGCATTGATAATACTGATAATGAAAATATACATTTCCAAAAGCAGTCTACAAATAAAAATCAAAGAAAAATTTTACAGCAACAGTCAAAATGTAAGTACTGTTGTTTGTTGTTGGTGCTCCCAGTCCAAGTAACCACCACATGCATAAAAATAACACTGAATATCACAAAAGGTAGTGGATAATAAATGCAAGTGCCTTAACCTATGTAGAATGAACCAGTTACAAAGCGTATGCCACTGGTTGATAATCCTCAAAAAATGATTTGGTATTCAGAGATAAAGTAAATAAGAAGTCTGCTAAAATACTTACAGCATGGTATTTATAAAAGTAAGATCCCAAAGAGGCTCAAAGGCCATCTTGTGGAAAAAATAAATAAGGATTACCTAACAAATAAAAAACTTGCAAATGTAATTCTTTGTAATCATTATTGTTAAAAAGGTCAATTAAAATTCTTGTTCTTTAGGAAATAAATGATACCAAATGCTTTTATAAAACAATGGAAATCCAGGATGGAATAATGAGAGTACTATGAAAAGGATAGATCGCTATTCACCATATAGCTTAGATGTTGAGTCGTAGGCAGGCACAACAAAAAGACTACTAAACATGTACTTTCAGCCAGTTGTCCTCCTTCTGAAATAGACAACATATACACACACATTCAAGCAAATGTGGCTCACACAAACACATGATCGCTGTCCCTGGCTGCCCAGGCCAAGAGGTTAGATGGAGAGCAAGATGTGGGGTGGAAAACGAGTGAAGTAAAAAGACTATGGGTGTGCTTGTGGAACAAAAGACTGTGGAGTGGTAACAGGGAAGGGATAGGTGGGTGAAGGACAATGACTAACAAATGTTGAGGCCAAGAGGGTTGCAGGAATGTAGGATAATTTGCAGGGATAGTTCCCACCCATGCAATTCAGAAAATCTGGTGTTGGTGGGAAGGATACAGATGACACAGTCTGTGAAGCAGTCATTAAAATGAAGAATGTTGTATGGGCAGCATGCTCAGCAACTGGGTGGTCCAGCAATTTCTTGGGCACAGCTTGTCAGTGGCCATTCATGCTGACAGACAACTTGTAGGTTGTCATTCCCACATACAACGAAGTACAATGCTTGCAGCTTAGCTTGTAGATCACATGACTGGTTTCACAGGTAGGCCTGCCTTTGATGGGATAGGTGATGCTTCAGATCGAACTGGAGTAGGTGGTGGTGATGGTGGGAGGATGTATGGGACAAGTCTTGCATCTGGGTCTATTACAGCTATATAAGCTGTGAGGCAAGCGGTTGGGAGCAGGGGTTGTGTAGGGATGGACAAGGATACGGTTTAGGTTCGTTGGGCAGTGGAATACCACTGTCGAATGGATGATGAGGTTAGTGGGTAGGACACCCCTCATTTCAGGGCAGAATGAGAGGTAGACAAAACACTGGTGGTGAATGTGATAAAGCTGCTCCCGTCCTGAGTGATACTGAGTCACGAGGGGTATATTCCTCTGTTGCCAGACGGTGAGACTTTGGGAGGTGGTGGATGTCTTGAGAGATAAGGCACAGGAGAACTGTTTATGTACAAGATTAGGAGGATGATTATGGTTTGTGACGTGAGACCTTCAGTATATTTCAAGAGTGGTGCTTGTCACTCACTACAGATGCGATGGCAGCAGGTGGCTAGGCTATATGGAACGGACATCTTGGTATGGAATGGGTGCCAACTGTTAAATTGGAGGTATTGCTGGTGATTGGTAGGTTTCATATGGATGGAGGTACAGATGTACGCATCTTTGAGGTACAGATCAACATTGAGGAAGGTGGCTTGTTGGGTTGAGGAGGACCAGGTGAAGCAAATGGGGGAGAAATGTGGACAGGGTGTCCTCACTCTCAATATAGTTCATGAAAATGTCATCAATGAATCCAAACCATGTGAGGGATTTCAGATTCAGGGTGTTTAGAAAGGATTCCTCTAGATTGTCAATCAATAGGCTGGCATAGGATGGTGCCATGCAAATGCCCATTATCATACCTTGAATTTGTTTTTATTCTTTACTTTATTGTTTTCATATGCTATATTAAACCATGAAAAATCCTGGAAGGAATGCAACAATATTAGAGAAGGAAAGTTGATACTCTACATATAGCGGAGTTGCTGAGTCTCAGATAGGCACAACAAAAAGATTCTCACAATTATAGCTTTCTGCCATTAAGGCCCTTGTCAAAGATAGACACACACACACACACACACACACACACACACACACACACACACAGAACTGCAGTCTCAGGCACCTGAAACCACACTCTATATTATTTATACGCTTGCAATGTACACTGTAGTAGCACAGAATCAAATAAAAATAAATAATAAAATCCTAACAGGAAAATTTATTTTAGTATTTACATCTCACTTAATGGTCAGATAAACCACTGAATATTGGTTTTACATAAATCACTTAAGCTTGTTAACTCTAAAACCTACTTTCGAATGGCTGTTGTATGCTGCCTTTCAATAATCATAGGGAATTTTAGTAACACAAATAATCCAGGGCTGAACATAAACAACTGTAGATGTTTTAATCAAAGGACAAGAAACAGTTTGTTAAGTTAACTTATAAAAGGAATGAAGAGTTGCTAACAGCTAACTCATCCGACTGGATACTTCAATGTGACCTGCTTCAAGGAAGTCTATTACAGCATTTTCTGACCCTTAATGATTTAACTGTACCTCGGAGTTTCAACATTGTAAGCTAAGTGGATGACACATCCATTGTCATCTGGAGAAGTGGTATGCAAACTGTTGCCAGCAGTAGTGATATCAGTTACAATATTCTATCAACTTACCTTATGGTGCAAATAAGGTAGTGGGGTGGAGCGTTTTACACAACAAAGAGAAGGGTATTAAGAGTGGTAGCTGAGAAAAACAAGAGAGAGCCATGTAGAGAAATTTTCACAGAAATTTAAAATACTTTCCTTCTACTCTACATACAACCTGCAAGCAATCATGTGAAACTAAATCTAGAGCATAACGTAATGAACTGTAACGCACATAACTACATCCTATGGTATAAACTGCTAGAGAATGCTGCAGAAGTTGAAAATGGTTTGAAAGTTCAAAAATGAGTAGTGAGTTTAATTTATAGTCTTTAATAGAACATCCTGTAGAGCTCTCTTCAATTCTCTGAGGCCAATATATATACACAGTTGCTGATGAAGTTTGCAGCCAAAAAAGGGAATTCTTTAAGTCTTTCAGACAAATTGTGACATCACAACCATGCCACAACGCAAGTAAGAAATTTCCACATGGCACTGGAACTCTCATTAAAATACGCAAGGGAAGTTATGAAGTCAGGTATGACAGTATACAATAAACCTCCCATCAATACAAAAAAGGAAATTAATAATGGACAGTTATTCAAAAGGAAACATTTGTGGGGGTTCCTGATTAGAATGCTCATAGTGAAATGCAGAGAGCAGAGGAATTGCTTTGTGTGGAGATGCAACAAGACACCTCTGCATTATACAATACCATACTGCGGACTGCCAACATACAGCAGACTGGCAATGTCAAAGATATTCTCTTCGCAGAAGCTCAACCACTGACCAAAGAGTCTTATTATTTCGTACTTACATTATTGATAGTGAAGTCCCCATACTTTTTTCATAGTTCAAACATTTTATAAAATGAATGCACTTTTAGAGTTAAAAGACATTCCTTAATGTAGGAAGAGAGGCAATTATTTAGGTAGAAACATTCCCTTAAAAGGAAAAAAGTGATACTTTTACTTATTCCATGAAAAAAATAATTGTATTTTAATTTAAGTTACGACGATAAAATGTAATTTTTATAAAAATATGTGCTTCCATTCATTCCATAGTTTTAAACATTCACTTAAACTTATGACAGAAAAGTGAAGATTGTAATACTACATGTAACCAATTACTCTCAAAAAATAAGTAAAATGGCATACACATGATATCTAAAATTCTCATGTAATAGTGTAACAACAACAAAAAATCAATTTTTGACAATATAATGTAATTGGATAGAAAAGAAATCTACTCACCAAGCAGCGGCAAGAGAATATGCATATATAAGCTGCTGCCACTTGGTAAGTAGTTTTCTTGTAATAGTGTTTTATTTTACTTGAGTTGTCCTGTATAGTTAATATATCACTTGCAGAACATTAATGTTATGATGCATGTAAGTAAGTGTCAGATAGTGATAATACTTGTTGTTTCAAGGACAATAAAGCCTGGTATTTTAGTAAAGGATAGTTTACTGCTCTTATTAGCTTTTCACCAAATGATATAGCAATAGGAAGTTCGTGGTGGATTATCAATAATGAAAGGAATACAGCCTCTGTATAGTTGTCCAACACACACACACACACACACACACACACACACACACACACACACACACACACAGCTGCATGGCTAAATGGGTCCAACCACTTGCATTGTACCAGCAGTGCTTCTTGACTGGAGCATTGTGTTACTATATTTTACCAAAACATTATTCTTGCATACTGAACAACACCTAACCTAATCTCAATCTCAGTTATAGTGTCAGGTAAATAACTTAAGGGAAGCATTACCTCCCACTTAAATATATTTACCAAACTCAATAATAAAAAATATTATTGAAGAATATCTGTACCAGGTATTTCAGTTTTTAATATGTATCCCTCCAAGTGATGATAGAATATTTTATAAATGTCAACTCTATAATGTTTATGTACCACATACACATATTTCTTACATAAAACACATATCAGAAGTCAACATCAATATGGAAAGGTCAGGTTGCTACTCACCGTGTATAGGAGGCACTGTGTTGCAAAAAGACACAATAGAAAAGACTGCTAAAGTCTTTTCGACAGTCTTTTGGACAGAGTTCTTCTTCTGCAGTGGAAAATACACACACATTCACACAAGCCCAACTCAGACTCACATGACCACTGTCTTAGCCTGCTCGAGCCTGACTGCAACTGCATCTGAGGTTATTTAGTATGCTGCAAGAAAAGGTAGTTCATCTAATGGGTAATCTGAAACAAAACATATTAGGCAGATGGGGTTTCAGGAGACTTGGCCTTGTGACTGTACCACCTGTATATATTTATACTAATGTATCATTTGCAAGGGCTATCTGTTAAACAAAACCGTTGCAATGACTGTGATAAATTTAGTATTGGGCAGATGGACAGAAATTTTGATATTAGGTTCAGGGAACACTTGCAACCATACAACAAAGCTGCATTTGGACTACATCCTATAGAACACAGGCATACCATAATGGGCATATATCACAAAATACAAGTTTTACATGTTGCACCAGAGGGCAAGTTATTGAACCTTTTAGAAGAAATATGAATCTACTAATACAAAGGACACCATTTTGGTAAAACTATGAATGACCAAAACAAATTGACACAAAATGTCTATTTTTTATTACATGACAGGCTGCTATAATCTTTGCATATTTTGTTTTTCTGATCCATGCTCTTTTAATTTCTGTCCCCTCTCACATGCCTATCATGTCTTCACTGGTCATTGAAGCATCATCTCACACTAGCAATGCCAGTTTTTTTTTTTTTCTGATTGTTTTATTTGATAGTGTGCTGCTTCTAAGGTATTTCTTAATATACTACATGTGTTGTAAACATCTATACGGGACTAAGCATTTTAAAATTATAGCTAGTATTTTACAGATCTTGATATATTTTTCCAACTCCACCTTTATTATTTTTAACAGATGAATTTTTTTTGTAGGATTTAAATATTTTTGACATTTGTTTGTGACATATTTTGAATCACATTTCTCCCATAATTTTAAATAATGCATGCAGGAAGCAAGTGCACCCATATGATAGATTGTAGGGGGATGAGAGGATCTAGACTTTGGAGTATGGAGTATTTTTAATATTTTTGAAGACAAAGGGTGACAGGGGAATGGAGTGTCACGGCTCTCACTTACTGCCAGGTATGGGTGCCCTTGACAGGAAGTGACATCTAGCTGCCAACTCCTCCAGTAGCCTGCACTGCACTTGCAAGCACAGTATTCTGACAATGACACTACCCTATGGGCCAATTGTGTTTTATCACAGTGTTGTTATATTCTTACCACTTTTGATAGTGCCTATCTTGGCTGAAAGTTTTTATGTTTTGTTTACTAGTTTAAGAAGACAGTTATGTTCCCTTCTGCTACTTCGCAGGTCATGTACATAAACACTATTACCAATACCATTGTGTGCTATTGTAGTGCTCTTACTGATAAGTTTGCATATCCTTTTTGCTTTTTAAAGATGCATCTGGTGATAATTTTATAGATCAAAACCATTAATAAAATAAAGGAAAAAAATTGCAATCAGGACTGTTTTCAAATCCACAGATTCTGACAATGGCACTACCCTATGGGCCAATGGTGTTTTATCACAGTGTTGTTATATTCTTACCACTTTTGATAGTGCCTATCTTGGCTGAAAGTTTTTTTATGTTTTGTTTACTAGTTTAAGAAGACAGTTATGTTCCCTTCTGCTACTTCGCAGGTCATGTACATAAACACTATTACCAATACCACTGTGTGCTATTGTAGTGCTCTTACTGATAAGTTTGCATATCCTTTTTGCTTTTTAAAGATGCATCTGATGATAATTTTATAGATCAAAACCATTAATAAAATAAAGGAAAAAAATTGCAATCAGGACTGTTTTCAAATCCACAGATTCTGAACAATGGCTCACTGTATACTTCAATATGGTTATGTCACACTTCATAAATAATGGAAGCTCACTGATATTAAATAGACTCACCCAGAGTTATGAAACAAAGCAGCAAGCTAACCTGTATGTGACTAAGTGCGAATTAACTTGTTACCATAAAAACATGTTCTATATTGGAATACAGATATACAATAGTATACAATAGTTAACCAGTGGATGTTAAAGAAACAGAAATACCAAGAGATTTCACACATATTTATAAAAAATACAGTTGGAGCAAAGCAATGTTAAAAAATTCCTTACTAAATGTTCCCTTATGTACGACAAATTGTGTGCCGTACATATGATTTCTTAATGTATTTTTCTGCTTTTAGTACTATTATTCTTACAGTATGCTCCCATCACATTTCATTGTATCACACACTACTTCATCTTATAGTAAAAGCTGCATCCCACCCAACTATTAAAAATATATATATGTAATGGTTTATGTGTTACATTCTTGTATTATTGCACAGGCCTTCAAATAGCACATTAAAACATAAAAATTTACAATTGATTTTACAGGGTATATATGTACAAATTGTGATTCCTTTGTTTGATAAAATAAAATAAAATGCAATACAAAGTATGCTAGAAATTCTGACCACAGGTCAACACAGTTGGGGACACATCTGGGAGCAAAGCCTATAGAAGTGTGCCATAGGAACCTTTTTAAAAGTTGATAACTTAACATATTTCATCTCCATATAATGAAAGCTAAGTTACTAATGACTTGTTCTATAATGTACAAGAATATTCAAACAAATGATGTAAATTCTGTATGAGTCTAACATTTGAACTGCATAGATTTTAATGTTGCCAGTGTACAGACCAGTGTAAAATTTCATTTTTGAAGTATTAGATAAAAAGAAAATAGCTGAGTAGAGTAATTGGTGCTTTTTCAGAGTAGCTGTTTTTCTACTGATATACATATACATATTTAAAGTAATCCAGAAGTAAAACCTCCAATTATCAGCGTGAAATAATTAGCACTATTCATCATTTATTGTTGGTATACTTCACAGAAGGAGGCTGGAGTGGTCGCATCTGCCTGTTAATGTAAAACCTGATTTGTTTCTCCTCCCTGAAGGCCCTTTTCCATTACAGCATTTACAAAAAAAGACAATGTGTGGATGAATGAATGAATGAGTTACAATAGCAATAACACTATCATTGTGTCCTGTAGACCTCAACAAGAAAGATAATCTTCAGAGATGAGGAACAAGTCGGGAATATATTAACAAAATGCAAGAAAATGATAAAAACTTATTCTGTACATTGAATTGGCAATAAAGTGTCATGATACTGCTCAATGCTGTCATTCTGATACAAGTAAATTAGACAGAAAGCTAGGAACATGTACAATTAAATTTATTTCATTGACCTCAGTGAGCTACTATACATAGGAATCCAACTATATTGTTCTTGGTACAGTTGCAGCACATGTGATCAATACAATTTTCAAAACTTAAGCTGTTACTGAAACTGATGACAATCCTAGCATCCCCCCCCTCTCCCCCTCCTAGTCCATTTGCAGTCAGTTTAAATTTTGAATAGTTCTCTCTGTACATGACACAAATGATCCATAAACTTGGTTAAAACAATATGAATGGATATAAAAAAATCAAGAAACTAATTTTATAAATTGTTTTTGAGGTAAAAATGTCTCAGTGGGAGCAATGAGTACTTCAACTTGCTTCTTGACTCTGGGAATGATTTTTGTGTCCAGCCATTAATGCACTAGGGAGATGCTTCATTAACTGTATTTCCTTTCTTAATTTAATGTTCAAACAATCAGAGCAAATCATCAGATTAGGAAAACATGAAGGAATGTTTCATTACTGTGTCAGAATAATTGTAAAAATTAACTTATGTGGGAAGTAAATGCTCCCATCCAGTTCCACACAATAAAGAATACAATTTTAGGCATAAATTTAAATATAATAATGTTCAAAATAGCCCATATAAACCAAACATGGTTTATAACAATAGCTAAAATTGCCTTCATAAATTTTTCTTTATCAGGTGCAGTTACTCTGCTTCCTGTCACACTGCAAAGTACTATCAACAGACAAATATGAAGAGCCAAGGAAATCACTTTTTCTATTACAGGAGCTGGATTGAAGCATTGTAATCAGAGGCAGTTTATCCATACAACAAATATAGCACATGTTACAGATCCCATGACATCAAGGCACCACAATCTAAATTTCCACCTACATTTTCGCTGCTGCCATCATACCTCATCCTAGTGCAGCATAGTTCAAAGATTTTAAGAAACTTTCATATTTGTATAAAGATAACAAGTATTCTAGCCTAAGAAACTTTTTGTAATATTACTTTTTGGTTGTATGTATTCAACAAGAGCTATATATATATATATATATATATATATATATATATATATATATATATATATATATATATATAAAGATGATGTGACTTACCAAATGAAAGTGCTGGCAGGTCGACAGACACACAAACGAACACAAACATACACACAAAATTCAAGCTTTCGCAACAAACTGTTGCCTCATCAGGAAAGAGGGAAGGAGAGGGAAAGACGAAAGGATGTGGGTTTTAAGGGAGAGGGTAAGGAGTCATTCCAATCCCGGGAGCGGAAAGACTTACCTTAGGGGGAGAAAAGGACAGGTATACACTCGCACACACACACATATCCATCCACACATATACAGACACAAGCAGACATATATCTAAACTTTAAATATGTCTGCTTGTGTCTGTATATGTGTGGATGGATATGTGTGTGTGTGCGAGTGTATACCTGTCCTTTTCTCCCCCTAAGGTAAGTCTTTCCGCTCCCGGGATTGGAATGACTCCTTACCCTCTCCCTTAAAACCCACATCCTTTCGTCTTTCCCTCTCCTTCCCTCTTTCCTGATGAGGCAACAGTTGGTTGCGAAAGCTTGAATTTTGTGTGTATGTTTGTGTTCGTTTGTGTGTCTCTCGACCTGCCAGCACTTTCATTTGGTAAGTCACATCATCTTTGTTTATATATATATATATATATATATATATATATATATATATATATATATATGATATGGTTATAGTAGAGGGAAACATTCCACATAGGAAAAATATATCTAAAAACAAAGATGATGTGACTTACCAAATGGAAGTCCTGGCAGGTCGACAGACACACAAACAAACACAAACATTCACACAAAATTCAAGCTTTCCCTCTTTCCTGATGAGGCAACAGTTTATTGCGAAAGCTTGAATTTTGTGTGTATGTTTGTGTTTGTTTGTGTGTCTGTCGACCTGCCAGGACTTTCATTTGGTAAGTCACATCATATATATATATATGTCAAAAGAGATCATATCTGTGCAACATTGTTAAAAGAGTGAGATGTGAACAGCTGGCAAGCAAATTCATTTCATTTTTGTACATAAATTTGGTTTCCTTTGTTTGTGTAAGACTGCAATATTTTTAGAAATGGTTGAGTATGCATTTACACAACACTAGGATTACAGTTCGAAGCAAAAACAGAAGTGGGCTAGATACATACTAAAAAAGAATTTAAATCATGTGCCATAGAGGTAAAAACTTAGGACGACAGCAAAAACCTATTTGTCTTGACAATATACATATCACAACTGGGTGATAAAAACATATTTTCTTAAAAAATGAAGGCAGTGTTAAACACTTTTTTAGTAATAAAATGAAGTTGTTATTATGTGGGAATTTTAATATTAACCTTTTACTGAAAGAGAAAAAAAAGACAGCATTTGTGTGTCCTGACAGTTTCCTCATGAAACCACTCTTTTTGGATCTCACTGGAACACTGTAGTTATCCTTTTCCTTATAACATAATATCTTCACTAATATCAAAAATGATGTCACTGAGGCTCTAAATGTGAATTTTAATTATGGAAAGTCCAGGAGGAATAATAACAGTATTATAAAAAGGATAGACTGCTACTCGTCACGTAGAGGAGGGATTGAGATGCAGACAGGAACAATGAAAAGACTACTAAACATTTAAGGTTTAAGCCAAAAGACCTTCTTCAGAAATACAAAATACCCATTTACACAAGCACAACTCTCTCTCTCTCTCTCTCTCTCTCTCTCTCTCTCTCTCTCTCTCTCTCACACACACACACACACACACACACACACACACACACACACACACACATTCTTGGCCATTGACTCTGGCTATTGTAGCCTGACTGTGGACTGGTGTTGCATTTGATGTGAGTATTAGTCCAGGATGGATGTTGAGGATAAGGAAGAGACATGGGGCATGGAGGGGGATGGATAGCAGGGTAAGGATGGAGTACGGTGAGAACATGCAGGGACTTCATGGGGACAGGATATGGCTGCTAGGTGCAGAATCAAGACACTGTGCTGGGGTGTTTGTCTGGATGTTGGGGGAGGGGGAGAAGGAATGGGTAGCAGAAAAGGGAGAAGGGAGAGAAGAGAAATAAAGAAGGGGAAAAGATTAGACAACACATTGTTGGAATAGACAGTATGTGTAGTGCTGGAGAGGGAGCAGGGAAGGGGAAATGCAGGTGGAGGGCTGTTACTAAAGAAGGTTGTGTCCAAGGGGGGGGGGGGGGGGAGAGTTGTAGGAATGAAGGATATGTTGTAGGCAGAATTCCCACCTGAACAATTCAGAAAGGATCCAGATGGCGCAGGCTGTGAAAACGTCACTGAGCTAAAGCACATCATGTTGGGCAGCATGTTTACAGCACTCTAATAGGCTGCACCAACAACTTCCCCCAGCCCTACCCTGCTATCCTTCCTCCTCCTAGACCCTCATCTCCTCCTTACCCTTAAAAACCATCGCAGATCGCTTCTCATGTCAGATTGTGTTCCATTCTGCAGTCAGTAACAGCAGCCAGAGAAAGTGGCCATGTGTGTGAGTAGTGCTTGGTGAATGTGTGTATGCTTTCTATTTATGAAGAAGGGCTTTTGGCTGAAAACTTAAATATTTAGTAGTCTTTGCATTGTGTCTGTCTGTGAGTCAATGCTGCTCCTATGTGGTGAGTAGTAATCTATCCTTTTCATAATACAAGTGTAAACATAGGTATCTCAGTGCACAACACACTTGTACCATGTAAAAATTCTTCTATAGCCAGATGGTAAAAAAAAGGAATATAAAAGGCACTTCTACATTCAAAAAGTGAATATTTTTTCTCAAATGTCAGCAAGAGAAACCTGGGGTAACATATTTTCAAAATCAGCAAACAATAAATCTCTCAACTCATTTTCTAGTACACTCATATCACTATTTGAGGTGTGTATTCCTAAAGACTTACAAAGGTCAATGTTGTGCCAAGGAACAGCAGCCAGTGGACATAACCTGCTATTGGAGTATCTAGTCAAACTCTAAAACATTTCAAGCAACTCAAGGAAAAAAGTACACAGAAATCAATACTTCACAGAATATGTTAAAACATATAAAATATATAAATGATTAATAAAGTTAAGACAGTGCACAATGGCAAAGCAGTTACATGAACAGCAAACAAACCAAAAGAAATATGGAATGTAGTAATAAAGTAAATAATAGAAAATGTTAAAAATCAAGAAGATATTGTTTTAAAAATGTGATCACAGAGTGTTCCATCCAAACAGGCTTTGAAGGCCCACTTATACTGACCAACTGCTGCATCATCCTTACCCCTTAAGCTTCAACGGATATGAATAAGGATGGGCATGTGGTCAGCACACCACTCTCTCAGCTGCTGTCAGTTTTTGCCAATATCATTATTTCTCAATTAAGTAGCTACTCAACTAGCCTCACAAGGGGTGAGTGCATTCTGCTTGTCAACAGCACTTGGCAGACCTGGGCAATGACCCCTCCAAGTGCTAGGCAAGCCTGACAGTGCTTAACTTTGGTGATCTGATGTGAACAGGTGTTACCACTGCAGCAAGGCCATTGAGAAAGTTGTTTTAGGTGTGGTAAAATATATGTTCCAAGAGAACAAAGTGTTTTTATAATAGCCACTCTCACATATAAATACATCATTATCAGAAGGAGCATTCCACAAAAATTTCCAAAGTAAAATCAACGTATAAAGAGAGCAATGTATATGAATTGGAAACTATAGATCAATAGATTTATTATCCATATTTTCAAAAGTAGTAGAGTCAAGCATGGAACATAAAGCAACAAATTACATTGAAAAGTTAAACTAAAAATGTATATGAAAAGTTTAGATAAGAACAACAGTACAAAAGGAATCAACTTGGACTTACTAATGGCATTAGATACTGTCAAATATGACATCTTGCAAGATAATTAGATTAGATTAGATTTACTTTCGTTCCAATTGATCCGTAGTGAGGAGGTCCTCCAGGATGTGGAACATGTCAGAAAAACAACAATACATGACAAATATTTACTACTAAAACAAATAAGCTAATGTACCATTCCACAGGTCCCAAGTGGAATGATCGTCATTTTTAATGAACACTAAGAGTCATTTTACAAATACTAATGCACTGAATTTAAAATAAAAAAAGTTTTTTATTTATTTATAAGGTAATACAACTACTGTAATACTTATTTACAATGAACACATTACTGCTCTGAAATGGTGCAGAAGTTAGATTATACTAGCGCGCACACACACACACACACACACACACACACACACAAATTTTCAATGAACACATTACTGCACTGAAATTGTGCAGAAGTTATGTTGTACTTATATACAAATCAGTTGGTTTTACTAAGAAATTCATCAATGGAGTAGAAGGAGTTGGCCACCAATAAATCCTTTAGGCTTCTCTTAAACTGAATTTCATTGGTTGTTAAGCTTTTTATGGCTGCTGGCAAGTTATTGAAATTGTGTATTCCTGAATAATGCACACCTTTTTGTACAAGACTAAGTGACTTTAAATCCTTGTGAAGATTATTCTTATTTCTAGTATTGATTCCATGAATTGAGCTGTTGGTTTGAAAAAGTGATATATTTTTAATGACAAATTTCATTAAGGAATAAATATATTGGGAAGCAGTAGTTAGTATCCCTAGTTCCCTAAACAGGTTTCTGCAGGATGTTCTTGAGTTCACACCACATATAACTCTCACTGCACGTTTTTGCGTCCGGAAAACTTTAGCTTGGCTTGATGAATTACCCCAAAAAATAATCCCATATGACATTATGGAATGAAAGTAAGCATAGTATGCCAGCTTTTTCATTTTTATATCCCCTATGTCTGACAAAATTCACATTGCAAACAGAGATTTGTTAAGACGCTTCAGCAGTTCTCTGTGGTGTGCTCCTCCCAGTTGAATTTATTATCAAGCTGTAATCCCAAGAATTTAACACTGTCCACTTCTTCTATCTTCTTGTCATCATATGTTAGACATATACTCTTGGGACACCCCTTACAAGTTCTGAACTGCATGTAGTGTGTTTTTTCAAAGTTTAGTGACAAAGAATTGGCTAGGAACCAGTGATTAATGTCCACAAATATTTTATTGGCCGATCTTTCTAAGACTACACTTGATTTGCTATTTATTGCAATGTTTGTATCATTGGCAAACAAAACAAACTTGGCATCTGGTAATGTTACTGATGAAAGGTCATTGATATACACAAGAATAAGTAAGGGCCCCAAAATGGAACCTTATGGGACCCCACATGTAATTAGTTCCCAGTTGGATGATGCCTGATAGCTTGATATGTGTCTCTTTCCTAATAACACCCTTTGTTTCCTGTCAGAGATATAAGATTTGAACCATTTTGCAGCATTTCCTGTTATACTATAATATTCTAGTTTACTTAAAAGGATATTGTGATTTACACAGTCAAATGCCTTTGACAGATCACAAAATATACCAGTTGCCTGCAATTTTTTGTCTAATGAATTAAGCACATTTTCACTGTAAGTGTAGATAGCCTTCTCAATATCAGAACCTTTTAGAAATCCAAACTGTGACTTTGACAGTATGTTATTTGAGATAAGATGGTTATAAAGACGACTGTACATAACTTTTTCGAAAATTTTTGAGAATGCTGGCAACAGTGAAATTGGACGGAAATTTGATGCTATTTCTTTATCTCTCTTCTTAAACAGTGGCTTAACTTCAGCATATTTCAGCCATTCAGGAAATATTCCACTAATAAACGACTGGTTACACAGATAGCTTAATATGTTACTTAGCTCAGAATCACATTCTTTAATTAACTTTGTTGATATTTCATCATACCCACTAGATGTTTTTGATTTTAAAGATTTTATGATGGACATTATTTCTGTTGGGGTAGTGAGGGTCAAATTCATATTATGGAAGTTACTTGAAATGTCTGGTCTAAGGTAATCCATAGCAGCAGTTTTAATCTGCCAGGAAGTTTCATATCAGTGCACACTCTGTTGCAGATTGAAAATCTCATTAGTGGCTTATTATTCTCACACAAAATCAGAAAATACCTTTCAATTAAAGATGGCGGTCTTGCAACAATGCCTTCTCTCTTAAGCCATAATACATTTGTCCGTACTCATTAAGATCAGATGCCAGACTACATATTTTCACAATAGTTAACATTGAACCAAAGCTCTTTTAGTTGAAGGAACAGAGAGAGTGTCAGCAGTTATGCTGCTTTCTTGCAGTCAGTTGCGTACGAGTATGCTTCAAATAATATCTTGGTAGGCCTTGTAACTTCTATTCTCACGTGACACAGACAGCTACACCTACATGGCCATCCAGTAGAGGAATACTGGGAGAGTCATGCTAGCATCACATGGCTTGCAGAAGCAAGCTAGTGCTAATAACAGCAGATATGGTGAAGATATCTCATTGTGTAGTCAGTAGCTGTGATGTGGGCAACAGCCAAGGATGTAGCACTTTGGATAACATGTAATTAGTATTGTGTGTAGTAGACATTGTAGCAGAATTGTTTACTTTGCATACATCCATTCTGTTATGTATGGCCTCACCTTCTGGGGTCATAATAAATCATACCTGAAAATCAACTTCACTATACGAACACATACCCCGACAATTTCTTCAAGAGCACGATATTCTAACTGTGCCATGCCCCTGCATGAAAAAAGTGTAATGGTACACTGATAGCTTCAAAAATAACACAGGTCTTCATATTCACAACACAATAATGTGCAGTGATATTCATATAAAAAGAGTAAACGAACTTTCAGGGTACAATATTGTACAATAATCTGCTATCAAAGATAAAAGAAATAAAAAAATTATCTTCAGTATTAAAATTTTTGATGACTAACTGCTGTTACAGTGTAAATGAATAACTGCAACACACTTGTACATAATAATTATATTCAATTACTATTTCAATAGTATTTTTAATTAAGTGTTTGCTGTAATGTGAATGAGTATTTTGAGCTAGTATGTTAATACTGAGATTTTAATTGAATGTAAATGTAAAGAATATGGCTTCCATGTAAAATATCTTGTTCTTACATTTTTGTAATTAATAAGTGACTTCTTTGCTGTTTTCACTGTGATGATGGGTAGAGTACCATGATCTTCTGTACTATGTAAGGTACTGTACACCTTTGTATTTTTTATGCTGTGTATGTTCTGATGAAATCCATGCAGTGTATGTTGTATCTGGGTTAATAAACTACTATTAACACTTTCTCAAATGTAGGAAGAAATGACTGAAGTTTACAGTACTTCACCCATGTACAAACATGCTTAATTGAAATGGCAGACTTGTGTTTACTATCATAAAATGATCAAAATAAATCGTTATTACTATTTCAATATGTTATGTATACACTGCTTGATAAAAAAAAGTGAATCACCAGAAGATATGGTCAGATGTCAATGTAACTTTATAAATGTATGCACATGTGGTGAGTACATAAATGATTATAGCTGCAATTCTCTGTGATGGGTAAAATGGCCACCAGAGTACACTAGTGTTGTTCGTGTTTAATGGTGTTACCAGGTCTGGTTAGGTATCAGACTTTGAGTGATCAATGTGAAGGACATGGAGATGCCAGACATTTATGTGAGACAGTATTATTAGCATCTGATAAAGGGCCGTCTCCATTTGGCTGGCTGGTCGTATCGTGTAATATTCAGGTTTGTCAGTGAATAAGACAGCGACTTAAGGGGAGGTCCTATTCTTCCAGTGTTCTGAAGAGGCACAGCAGTATTACTAAAAGCATTATGGTGTGGGGAATGATAGGGTATGACTTCAGGTTATGGCTGATAACTACTGAGGGAACTGTGATGGCACAATGGTATGTCATGGACATCTTGTGTACTCATATGTTGCCACTCTTGCAACAGTATCATGGTGACAGTTTTCAACAGGACACTACTAGTCAACACAGGTCTCTAAGAACTGCCTGTGTGATATTCAGGTATCCACACAGCCAGCAAGGTCTACAGGTCTGCCCGTGATGGTATATGTGTGGGACCAACTCAGGCAGCTTTCTTAATAGCTGTATCTGGGATATTAAGTGCCATCTTGCTTCAGGGAAGAATATAATGGCCTTATGACACCATACCCAGCTGAATCAGTTCATGCATCCAGGTCTGAGTGGATGCAACGTCCTACTGATATGCAGCCTCATACTGCAAAATTCTTTGCAAATCTGACTTAATTTTGTAGTCACTAAAATAACATCATATAATCTTTCAAACCATGAAGTTTTATTTTGTTTTCCCCTCACCTCCTGGGTGCTTCACTTTTTGCCTGGCAGCGTATTTTATTGTTATTGTTTTTAAAATCATAATCATCTGTGGCACGCTGAAATGGGCATGATGACTTTCAATTTATTGTTATTGTTTTAAAAAAAGTTATCATCTGTGGCACGTTAAAAATGGGCATGATGGTGTTATTGTTGAGGGCGTGGGGGAGCCAATAGTAAAATGTGACACCCCATCCAAACCTGGACCCTGGGTCTGAAACTGCCTAAAATCACAAACTGATCAGCACAACTGACTTGGAACCAGGCCGTACTCGCTTGAGTGATTTAACAGTCTTGGTACTGTACTGTCTAGCCACCTCAGTAGATTAATTATTCTTTGGAAAGGTCACAAAAAGTGGGATGAGTTTCAGCTATGTATCTGTGTAAATAGTGATTTTCAATTACATGTAAATGGGACTACTAACAGTCAATTTTGGTGGGCATTTTTAGTGCCTTGAGAAATTATAAACATGTCATGTTACTATTCACAGCTGTGATGACAACAGTGTTGCAGGATGGCGATTTCAGCACTGAGAATGTCGAGTGCAAGAGGCTGTAAGATGGCATCTGCCAGTTCTGTGCTGAGTGTAGAGTCAATAATTTTGGCTCAGTGGAACGAATCCCACACAGTAGGTTGGTGGCTGCAGCCCAGTTGCTGACTGTGGCTTGTGGCAACAAGCAAATCCACAAAGGCAATGGAATGCTGAGATAAAGTCACAATGACTGCTCATGACTGTGGCCTTGCTGATGCAAGCCAAATGTCCTCCCTACAGCTCAGAAAACTTATGGATGGATTAGTATACACTGCCCATGGACTAAGGCATGTGGATGTCCTGCACTGAACACAAGAATCTCAAATGCTCGATGGACCATTAAGTGCTAGCACACTCTGAGAAGCCTCAGCTCGGTGGTGCCAGTTTGAATTCCAGAACCATCAGGGCTAACAAACACCTAGTTGAAGGTGATGCTTCATAAAGCTGTAGCTGCAGGGCTGCTCATCCAACTAGTGATTGACATGGGGACTGCACTAGATGAATGCATGGAGCAATGAAATGAAGCTTCTCGCTGAAATGGAGACACATATACCTGCCCTGATTGGGTGTGTTGTGACAGGGGCTCAGTTCCCATTACGCAGCTAGTGTGAAACTTTGGTTTATGCTATAGCATGCAGCAATGCAGCCCACCGCTACAGCAGACCACTGCATTGGAGAATGTTACACCAGCATTGCAGTGCCCAACTGCGATATCACACAGGTGGCTCCTCAACATACTCTTTGGCTGGCCACTGTGGCCCGCCTGAGACTGATGCTAAAGCAATTCATTTCCCCTTGGCAAAATTTGGTCTTCTGAATTCCGTATGATGCTGAAACTGTGAACTACCAAAATAACATGGTACTACTGTGCCTACACTTTGCACTCTCTACAATTATTGTGTGTTAACTCCATGTACTCTACAATACCACTGGCATATTTATTTAACCACAGAGGCTCTACCAGCTTCAGTACATTCACCCTGAATTCACTTCTATTTGTCAACATAATTTTGTTTTCACTGTATTCTTCTAAAACCTTATGTGTTCTCCCATTATGACTCTCATCACTTCTTACACCGATTCCGACAGTTATCTTGGTTTGATTTGCTGCTATCGTGCCAACTAAACTTCCAGGGACCAGGAGCTGTATAACAACGATTTCATGGCCAGTGACATTTCTCACATCTGTATGGTATCTCAGAGCACTCCTATGCTGTTTTGAGTCAACATTGCATGATAAGAATACAAAAAACCTGAATCATAAGACACTATTGCGACACTGATCTGTTTTTTATTCCATTAATGTTGTACCACGGCTTTCAGCTACTTCGCTAGTGGATAGAATCACAGACAGCAGCAAAAGGAGCATGGCGCAGAAACGGAAAATAACAGAAAAGCTCAACACACGACTCAGACACTCTGTGGACGTCAAATCACATATCTGCTAGCATGGATCCCTGGAGGATTCCCAAATTCCTAACGTACATGCCAACACTGTTTATTATAAATTAAGCCTCCACTCGCTAATGTTTACATTCATCTGAACTTCGCCAATATCCATGGGTTTCTGCGTCTCAGCCATGCACTCAGTGTAGGTAGGCTAGAGTAATGTCACCTTTGTCAGTATGTTCAGCATATTATGTCATGTGACTCAGTACGTGGAGGCCCATAACTCAGTAGTTTACACTGTGAGCATATAACTAGTTTCCTCAGTCCATCCTTAGGACTCTTTCCAGATATTCCAACCCCATATATTCCAGCCATAATCAAAACGTATCACTAGCACTGTGGGAAGAGGAAGGGCAATCTCATGAATGATAGCGTCACAGAAACCACAAGTGATTACAGGATATACATGCTACTTCTCACTCTGGACAGCATTTATGATAATGGTAGGACCTCCATTAGTCCCAGTGCTGATGCCACATGTAACTGAGTCGTGTTAGTGTTGACTATTTGCTACAGGATGACTGCTTCTGTCCTCAGATAGTATCGTATGGGGGGGGGGGGGGAGGGTATGTGGGAATAGGATTTTTCAGTCCTACCTTGAGTGCTCAATCAACAGTGTTGGCTCAGTAAAACATTCTTTATTGTTCAATGATTCTTTATGGTAGGCCGGCAGCTGTGGTTTAGGTGCTGATCGTCGCTAGTGGCAGTGGGTGAATTCAATGAGGCTGAGGCAGCAGAATGCTGAGACAGCGACTCAGCAGCTGGCAGCGACAGCCACCTTACTGGTGCAAGCATAGCCAGCTTACAACTGGACTGGCCGACCCTGCCGATGGTATAAAATCAGAGGCCTTACCTTGGCAGTACCAGCTCGAAGACCATACCATCAGGGCTAGGTGACGGCTCATAGACCAACAGTTCCGCTTAGTTAATGTTGCTATTCTACGAAGCTGTATTTGTTTGGCTGTGCATTCCACCGATGACTAGCGCAAAACCTGTCCTGGATGAGTGCACAGCGCTGATGGAACGAGCTGGGGTATATACCCGAACAGAAAGAAAAGCACGAACAGGACGGAAATCGGTAGATGTGATGTGCATGTGTAGTCAAACAAATAATTACAGGGACCTTTGCCTTTCGCGGGCAAGTGCTCTACCATCTGAGCTACCCAAGCACGACTCACGCCCCGTCCTCACAGCTTTACTTCTGCCAGTACGTAGTCTCCTACCTTCCAAAATTTACAGACGCTCTCCTGCGAACCTTCGCAGAAGAGCTTCTGTAAAGTCTCGTAGGCACAAGACGAGGTACTGGCAGAAGTAAAGCTGTGAGGACGGGGCGTGAGTCGTGCTTGGGTAGCTCAGATTGTAGAGCACTTGCCCGCGAAAGGCAAAGGTCCCGAGTTCGAGTCTCGGTCCGGCATACAGTTCTAATCTCCCAGGAAGTTTCATATCAGCGCACACTCCGCTACAGAGTGAAAATCTCATTCTGAAATGATTACAGTTTCTGAAATCGTAGAAAATTTATTCAAGAGAAAGAGCTTCACAATCTGAGCAAGAGAATAATGTATTGGTACACCCCAGACCCTTATGCAAGCAGTTATTGACCCTTATGCAAGCAGTTACTCTGCTACGCATCGATTGATAAAGTTGTTGGGTGTCCTTCTGAGGCATATTATGCCGAATTCTATCCAATTGGAGCGTTAGATCGTCAAAATCCCGAGATAATTTGAGAGCCTTTCCCATAATGCTCCTAACGTTCTCAACTGGGGAGAGATCTGGCGACTTTGCTGGCCAAGTTAGTGTCTGACAACTCTCGCCGTGTGCAGGTGGGCATGTTCTTATTGAAATGTAAGGTCAGGATGGCTTGCCATGAAGGGCAACAAAATGGGGTGTAGAATATCGTCGACATACGGCTGTGCTGTAAGG